>NC_044571.1:101012440-101634440 GCF_901933205.1 Camarhynchus parvulus
TGCCCACAGAGATCAAACAGGCCTCAGGGAGTGCACTATGTGAAATTCAGCAGAAAAGGGTAGGAGAGCTGATCAAACAAGGACTAGCCAAAGGCATTTTGCAGGCACAGAGTTTTTACAATTTAACCGTGCTTTACTGAAAATAGAAATGAACTTAGTGTTACAATTGCTAATGTGTTTTGGAGTTTTTTTCCTTACACAGAGAGATTTAGGAATAAAAACTGAGATGAATTTACAGCATTTCTGATTGCTGGCTTTTTTGGAACCTCTTAGCTTGTACGTTATTCCACCTTCTGGAGATGAAATTTGAAATGGGATCAGCAGCTTCTCAAATTTTCGGTTCTTGTTTGAATTATACTTAAATAAAACATGTAAGGCACCAACCTTCACACAAAGGAATTGTGGTTCATTTTGACTACTTGCAAACTTGAAATGGCAATGGCCTGGAAGGACATCATCACTGTGCAGCACTGAACCATTTTCCTTCTTTCATCTGTCACACATCACTGTATGTTTAAGGTATAATTATGCCCAGCTGTTTTCCAAACAAAGCTAGGAGGTACTGTACTGGCAGTGATGTCAGACCAGACACAGCGTGTTTCCAGTGGAAGAGGTATTTCAAATGTTGATTTACCTTGAGGCGAAGTTTTCAATAGCATAATGCATCAGGGTTGGGATTAACCCATCAAATAATTATTCTGTCATCACGTTTTCTGTTTATGAGGCAGAGCCTGTGAGGATTTTAGACAGGAAGATTTTCTTCTGGGAAAGACTGATAGGAGAGCTTGTTGCTTGCAGTGGACACAGGTAGGGAGCTGCTTACAGTAAAGTAGTGAATGCAAGTGTGATCTTTCTAATTTCAGAGATGATGCAGTTTGCCAGCTTTAACTTCCCAAGGCAGTATGTAGTCCCTTCATATTTTCTCAAGGTCTGTGAGATTTTTTAGTCTTCCTCCGTGCCATTATTGTTGCTGCTTTTCTTTCCCCCTCTTTTCTGCAGTCCTGTAGTGAGAAGAGCATGAATCTGCACGACTATGGCATGCTGCTGCCCTGTGGAATTGACAAGTTTCGTGGTGTGGAGTTTGTCTGCTGCCCCTTAGCAGAGGAAAGTGACAATCTTGATTCAGCTGATGCTGAAGATGATGATTCAGATGTCTGGTGGGGAGGTGCAGATGCAGACTATGCAGATGGAAGGTACAGTGACTTTGTACTCTTCAACTTGTTATTAAGATGCCAAAAATCTGTCTAAAAGACCTTGGCATAGAGGAGTCTTTGTACCTTATACATGAACTTGCATTTACAGTGGTTGAAAGCATTGATGTTCTACTCCTTTTATTTTTAGTTTTCTACAGTAAAGTTTATTGTTAAAAAATACACTTTTAAGGCACACTTTTTAGTGCCTTTATCATTTCTTCAGTGAGAATTATTGCCATATTTATAACAAAAATGCCTACATTCATATTTTTGACAAATAAATGACAAATGGAGTATTCATAAGATGCTTCATGTGCAGTCTGGGGTACTGCAGCAAGTATCAGCTAACATAATCAGTGGAGTTCTTGAAATGCCTTCATTCGTAATAGGCATTAGCTGTGTGCTAGTTATTATTATGTTATTATTATATTATATTAATTATATTATATTGTTATTGATGTAAGAACATTTTTCTGCTGACAGTTTCTAAACATGATCTAAAAGAAAATGTACTTTATTATCTAGCCTTTGACAGATTTGTTAATTTGCTGCTGTTGAGAAGGAACATGGAGGTTTCCTTTGCAAGGCAGTGATGGGTGAGAGGATCCCATCCCTGTCCTTGCCCTTCCCGTGCCCTGTGCACATAGGTTAATCTTGAGCCAGATATGGGTTATAACTGTGTTGTAACCACTGTTGTTACCACTGAGTGGTCTGGTGCTGTTAAAGCCTTTTCATATTGCTCTCCTGAGCATGTCAGACAGCAATTGGAAGAGCAGAGTAACATAAGTAATGTCCTTGCAACTGGATGCCAGCAACTTGCAAAGACGGCTTTCTTCATAAACTAAGATCGGTGTTCAAATTCTGTTTGTGCTCCCCAGGCTTTCATCACTTTATACCGTGCTAATGCAGTGTTTCTGCTTCTTTTTTTGTATAAATAATGCACAAAATCTAAAACTTGGGGCTGATTGCAAGTGGTTTCAAGAAATACCCAGAAAATAAATGGGGACCAAATTATGTGAATAATGCAGAAAGTTAATAGGTCTGAATTGTGTTATGTTTGGACTTGCTAATAATCTAGATGGAAGCAATTCAAAGAATAGTGCAGAGATGAAGGACAGAGACTGAATTGCTGTAATTTGATGCAATCAGGTGGCATTAAGACCTAGAATAATGAGAACATATATAATGATGGGCAAGTAAATCTTTCCTGACAAAGCATTGGTAAGTGTTGCAAGGTAGAGTCCTTTGTGAATAATGGAAGAAATTTAAAATAAATACTTCCCAATGGTAATTTCCAGTTTTCTGTCATAAACAGGAGTGAATGGTCAGACTGTTTGATGCAACAGCCTACATCAAAGAACTTTACATATTCCATATTGATATCTTTGGACTTTCTTCTGATTTGTATGTCTAACAACTGTCAGTGTCACAATTTATAACCCTTTCAGTAGGATTTGTAAAGCTGCTTTTGGGCTTTTGCTGTGTCATTTCTGTATTTTTAGTTTAGATTTTGATTGGGTGTTTAAATGTTCTCTCATTGTAAGAAATGAGTGCAGACCTTGTTCTAATGGAAATGTTTGGTTTTTTCATTATATAAAAATATGTTCACACAAGATAGATCTATCCATCTATCTTAAATATCTATTAAATATATAGGTAGCATACTTATTATATTTACACACCTATATATAAATTACATGTCTTATATATACAAGATCAAAGATGCCAAAATATTTTGAATAAAAGAGCTTACAGGCATATAAAGTACTTGTTCATAAGACAAATATCCACTGTATTTCTGTCTTTTTTGTGTTTTTCACTGAACATTTAATTTACTATTGTAGTCAGTTTTCTTCCTCATAATCCTTAATTCTTCCTTAATATCTGAAGAGATGAGTTCAAGAATAATTTCATGAACTTTGTCTTCTCTAGGAATGGGAGCTGTAATTGCATTTCAATCCATTTCTGAAATTCCAAGCAAATACTGATTTTTTTACCCTCCCCTCCCTCAGAAGTGCTTGCAAAAGGAAAATGAAAGTGCCCTTCTATGGGGCACTTGTCCTTCATCTGCAGATGAAGAGCCAAGTAATTGGTAGTCCTTTTAGAATGACTCACCCATTTCTGGCTGCCTCTTAAGCCAAGTACATTTAAGCTCTGCGTATTGCAGCTAGAAATACTCTTGAATTTTAGTTATATATATCTGTGTAGGTTTTTAAAAAAACTTACATGGCAGTATGTGGTAATTGAAATATTTTTTATGTGTATATTTATTCATATCTGAGCATATGTTTGTGTGGCTATCAATATATATATGCCTTAGTCCTAAACTGATTGTGAAGGAGAAAGGAAATGTGAGGTAGGAGAACACTTTGCTAAAGCTAAATTGCCAATATTCTCTGCTATTAAAGCACATCTGTTTAAAGTGCTTACTCAAGTCTACATTAGCCACCTTACATGGGTACCCAAGTCAAAGTCAAGGTGACATGTTTGAGGCGGAGGTGACAAGCTGAAAAGCAGATGATTATATTCTTGTTTCTCAAAACTATGACAGAGCAGAATCCAGCAAATGTGGGTGAACTATTTCAAGATAACTTTATATCTCAAGCTATCAGATTTAAATTTCAAAATATTTGCATTTGTGGTTCTCAGTGTGTAGGGGAAATCACATTGCAGCCATTCAGTTAATAAAAGCCCATTTTCAGACTGTTGTGTTTTCACCTCCAACAGTTGTCCCTGAGGCACTGTATTTTTTTTTTAATTGCTTTGTCAAGGGTGTTTTCTTCTCCACAGGGGGAAGAAAAGCTCAGCTGCGTGTTGTAGCCACACTATTAGAGGGGATGTGAAAGTACCTTGGGCTGCAGTGCCTCATAGTTGGGTGTTCTTCCCACCCAATATCTGACCACCACCTGGGTCTGGATGTCAAAGGATGTGACTTGCTTGTTGGGACTTGTTGGCAGTACTTGGAGGAAGGTGGGAGGGTGCATTTTGGTGATATATGTACCCGTTTTATTCATGAGGCCAAGAGGCAGGATCCACATGTGCTTTTGAAATTGTCTTGTCATGCTCATTGTGAAGTAGTTTTTAACTCTGACAAAGCGGTCACAAGCAGTTTTAAGCAGTGGAGTTCCTTGTTGCTGTCATCATCTTTAATTAAAATTTACCTTGAAGTCTGCCTGAGGGACAGTCAGATGTAGGTGCTGACTTTCAGTATAACTGCAGACCTCTCCCAGAATAGCTACAGCTCAGTCAAGTGACCTGCAAGCTCTGGCTGCTCTTGCAACTCAGCACAGCCTGGTGGCCCTCCTGCCTGTGTGTGGGAACTAGCTGGAAGCTTTGGTGTCCTTGGTGTCCAAAGCTGAACATCTTTAGGAGTGATGGCCAAACTGGAAACTTCCAGGTTTTCTCTGTTGTCTTGGTTAGAAAGGCAGGTACCTGCTAAGAAAGGCAGGAGCCTCCCTTGAAATGGAAAATGTAAACCCCTTCTTCTCCTAATTATTATAATTTTTGAAATTAAGGAGGCTCTCAGGCAAAGATATGAGAATAGGAATAACAGTTTTTTATTAGTATGTATAATAAAGCAAATAAACACAAATAACAACTATGGCATTAGCAACAAACAGAACCAGAAACCCAGTAGCAGCCTTCTCAGCTGCAGTCACTTTCCTCTTTGGTGCAGTGATGGTCAGAGCTGGCGGGGTGGTGATGGCCCCCGGTGGGCACGGCGGGTGCGATGATTCCCCCGCGGCTGGTGTGGAAGAGAAGCTTTGCTTCACAAACCTCCTGGGGCAGTTGATCCCGGTGCCTCAGCAGGACACTCGGAAGCAGCAAGCTGGGCCGGCAGGATGTCAGGCAGGGGGTGGGGGGCTACAGACCAGCATAAAAGTCAGAGCAGTGCTGAAGAAGCAGCAGGGGTCAGGCAGTGGCAGCCGGGCTCCCAGCAGGGCAGGGAGAGGCAAGCTCAGGATCTCAGGCACCTGAGCAGATGGTGATAGATCCCTCTTTTAGTGAGGTAGGTGATAAGGAGGTCTCAGTTCAGGGGTTGCTCTCAGGAGCAGAAGCTCACCCCATGGCAGAAGAAGCAGCTCCAGGCTGGGCTCTGGCCGCAGCAGCGAATTGCTTTTTCAACCATCCTCCTCTGAAGCCAAGAGAGAGAACTAGCAGTTGTCCTAGCCCCATCTTCTGTCTCTCAGAGAGAAACTCTCAGATAAGAGAAGTGCAATCGGATGCCTTCTCCTGAGTTTGGCCACTTCTTTTTTTTTTTTTAAAGTACTCTGTTGTTAGCGTTTCTTAGCAATTTATGGGAAAAAAAGCTATACTTAAAAAAGCAACAAAAGGAAAGAAACCTAACCCCCAACATTATCCACCCCAAATTTTTTCCTGTACCAACATGGTACATTAAATTTAAACTTTTAAATTATATACATACATGCAGTACCTTATTTGTATACATATCTATAAGCAGATATGGATACAGGCACAGTATCATGGGTAGTTCATGCTAAAATAAGGTCCTCTTAAGGTATGCATTGGGTCTCCCCATTCTTTTGCATCATCCACCAGGTGCAACCTTGTCCATGAGCAAAGACAACTCCACGCATGGGATTGTCCTTGCTGGAGGGAGAATTAACCCAAACAGTTGTTTTCAGTGTACTTCTCATGTACCACTGGAACTTTATCTCCATCTGTTGTTTGCAAGGGCTCAGATTGGGCAGGGCCTGCTTTGTTGTTGGAACTTTGGGTGTTCACTAAACATGTGGCCTTTGCTAAATTAATCTCCCAATCCTTGAAACTCCTCTTACTCAGTGCCTTCGAGGTGGTTTTAATGAGTTCATTTCATTGTTCAACTTTCCCAGCCACTGGTGCACAATATGGAATAGGATACACCCGCTTAATGCTATGTTCTCTAGGTGTTTGTAAGGCTATTCTAGATATAAGTCCTGTTGTCAGACTCAATTCTCTTGGGGGTACCATGCTTCCAAAGCACTTGCTTTTTAAGGCCCAGGATGGTGCTCCAGACAGTGGCATG
This sequence comes from Camarhynchus parvulus, assembly GCF_901933205.1. Classification (NCBI taxonomy): domain Eukaryota; kingdom Metazoa; phylum Chordata; class Aves; order Passeriformes; family Thraupidae; genus Camarhynchus; species Camarhynchus parvulus. Next base: position 101,018,660 of record NC_044571.1, read on the forward strand.
AGGCACAGGGTAGGTTTCCAACCTTCCAGTGATGGTTTCTACTGTTGTGAGCACATAGCGCTTCCTTTGGCAAGTTTGAGGCAGTGTGATACAGTCAATCTGTAAGGCCTTCCTATACTTATATTTGGACCACTGCCCACCATACCATGGGGGCTTTACCCGCTTGGCCTGCTTGATCACAGCACATGTCTTACAGTCATGGATAACCTAAGAAATATTGTCTATGGTTAGATCTTCTCTTCAGTCTCATGCCTACTTATTTCATTACATTTCTGCCCTGATGACTTGAGGCATCATGGGCCTATTGAGCTAGGAATAATTCTTCTTTGAGTTGCGAATCTAAATCTGTCTTTGCCACCTGTATTTTCACAGCCTGGTCTGTCTGCTTGTCGTTTCAATATTCTTTATTAGCCCATATCCTGGGGACATGGGCATCTACATGACAGACTTTGTCAGGTGGCAAGTCTCTATCCAAGTGGCAATGTCTTTTTACTCATCAGCAGCCCAGACTGATTTTCTTCTGTGCTGCCAGTAGTGGCTTTTTTCCAACTTTCCAGCCAACTCCTCATAGCATTGGCTACCATCCATGAATCGGTATAAAGGTAGAGCTTTGGCCACTTTCTTTCAGCAATGTCTAGGGCCAACTGAACAGCTTTAAGTTCAGCAAGTTGACTTGATCCACCTTCTCCTTCGGTGGCCTCTGCAACCTGTCATGTGGGGTTCCATACGGCTGCTTTCCACTTCCAGTTCATCCCTGTGATGCAGCAGGAACCATCAGTGAAAAGAGCGTAGCATGTTTCCTCTGCTGGTAGTTGGTTGTACGGTAGAGCTTGTTTCTGCTCTTCTTTATCAGTGAGACCAAAGTTTTCACCTTCCAGCCAGTTTGTAATTATTTCCAAAACCCCAGGGCGATTTGGGTTTTTAATATCTGCGCACTGTGTGATGAGAGCAATCCACTTGCTCCATGTGGCATTGGAGGCATGGTGGGTGGTGGGAACCTCTTCTTTAAACATCCACCCCAGCACTGGTAGTCGGGGTGCCAGGAGGAGCTGTGCTTCTGTGCCAGTCGTCTCTGAGGCAGCCTGGACTCCTTCATAGGTGGCCAAGATTTCCTTCTCTATGAGAATGGAGCTGGCTTCAGACCTTCTGTAACTTTGGCTCCAGAATCCTGGTGGTCAGCCTTGAGTCTCCCCAGGCACCTTCTGCCAAAGGCTCCAGGGTTCCCGGCTGCAGAGTAGAGCACATTCCTCACCTCTGGTCCTGTCCTGACTGGGCCAAGGGCTACCACATGAACAATCTCTTGCGTGATCTTGGCGAAGGCTTGTTGCTGCTCAGGGCCCCAGTGGAAATCATTCCTCTTGTGGGTAACCAGGTTGAGAGGGCTCACAATTTGTCCATACTCAGGAATGTGCATTCCCGAAAAACCTATGGCACCTAGGAAAGTTTGTGTTTCCTTCATGCTGGTTGGCGGAGACATTGCTGTGATCTTATTTATAATGTCATTGGGAATCTGATGCCATCCATCTTGCCACTTTACTCCCAGGAACTGGATCTTTCAGGCAGGTCCCCTGACTTCGCTCTTCTTGATGGCGAAGCCAGCTTCCAGCAGAATCTGGATGATCCTCTCTCCTTTCTCAAATACTTCCATTGCCGTGTTCCTCCACACAATGATGTCATTGCAGGTGAATGATACAGTGGAGATGGTGAAATTTCCAAGCCAGCTTTTAGAAATCAAGAAAAATTTAAAGAGGAACCAAGTGGGTTTGTGCCCCTTTTTAACTTTTTCTCCTGTGTAAATGGAAACAAGTCATCTTTCATGCAGACTCTTCTGCAGTGTGACTTTAACCACATCTATTCATAAAATATACCTAAGTTTCCCCCAGGGGAAAGCTGCAGTATTATTTGAAGTCTCTCTTGTGTTTCTGGAGGCTTTCCCTGGGGAGACGGGAACAGGGAAATCATTCTTGTTTGTATAGAGGCTTAACTCCTAGCAGAGTCAGGTTTGTGGCATATGAAAATTTTATCGACACGTTTTAACTTCTTAATGCCCTGTTAAAAAGGAATCATATTGCCTTCTGTTTTGCCAAGGTTGCTTTCAAAGTTGTAGTAGGCAACATAATATAAAATGAAATATTAAAGGCTTGATCTCTGAAATGAGTTGGAGAAGTTGCTAACTTCACCTAGAAGGCTGTTCAGCCATATGTGATGCCATGAGAAAGATTCACACCCACTTGTGCTTGAAGTTGACAGAAAGTCACTATGTGACTATGTTTCACCTGAAACCTTGCCACAACAGAGCATTAAGCTTAAGAAATATTTTGAAGGCAACAGTAGCAGTAGCTGAACATATATTTTTTGACCTGTTGTCTCTATCACTCAGAACAGAACTAAGAATTATCCCAGAAGATTCTTGATGTATTAATCCACCAAATGCATTGGCTAGTCAACTTCAGTATTTCCTCCTGTTGTCCTGTGGAAGTGTCCTTTCCATTCACATAGCACTTGTAACAGCAGAAGGAGAAACTCTGTAGTCAGTAATTTGAGGTCAGTTCAACACTTGGTAGCCCTCTATGAAAGGCAGGCAGGGAACCTCTAGATAAGCTGTCTCTTGAGAGAGGCAGAAGAGTTCCTGAGGAACTTCTTTGCTTCTTTCACATCAACTGAGTGCATTTTGTGCAAAGTTGATCTTCTTTCAAAATAAAATTTGGTTGATGGTATCATGGAGTGAGCATGTTTACAGTATTATTCAGCTGTCAAAATATGGGATGCTAATGTTGACCTTTTTTTTTCTTTAGACATTTCTTAAGCATTTTTATACTTTTTGGGACATTCCAGAGTCCCAGGTTCTTTCTTTTCTATTTAAAGGGAAGGGAGGGAGATTAAGAAACAGGTAACTGTTTTCATTACAGAGATTTCAAATAAAATGTTCTCTCATATGACCTTGAAGTAATTTTGTTGCTGACACATCATGATAATTTTTTTCATTTAGCGATGATAAGGCGGTAGAAGAACAAGCAGAGGAAGATGAGGAGCTAACTGTTGTGGAAGATGAAGATGCTGATGACGATGATGATGATGGTGATGAAATTGAAGAGACAGGAGAAGAGTATGAGGAGGCAACTGAAAGAACTACCAGTATTGCAACCACTACCACCACAACTACAGAGTCTGTGGAAGAGGTTGTCAGAGGTAAGTTTGTCCGGCTTGGGGCTGCTTTGCATATTTGCACTTTACAACAAAAAAATGTTCCAAACAGCAAAATAACCAAAGCTGCAGTGTTGTTGTGCTTTTTGGCTCCTGTAATTTACGTGTTTAATCCCCTCACCTTTCCCTTTCCCATTACAAATATTCTGTGGGGTTAGTTCTGCCACAACCCTTTGGATTTTCTGACCTCCAGTCCTCCTGGTGTGCAGATGCTACAAGGACTGTCTGTCGTTGAATTGTGTTTGTTGTGTGTGTTGTTCGCAACATTTCTTGTTCAGAAACAGAAGGGTTGATTTTATTTTAAAGTAGCATTAAATACAATTCAACTGTCCTGTGTAGCAAATAGGACAGGAAAGTGTGTATGATTTATCATGCACATGAGTTTCAGAAGGATATGAAGTATCAGTTCCAAGCAGGAGGTATCATGAGCTGGTTTTGTCCCTCATATTAACAGCAGTGATGGGTCATTTTGTGTGATTCTGTTGTTGTTTGTTGTGTTTCTCCGTGAATTAGTAATTCAGTAAAGTTAGACAAATTTAAAGTAACTATGCAGAAAAAATGAACCTAAACTAATGAGTTTTATGTGTGGGGAAGAAAGAAATAGGAAAAAATAGAATACATGGAGTGAGAAAGAGCTCTTCTTTTCTAAAATTTAATTTTCGTTATATGTTTTAGTTCTTAACAGGACTGCATTTTAAAATTTGAATTTTACACTAGTTCATGGTCAGCATAACAGCATAGTTTTTTTAAATGCCTCATTTCTCCTACAATGCATATTGGAATTAATTATCCTTATTTTTCCATTTTAATAATACAGTTCAGTGTGGTGTAAATCTAAGTAAAATAGATCCCAGTTCTTCTACAATGCTTACATCTTTGCTGATAAATGCTGGAGATGGTATTAAAAAATGGGATTAAAGACTACATTTGAAAAGAAAGGAGTTGTGACATGCAGGAGGCAGAGGGAAAATGATAGAAATTGGGGCTATTGTGAAGTGAGGGAGACAATATCTGGCCTGTCTCACCATGCTTCCCTATCTCCTGCCTCTGGGTATTCTTGAGACTCCAGTGAATTGGAGTCCCACATTTGGCATGTGGCAGTGGCCCTTCCTCTTGAGCCTTGGTTCCAGTGTTTGTCAGAGGAGAAGGCGCTGGCTGCAATTTATCACACCAGGATACAGAAGCATGCCCAGGGGATGCTTTGGGAAAAGCAGAGTTACTTGCTTATATTTCTCTGTTCAGTCTACATGGAGCACTAAAGCTTCGCTAAAATCACCAGCAAATGTTTCTTTCTAAGGCTGGCAACTTAATCTTGTGTGTTTCTGTCTTATATAACTGTTGAGTGTTTTGCTCAGTTGTTGGAGAGCCCTTTCAGTGAGGAGGGGGTAGGAGGAGTTTATATCTTTAAACCAATTAAACATATTTCCATATGTGAGCTTTTACCCCCTGGGGATAAAATGCCCTGCTCTCACTGGTAAATGACTATTGAAAGGAAAAAAAAAGAAAAAGAAGAAAAAAGTACACTTGACTTTAATGAGATTTTAGATGAGTGGAAATGAGGACAGATTTGGTAGAAATATTTCTTTACTGAGCGTGATGTTTCAAAGAGGTTAAGATTTATAGCTTTCAGGAAAGTAGCGTACAATCACCTGAATATAAAACATAACATATAAAAGATGAGGTGAGCTATTGAAATGACCTTTCAGAAGCCCTTTAGAAATATATTCTGCTGATCATGAAATGATCGCATGTTGTTTTTCCCAAGTCTAATATTTCCCACCTTGTGTGACTGTGAGGAAAATATGCAATACAAGTCTTCAGCACAGTTCTGCCAGAAGCCTTTGGCCTTCCTGACCTTCAGCCTTGCTGGGACATGCATGGTGTAGGGACTGTCATGGAGAGTAAGTGCTGTCTGACAGAGATGCACTATGCAAAGTACTTGCTTATTTATTCAAGTAGAAGTGTCCAAATGACATAGCCTTGATTCTTGCTTTTGCTTCCCTTCCTGCACACAAGAGAAAGCTTCCTACAGGGTTTCTGTCCTCCTGGTGCAGGCAGCAGATCCAGCATAGGAACTTGTGTGGTGAGCATCTTGCTGATGCAAGTGTCATTGTAAAAGACAGTGTCATTGTAAATGAAAGAGGCAGAGGGACCTTGTTGAGAAATCTGTATTAAGAAGTGGTCTTTACAATGGAGACACCCTGAAAGCCTCTCTAAAAGGATTGAAGTGTCAGAGCTTCATTGATGTGGACTGAGCTCTGTTCCAGGCTGCCTTGCCCAAGCTCTAGTTATAAAACATCCTAGGATGTTCTTCACAGCCCTTTACACCCAGTTTTATGAAGCTGTAACTAATATTATGTCTTCATCATTAAAGAATGCAGAGAGTGGATTTATCCAGTTTAAGAGGAGCTGCTTTTCAAATGGACAACTGTTGTAAAGCCATAAATTAGGATCTAATTGTGGGCTGGTACTGAGCCCTTTCTCTGCCAAATGAGTGGAATGGCTGCCATCAGCCATAAATAATTGAAAAGCATAAATGCAGTGTTATACTTTAAAGATACTTGAGCTATTGTAGAATAAATTTTTCAGGCAGTTTTATTTCTGTGCATATTTTAATGAATTGTGACCAAAATAGTAATAATAGAACCACTTACAAACTTATTTTCAGTGAAAAGGAAATTAATCTTTCCTAGAGAATGAAAAAGGTCCGTTGGCAGGAGGATAGTATTTTCATTCTGCAATAACCACATTTCTATGTGTTTATTGAAAAAAGTTAGTAAACTTTCCATAGGGCAGTATTTGCCACTATTCACTTTCCTACCTTTTGTGAGAGATGATCTTTACTCTGAATTCATATGGTGTATAGCAGCAGACCCAGTTTAAACTTTTGGGTGTGCTCTTGCTGGGCTTCAGATGTTAAATCCAGACAATTGTGGGTCTGAGACTACAGGGATTCAGATGGTGAAATTAGTGTAAAATACACATTTTTCACCTCTGGTCATGGGGAGATGTTAGCATTGAATTTGTGCTGAAGAAAATATGGCTCATTTATGAAGCCCTGCTCTTGATTTTTGTCTCTGTGTGGAGCAAGGGAAGTGACTCTGATGGCCCGGATTTAGGTAAAGGAATGGTTTAATTTCTGCAGTCATTGCCATGGTGTTATGGGTGTTGCAGAGCTGCTCCTGAGCATCCAGGTTCCCGGTGATTTTTCCAGCATGTGATGGAGGCAAGCAGGAGCACTGCTTCCCCCATCATGTGCAGTTGTTTGGGATTTTGTTTCTGCTGTTCTTCTGCACAGGACAGCAGAAGGACACAGGAGGGAACAAGAAAAATTAGTCTTAGCATACAACAAAGAATAAGCAGTTTTGGCTTAGTGCTTCCCATCAGAATCACAGAATCACAAGGTTGGAAGAGACTTTCAAGATCATCAAGTCCAAGCCATGCCCCAGCACCTCAACTAAACCATGGCACCCAGTGCCACATCCAGTTTTTTTTTAAACACATCCAGGGATAGTGAATCCACCACCTCCCTGGGCAGACCATTCCAATACTTTATCACTCTTTCTGTGAAAAGCTTTTTCCTAATATCTAATCTATATTTCCCTTGATGCAGCTTGAGACTGTGTCCTCTCATTCTGTCAGTTGTTGCCTGGCAAAAGTGACCAACCCCCACCTGGCTACAACCACCTTTCAGGAAGTTGTAGAGAGCAATAAGGTCACCTCTGAGTCTCCTTTTCTCCAGGCTAAACACCCCCAGCTCCCTCAGTCCCTCCTCACAGGGTTTGTGTTCCCAGCCCCTCTCCAGCCTCGTTGCCTCCTCTGGATGTGCGCATCTCAAGGTCCTTCCCAAACTGAGGGGCCAGAACTGGACACGGCACTCGAGGTGTGGCCTCACCAGTGCCCAGTGCAGGGGGAGAATGACCTCCCTGCTCCTGCTGGCCACTCTGTTCCTGACACAGGCCAGGATGCCATTGGCCTTCTTGGCAACCTGGGCACACTGCTGGCTCATGTTCATGTCAGCCAGCACCCCCAGGTCCCTTTCTGCCTGGGCACTGTCCAAACACAGTGTCCCAAGCCTATAACGTTGCAGGGGGGTATTGTGGCCAAAGTGCAGGACTCAGCACTCGGATTTATCAAACTTCATCTTGTTAGACTCTGCCCATCCATCCAATTGATCCACGTCTCTCTGCAGAGCCCTCCTACCTTCCAACAGATTGACACATACTCCTAGCTTGATGTCATCTGCAAATTTACTAGTGAAAGACACAATCCCCTCATCCATGTCATCAATAAAAATATTGAACAGAACTGGCCCCAGCACAGACCCCCGAGGGACACCACTGGTGAGCAGCCCCCAGCTGGATGCAGCACCATTCACCATCACCCTCTGGGCCCGGCCATGCAGCCAGTTCCTAACCCAGCACAGAGTGCTCCTGTCCAAGCCCTGGGCTGTGCCAGCTTTTCAGGGGTGTGCTGTGGGAGACAGTGTCAAAGGCCTGTCATCAAGTCAATCAGATCCCATTAGAGGAGAGCAGTGGGGTCAGCCCAGCAGCCTGGAAGAAAACACGTGGCAGCTTCTCTGCACACCTGCCAACAGATGTGGGGGAATCAGCAGCATAACCCTCACCTACCTCCTCCAGCAGTGTAATACTGCCCTTTATCAGTTGGTGTTGCTTTCTCTAATTCAGCTGGATTTCTTTAGGAAGTTAGGAAACAATCTAAGCAGTCCTGCTTCATGTGACATTTTGACTGTATTTACTGTCTGGAGTTAGAAGTGAGAGACCATATGCCAGTTTCCTAGCAAGAGAAAAGTAGCCTGATGTTGGTATGGTAGGTCTTAGTGTCACTGAGCCATCATGAGTGGTTTTCTGCTGAAGATTTTTAACTGAAAGACTTGAAATCCATTCAGTGACTCCTGCTATATATTGTAAAGCAAGCAGATTAACCCTGATTGCCGCAGCTGTCAGCTGGGGATTTGGGGACAATATTAGTAGTGTATGCTACATTAATTGGGGTTTTTTTCACACTCCATAGCTTTGCTCCATTTTCATAGAATCATAGAATGGCCTGGTTTAGAAGGAACCTTAAATATCACCTAGTTCCAACCCCCTGCCATGGGCAGAGATGCCTCCCTCTAGACCAGGTTGCTCCAAGTCCTTCTCATCCTGCCCTTGAACACTGAGTGATGGGGCATCCACAGCTTACCGGGGCAACTTTTCATCTTTGAAAAGTTACCATCTTTGTACTGTAGTAGTAGTTCCCTGCTCTTCTTCCTTGCATGCAAGGCTATGCAGTATGCTTTATGTGGAGAGGGATGATGTGTGATTGCATTTCATATCAAGAAAACATGATCGGTTGCTATATAAATAATACACATTCATTTAAATCACTGGGATTTTTTGCTATGAGATCTTCATTCAGAATGATCATCTACTGTAATTTATGAATGAGAGCTGATAAAATTAACCTAATGGATTTGCATTTATTGCTTTTAATTAGACATTTTAATTTAAAACATAGCTATGCCCCCATAATATAATACTTTATTATATGTTGTAATTGGAGGAAATATTTTTTGTAATCTGGTGATCTTGTTGATGGAGATGCAATACAGTACTACCTTTTTGGGTCGAGGGCAAAAGTATTGAAATACTAAACACACTAAGAGTGTTATTTTATGTAAATTGGAAGGTGGAGAGTAGTTTCATTTGAAATACATCCTGCCAGAAAAAATTACCAAGAATCTGTTTCCCTAGAGAAGATGTCATATTATTATACTGAAGCAGTAATTAATTCCAATTTTTTTTCTGAAGATTTTGCTGTGTAAAAAGACTGGAATGCACTTCCAAGCTAATCCTCATACTCACTGTCATGCCATGTTAGCAGAATTGTGATGTTATGTGGAAAGATTACCTTTTCTAAAACACATAAATTCATTAAACTGTATTAGCCTAGATTTAAAGTCAAGCTGGGTTTTTTGTCTGCTTTCTGGCCATCAATGGTAACTTTATGGCACTTTAGTTCCAAATATAGTTCTGTTGTGCACAAGAAATAAAAAATATATTTTCACATATTTTTTTTCGCTTCAAAACTATAAGGTTTTGTATTCTAGCCAAGTATACCATTAATTTTTTTTAATATTCTAAATATGCCCTTGCAGTAGCTTAAGAATAAACATTATAGAGATAATTTCATCTTGATTACACAGGATGGAAATTACAATTAAGGGTATTTAACAGCTTTGGAGGAACTGTCCTCAGTATTGCATTGAGAAGTCATAATTTGGCTTTTTTAACTTCTCTCTGTAGAAAAGCATTTTAGCAATTGTGTCACTTGTGCACCAACTTTAGTCCCAGTGCATGTGCCAGCTTCACAGCTGTCTTCTCCTAATTCCAAAAGCCTCTTCTGAAATTAGCTCTTGTCTTTGAATACGCAAATTAAAATTTGGTTGCCTCTTCCAACCATATATTCAGAATGAGGAAGTTTTGTTTCAGTGAAATTATCTTCACATATTCCCTTTTGATTGATTCATTGAGTAAAAACAATTGTGCCTTTTTAGAACACAAAGAGTACAACTGAAAGAAAAACAGTGCATTTGCTCTTGCCTAATTTTTCTCAGCTAGTTTGAAAAACAAAGACTAATATAGGGGCATATATATTAATGTCCTCAAACTATAGCTCAATTCCTGAAGATGTGAAAGCCAAAATTACTCCAATTGTGGTGTTTTATATACTAATGCCTGAAGAAGGGGAGCATATACCTCATGATACACATTTCAGAGATTTACTCCTTTGGCCTCTCTTGCATTTATGGGTTACTTGCTCTGTTCTTCAGTGAGATATAAATGGTAAAATAAAAGATTTGATCCCATATACTTAAACAACTGTTTGAGGTCCTCATTTAAGAGGTGTTCAGGACACAGTTTGAATGGACAGCAAACACACACCAGTGCTAATGGGCTTATTCAACCCTCGGTATGATTTAGTTGTGTGTACTTGATTGTATCAGCTTTAAACTTGCAGGGCTGGTAGTACAGAAAGGCTCATCAATACAATATATTTTCCATTACCATGGCTATATTTATATTTATCAAGACCTCGCAGTATTTATAAGTCAGCATGATGGTACCTTTCTTCTGTAGCATTATGGTAAATAGGTTTCTCAGAGATGTAAACTAGACATGGGAAACCAACTTCCAAGACAGGTCAGAGTTAGTAATCTAACTCCTCCTATTGGTCCCTTTTTTCTTAGATCTCTTCAAATTTAATTTCTGATTTAAGATTTGGGGCTGACTGCCAGTATGAAATGAGCTAGGTTCTCATGATCATGTAAATAAATTCAAATCCTGAAAAAATATTGAATAAACTTGGTACTTACAGTAAGAGAAATATGTAAATATAGCTTTAATTATTCTCCCTCTTAGAAGTTTGTTTTATTTCCAATTTCTCAATTGAAAATGTTACGAATTTAAGTCCCATAAGGGAAAAAAAAAAGCATGGAGTTGAGATTTTGAAGTAAAGAAATTATAATTTCACTTTGATTTGAAATTGGTTTTCTTCAAGTAGCAGTAAAAATAAATGGTAATGAAAAATTTAAACTGACATTCAGAACCATATTTTATATTTCCCTCTGTAAAAAGTGATCATCAAAAATATCTAAGATGTTTGCACATAAATTCTAATGAGCTCTACTTACAGCATTTTGGTAAATGAGTGCTTATGGAAGTACTTTGTACAAAGTCAGTATAAATCAATGTCCACATACTTAAATACTGTATTTCCTAGGGTGCTGAAGTCTGTGCTTTTCCAAGAAAAAATAACACAGTCTGTGCCAATGTTTAATGTAACTGGTTCATTTTCAGTATTCGACTACTTAATTTAAAAGCAAATCAACAAGCTTTGCCATAGCCCTGTTCTTCAGGGAGTGGTGCTTGCTTGGTTAGAAACAACTGGGTTTGCCCTGACATGCTGGAATAAATACAAGAAGCTTGGAATGGGGAAAGTTGACTAACATTTTCCTGGTTATTTCAAAAGTAATTTGTCATGTCTAAGGTTTTGGAGAACAGAGGTATTGACATCTGTGGTTTAGGACACAGGATGAGAGAAATTTGACTATTGGAGTAGAATGGTTTGAAAACTCTCCAAAAGCAACTGTTCATGAACCTGAGTTGTTGCAAAGGCTTGTCCTCTTTAATTGTATGCAATTTCTTGAAGCTAAAGGCAGAAGTTTGTCTTTGGAGGGGGAAGCATTGCATTAGTAAGCAGATGGGACTCCATTTCTTTATGCAGAAAAGCCTATTCTTTATTCACATAACTCATTTTTATACAGTTTTCACGGACCTCATGTTTTACTCCATTTACTCCAGTTGGCTAGTAGTTTTCTTGCCACTCAATTCGTTGGGTAGTAACTGGCATTCTGCCTGTCAAATATCCCTAATCTTGGATTGTTTACAAATCTTCTTATCTGATTCTCAGGGGAGAGATCTCTTGCTTATTGCAGGTGCAATTTTTTTTTTCTACAAGTATTGGTTTTTATGCGAACGGATACTTATTTTCAAGATTTCTTAACATGAGAACTTAGCTAGCTGCATTTAGAAGAAGTAACAGGCCAGCTGGTAATTCAGCAGAGCAAGGCCTGATTTCATAAGGCCTTTCTTTTATAATACCTCTACCTGTATGTAACTGGAAGAGTGAGTAAGTTCCTTAAACAAAGCAAAGTTCATTGTTGATGCTGTACCAAATTATTTGTGGTATCAAGTAAAACTGAATTGTATGTTTGCAAAAAGTAACTCATCTTTGCCTCAGTTTTCAGCAACAGAATTAAAATATGAAGCAAAGACAGCGTTTAATTTTTTGATGAATCATTTAGCTTAACCCACCCACTACAGCAGTGCATGCTGCCTACCTGCTCCTAATATCTGCTAAAATACCATAGTTCACCTCATGTAGACATTTATTGCTATACTTGGCAGCAGCAGAAGGAAGGGGAAGTGGTATTTGGATTAATAGCCCAAGAAAACCTGTGAAATTTCTCATCTCAGCATTTTATTTCCCTATCTTCTCAGCTGAGGCGTTGCAGTTGAGAACCAAATGCAGTGGCTTTTTCTTGTAAGGACAAGTGATGGATGGGGATATAGAGAGGCACAGGAGGAGTATCTGGCCCACAAATAGGAGTGATGGGACCATTGCCCAGTCACAGAAGCTGGTTTAAAAATGTACCTTTGCCCCAAAGCAGGGGTGAAGGAATGCTGCTCTGAGCTCTCTACAGAAAATGACAGACAGGCATGGTAACATCGGGAAAGGGATGAATGACAGCAGTGACATGTTTCCTAGACTGAACTGGCACCACACTTCCCTCAAAAAGAGCAGTCATGAAACAGTAAACCAGAGCACTTCTCCCTCTCTTGTTTATTCTCCATTTAGGTCATAAACTTTAGAAGACAATAGAACATTTCTCTCTGTGGTAAGCTAAATACCATGTAGGTCTCACCAAGGGCAGTAGGGCTGGCAGTGCAGGCTGGAGGGAGGGATGTCCCTCCCATGATGGGAGGTGACAGGTCAGGCAGGGGGCCTGTCAACAGCCACAACAGTGGGCTTCAAAGCCTCTGGCTTGCTCTTTTTAATATGTTACTCTGTGGTTTACTGAACACTTGTTCAAGTGCATCTTTGTGTGTATAAGTGGCTTAGTTCACCAATGAGACAATTCCAGTGTCCACTCTGATGGACAATTACCTTTGCTTTTGCACATTCAAATCTCTGTTGCTATTTCTGTGGGAGAGGTACCTATAGGAAATTTCAGATTAAATCTGTAAACAGTTTCCGACCTGAAAACAGCACAAAATAAATCAGTCTGTATAGCAAAGCAAGTATTTTGAGGGGAACCTAGAAGGGGCTTACTGTGTGGCTACAGGTTAGCCCACAATCAGCATTAAATAAGAAAGGCTGAATTTTTGAGACCTTTATATTTTCAGAAATTACATTTCCTGTCAGTAAAAATTCTTTTGATTATGCATGTCTGGTTTATGTCAGAAGTTGCTATTAATTTGTAGTTTACATGTGACGTCTTTTCCAAGACTGTGCAAAGCTAGCTGTTTGTCAAGATTCGACTGTATAATTGGGTGGTGTGGCTGGATTTGGTTTTAAAATAAATCAGGAGAACTACTTGTATACTAAAACTGATCTATAATTAATCATGTGGTAATATACAATCAATTGTAGTTCATGTGCTGTGCAATTAATGATACTTATTTTGTTTTTTCTTCAAGTAAAAAACTCAGAATTCTTTTCCCCCCTAATTTCTTCATGCAGAAGTGCAGCATTTTTAGCACATCCTTTGATGGTTGCACACTCTTGGATCTGTTTCTCTCACACTAAATATATGTTTCCTGAAATTCATTCTTGACATTATTTATAGTTAGAATAGGTGAATAAGTTAAATGCATGTAAAATTGTACCTGTATTGTACATTTAAGGAAATGTAGGTTGTATTGCCAGTGACAATTGGACAGTAAAAACCTGCTTGTAAGCAGTGGTACTTCTGAGGATAGTGAATTGATGGATCAGGACAGACACTGAAAAGCAGGATTCTTTGCAGCCAGCATTCTGAGAGGTGATGAACATGCAGAGGATTTTCAGTGCTAGTGCAGTGATATTTTTTTCTTACCTTTCAACCCTTAGGAATGTGATTTCCACAAAATTCAAATTTATGCAGAGAATTTAAAAGCCTCTAGTTGAATGTAGCAGTTTGTTTGCCAGGTAGTGTGTGGGATGAAAGTAAATGAGGGGTGTATTGGTTTAATATAATGTATATTTGAAATTACTTGTGCAGCACATTGAAAGATAAAACTGTTTTTGTCTGTTTGGAACATTATTGCTAAAAGGCTATATGTTTACATGTGTAATTGGCTGAACTCCAAATTAGAGGCAGAATTTGCTTTGTCTTCCTTTAATTTGTGTGGTTTGGTTCTTCCCTCAGATTTCCCTGTGTTGCAGAATGTAGGCAGAGACTTAGCAGCTCACAGTGAACACAAGCACAAATTATTTTAATTTTTTTCCTGTAGGTGTATTCACTGGGGGTGAGGTTTCCTCCCATGGATGGTTCAAGCTACAGCAGTAATTTTATACATGTGAGCCCTCAAACTCAATTAAAAGCCCTGTGCTGGATGGCTTGCAAAAGGGAGTTTCTTAATCGCTTGCTACATTTAAGTAGGTGTCTGAAGTGAATTTGTTTTCCACTATAATGTATTAACAGTGGTTTGGTTGGTTGGTTGGTTTGTTTTTGGTCAGTGAGGGTATATGGAGCTAAAAAAGAACAAGATAAAATGTGTCTCCTACTTTCAGATGTTTCTTTTCAGGTACCAAGTAAGCTGCTTGGGCAGGAATCCACCCAGGGCTATTGGCAAAACCCCAGTCAGCTGGTGGTTGTACCCCTCTGGCCGGGAAGCAGATGAAATTCCACATTTGTTTCAGGACAACACCTCTTAATGTGCGGATAAACTTGCTAGAAACATAAGATGTAGGCAGGCTAAGGAGACTTTGTGGCACAAATCTGTGTCAGTTCAAAATTTACTTTCATTATCTCTGGGGAAAGGTTTCCTATTCCTCAAAACACCACCTTGGTGAATCTCCTTCCAAAACACCACCTTGGTGCATGTATTTTCCCCACCTGAGTGCGTGGACACAGAGAGACACCTAATTAAGAAGCCGAGACGATGCCATTTCCATGCTAAACTTGGTTCCTCCGGGTCTCCTGTGAATAGAGGTGTGCTCTGAGCAAGCCGAGACCGGGCCGTGCCGCGCGATGATCTCCCGCTGGTACTTTGACATGGCTGAAGGAAAGTGCGCGCCCTTCTTTTACGGCGGCTGCGGCGGGAACCGGAACAACTTTGACTCGGAGGAATACTGCATGGCGGTCTGTGGCAGCATCAGTAAGTGCCCTCCACGGCGCCCGCCTCGCTGGGCTCACACTAACCAACCCCAGCCGCGGTCTGTCCACACCTCTGCTCACCACTCGCTCCTCCTCGGCCTCTTGCTAACCTGGCATGGTAGTGGGTGACTTCTTGGCACTGTAAGTGCCCTCTGAGTTGGGGACTGAGAGCTTTAACACCTCCTCGGGTGAGGCTTTCGCACCCATCTTCTCTCTGTTCTCTGTCAGAATGTACTGATGTTTCATGTGTCTGTGTGCACCTACAATGCATGTGCAGGAAAAAACACTAACTTTAGGGAAGTGTCAGGTAAGTTTAAAAATAGCTCATATTTTTAACAGTGTATTCTCATGTATTTCTGACCTTTTTTTTCCCAAAGCTAACAAGTATTAGAATGAGTATTTCCAGATTTTTTTGGTTGAATTCTTTGCGTGTGTTTGCAATGAAAAAAGAAGAAATGGTATTTGATTTTTTAATGTTTCCCTAAGGGCTGTGGTGCACATGGATGTGAATCACCTCCCATTTACTTTAACTTAACCATATGTTGTAATGACTGTTTTTGCTGAAAAAATGGTGTTTGCACTGTTTGAGTGGTGGCTTTCTCCACCATACACCATTGAAGCTGATAAATTAGGTGTAGTTTTATCAGATGGGTTCTGTTTTGAGAGCCTCTTGTACACTCTCCTCCCAATCTGCTTTGCAAGCATGTACCCCTGGGTACATCACCTGACATTTACACCTGAGACATTAAAGAGTGACTACATGTCTCACTGCCCTGTCTGCTCGCAGGACACGGAGGAGCAGAACACAAAGAGCATCTCAGGGCTCCTTTTAGTAAAAGGTTTTCCAAACCTGGCCTTTTCAGGAGCATTTCCAGTAAGTAGAAGGGTTAAAAATGCACACAAACAGATGAAGGGGTACTATGTGTGTCATGGAGCAGAGGAGCTGACCTGTATTTTATTGGAGCAGAAGCGGAAGCACTCCTGGAGCCAGGATTGCTGAACTGGTGCTCCAGCAGCATTTTATCTTAGGGTCTTCTAGAGGTATTCATGGCAAAGCTCCAGGGAAGGGACATGGAGGAATCTGCCATGATGGGAGTGAGGAGGATACTTCTGAACTGTGGTCAGCTCCTGCAAAAAGGCAGAAGATGTAGTGAAGGGAGAGATCTGTGCAGGAGGTTGGAGTGAGGTCCAATGCATTTACTGACAGAGGAACATTTTGAACCATTAAGTTCCTGTGTTAGGTGGGGTATTTCCAGAGATGCAAAACATGATTTGTCTCTGATTGCAGCCTCTCTTTGGGAAGATAAATGATCTTCTCTTCTGCTCAGGAGATTCTGCTTTGTCTCATGGAAGTTGTTGTCTGGCTGGGTGGTTTTTTCCTCAGATCCATTGCAATAAAACAATCACAAGACTATTATAATTTCCATTATTCTCTGTATATTCTGGAAGTCAAATTTTTTGGTCTAAGTAATTTTCTCCTTAAGGATAATGGAGTTAGATTGAGTACTTGAGCTTCTTTGACTTTATAACTTAAACTGATTTTTTATCTCCCATAGGGGTTTTATTCTGCCTTTTTTTTTCCTTCACTAGTTTCTCAAACAGCAGTTCAGTCTATAAGGATACACTTTCTAAGCTATTTCTGTTATATTTTATGTGTGGTTTTTAATGTTATGACAGTGTGTTCTATACCCTCATCTATACACCTGTATTTTCTGTTCCTGAAGTAATTTTTTCTTTTAGTTTCATGTACTGTTTCAGTCTCACCATGCTGTTTTCTCCTTATTCTTCATGTTTTTGCTGAATAGAAATTGTAATGAAAATAATTGAAAGTGCTATATAGTAAGTTTCATCACTGAAATAATCACATGTCGTCTTGCATTTTGTACTAATCTAATGTTGCTGAAGGAGGTAGAACAGACACCATTTTTCATCTGAATCTCAAAGAAGAAAAGAAAAACAGTGGAGAATAGTTTCCATCAAGGCCGCTCCTGTTCTCTCCTATCATTTTTTCCTCCCACCATCACCCTTAATTTAGTCTTTGTATTTGATTTTTATGCCTTCTCCTCCCCACTTCATTATTATTAATGTATTTATTCCATTCTTTCTTTTCTTTCCAAAGTTCAGATTGTTCTTGCTCCTTTGTGTCCTATTAAAACAAAAGAAAAATCAAGCCTCTCTTAGGCAGGAAGAAAGATGGATGCTAAAGCACATCTTTCCTTTGTCTAGCTATAGTTTGCTTTTCAGGATAAACTAGTTAGATTTTACAGAGTAATATTAAATAGTGAATAGCATTAGGATTCTCTTGTATAGTGGGCAAAGGGTAGAAGTGTGGGATGTGTGGGACGTGAGTCAGATTTTCTGGTAATGGATTGGAATTGGACTGAACCAAAATGTGGGGATGTTCTGTTGTCACAAATACCCATACACTGTGAAATCTCAATACTAATATCCTGAACACCTTCTCTTTAAAAAAAGAGTTTAAAATAGCATGTTTTATTCTGCCTTCTTGCTAAGTCTCTTTGCCTTGATCTGGAAAGGTGGGTCTGTCCTGTTGTGCAAAGCCCTAAACTCCCTACATATTGAGTGGATTTGACTGGTGCTCTGAGGTCTGATGGAAATGATTTATCTGTAGGGTAGGAGCTACTGGTGCCATATTTTTTTCATTTATCATTCAACTCCATGGAAATTGATACATAATTGCCTTAGAAGTAGAAGACTTCGAGGTTGATGTTACCAATTCCTTCAGCCTGTCAGATTACCTGCTCAGTCTCTACTGATTCTTAATAAGAATGTTCAGCACTGTCTGTGGTTTCCATTCAATGTAATGATTCAAACTTCTACTGTGTGGCTGTCCATAATGGCTTCTTTGAAGTCATAGAATCTATCAGGTGTTTAATTTGGATTTAATGGCCTTAGAATGAGTATATATTGACAAGAATAAGCGAACATATTGCTGTTACCAGAGGAAAGATTTCCGTCTTCTACTAAAAAGTAATCTATTGTACGAATGTTTTTACTTGTCTGTTAATTGTTGCATTAATTTTAAACATTCTTAAAGTTGCAGGAAGTCTATTTTTTAAAATTATATCTATCTTGATATTACGTTAATGTTTAATTCTTAACTTGGGAACTTAAAAGCGGGGAAAATACATTTTCTTAAATGTTCTTCATTTCTCAGACAGCTCACCCAGCAGCTGCAGCAGCCGTCTGGTCCTTATGTCAGTGGAATTCACTGTGTTTTCATTTGTTCCTCATTCAAAGTGGAAGTGGGTTGAACTCTGGTGGCACAGTCAGTTTTTGAAAATTTTTATCATTAAAATGACCTTTTATAAATGGTTTTTTAAATGTTATGACAGTTCTGAATTTCTGTGGCTCACAGCAGAGGGAACCAGTAGGGTTCAGTGTTGTCAGTTCCCTCCTTCCTTACATAAACCCTGAAACTTAGTAGGAAGTTTAAATGATGACACATGTGGTTTTATTTTTGATCATTTTAGAGCAGTGTCATGGAGTTTTGGGTGAATTTAGATAAAAGTAGTATTTATTCTCTAGACTAAATACTGTGAACTTCCAAACTTGCTCAATCTCTCAGTGATTTTTAAGGAGCAGATACTGTCCACTTTAATTTTTCTTCAGAGGTATATTGCAAATAAAGATCTGTACCTTTTACTAGCAGCAGCTTACAAGAGCATACTCCTGTTGCCAGTCATTTCTTTTATCCATTGTTTGTTTGTTTGTTTGGGATGTTGACATCTCTCCCTAGTTAGCAAGAAGTGAAAATGTTTTGGCACCTAAAGTTGCATGCCAACTTCTAGTGTCTAAGGCATTAAAGAACTGACTTCTAATATCATAAATTGTTAATTTTGACTACAATCTTTAGTGGATGCAAGTGACTAGTTTCTGTTTCCACAGTTTCTTCATCTATATAAATTTTCACTTTTATTTCACCTTTGAACCACACATGTTATACTAGACCTTTTAATAAGTAAGTGGGTGAAGTTTAGGATTCAAAAAGGAAATAATGCAAAGATTTTCATATCCAAAACTTAGACTACTACTAATTTCAAACACAAATAATTTAATTAGTATAAGGTATTACTGTGGGCAGTGTTTACTGTGACTTGTTTTGCTGGGTCTAATCAAAGCATTTTTTGTTTTGGTTCTTTTTACTCTGTAGAACTTGGTGACTCTTGTTTACAACCTTGGCAGAAGTCATGTTCAGGAAAATACTTTTCTCTTGTATTTGTCTTCATTTGAACCACATGTAAAGAATTTAATGGTTTTTTTCCTCTCATAAATATTTAAACTCATGATAAGTTGAAAGAGAATGACCTTGCAGTAGGAGTATCACAAAGATGCTTGAGGAAGTTTTGATTTGGGGACCTCCTCCCAGTCAAGAAATGCATCAAAGAACTTGGAGAGGTGTGATCTGAGCCATTAATGGATGAACGTTGAATGGATATCAGCAAGTCAAAATTGTATTGGCCAGGGTTGGTGAAAAGGAGGGTATTCATGGAAGGTTTGATTGCCAAGTTCTACCTGTGCATGGCTAGGAAATGTATCTTGAAGTTCTTACTCAGGAGGATTTTATATAAGAAAATTCAACTGAGACCTAGTTTAATTGGCAAGCAGTACCTTTAATTAAAATAATGGATCAGGAATAATAAGAATATGATATGTTTTGTTGGGTGGGTTTTTTTCCTCTCCAAGGAGTCTCTGAGGAATTCCACTAAAATCTTTCAAGCTGCCTGTTGTTTGATGCCATACCAATTACTCAAATTCTAGCATATTAAAGGAAAACAGAATCAGTTTTTGCAAAGTAGGGGTTAGATATACTGCACAGTGAGGGGACTATTGCTCACTTTGCTTGAATGCAAACCATTCCACTACCAGTGTCACAGCTGCCTCCTAGTTATCCAACAAGAAGGCTGGCTATTAGTGCAAGCTCACTGATTATTTCCAGCATTTGTGAGAGTTTTTTTAAACCGAAGTTATTACAAGTGAAGTAACTATCTGTGAAGCCACACTGTTGCTAAGGGAAGGATTTGAGGTGTTTCATTGGGTACTGTGAGGTCCTTAAGTACTTTAAAAGGGATTTGCATTCACATTTATATGTTACAATTTATCTTCTAAAAATAAACTTATGTACAAAGCATGTAACTTTGCAAAGGGCATTTTGGTGGCTAACAGACTTTATTAATTGCCAAACTTTTTTTCATACTTGGAATTTTTCTTCTGGCAGCAGTTTCTAACCTGTTTCAAGAACATTGTTTTGTTCACTCTACAGAGCTTCTCCTGGTTTATAAAATGGGGTAAGAAAGGGGGAAGAAATCCTGATGTATTTTTATGTACTTGCTCTGTGTAACATGTTCATCTAAACCCTGTTTCTGTGTCTTCCTCTGAGGCTAAATAGATGGCTGTATTCCAGTGGAAATTAGAACAGGTGCTTCTTTATTAATCCATCTAAAATTTTCCCATACTAAAGTAGAGATTCTTCTTTTCTTCTCCCTCCCCTCCCTCTCTCTACCTTCACATTTTACATCAGTCCCTACCACAGCGGCTAGCACTCCTGATGCTGTTGACAAATACTTGGAGACACCTGGAGATGAGAATGAACATGCCCATTTCCAGAAGGCCAAGGAGAGGCTTGAAGCTAAGCATCGTGAAAGAATGTCTCAGGTAAGGGGAGATTTGTTTATTCCTAAGTGTGTGAGTTTGTCTGTCAAGTAATAAGTGATCCTTCATCTTGTTATTTCCCAAGGCTTATTCCAGGTGCCCTGCCAGTTTGCAATGCTGCAAACACGTCATTTACTGCCTTTCTGACTCTTGTCTAAGAATTCAGCTGTCTGACACATTTATGGTTGTGTCACCACTGCGATCATAACTCGCTACAGTTACTAGAAAGATTGAAAGGAAAAAAAACTGTAAAAAATGTCTTTCATCTTTGTGGGAAAATGGCTTGTCTTGTGAAATTATTTATGTTTCAAAGTAAAGAACTTGGCCTCTGTATTAATTGTCCTTCCCTTGGAGCAGCTGAGGGAAGATGGTTTTCTGTGTGTGCCCTGGGGGTAGTGTAAGATCAGATTTGTTCATCTAATGGTTTTGAGCCTCAAGGTAACATGATATGCATCTAAAGTCAAAGAAAAGAGGAAAAACTGGTGCTTTTGAACTAAAAATCCAAACTGAATCAACCCTTTTCTTTCCCCTCAACCAAAGAGATTTGTAGCCTGAAACTGTGCCCACGTTTTAATCCAGTGAGGGATGAGTTACCCACGCTGTCAGAAACAGGGTTTATAATAGCAATGCTAATAAAAATGGTCAACTTTGTTATTAAAGTTCTGCTTTAATAACAACAAAGAAAAATATAAGAGATTTAAAGGAAAGCATATATTTTGAGAATGAAAAAAACACAATTAATGTAGTATAATTCAGATGCACTCCATATACCCATGCAGTAATTTACTGTATTTTTTCATTATAAAATTGTTCCCTTGATGGGATTTCAGTGTGTCTGTCTGTTACTGATACATTACTAACCTTTAGTTCTGTGCTAAAATATTATTCCAAAAATGAAAATAAAATGTTTTGAATGAAAATAAAATTAAGCTCTTATTGTACATCCATGGCTATTGGTACTGTAGCTGTGCCTGGCACTTCTCTAATAAATTGGGCAGCTCATCTTACCTGAAGCACTCACCCAATTGGTGCAAGCCACATAATGAGAATATGGAATATGACATGTCATAGATAGGAAGATAGGTGCTCCTAATCTGCCTGGGAAATGTTGAAGCACAAACAATCTGTCTCCTCTTTAAACAGAGAAAATAGAGCCAATTTAGTGGACAGGGAATCTGGAGAATAAAAAAGTTACATAGCCTGCCTAGCAGAAGAGAGACCCTGCCTTGGCTAGGCATGCAGAGGGTTGGTGAATAATACAGTCACCACCCCATCATTCCTTCCCCTTGAAACAACCTTTTTGTAAAAAATGCTGTTGAGGTGGATTTCTTGAAAGCAAAGGATAG
The DNA here is from genome assembly GCF_901933205.1 of Camarhynchus parvulus. Lineage (NCBI taxonomy): Eukaryota > Metazoa > Chordata > Aves > Passeriformes > Thraupidae > Camarhynchus > Camarhynchus parvulus. Next base: position 101,040,809 of record NC_044571.1, read on the forward strand.
TCAGTGCAGATTTCCTTGGCATAGTCTTCAGATTCTCACTGTGGTTCCACATTTTTCTCCAAAATCCCGGTATGTCATGGTTAAGCTGCATAATTAGGGGCAGTATTTGGGTGAACTGTGTATTTTCTGTTTTAACATGAGCATCTGGAGGACCCTGTCAGCTGAAAGGTGTGATTCAGAGGTTCAACTGAAACTGGAGCTGGTGCTCTCATTAGCGCATTTCCAACCACTCTTCCTGTCAGCACTGGGCACACAGGGGGTGAGGCCATTCAGCTGCCCCCTCCTGCAATGTCAGTCCTCCAAAAATAAGTCAAATAACCAGCTCTGACCAGTTCAGCAACCTAAGTCAGCCCTGGTAAAAAGCAGCATGATAGATACATTAAAAAAATGTAAAAAATATTACAAAAATAACTTAGGCTTAAGTTGCCTAAGCTGCTTTTGAAATCACATCTCAAAGGACATGTTTTGAAGTACACAGACCCCTTGCAGAGCTTTAAATATCAGAAAGATCTTCATGGAAGATCTAGAAAAGAAAGATAATTTTTGGAAACTTAAGTTATGATTTGTATAGTATTGAGATAGCCTCTCTGTGTTAACTTGTCAGATGTTTAAAAGATTGTAGATGCTAGTAGAAAAGCCAGCTAGTTCACCATTCTGTGTTTCCTCACATAAACATCTAGGTCCAATATCACTGGTTTCCTGTTCTGGCAATTTATTTTAAAATGGCTTTTTACATTTTATTTAAAATCAGGTATGTTCTTTATATAAAATCCAAATATATATGTAGCTGAAAATGAATGTGGAACTCTTACTTGTTATTTTAAAAATAATGCTGAATAAGTTAACTTTGTCACATCTTTGCTGTCAATGATTTTCTCAGTAAAAAGAAAAGGTAACAAATGAGAGTCACTGGCCAAGTCTTCCAGCTGCACCAAACTTTTTTTTAATTCAAAGCCCAGTTCTTTCAAAGCTGAAAAGTGGAGGCTTAGAAAGCATCAGAAATGCCCATTTTTCTTCTAATAAAAAGAGAAAAAATGATCAAGTAATTCTTTAATCATTAAAAATGTCATAATCTGAAATAGATTGGTTTGTTCACAAAACACAGATAATTTATTTCATTGAATAAAAAGTCTAGTTTTAAAATAGTATTGGGTTTGGTGCACACCTTATTTTGCAACAGTCAGTTAACTACGAAAAAAATCAGATGCATTCTAGTTGACATGAAAAATGTAATAATCTAAGGAGTAGGGAAGTTCATCACTAAACTTGAAGTGAAATATTTTAAAATATGTCATCAGGGAAAATGTAAATATTCTGCATATCCTTTTTCTGGTATTTCCCTTAATTTACTATGAAATTCTGACAACTTGTGGGTTTTTTTGCTCTTGTATAAAGATGTTCACACAAGCAGAGACCAAGATTCTATCAGTGCTCATGTCACATCATAGTTCACAGCTCATGAAAGACTTTTAGTAGGGAAGTTTGTCTCTGTGATGACCTGGTGCACCTTTGGTTTGGGCTCTTTCAATCTCTTGTGCTCTAAAGTGTCCATCTTTTTAGACTAAAGATCATGAAAGTTTCTGCACCACACCTGAAGCAACAAGGTTTATAAACTTCCCTATTTTACAGGCAGTACTGTAAGGAGAATTACATTCATACAACATTTTAAGCGTTTTCCAAGAATCAATAATGCAGCCTCAGTAGCGGGAAAACTGCATTCCCATGCAAACAGGGATAGCCAATCACTGATGCCTGTGTAACCTTTAAATGTTTGCTGTTCTCCAAAAGATAACAGGGAGAGGTTTTGTTAACTGATAGCAAGGTGTCATGGTTCTTGTTTCTTGTTTTGGAACAATTCCCCTTTTTCTCTTTCTCTTTTCATTTTGGTAATGGCTGTACAGCTCCCTTACTTAATTAGTTGCTGCTAAATAGCCTGATGAACCAGATACCAAACCTTACTCAGGGGAGCAGTATATTTATACATTTCTCTCCTAAGACATCCTGTGACGTCCTCGTGTCTTAAATTTGTTCTTCCTTTGGCTGTCTACGATATTTTTGGAATTGTAGCATGTAGAATACTTGTGATAGGAACTTAATGACACCTTGTGTCCTAGAATAGTTTTGCTTCTTGGAAGTTTATTTCCAAAGCAAACATCTAAAAATACTGCAGTTCTCAACAAGCCTGAACAAGTCTGGTATTTGTTCAAGATTGTTTTTTGGGTTTTTTAATCATTGCATGCCAGTTGTCCTAACATCCTGGATACATCTTCAGCTGATTTTTAGTCCCAGTGACGCTGTAGAATCACAGAATTGTTTGAGTTGGAGGGACCTTAAAGATCATTTAGTTTCATCCCCCTGCCATGGGCAGGGGCACCTTCCAATACATCAGGTTGCTTAAAATCCCATCTAGCCTGGCCTTGAACATTTCCAGGGATGGGGCATCCACAACTTCTCTGGGCAACCTGTGCCAGGGCCTCACCACCCTCAGAGTAAAGAATTTCTTTCTAATATTGAATCTAAACATACTTTCTTTCAGTTTAAAACCATTCCTCCTGATCAGCACATGCTTTGAAGAATCCCCTCTCCTGCCTTCATGAAGGCCCCCTTTAGACAATGGAGGGCTGCTATAAGGTCTCTTTGAAGGTCTCCAGACTCAAGAACCCCAAATCTCTCGCCCTGGCATCACAGAGGAGGTGCTCCAATCCTTTATCGTCTTTATGGTCCTCTTCTAGACCCACTCAAGCAGGTTGATGTGCATCTTGTGTTGGGCCCCAGAGCTGGATGCAGCACTGCAGGTGGGGACTCACCAGAGCAGAGCAGAGGGACAGAATGCCTTCCTCAAGCTGCTGTCCATGGTGTTTTGGATACAGGATACACTGGGCTTCCTGGATTCTGAGCACACATGGCTAGCTCATGTTTGGTTTTTCATCCACCAGGACACTCAAGTTCTTTTCCTAGGGCTTCTCTCAGTCCATGCCCAGCCTATACTGATTTTGGGATTGCCCCAGTGCAGGAGCCCACACATGGCCCTGTTGAACTTGAACCTGTGGTTTTCCCAGGCCCGCCTCTCAAGCCTGTCCAGGTCCGTCTGAATGACATCCCTGCCCTGTAGAGTATCAATCACACCACTGACCTTGGTGTCACCTAACTGAGATTGTTCTCATTCCTGCTGCCCATGTCCGTGACAGTGGTCACAAGGGTTCCTGAATGAGGCAAGAGACGAGAATGTTGACTCTATGTTCAGAAGGTTTGATTTATTATTTTATGATAAATATATTACATTATAACTATACAAAAAAGAAAAGAAGGAAAGGTTTCCTCAGAAGGCTAAGCTTAGAATAGAATAGAAAGAATGATAACAAAAGCAGCTCTCTCGGACTCTGTCTAAAATAGCTCGGCCCTTGATTGGCCATTAATTTCTCACTAAGCCAACCTTCAGGCAAGTACCTCTGCTGGCCTGATTGTGCTAACCCAAATGCCTGCCATAAATTCTTCTCTTGCAGATATGCTTTTGTGCCCTCATGTAAAAGATGGGAATGAATGCTGCTGCTTCAATACATAATGAAATTTTTGTACTTAGCATGTCTTAATAAGGAATGACATTTCCATACTGCCTCTTTCCCTCTTACTGTCCCTTGAAGCCCAATTTCAAAAAGCATCTACCAGGCTGAAAGGCCTGAGTTTTGAAGAAGTTTGACTTTGAAATGGCTTGCTTCTTGTATCTCAATCAGAAGCTGTTTTTTCCCTGTACAAAGCCTCCAACCCTTGAAGAGCCCTAAATCTGTATGTTTTTCATAGGTCTGTGCTGTCAGCAGAGGAGAATAGGTTTGTAAGTGCAGAGGCCACTTCAGCCTTCTTCTGCACCTGTGTAACTGGAGAATTTTTTCTCCTTGCTCTTTGGGGCCCTCTGTAGCACTGTGGCTTATTTCTCACTCACAAATCCCTGAAGTGATGACCTTTTGTGGGAGCAGGAGTTCCCTGTGGGTGGTAGCATGGCTCATGGATAGCTATACCTCCAGTTGTTAGCACACATACACAGATTCTCTCAAGCATTGAAGTGTTCTCAGTTACAAAAATCTGCCACTCAGGTCACAGCAACCTTTACAGGAATATTGTTTCTGCAAACAGCCATGTAATTCTGTTTTTTTTCCAAAACCTTTCAGTTTTGTGGCACCAGAGCTGAACTCTGAGGCCACTAATTTACATTCCTCCCAACTAGCTGCATAGGCTGTCAGTTTATCATCCTGCCTTCCATGCCTTAGAAGATTTAATGAAATAAAATAGAGGGAGACAGACCTGGTGTAGCCAAAGGTCCTTTTAATCACTTTACCCACAGTGCTTATTTTTGTCATGCAGATTAGGAGAGGGTTAGTTTGGGGGATAAAGATGGCAAGTCAGCTCTTGTTCTGAAAATCCATAACTGCTCTTTCAGAGTAAAAAAATTAGGCAAATATCAGAGATGTGATTTTAAGACAGAAAGGGAGAAGAGGAGGAAGAAAATCATAAAGTTGCTAATATAGGCCAATGTTCAAGCTTGACCACACCATTGTAGTTTATGACTTGACTTAATGCCATAATTTCTGGGCCTTCTGTAAGTTTGCATCCTGTTGCTATCCTCTCTAATCACAGATGAGCAAAGAGAGCTAGCTCTGTGAGTAAAGCAGAAAGAACCCTGAATATTCATTTAAATATTGGTTCAAATATCCCCCAGAATGGGATAAAACCCAGAAGTGGTTAGATGTTGATACCAAAAAATTGATGTATTTCATTTGAAAGAGGCAAAGATGAAAGAAAATAGAAAAGAAAGAAAGAGAGAAATACAAAAAGAAGGCGAGAAAGAGAGAAAGAAAGATGGATGGAAAAAAAAGAGGGGGGCAGACAGACAGGCGGAGTGACAGAAATGAAGTAGAACCATACTCCATGGGTCCCAATGATGTCTCATTGTTGCCCTCTATCTGATCTTCTTGGAGATGAGGGTCCCCTGCTGAAAAGCATAGAATCCCATGGATTAATATACATTTGGGCAGGTGGGAACACACAGGTACCTCCCTGAGGGGGGCCAGTTAGACACTGTCCCTTGCAAGACTGTGGATCTGTTGCATCATGTAGGATCATGTGCAGTGCTCTGGTGCAGGGTCTTGGGACTCCTTTGGGGGTTGTCATGATCTGGCATAACACAGAAAACCAAAGCAAACTAAGCCTCTGTGAATAAAATGGATCGGACCCAGGACAGTTTTAAATATACCAAAAAACATGATTAAAACCAAACAAGGTTAGATGTTGTTGCCAGAAAAACTTCATATAAGTGAAAGCGGCAAAGAGAAAGAAATAGAAAAAGAGTTGTGCATGGGGGGCAGGAAGGCCAGGAGAGAGTGACGAGGGTTAGGTAGAAACATATCACCCTTCTGGAGGTCCCAACAACATGTCATTCTTCTCCTCCATCCTGTCTTTTTGGTGGTGAGGATCCCTTGCCATGGCGATGCCAAAAAGTTTAGAATTATAGGATTAATTAAAGTACAGGATTAATATACATTTGGCCCAGGTGGGAACGCCCAGGTGCCTCCCCTAAGGGGGCAGGGTTTGACACTGTCCCTTGCAACACTGTGGGTCTGTTGCATCATGTTGAAGTGCTCTGGTGCAGGGTCTAGGGACCCCTTTGAGGGGCCTTTGATGGGCCATGACACCCCCTCAGCTGTCCTTCGCATGGATGTGGCTTTTCCTGGAGTGAAGGGGCCCCTGGGCTCCTCTGCCCAGTGGAGGATGGGCATTCACTGCCTCTCACCAGAGACTTTTTCTACGTACACCCAAACCCCTCCACATCCCCCCCCCTTTGGTGGGGGTCTGTGCAAGCCCGGCAGCAGATAAGCCTGGGCTGTGGCCTCCACCCCTGCAGGTGCTTGGCTGGGCCCTGCAGTGGATGCTCTTCCAGCTGCTTTGAGCAATAGTGTCACTTTTCTTATCTCTGTTCCTTAGGAGGTTCAGGGTTTCAGTCAGGAGGCCCATTCAGGGTGGGCTTGGATGGTCTTCTGTGAGCTTTTGTTATGTACTTTTACTATAATAGACAAAACCATAAAATTTCAGTCTCTGACACATCCTACCATCAGTGGCATCTCAGGTCTCTGGAAAGATGCTGCCTGTGTGCATGAATTATTTTCTCAGCCCCCACAGTCCTATGGCCTCAGCACAATTAAGAGCTGAGTGCTTAATGCACACTGAATACACAGCAGCACTCTGAGAATTAATATGTTTTTTCCAGAACACATCACTGTGCTCTAAATTGTGGTGTCAGTTATTGTCATCTAGTTCTGTTTTGTCAGAGAATCAGTGAAATCTCCTGTGCCAAAATATTGCAGTAGTAGCAGGTCGGGGGTGACCCATAACTTCAGTGTGCTGCCCATCATGTTGTCTGTCATTAGTTCCTTGCTACAACTCCTTGTAAATTTTGTTTTCCTGCTGCCTTAGAGCTTGGCTTCAATTTAAACATCAGTGGGTATTGTCTGATGAGAAGATAATGTAAACTGAAGAGGCAGTTTCAGGCTGACAGTTACATTGGTTGGAGTACAGTTCTTGGGACTTGAATTTCAGCTTAGTTTTCAGTAATAGAGAGGAGTGAGATAAAGACCATGATTCTAACTATTTGGTTTCAGGTGTCTGCTTTTAACTGCTGCCTAAGCATGTCCCTAGTGAAGCCAAAAAGCAGGCAAAACAATTTCTCAAATTTCACAAAAAAAATTTAAAGTTTACAGCACCCCATTAGCTTCCCAAAAGATAAGTCTCCGTTCTTTTGGGCTGTTATTGAGGCCAGAATCTCTTATAGATAAATAATTTTGCTGACAGTGAGTTGATCTGTTTTTACCATAACTGATGTATTGCTGTCTTGAGATACACTCTAGGGTTTGAGGTGAAAAGGAAGATTTAAACTTGGCAACAAAATCCCATGCAGTGAGTTGTTTTGGAGTGCAGGTTTCAGCCTGCTGAGTAATTCTAGAACCCTGTATAGAACTGAGAGGTATTACATTTTAAGGCCTGGGACTTGCAGAAGTCTCCTTTGAGCCCAGGTCTGTGTGGGTTGTTCTTTCTCGAAGGTACAGGCTCAGCCAGGTACCCTTAGGCACCACCAACAGTTTCCAGTCTGCTCATCAAAGAGCCTGATTAGCAATGTCTGGTGTGGTGTGTGGGAAAACTGGGAAGCCTGAGGCAGGAGGTGAGTGCTGGAGGCTCAACTTGCACACATGAGACACAGAAGGTCTTATTTCTCATGCCTTTGGTATTGGTCTTGGTAAAATTTTAGTTGTCCATGTGGACTGTGAGCTTTTTTAAAAATTATCTTGACCATTTTTATTAAATGGTGTGAAAGTGTGTATTTTATTGAGAAGGGAAGGAAAGGAAAGGCACATTGTGAGTAATTGCTTATAGGTTTCTTATCATGCTGATCCTGCACATAAATAGTCACCTATTTGTGTGCACTTCATTCAGTGGGAACAATTGTTCCTATATAGAATGTATTATCTGAGGACATTGCTGTCTAGCTGTGAAATGAGTGATGCCTACAGAGGACAGAAAGGTTTCTGATCTCATGGACAACAAGCCACTCCCTGACTCCTCCCTCCCTAACACAGAGAGTTGTAACTGCTCTGTGTTACAGGAAGAGGAGGCTTCTCACATTGCTCAAGGAAATGACATAGAAAGATCTCCTACATTATTTTTCTGGCAGTGTTGTACTTGAGATACACATTCAGTTCTTTGAAGTGTTTCTACAGCCCCTGTTTCTGGACAAATAGCTGGACTAGCACAAATTATGTGTAATTTTTGGTCTGCCCTATTCAGGCCAGTGATGCAGTCTGAATAAATTAAAAGTTTTCATGGTGCCAAAAAAGGTGGCATGATTCAATTGGAATGAGTTCAAGGTGTGAAATTTACACCCTTGGACAAAAAGAGTGGGATCTCATTTTTTTTCTGTCTGAGATGAGAAAAGGGTTGGTGTGTTTACCATGGAGATCTCCACTTCCCTTGCTTGAGGGCTGGTTAATGTGTTCCTTCACAGCGGAGTTGTGAGAGCTTGGCACAGTGTTCAGACACACAAGTACTGTCTTTTATTAATTTAATAACAGGATCCTACCTTCATAAAATGTTGTAACTGCCTTTTTATTTAGAGATAAAAGGAGGAGAGGAATGTAAAAATATGACTCTTGGAGCTGCAGTGCTTGGCTGCTGCTAAGCCATGGGACAAGGGAGGAAAATAGCAAAGTCACACTTTTTATTTTATTCATTAGGTCATGAGAGAGTGGGAAGAAGCAGAACGCCAAGCAAAGAGCTTGCCAAAGGCCGACAAGAAAGCTGTCATCCAGGTAAAGGAAAATGCAACCACAACCTTACCATCTGGAGCCCCAGTTAAGATATAAGGGGTGCTGGGTGTGATGAAATTTAATAATCTACTTTGTGGAGATTTCATGTTATTCTCTACTCTTTTTTTTTCCCATCTATGCTGATGTCTTCTCTGTTTCTGTTGTGATTGATGGTTTTTTCAGCATTTCCAGGAGAAAGTGGAATCACTGGAACAGGAAGCAGCAAATGAAAGACAGCAGCTTGTGGAGACTCACATGGCACGGGTGGAAGCCATGCTGAATGACCGTCGGCGCATTGCTCTGGAGAACTACATCACAGCCCTGCAGACTGTCCCGCCCAGGGTGAGTGGGACACCACAAACTCTGCCAGCTGTGTCAAAATCATTGCAGTTGTCCTGGGGGAAATATAGATGTGCCCAGGTGCAGTCTAGCTTTGGAACCAGGAGCTCACTGTGCAAGGGCTGTGACAGCAGTCAGACAGTTTGCCTAAGTGCATACACAAGGTCCCCATGTAAATACCTGTTGATGGATAGATGCATAATAAAGATACTTAAGCAAATAACATGGAAGTGATTTGGTTGTCAGAAGTTGTAGCAGTTCACAGATCCTGCAGGGGGATGGTGTCCCTCCTAGTAATGCACATTAGGATACTTCACCATGACAACATGGAGCTTAAAGATAGGATGGTTGTGATTTTTTGTTTTGTTTCTTGAACTGTTGAGGTGTTTGGTGAAGGATCTTGTGAGGATTGTTAGATGGCATGAAGTTAGCACACTAGCAATTCAAAGTTGTCTGCTTTTGATGGGTGTAAACATGTTCATTCAGAATGCAGATTGAGTGGAATTTAATGACTTTATATCTCTGATACTTGTTTCAATACCACAATAGCTGGTTAGTGACCTCCAGAGGAAGAGAATTTGCAAAAAGACTGGGAGAAAGCAGTTTTATGTATCTCTGGCCTCTTGAACACTTCCTAGATGGAAAGAACATTGTCACACTGCTGAGTCTTTTAGTGAATTTGACCTTAAAGGGAGTGATACCAATATGACTAACATGATTACATTACATATTTTCAGTAACTTTCCTTCTGAGGAGAAACCTGTGTATTTGGAAAAGTGATCATTCTCTTATTGATCATTCTCTTTATCATTGTTATCATAATTGAACTTTTTTTCTCCATCCTGTGATACAAAACTCTCTTGCTTTAACCATGTCTGCCAAGTAAAAATTAAATTTAAAAAAATTAAAATCTTTCACTTAGGTAAAAGTGTTGAGGGGTGACTTCAGGATAGTTGTGTGAAGAGTTTCCATGTATTTTGCAGTAGTAATTTGTGGAAAATGAAGCTAGTTGATGTTAAATTGGTAAAGGATGTTACTCGGCCTGAGTGTGAGTTGCATGTTACAACCTCTTACCACAGTGAGGGTAGTGAAAGCCTTGAACTCATTAGGAGACAGATTGATGAGTTATAAGCTGGGATGTGGCCTCTTTTAAGTAGCTGGAGTCTGGCTCAGAACTGAGGTAAGTGTATGGACTGGCTGCAGGTCATGTTTGCCTTCTTGCACTGTGGGTTTGAGTAATTCACCAAAGGTAGGGTTCCACATTTGGCTTTAGAGCCAAGCTTTCCTGCTCTGAAGTTCAGCCTTGTACAAATGTAATCCTGTCCTAAAAGTACCACAGTAAAATTACTTGATTTCAAGCTGTGTGTGTGTCAGGCTGGAAGCTTGGTTCTTTGGGTATCTGTGGTTGTTGAAGGGTATGATGGGGACCACACATAACAGCAGAAAGATCTCTACAGCTGACAAAATGTGGAATGCAGAGGACACAAAGTGAACTTCAGCTGCAGGACTCTCTAAGGGGGAAAAAATGTTAAGTGACTCTGGGACCAGAAAAACTTGCATTTTGTGCTTGTGTAGCTTGTAATCAGCTCTCGGGACATTTAAATTACTGATACATTTCCTGTGTCAGGAGGAGAGCACCAGGCCTGAAAGGTGACATTAGTCCAGTAAAAATAAGTTTTGAAGGTACTGTTTGAAAGATAGAAGTGCATCCTATATTGAGTGTATGTCCTATATATGTCCTACAAAAGCTAATAATTCTGAAAGGATCAGGCAGCAAGCATGGAGGTAACATTATGAAAGTGCTACCAGACAGGGACTTATCTCAAAATAACAGGGGTGAACAGTTTAAAAAATAATGTCCTTAAAGAAGTCCTTGTTCAGTCTTGTAGATGGTCTTGTCCTTGCCTCAGCATTTTTTGGTTGTGTGCTCGGTAGCTGATGACAGTTGAGGTGTTGAACTGCTGATCAGATGCATTCCAAAGCACTTGAAAGCACTGACCTTGAATTCAGCAGGATGATTTGTCTAGTTGTATGGAAAGAGAGGAGGAGGTTTTGAAGGAACTTAGGAATAAGAAGAGAATGTATCATCTTTGAAGGAGGATCAGGTATCCCAGGAAATATTTAAGGGGGTTCCTGTGGTGGTGTTCGCAGGGGTGCAAGGATGAGAGGAGATGAGAATCTTGACTCCATGTTTATTATTTTATGGTATATATTATATTAAAAGAAAATGATATATTAAAATTATACTAAAAGAATATAAGAAAGGATTTCATCAGAAGGCTAGCAAGGAATAGAAAGGAATGGAAAAGAATGATAATAGAATCTTATGACTGGCCAGAGAGTCCGAGACAGCTGGACTGTGATTGGCCATTAATTAAAAACAACCACATGAGACCAATCAAAGATGCACCTACTGCATTCCACAGCAGAAGATAATTATTGTTTACATTTTGTTTCTGAGGCCTCTCAGCTTCTCAGGAGAAAAAATCCTAGCAAAATGATTTTTCATAAAATGTCCACAACAGGTTCCTAGGGCATTTTCTCAGGCCACTAAGGGCCTTCAGGGAAAAGGACTCAATAGTGACTTCTGGTTTTGTGTCAATAATTGGCATTGAGAGTCCTTCCCTAGGATCATCATCATCCACTGGCTGATCAGTTTTGGTCGTGTCTTTCTTGCTTCTTGTGGTAGCAGCAGCAGCCATTGGTTGAGGTTCACTACCTGGTTTAGCTATGGACTTAGGTTTACTGTCTGGTTTAGCTACAACCTGAGTAGCTGGGGTGTTAGGTGTGGTCTGAGTGACTGGGGTAGCTGCTGATTTATCTCCCTGCCTGTGTCTGCTGCCCGACAGTATCTAGCAGCATGTGATAAGCATAGGCCAGGGCCCAGGTTACTGCAATGATCCTTTTCTCCTTAGGGTCATCATGGCACTTCTCTTTCGGATATTTCCCCACCTCAGCTGGGTTCTGAATTTGTTCACATGACAAGTGACAGTCTGTAGGGTCAAAAAATTCCTTCAGGGTTTGGCCCACATCCTCGCATTTCCCGCACCACTCAGGATTTTCCACACCTGGGTCTATTTCTGGGTCAGGGGTCTCATCAGCCCTCATGCTGGGCAAACTGCAGGCCATATAAAGAAAGTTTACCAGATTAAATAAGGATGGTGGTATCTTTAACATTCGGGGGAAACTGAACATTCTCAAAAAGTGACTTAACAGATTCAAAGGAGAAGAAGGAAAGGAAAGGCTAAAAGCCTTATCCCCTGCTCCTCCTCTAACAAGCTGGGTGCAATTACTAATAAATCCCCAAAACTACTAGGAACTAGGAACTGGAACTAGGATGCAGGGTAGGATGAAAAAAATGTAAACCGTACATATCTAGAACAGACTCTAGTACCTTTGTAAACTCCCTATAAATCATTATCACCAAGCCCAGCACAATAGCTATTGTAATCCATGCCCCTCTACTGTAAAAAGTATGTGTTTGGGACAATATCAGAGCTATCTCTGGATAAGAAAATAAGCCTAGGGACCAGAAAGGTATGAAAACCTCAAAAATGCCTGGGACCAGAAACACATGAATGCCTCCACCCAGTGAATTCAAGCAACATGGTTGCTGACTGCTTTATCCCAATACAAAGTACAACCAAAATGCAATCAGTACTGGTTTTTTCCACTTTATCAAGCTACGTGTTGGGCACTAAAATTTGTATTTGTCCTGGTTTAGGACAAATGTGAGAGAAAACCTCCAAAGGGGTTCCTCTAGAAAGCAGATTCGAGCGGCCCCTCCCCAGCTGGTTCAGGAGAAGATTTCCTTGAGAAAAGTGGAAAAAGACTGTTTATTTAACAGGCAAAGTATTCACCCGCACAAAAAAATGAACAATATTAAACAATAAAACCTCTTGCTGCTCCAAAAGAGATGACAGACTCAGGAAGTCCCTTTGTGGGTTGCAGCTCAGCTCATTCAGTCTCTTTATCAGTCCCTCTGGTGCTGGAAATGCCACAGCCCAGCCTGGCCTGGTGAGCCACAGGTACGAGCTGCTGGTGCTCTGCTGGGTGTTCAGTGCAGAGCAGGTTTGAACAGGTCCAAGAAGAAGAAAAACTACAGTCCAGAGAGCTCCTCTGCCTTAGCTAGCTAAAAACTATCTAAAAAGTACAGAAGAGCTCTGTCCTGCTGTCTGTCCGTCTGCAGACACCACAGTCCAGGAGCAGGAATGTATAGGAGTAAGTGCAGTTTCTGAAAACAAATTGTGCATTTCTTCTCTCCCCTTCCCTCTTCACTCTCAGAACCAGTCTTAAAGGTGCAAAATTTATTTCGGGGCTAAACAGATGAATGGGGATGAATTGTAATTCAGCATCATAAAGTCACCTCAGGACAGGCATGTAGAAAAAAAATTAGAGACCAAAGCTCAGTTAGAACTTAATTTGGCAACTTTTATGAAAGATAATAAAAAATGTTTTTATAAATATATTAGTGACAAAAGGAAGGGTAAGAACATCCTTGATTTTCCACTGGATGTGGGAGGGAATTTAGTGACTGCAGATGGAAAGAAGGTGGGTGGAGGTGTTTAACACCTTCTTTGCCTCAGTCTTCAATGGAAAGACAGCTTGTCCTCAGGACAACTATCCTCCTGGGCTGGTAGATGGTGTCAGGGAGCAAAATGATCCCCCTGTTATCCAGGAGGAAGCAGGCAGGGAACTGCTGAGCTGCTTAAATGTTCATAAATCTAGGGGATGAGATGGGATCCATCCCAGGGTGATGAGGGAGCTGGCAGATGAGCTTGCAAAGCCACTCTCTATCATTTACCAACAGTCCTGGCTCACTGGGGAGGTTCCAGATGAATGCAAGCTGGCCAATGTGACACCCATCCGCAAGAAGGGTACAAAGGAGGATCCTGGTAATTATAGGCCAGTCAGTCTGATCTCAATGCCTGGTAAGGTTATGGAGCAGTTTATACTGAGTGTCATCATGCAGCACTTACAGGATGGGCAGGGTGTCAGACCCAGCCAGCAGGGGTTTAGGAGGGGCAGGTTGTGTTTGACCAACCTGATCTCCTTTTATGACCAGGTGAGCCACCTGGTGGAGGCAGGAAGGGCTGTGGATGTTGTGTACCTGGGCTTCAGCAAGGCCTTTGACACTGTCTCCCACAGCACAGCCCTGGAAAAGCTGGCAGCCCGTGGCTTGGACAGGAGCACTCTGTGCTGGGTTAGGAACTGGCTGCATGGCCGGGCCCAGAGGGTGGTGATGAACGGTGCTGCATCCAGCTGGGGGCTGCTCACCAGTGGGGTCCTCAGGGCTCTGTGCTGGGGCCAGTTGTGTTCAGTATTTTTATTGACGACATGGATGAGGGGAGTGAGTCTATGGTTAGTAAATTTGCAGATGGGGGCATGTGTTGATCTGTTGCAAGGTAGAAGGACTCTGCAGAGAGACTTGGATCAGTTGGATGGATGGGCAGAGTCCAATAAGATGAAGTTTAGTAAGTGCCAAGTCCTGCATTTTGCCCACAACAACCCCCTGCAGTGTCACGGGCTGGTGATAGAGTGGTTGGACAGTGCCCAGGCAGAAAGGGACCTGGGGGTGCTGGCTGACATGAACATGAGCCAGCAGTGTGCCCAGGTTGCCAAAAAGGCCAATGGCTCCTGGCCTGTGTCAGGAACAGAGTGGCCAGCAGGAGCAGGGAGGTCATTCTCCCCCTGCACTGGGCTCTGGTGAGGCCACACCTCGAGTGCTGTGTCCAGTCCTGGCCCCTCAGTTTGGGAAGGACCTTGAGATGCTTGAGCACATCCAGAGGAGGCAACGAGGCTGGAGAGGGGCTGGGAACACAAACCCTGTGAGGAGTGACTGAGGGAGCTGGGGGTGTTTAGCCTGGAGAAAAGGAGACTCAGAGGTGACCTTATCACTCTCTACAACTTCCTGAAAGGTGGGTGTAGCCAGGTGGGGGTTGGTCACTTTTGCCAGGCAACAACTGACAGAATGAGAGGACACAGTCTTTAGCTGAGCTAAGGGAAATTTAGGCTGGATGTTAGGAAAAAAGTTTTTTATGGGAAGAGTGATGAAGAACTGGAATGGCCTGCCTGGAGAGGTGATGGAGTGATCCAGGTGATCCAGATCCCTGGATGTGTTTAAAACAAGACTGGATGTGGCACTGGGTGCCATGATTTAGTTGAGGTGTTATTAGGGCATGGGTTGGACTTGATGACCTTAAAGATCTCTTCCAAACTCGTGATTCTATGATTCTGTGAGGGTGAAACCTGGGGAGGAATTGATGATAACTGAATGACCTAATGAGTTAATCCAGTCCCCAGACTGCTTTGCAGGATATGGAGCCAGAAGTTTGAATACACTGTGAATCCAAACTTCAGCTGCCTAGCCAAAGAGAAAATGGGCTTAATGGAAAATGCAACTCAATACCTTAGCTGTATTTCACTCTGGCAGTTTCCTAGTAAACTAAAAGTGCATTTGATGCAGTTGTGTTATCCTTGGGAGAGTAATTCATAACCCTACTGATAACTTGTTAAGTACTATTAGAAAAATCGTGGTAGTGGGGGGTTCTGGAGTTCTCAAATGATTTTTAAGAATCCCCTTCACTCCCTGCTTCAAGTTACATGGTTTGCTATTAGTATGTTTGCTACAAAAATACATCCTAAATATTTTAAGTGATGGAGTCTCTTTCTCTAAAGTTGTGAGGAAGAATTTGGATTTAAATTTAAAAATAAGTTACACTTCTTTATGAAAGTGCTGCATGCAGTTAGGAGGGTTAAAAAGTCCATGAATGCTTTGTGAATAGCTCCTGTATCAGATCCAAAACTAACTGGAGGTGTTTTTCATGTGTTACATGGATGATTGCCCAGTACAGTTTTAGAGGTGTGCCTCCGAGTACCACTCAGGGCAGCAAGGGAGAGAGGGAGCACACAGAGATGAAATTGGATAGTTTCACGAAAATAAAATTAAGCAAAACCAAATATTTATACTCTTGTTCTGTTCTCAGAAGAACTGTCATGCAGGCTCCCCGGAAATTCAAAATTTGATCCTCATTCTTGATTCCTGATGCAGCTTAGCTGTGCTGTTGTACTTTGCTGTACTTTGAAAATGGAGTGCAGCTGTTCAGTATCCAGTGTCAAAATAGTATATTGTTTCATCATCCTTGGTGGGCTTACTGCAGGAAAGGAGGATTAGTGGCAGCTGGAAGCAATATGCCTCTAGTTTTTAAAACTTTTGAAAATTTTCCCCTTAATTTTGTACATTAAATGGGGGAATTCAGATCCATCATTCTCTGTGAACAGATTGATTCTCTAATTCGCTTGTATTCCCTCTTTCATGTGCATATCAACTTTTGTGAATTTATGTATTGCTTTCTAATCTTTGATGGTGGGAGAGGCACATTATCTCTGGGAAGGTGGTAGTGGGTGACAAAGGCAAGCAGAAAAGAAAATTGATGAAATAAAGGGTTTCAGATGAGGGAAGCATACAGGAAAACTTTGAAAGGTAATTAATTAACCTCTTTGCATGTAAATTAAAGTGAGCATATAATCCTTAAAATCAGTTTAAAATGCTTCTCCTCTAATTCAGCACTATTTTACTGAAATAGAAATTCTTGCTTACAACAGCAGGATCATTAAGATCAACCCTGTAATGTAGATTAATCCATCTGATTTTTTTCCATGTTTTCTTTTTCTTCAGACCTTACTCTGGTACCTGTTATTCTTGGGAGCAGTGCCTGTTCACAGAGAGAGCACGGGGCAGTTTGAAACTAGTCCAGTTTGGCTGTTTGGACAGGGAAGAGGAATCTGCAGGGGGGCCCGTGCTCAGTGTCTCAGAGTTTGGGAAGCTCAAAGCATTTCCTGAGTCCAAGGAGGTTGCTGTGGAAATATGCAGCTGGAGGCAGGCCAAAGTGTTGCTGCTGAATTGGTGATAAAAATCCTCCTGTGCAGCAGGAAACAGCAGTCCAGCTCTAATACTCCACCCTTAAGCTCTGCTTCTCCAAACCTATTAATTTCCAGCTGTGGAATTCTTCACATATACTTAATTTTGTAGGTTTTTTGTGAAATAGGATTTCAGCTCTGTTTTTATACAAAGTCAGATTTCAAGAAAGGTGGTCAGCTAATGCCATTTTCCAGAGTGTCGTTTTAAACCCTGGCAGGTTTGTTATATCTAGAATTAAGAGTTTTAAAATAGTGAGCAGAAACAAAATTTGTCTTAATTTGTCAAAGTTCAGTAAGTTGAAATAGTGAAAAACAAATAATGAGATTGAATCAAATGGTTTTCATTTTAGTTGGTCACCAGAGGAGACCTTGAGAGGGGAGGCAAGTGTAAGTCTTGGGCACCATTACAGCAATGTGATTTTGATGTGTGAGATCACATGTTTTGTTGCAAATTAGTAGAAATTATGAGAAGGCATCTTTAACTCCAGAGAATAGGTATCTGGATGGGGATTTATTGTCTTGCCTATGAGTGTTTGCGCTCATTGAGTTCAACTTTTCTTGAATGTTTCTAAAATGAGCTACTTCTCTGTGATGAAACATGACCTGCAAGTTAATAATGGAGCAAGTGAAATATGTACTGAATATGATACACAAGGTATTCAGAATAGTGAATGAAAAGAAGCAATTGTTGCACATTGCAAGAGCAGTAATTGGAAGGGACTGATGATTGATTTTTCTCTAAAGACAAGGTTAAATAGCATTGTGAAAGTTTCCTCTTTGATTTAGAGTGAATTTTGATCAAAATGACAAGCCAGCTTAGAATTTCCCATGGAAGTTCCATGGCACAAAGCCAGGAACTTGTATTTTCAATACAGAGACCTGCTTTGTTATGGTTTTAGTGTGGTTTCTTTGTTGTAAATATTTTGGATTTCCACGAGAAGAGATTTTTTTTTCCATGAGGAGAGATTTTAGCCATGCAAACTACATGTGATGTTTCCATTTTCCAAGCTCAATGAAACTGCACTGTTTCATCACTCCCTTAGAATCTGAAATAGCAGATTAGGATCAGTATAGGGACATCTGCATGTTTATATATAACCTGCTAGAAACTGGATTATGGGCATCTCATATACAGGACCACAGAATGACTCATCTTTCAAATAAGAGGCGAGGCATATTCTCTACAGTTCTAGGTAGAACATTTGTTCTTAATGGTGCATTGTCACCCTAGGTAGTCTGTGTAGCCCAGATACATTGTCTATGAACCTGTCCACAGGTATTGAATGCATGCAAGTCCCCATGTACTCAGGAAAGCTGTATAAAATAGTATTTTGACAACATTCTCCAGCATAATTGAGATTTTAAATTAGCAACTAAAGAATACCCAAAGACATGAGCACATCTGCTGAACGGTTACAATAGCTTGTAAGAAGGACCATGATCAATCTCAGTTGTAGATAAGAACAGATGTTTGAATCTGCTGAGAAGGGGGAGCTTTGGAATGAGTTTGGTGGGAGCAAACAGTGTTACAGTATGTGCTTAAAATAATTAGTAGCTTCCCATCTTATTAGGTGTGTCTTTTTTTGCTGCATTTGCCTGAATAGTGTGTGCCACGAGACTGTGGATTTAAGCTTCTTGCCAGCCAGTCCAGAGTTTTGGAGTACACAGTACCCATATTATTCCTAACTAATCAGCATAGCCCTAGCCTGTTACCTGGACGTGTCTTGGGGGCAAGAAAAGTTGAATTATCAGGAAACATAGCTAAATTTTCTGTCTTCAAAATTTTCTTCTTGTTATTAAACTTTCTGGTCATCTAGCCTTCATTTTAATAGAGCTTCACAGTTGACATTTCGGTTGTTTGGCCATTCCCACAAGGTTGTGAGGATTACTCACTTTCCAGCATTTGTCCTCAGTTTCTTGCAACTTCATCTGAGAGTACTTGGCTTTGGGGACTTTGAGTTATTTCTCTCATGAAAGAATTTTCAGCAATGGAGACACTAAGTTTAATTCTCTGGCAGGATATGGCTTCATATCTCTATTTCTGTCTGACATCTCTTCTTCAAATAACCTTTGGTTTGCTTTCCTCAGACATTTTTGAATCTGTTGCTTCTCTTAAACTGAAGACATTCTGAAATCTTTGGACTCCATATCTTAGTATTGATCTCTTGTGTAAATGTTAAATCAGTTTAAGCTCTATATTTGTCCATGAATCTAAATCATCTTAAAACTTCACCTTCACCCACAGCTCTTCCTGCTTTGGAAAGCTGTGCACAGAGCTTCTGACACTTTTTTATCACTTCCATACCTTCTTTCCTGTGTCACTCTCAGTGCCTAGACAGGCTCTTTACCATTTCTGTTCATTCTTTAATCTGCTGCACAGTAAGGTCATCTTTCTGTTCCTTCTTGCTACTTGGCAGCTTCAGGTAGGATGCACAAGCACAGCACCACAAGTGGGAATTTGCAATAGACTTCATATTTTTGCAAAATCTGGCATGTAAGCTGAGAAACTTCAGAAAACTGGGCAGATTTCTCTTTTTTCTTACAGGTTTTCAGTCAGTTGTGTGTTTTGGATGTGTGTGTTCTGGATATGTATGTTCTGTATCTCAGCTCTGTAGTTCTTTTCCTCTGTTTCCTCCTCTGGTGGTGTAGCAATAGTGACAGGGCAGGAACATTGTGTTGTTGTTTTTTTTTTCCTTAATTTTGCAGTCAAGTCTGGGGATTGGTTATTCAAAGAAACATAGAAATCTGAACACCCTTCTCAGGAACATTATCTACTGTCTACAACTACTATTTAATGGTGCATCCTGATGGTGTTCAGTTGAGAAGATCTTCCTTATAGTATTCAGAGTTGCCTTCAGAAGATAGCACCAAGGGCTTTTGGCTTGGGATACATCTCCAGTGCAAGAAATGAAAACATGTGTCCTTCTAAACTGATATGGTTTTTGTTCTTTTTCTTTCCCTGTAGCCTCGTCATGTATTCAACATGCTGAAGAAGTATGTGCGTGCTGAGCAGAAGGACAGACAGCACACTCTCAAACACTTCGAACACGTCCGCATGGTAGACCCAAAGAAAGCTGCCCAAATCAGATCTCAGGTAATCCCCACTGATGGTTAGTGAACTTGTGTTAGTTCATAACTATTGTGAAATTTCTGTCAGCCTGTTTTTTATAAAATACCCAACTCCTTTCCATGGACAGCTTTAAATGCAATCGAAAACAATCTGTTTTCCATCAGAAGATTAAGGCAGAATGATAGAGTAATGTGGGTATGATTTTTCTTCTGAGAAGAACTGAATACAGGTTTTTTGTCTATCTGGACCATGAGTCAGTCATGGGCATGCTCTGACGAGCCTTCCAGAGCATTAATGCTGAGAGCCTTTGTTAGTGCTTTGGTAAATAATACCTCTGGAAAAACATCAGTATTAGATTTAGCAACAGCACATGGTTGTGCTTCTCTCACTGAAGTGGCAGAATCAGAAGTGGTGCAGCCATCTGACTGTGACCAACCTTTCTATAGTCATTGCAGAGGCACTTGTAATGTCTATAATTGTGATTACTGTGATGCACTCGAGTTTAATGTGTTGTTTTAAAACAGACACTGTCCTTCATGGCATTTAACTGCTGAATGTTACTATAGACCTCAATGCATATGTTTTGGAACATCTTTTATCTTGTCTTCATAAATCATAGAGGGCAAGAAAGCAGAAAGAAAACACCGTAGACTGAGCTGTTCCCTCTGTAGGATTCAGTGGCAGGCACTGTTCCAGCCACAGTTTTTGAATTGACTGACATCACAAAAAGAAAAATCAAAACTATGTACCTCCCTGGATAGCAGATTAGATTTTCAAACATCTGTTTCAGCCAAATGTGTACATTGAGATCATGCTGTCTTGAAATTGTTGTAGTGAGAAATGCGCACTTCTAAAAGTCTTCTGCAGTGACTATTATCTTTGCCTTGTCTTAAGCATCTATTATAACTTCTTTTTTTCCAAGTCTCATTGGGTTATTTAATGACAAAAATAAGTGAAATTTTGCAGAGTGCAGATTGTGTGGCAGCACTAGTGAAGAATAGAAACTGACATATAAATACAAGAAGTGCCGTGTATTGTCTAACATGTCATTGTAGGAATGAGTATTGATATAGCATCTCTGTGTCTGAAATTGGTCAGATGGTTGGGGAAATGTGGCCTGGGAGTTCTGTTTGTGAAATGTTTTTCAGTGAAAAATGGAAAACAAAGTATTTAGTTCAACAGCATAAATATTTAGATTTGAAGAAATCATGCTGCTGTTTCATTAAAACTGGTGTCTGCAACTGATTTTACTTGTTAGACCTAATTATCTTGTCAGTCTTCTAAGATGCATCTCAATTTCTCCTTCTACTGAAGAAAGGTGATACTTGTGAAGAGTAGCCTGGGGGAGCACATATCATACAATGTCATAACTCAGCCCATAACAATGTGATGGCACTTGAGGCAATAGAGCTGTAATCAAATGAGAGGATGCAGTAATGCTTCTGGGTGGAAATATTTTTGTTTGCAGCTGAAATATTTGCAATTTGTAAATGCTACTTCTTTTTCTTTGGAGAGCTGTTTCTTTTTGCAGTATTTGGATTAGTAAGTAAATAAATAAATCCAAACACCTGAAACATTTTGATGCAGCAATCACTGTGCCTCACTTGGTTTACCTGTTATGTGAAAACTTATAAGTATGGGCAAATGTAAACTTTTCTGAAAGAAGAATGAAGCTGTGGATTTCTGCCACAATAGCTGCTTGTGTGCATGTTCTGCCCCACAGCAAATGTAAACCCCTACTTTAAATTACTGCATTTCCATGGGATTTCAGGTGGCTGTGTAAGAGCATCTAGAATGGTATGTTTAGCAGCCGTAGGAGAGAGGTGAGTTTTGTAATAGGTTTGACAGTTTTGATACATAGAGCATATTGAAATCTTATACCTGCGCAAGTGAAAATGGTTTTGCTTCCTATAATCTATGAAATTTGTGATAATGTTATCCATAACAAATAAGTTATCCATAGCATCCCCCTCCTTTGAATATTTTTCTTTCCATAGGTTATGACACATCTACGTGTGATATATGAGCGCATGAACCAGTCTCTCTCCTTCCTCTACAATGTGCCTGCTGTGGCAGAGGAGATCCAGGATGAAGTTGGTATGCAAACTACTAACATAGAAAAAGACATATATTTCTGTGATAAGAAATTAGCACCAAAAGCAAAAATACATCATCTCACTTTCCCTATTGGTATACTCCTCAGCTGAAAAATAGAAGAGTAAACCTGGCATCATTCTTAAATTTTGAATTAAATTATAATGAGCCCTTGGAAGACAAATCCTGTGTATATCCCATGCAGTGGCATCATCATACTGCTGTAAATGTCTTCACTGAAATATGTTAATTGACATTTGGAACCTTCCATGCTATAGGGATACAGCAATTGACAATGAGATTTAGGCAAACCCTATCCTTTGGATATTTAGTTTACCTGGTAAGTATTTACATGATATAGACCATTTGGAAGTCCCACAGTTAAAAAATTGGTTGCAGAGCCAAGGATCTGAGAAAAGTGTAGGTATCGACTTGGCAGTATTCTAGTGGTCATGCATTTTAGTTCTTGGTTAGTTATCAAATTGATATCTCTGCTCCTCTCATTTTTTCCAGCATACAAGCTGGACTGTGGATGCATCTGGTAGCAACAGACCTATGTTTGCCTTTTCCCTGAGAGCTGTAATGGCAGATAGCTGTGAGGGAGAATGGCCTTTCCTTCCATCCAGATTCCTGCCCTTGGCTGTGGCATTGCTGCAGCAGAGAGATCTCCAGTACAGCACTCACACTTTGCCGTTTGCTGCTATTGCAGCAAGGCAACTGCACTCAGTTTTGGACATCATGTTGCTAATGTTTGTCTTTAAGAAAAATAACACATGGTTAAATGTAAAGGTCAGAGATGGGACAGTCATTTTTGCACAAGTTGTGGCAGTAAGTGGCAGTTAATGTATTAATTTTAATGTATTAACTAGTAAACGGGTTCAGCTGAATAAATAAGTCATTGATTTCTTCAAAACACCAGGGAGGGAGGTGTGCCACTGCAGTAAGGGTTAGGATGCATTTAAGACACAGGGAGGGATGGACAGGGAATAGTGGTGGATTCATTTGCCCAAAGTATGAGTTATGATAGAGATATGCTTCTGCTTGAGAGGGCTGGAGATGAGATCAAGAAATAGTGGGAGGGACTGGGAGGCAGCCAGAAGATAACTGGTTAGTAATTGTCCTTAACTGTGTGTTTCTGTGCTCCACAATTATAAGGCACAATCAACAGTCTCAGTCTGTGGATGTAGAGTCATTCAGGGAGGAACAACATCTTACTGAAAATTTGAAAGCATGTAATTTCTGTAGAAAGAAGATGTCAGTACTGTGAGGTCTTTGAGATGCTCAGTTAGTTTTCTTTTTGCTCTGCTATCATTCCCTTGGGGTTTTTGCTTCAAACTTCAATTTCTTCTTTCTATTCTTGGTAAGGTTAACGCTTGTTGCTGAGGATATTCTTGTAAATTTTGTTCTCCTTTCTATGTACTGAAGTGGAACAAGAATGCCAGAATCTTTGGAGTGGCATGAGACCAAGAGTCTAGTAACTGCTGAGTGGTTTACAAGAATCTGACTCCTAATCTCAAATGTAATACTAATTTTTAGGGGCAAAAAAGAGCCTAAAATTACTAAGGTATTCTTTCCTAATAAGTTGAGAGCAGCTAAGAAATTACAAAGAAGATGTTTGCTACAGTCTCTTGAGCAGCTTTTCCTTACCTTGATTTTTTTTTTCCTTTTTGTGGTTTAGGCTGTGCTAAAAGCTGTTCAATGCATTGCAAAGTTTAAAGCAATTAAAACAAAGTTCTCATAATTGGGAGTTACTAAGCAACACAAATTAAAGTAGTATCTTTTCTGGGTAAAATATTAGATCTAGATAAAATAGTTTTCCATAATGCAATGTCTTTCAGTATCAGTGTTCTTCTTGTTGATAATATTGTCTCTAAGCTTTGTTTTACGTATTGGTTTTAATGAAGTTTGCAGAGCTCATTCCCATGTGTTCAAGAAGACAGTATCCTCCTAGCTTTGAGCCTTCTCACTCTGATCAGCCTGTTTCAAATTCTCTTCTGAAATTACTGAATTTCTTAGTCTCTGTACTCTTCCTAAACCCATGGAAAAGGACATCTTTTACAGCTGCAAAATCTGTGGGAAAGTAAACGTCTAATAAAACTTCACTTTGTAGCATTCCCAAGAAATACTACAACTCTCAGTAAAAAGATGTTTGATTAAATACCTTTTGTTGGAACCATTGATTTAGAAAGTCTGGGTCAGTAGAAAATTTGAAAAATAAACGAGGTATGGACATCTCACACAGAGTGTCTAACTAATAAATTGCATGTAAGGAGACATGGTTGAAAATAGTTTTAGTTAATTTTCTTTCTTGATTATAGGTTTTAGTTTGTAGTTCCACTCTGCTGTAGAGTTCTTTATTGTAGTTTTAGTTTCTAGTTCCACTCTGCTGTAGGGTTCTTCATGAAAAGTTTTTACCTTGAGGAATGGCTAATCTTTGCTTTAGATAACAGACCTCTGACAAAGGTAGTTTTTCCCTGAATCAACCAAGTAGCTCTATAAGCAGCAATACAAATGTAATCCAGTTTGCTATGAATTTGTCCCATGGGTTTAATTCTTCTTACAGATAATGTGGTGCTGTTTTTCACTCTATTTTTCCTATTGCTAAAAATATTATGACCTATTTTTGCCCAGTTAATCTGATAAATCACAGTCTTGCTGTTGGACATTTGGAGTTTCCTTAAAATACAGACCATGTTTGAAGTTTCTACCTTAAAAGGCCAGCTTCCATCCATTGTTATAATGTGCAAAATCCAAAATAAAAAAATCCAGCTTCTATGCTTAAAATGGGCTCTTATGCCTTTTAAAAGCAGCCTTTTCTTGTTATTTTTGTAAGTCCAGCAAAGATGGTGGTAGGAATTTAGGGTAAAATTTAACTGAGTTTTAGTCCTTACCTGCAGGTGTCCATCACCAGCTGATGTCCACCAGCTTTAACAGTGGGTGTCATAGGAGCATATAGATAGTTGCAAGACTCACAGCACTCCAGAGGGTAGAAAACAGCACTTAAATTAAGTGAGGGCTTTCATCCTAAGCATTTGACCAATGTGTAATGTGCAAATGCCCATAAGGGTTTCAGGCACTGTAATGTAGCAGCAAATTCCAGATGTGTGGGAAAGGATATTGCTGGCTGTCTCTTGTTCATATTGGGCCAGAGGAAAAGGAGCCGGTCTGAGAGTTGCAGAAAGAGGTCACCTAACCATGGTTGCTCTGAAAAAGCTTGGAAAGAATAAGCAGGTCATTTGGGTAGGAGACTGGCATTCTGGCTGCAGATGATTTCACAAGGGACAGAGATGCAAATGTGTTAAAAAAGAGGTCACTCTTGGCAATTGATGTAATTCTTGGTGATAAATGGAGTTTTTTATGAGCAGGAGTATGCCCCATGAATAGGAGAGTGGCACAAAAAGAAATCTGAGCAGATTATTTGCCTGCCTAGGTGTTTGTACTCACCTTTTCTCTCTGATAAATCTCATATCCTATTTAACATGTATGGAATGCAGAAAAAGCAATAGCAGGCTTTAAGCAAAATCAGCAGTTCCTTCGAGCACGTCCTGCTTTAAATCCTTATTTGATTAGATTGCTTATCCATCTATGTAAAAGGCAATTTATTGCAGAGAGTGGCACAGCAGGCATGGCTTCTGAATCAGAAACTACGTCAGAGTTTTGTACATCAGTCATGTGGGTAGGCAGTGATCTGAATTTTTAATTCTGTGTTTGCTACTTCTTTCCAAATTGATGTCCTCAGCTTCAACTTTTCTAGCCCACCACTGAGGAAATATTAAGCTCTGTAGTAATACCACAGCAGTATAGTACCTAAGCTCAGAAGCATTCAGTTATGAGCAATAAGTAAAAGAATATTATTTCAACTGTCCCTTGACAAATAAAATCAAACTATTGTTATTTTATTATTCTGTTCCACTCTGCCTGTCCTGTTGTTCTGCAGCATTTTCTGGATGCCACACACACATGACTTGTCTAGAAGAGAAGGCAAATCCAGGCTGACCCCAAATCAGTGCCTGCTTTCAGATAGTGTACTGTGGGTCAGGTGCTATTTTAAACATTTGTGTGCTCCAACTTAGCATGACAAAATTTGAAACAAGAGACATTTGCCTCTTGACATTTGCCTTGCAAGTTCCTTTGAAGATTTTTGTAAGTGTTTCTTGAAGCAGCTGCAGACTCAAGATGTCTGAAGACTTCCTTTGGCACTTCCACTTTAATCATCAGGCCCAATACCTATCTGAGTGGAGGGCAAAGTTAGCACTTCCTCAACTGGTCCTGGTCTTTCAGCATTTATTGGACTAATTTTTGAGTCTTTGTTTCTAGCTTGTAGTTTTGATCTGTAGTCAGTCCACAGCCTTTCTACATTTCTTGCCATGAGTTGAATTAGGATGCTGTTTCCAGTCATTCTGTGGTATCCTTCTTAAGAGGTTTAATGGTATTCGTTTCTTGCCACAGGCTGACAGTTCAAAACCACAATCAGAATGGTCTGGGGACTGATACTGCAAAACCAAAACATGCTCTTGGAGGCTTTGCAAAAGCAAATTCTGTGTCTTGTCTTGTTTGGTGCTGTTCCTTTTGTGATTGTTTTCTTCTTCCTCTCCCTAAAATGCTGTTTTGAATATGTTATCAGTAATGTCTGTCAGACTGCAATGGGCCTTCTCAGTGTCTTTTTTTTTCCTGTAACTCTTCCTTGTCATTCTGTCTTAAAATTTATCTGATGGGAAGAATTCCACCTTCAAAAATGTTAAAGATGTTGAAGCAATGCTTAGGATTTCTGAACCTTTATTTGAACTTGGGTTGCACCATCAAGGTATCAGAATAATTAAGGAGAGTTGACTCACATTGACTGTGTCAAAAGCTTGTTTAAAGGTTTACAAGAGTATTGTAATGGGATCATACAGAATATTGTAGTTCATATCAAGTAAGAATAGTAATTACCTTGTAACTCAATTTGAGAATGTTAGACTAGAAAATTCTTGAAATTGCTGTTTGTTTGTAGAGGTGGCAGCTCTAGGCTGCTTGATAAGAACCAGTTCTAGTCTTCCTCTAAAACTAGAGGCAAAAATACTGGCTGCATCTGATTGATGCTATAAAGTCATGCATTAGAGTGCTTATAATGCCTTAATTTTTTTTTTGGTAAAGTAAAAGTGATGTTGAGGCATGGGTAAATGCATTAGCACTCCACATTTTATCTGTGAGACAGACCATGTTCAGTGAACTGGCATAGAGAAAAATAAAGAATAGTCACCAGTGGTGCTCATCATCAGGGCAGTTGGGTTTTGCATTAGTTGACTAATGTGCTTCATCCAGACTGTAAATAGAGTGAGCATTTGTAATAGTTGCAAAAACTCATAGCTGGGGAAAGTTGGACAATTTCTGTTCAGTTTTATACTTTCTGCCATTCTGGAGATAATAGAATTGTCATTTTTAAATTGCCCCAGGCACTTGGCTAGTACTGTGTAGGGGAGTGTTCAATATTGGATACAACAAAACATCATCTTTGCCAAAGCAGAAGCATTGAATTTCCACCCTGATCTCTTTAAAACCAGCACATTTTTCTGTGCCAGCAAGTATTCCGTTGAGATCTGTTGATATCTACACCACAGAGAAACTCCTCAGCAAACTTTAAGCAGTTTGTGGAAGTGGGACAATAGTATGTAGGTCTTACCAAAGGTTCTGTAAAACCTGCTTTCTAGTTTTAAATGGCCTGCTTGGTGTGTCTGGGCTGTATCATGCAAGCCCATGTTCCTGCCCTTCTGCTCTGCCCTTTGTGCCCATAAGTGTAATGCAACTGGAACAAGCAGTCAAAAGCAACCTTTGGAGAATGTGCATTTGCACAGGTATGCTGAAGTGACTTCCAGCACTAACTACACCTGTGTTTTCTCCCCATAATTGATTTGACACATTTATGTGTAACCAGTAACCTCAGCTTTTCAAAGAAAAATTTTAATTTTCTGTGAAGTGGTTATTGACCTTTAGTATTCTCCCTTGAAGGCCTATAGCATTCAGTCAAAAAGATGGTTTGTTAGGATTCTAGCAAAATATATATTGTTGCCTCAGTGGTTAAAAATAGCAGAGTCCTTCCACAAAAGCAAATGAATTCTGTGTTAAGCTTTCCACAGCGACATTGAGATAGATTTTGTATGCTTAAATATTGACATATGGCCCAGGTGGAGAGCCTGATGAGCAATTAAGACCTTTTCTGCCCAAGGACATTTGTTTTTAAAGCATTTGACTAATTCATATATGTATATACACACGCACACACTCTCAAGCTTTTCTTTTTCCCAAGTGGTGTTTTTTTCTTTAATCATCACAAGCCTATGGCCTTGACTAAGCTATTAATTTTGCCACTTTGTTATCTCTATAAAATATTCTTACAATTATTTAAATACCATAAATAACAAGATGCCATTTGTTGGAGCAAGGTGATGTATGACATTTATGTAGGCAACCAGCCAATGTCACAGATGCACAGAATGCCTGAGGTTGGACAGAACCTCTGGAGGACATCTGCTCCATTCCCTCTGCTAAAGCAATGCCACCCAGAGCCAATTGCCAGTGTTTGGTCACTCTCACAGTGAAAAAGCATTTTTAAGAGACTCAGCTCTGTCTGCTAGTAGGATATGACCTTTGCTTCAGCGTAGGAGAGAAGGGAAAAAGTCCTGGAAATAAATCCAACATTTTCTTTCTCTAAGCATCTCTTATTTTTTGTCAAATTTATTTAACTGTCAAAGAAATGGTGGAGAATTGTAGATGATTCAAATAGATATAAATGCACATCACTGACGCTGATGTTCTGAAGTGCTTTCATTAGCAGTGTACTATATCCTCCCCATCTTTTTATAGCTAAATGGGCTATTGTGTGCTCTCATGGGCACTAATGTTCTCCAGAAAAGACATGAATCCTGATTTTTGTGTGCACAAGCCCTCTTTCCATCTCATAAATATTGTGAGCATGGCTTCAGTGAGTAAAAGAGCCAGTTTCCTCCAGGGTGCACAGATACTGGCAAAAGGCTAAATTACTTCAGGTGGCTTTGGATTGAGGTGGCTTGTTCTTAAAGGAAAGATATGGGACATCTTGTTTTCCAGTTCAGAAATATAGTCAGAATAAAAAGTTAATAGAAGTGATGAAGTTTATTGAGAGAATATTTTCCTTTGGTTTGAATAATGCTGTTCTGTTTCACTTGCACCTTTAAAAAATCTGGTCTCATGATCCACGTGTTAGAACTGAAAACTGATAATAATTGTGGACTTGTAAATTATAAACAAAGTAATTTTTAAATTTTCTGAGCATCTGCTCTTTCATTGAGTATTTAAATCTTTCACTCTAAATAATTCATGTATTTGCAGGAGAGGTTTAAAGGTGTTGCCTTGGTTTTTTCCAAGAGCTGATGGTGAGAGCACTCTGCCCTGCATTGATAGATCCTTCTTGATGACCTTATTCTGTGACCTTTCCAATACTTTAGCCTGAAGTATTTTTTTGTAGAAACTTCTCTTTTAATAGAAAGTTGCCATCCTCACTACAGATCCCACAGGGAGTTCATGATCATGAGACCATTGGGCTTACAGTGGAAACAGGCTGAGACTGAGACAGTGTCCACTTAACAACTTCTTTTGATACTCCTCTGGAAGAATCTACAGTCACGTTGTACACAATGGAAAAAAATGCATTAGACTTTGAATTGTCCAATTGTCCAGTTATTGGTTGTATTCTTTCCTATTTTTTCTTATTTTATTGGATACATGTGGATTTGATCAGGATTCTCTCCTTAATCACCAGTCATTTTTTGGTGTCATGAATACAGTAAACTGGGAAATTCTCTCTCTTGGAGAGCCTTGTTTCTGTGGGGAGTAGAGTTACAATTATATGAAAATGTTGCATTTAAAGGAGTGTGTATGTTATTTTAAATTAGTATCCTGGATATATTTGATTTTAAAAAGCATTATAGGTCACGATTACCTTATAGCTACAGGTTTTCTCATAAACGTCCAGTTGAATTATTTCCTGTTCTTTTATGTCTTCAGTAAAAAGTCTAAAGCACTCATTTTTCAGATGATGCAGATAAAGCATGTGGTGATACCAACATGTTCTCTTTAAAGCCTGAACCAACATGTTCTTTTTAAAGACTTTTTTTTAAGTCTGCTTTTAGTCTTAGGCTGAGAAGCCATTCTGCTTCTTTCTCATTAGTATTTCCTGATAATTGCTTCTAGTGTTATGCTTTAAGGAGCTCATATGTTTGTTCATCACATACCCGATTTAAGATGTCTTTTTTTTTTTTTTGTCCAGCTTTCAGATATGATCTGAGAGCAAGTGACTTTCCAAATGCATAACTCCAGTCAGAGGGGAGGCTCTGACTTTATAAAATGTTGCCTGCTTACAGGAATCTCATTATACTGAGCTATTGGAGATTTTTTTGATACATTGAATATATGTGTATTTTTCTTCATAAATATGTCATCTTAAATCAAGTTCATAATGTCCTCGACTACTGAAGCAGCCCAAAATTGTGGGATCACAAACATTCCAACATCTTCTGCTTCATTTGTGCTGTTGAAAGATGGATTTTCTTTGCCCAGTTAACATGTTTTGGAAACACAGTTGTGTCATTCTGTGTGATTCACTCTAAGATCAGATTCCTAGTAGGAGGTCTTGGACTGTGAAAGAAACAAAGGAAGCATCCTAATTCTTACCTGCTGGCAAATTGCAAGTCTCCATTGACAACCAGTTACAGACTGGTTATATTAGCACAAGGTAATATAGTTTTATATATAATATATTACAGAGCTACTGTGTCAGTCTCTGGAATTGTTATCCAAAGGGATTTAAACACTAAAGTCTGAACTGCATCACTGTGGGCAGAGTATCCTGAGGGGGATGGCAAAATAAGCCTCTAATGCCAATGGTGTACTAAATTTTGTTTTGAAGCATAGCTTGCTTTCCAGAAGTGCAGAGGGAAAATTCACAGCTGTTTATTATGGTCAAGAGTATCTGTGGTGTTCTTCTTTGCCAGGTTGTTACTGTTGAGGTAAAAAAGGAAAAAATTACAGAGGATATGTGATTTAACAGAATGGCTGGGTTGATGGAGATTGGTTGCAGTAATGTTCTGTCAGTTCCCATGCACATGGGATTACAAATGATCTTTCATCAATGCAGCTTTCTCCTGCCTGTGATTCTCATATACCCAACTTACTGAAATGTGCATTTTTCTGAATAGTGGTGCCTGGGCAGAGTTCCAGTTCTTAGTCTGTTCTGCTTCCTCCTTTTAGATCATATGTATATGAAAAAGAGCATAAAAGGCACCAGAACTGGCCACATCCCACTTCATAGATATATTTGGTAAATTTAAAAAATGCATCTCTTTAGATTACTCTGGCAACCTAGGATATATCTGATCTATCAAACACTAAAACTGCAGTTAATAAATAATTGTTATCTGGAGCAAGCACTGCACAATTCACTTCTGTAAATTTGGATTTAAATTTAAAAGTATTATCTTTTGACCAAGGGAATCAACTGCTGATGCCTATTTCGGGCTTACCTAGAAACAGAGGCCAGACAAAGTTAAAAGGAGAAAAGCAGATATATTTAATGAAGAGCCTTCAGGTACATTAAGGGCAGATGAAGCCTCCCCAAGGGACTACACCCAGAATGGATGATGGTCCCAAGTTTTTCAGACAGATACAAGTTTGGTCTATTAGCATATCAGGTGTTAATCCTCCAATTACCGCTTCAGGTAATGAAGTTATATTCCCCCAGTTTGCTCCCCTCTCCCCCAATTCACTTTTGTTTATACTTTTTGGGGCTTGAGGCCCAAATTCACTTTTGTTTATACTTTTTGGGGCTTGAGGCAGATGGTGTCCTTGGATCTCAGGCCTAGAAGGATTGCTTTGTCTGACCAAAATATGAAGAGAGTTAACTAACACTCTATATGAAGTTCAGAGTTATACACTAAGGCAGTACAGGATATGAAAAATACAAAAGCTAAAATCTTAAAGCATCAGTGCAACAAGTTAATGTTCAGATTTTTATATTTTTTAATGGATTATTGAGTGCTTCCAAGATGACACATCAAAAATTGTTGTGGAATTCACAGTCAGACCTTGAGAAATGTTTGTAGAAAATGATAGGTAACTGACTTGTTTCAGGTGCCAGAAAGTGGTAGTTTTAGGTCCTACTGCAGTTTTAAATTGTGTTGTGTATTGTAAGTTTGGCAAGTAAATATAATTATTGTTACCAGTAAATAAGACAAAAAAAAATATAAATAAAGTAAATAATTATTTTCAGAAAATTAGACAATAAAATTCTGTAGCAATATTTCATAGAAATGTTTTTTGCAGAGTAGTTTCACTTATAAGCCTTATCAGGTACTTAAGAGGGAAAGGTACTTGGCTTTTTCTACTTTACACAAGCCTGAGCAAGAATAATGATAATATCAGTGACAATTGATCAGGCTGTTTATTTGTTTTAATTTAGATTCTTCAACCTATTTTAAAGCACTTAATGATATGTTAATTCGGACTTAAATGTGGAGTTGAATTGAAACTTGGAGAGTTTGTCACAGTGCCTTCTGTGGATCAGGATGATGATATACCATATATGTTCTGGATTATGGTATAATTTCAATTCAATTTTTTCCCCAAGTATTTTTTAATATTACCTTGTTTACCTTCATATTAGGTTGTTTCCATGTCTTACCTGGAGAGGACCTGTCTAATTTAACCAAATTGAATAAGGAGGGGATGAGAGGAAGGGAAAGAGACAACAGAAATTAACAAAAAGACATGTTGTGAAAGGGAAGAGCAGGGTCTTTTATTTCTGTTAAATAGCTCCCAGAGATGACACAAGCTTCAATACTTTCTGCTTTGAAGTGAGGAGGACATGCAGTTATTAATCAGATGACTGGCTGTTAAATACAAAAAAAATTATTAATGTCCACGTAGCTACAGCCATGTGTTGAGATTTAATTTTAGTTAATAGATAGTGTGTGTAGTTTTCAGATAATTATGGATTTGTAGTAATTAAAACTTCTGTCACTGAAGGCTAAGAGGCTTCTAGGAAAATTAGACAAAATTTCAGACCATGAGTTTCATAGCAGGCTCATTAAGTGGTGTGAAAATTGTCATGAACCTTTGCTCAGAGTGCTCAGTCATTGTGTACAAAACTAAATTTGCATTGAAGTCCATCCCTAAGGAAAAGACACTGAGGTCATTTTGAAATCAATCAATTACTTGGTGATAAGTTTATATCCTAAGCTTTAAAGACTGAATTTTCCTGAATTGGATTAGCCAAGCTTCAAAGACTCTTCTGTACCAGAAAACCTGTGATTTACCTGCACAAGGACAATGTCTCTGTATATTAGTTAAATATCTTTGGGGGTTTTAATGATATAAGACAAAATGTCTGCAAAGTAGATTTAACTGAAACATTATTCCATGTACCAGCTGACAGGAGGAAACTCACTTGGATTGTTTTTATGATGTGATTCAGGAAACAGCAAAATCTACATGTGGTGAAATAGAAGGAGCAAGAAATGGGAAAGAAATGGAAGTGCTAAAGTCGTGATTTTTTTTTTAATTTAGTAGAAGCATGTTCTTTTTAGCCTGGTTCTAATTATTGCAGCTATTCTCAAGTTCAAATGTGTATTTTTTTCTAAAGTTTGGTTTCCTGTTAGATTTTCTTAGCCATCAAGGTGTTGTCTAAGGCTATGGGATGCTTATTCTCTTACTAACTTCTAGAAAAAATATTTTAGGTCAAATGTTTCATGATAGCTTAAATGTTCATTTTCTGAGAATTTAAAAAGGGCCAAGTCTTTTCAACTTATTGAACAAGGTTTTCATACACAAAGGAAATTTCTGAAAAGTGGAGGGTTTTGGCTGCTATTTGCTCTTACCTGGTGGTGGTATCTCTGAAGGACAGAAAATAAGAACTGTGAAATGCTTTTTTTCCATGGTTCTTGCTCTTTCTGTCTCCCTTCAGCCATGAGGGAGAGATGCATTGCACTGAAAGAGTTTCCAGACAAAAAAACCTGTGACATAATTTCACAGGCTGTCAAGGAGGTGAGAAGAAAACTTAGATCTGATGGTGTGGTCACATTTCTCTGTCAGTATGGATCTGAGCACTGAAGGTTGGGCTCATTTCCAGTATTTCACAGGAGTGATCTACCACATCACTCCTCTTTCTTCATCCTCAAAGCATGCAGGCACTCTCCACCCTCCAGCAGGCAGCTTGCTTTCAGTAACATTCTCATCAGTCTCTCTACATTATGTTTGATTTGTACTAAACAAATTAATTAGTTCAGCGCTGAATACCACAGAATTGTGTTTTGTAGCTTGAGAATGTTATAATTATGACTCATGGCAGTAAGCAACGTCATGATCATACAGTGTTTGGTTCAGCAAAACATCTAAAAATAACAAAATACTTGAAATTCAGTGGAGCTTCACTCTTTGTGGTAAGGCACAGGAGGTCTTGTTTTCATATTTACCAGTTTTGGGAGAGTTTTGATTCATACAGCTGACAAGATACAGACACTCAAAGTTAGTTCAAACCTGACTGCATTACATCAGTGCAACTGCTTTAGAAAATAACATTGAATTAGCCCATAAAGTAAGCATACAATTGAAAGCTGCAGCTAAACATGTTACCTCTTGCCACATGTGCTGTAATAAATTATTGTGTTGGTGTTCTTAGTGAATCCTAATTGTGACATCCAACATGTGCATGATTTAAATTGCCTTCAGACAGGATTAAGGCAGTTGTGTGTGCCAGTACCAATGAAGCTGTTGCTGTGACTCAACTGCTCTGTAATTTCTGCTATTAAGAAGAACAAGGAGGTTGCTGACATTTTTTAGTTTTGTCATTTTGAAAGCACGTGCTCAAAAGCAAGTAACTTTGGGAAAAACACATGTTCAGTTCAGACTGAATGGTCACTGATGATAAGTGAGGCAATAAGACTCTGCATTTTTATGAGTTTATTTGAGCTCATTCCAAACCCATCTCTGTTGGATCAAATATATGTTCTACCATGTAAATGGCATTTTACAAAGGAAGTTAGATGTTGGGTCAAAACTGTGGCATATCATTTGGTGGTATTTTAACTAGTCCTAATTAGAGGTGTTTTGGGTACACTTCATTTCTAATCTCTTTTAAGAAGTTGTTTCCTAGAACTCCACAATTACAATTGCTGATTTTAAGGCTGCTTTTCAACTAAATTCTATAGTTCTGGCACTTAATAGTGATTGCAGAGCTTTTCATCTAGTAGGTGGGCTCCTTGAAAACACAACAAATGTCATAATTATTTTTGGAAATTTTAAACAAACTATGAACTAAATAAAAATTATGGTTTGAAAAATAGCTGATGGATTGTTGACACTCCAGGACAGCAAGCAAAGCTGTTCTGTATTAAATTCTTGTCATTATAGCTGGGCCAATTAAGGGCCTGGAAAGTATGTCCCAGAGTTCAACATCGGAAGCAGTGTTGTGTGACAGTAAAATTAGATAAGGTTCTAACATAACATGGGTTTGCCACTCAGAGACTCCATCAATTTTGTTGGGATTTGTCATGATATCTTTTCTAGCACAGTGCTATCTGCAAAGATTTGCAAATAGAACTGTGGTCTTGGGGCATTGTAGACAAATAGCTTCTAACAATACAGTATCTACCAGAAGATTCTGTAGTAAATTTTATTTCTTTTCTTCAGCTTTTTCTTTGCTTTTAGCTCCATTTGCCTCTTTGTGGGATAAGAGAATAGTCTTGAAAGTAGTTTGGATTGGTATTACACTTTTATCCAGTTTCCCAAACATATTTTGCTTCAGTTTTTCTAGATGCTGTTGTTGAGGACTATTGACCTATGAGGAGGCCTGCAGTGAGTCCAAAAATTAGTGAAACTTGCTTAGGTGCTATGAGAAGTCCAAGAAGCATCTTATTAAAATACTAGAAGTGAGCCTGTCTCTCATCCTGAGAAAGAAGAAGTTTAGGTTCCTGAAGGCGAATTTTGAGTGTCTGGAGGAGAAGCAGCGATTGTGTGCCCTCACACCAAATTCAGAGCTAGTGGGAGGTCTGAGGTCCCAACTGAGTGTGGTCTCTTCCTGAGGTCATGGTTGCTTTTGAACACATGCTCTCAGAGAGACAGAAAGATTTGCCATCCTCTTTATTTTTCTCAATGGCAAGGCTTAGCAGAATGCTACAAGGAGATAATAACCCAAGCAAAAAACACTTACTATAGGAAGATCCTCAGAGTGTTTTTGTCCTGTTGGTTTGATGTGAACTGAAATTTTGAAGAGCAAGCTAGGATCTCTCTATATTCAGCACCTAATGATAAGATATTCATAGTACAAATAAATCCCCTGAAACAGTTTGGAATGCACATCCTAGCCTGTAGCTGTGTCTGTACTCCCTGCTTTAGGGACAAATTTAGGGATTTGTCTTTTGCACGGTGGGGGAGTTGAATTGGCAGCTGCAGATGGAGGAAGTACTGTGTAAATAAATAGATGTATGGCTTTCCATTAGGGTAACTGATGATTCAAGTAGCCATCGATACTTGGAACAAAACCAACCCTGAAAAATTGATCTTGGACTTTGCCAGTAGTATCAATAACTGGAAATCCTAAGGCAAACTTTTTTTAGCAGTTTAACGATTGAAGCAGTTGTTTGTGAATCATTTACTCGGTGCAGACACAGCTGCTTCAGTGTGATGGATTCCAGCAGTTTCTATGCCAGGCACTTCCAACTTCTCACTGTCATTCAGTGTCTGATTCATCCTGTCAGATGGGCTTGACTCATGTAGCCATTGTTTCCCCGTTTGTTAAATGGATGTGATCATGATCTGCTGGTTGTAATATCTGTCTGCCTCACTTGAGCTATTGTGCAGGTCAGTTCCTTTCCGTGCTGTCTGCCACAGCTGGGTGGAAAACAATGGAGCTGGCAACGATGTGCTCCCACTTGGGCAGCCTTGAGAGAACTTTGTGTGTGATCACTCCCAGCCCTCAGAAATTTGGCTGTAATGATGGTATCATGATGAGAGTTTGGAATCCTCTCTGTCAGCCTGGCAAGGCACAGCCATGCCTGAACCGTGGCCTCTTCTGATTTCTGTACCAGTCCTGCTCCTGCACTGCCAGAGCTCAGGTCCTTCCTTCCCCTCTGTGCACCATTTGTCCCTTTCCAAGGGCAGGAGCTGTCTGCAGGTGACACTGAGCATGTCAGCAGCATAGTATGGGCAGGAGTTGTACAGGACAGGCACTGCCCAGGGCAAAGGAGTGGCTGGGGCACAGCTCCTCCAGCCACAGCTCCACCATCCCCTGCTCCTGCTGCCTGAGCTCCAGGTCTCTACAGTTGCCCTACACCATCCTCTGGGGATAGGGAGAACAGCAGGAACAAGGGGAGCTGTGCCCCAAAACCATTCCAAAGCCCAGGTTTTGAAAGGTCTGTGGTCACAAAGATGCTCAGTACTACAACACTCTCTTCTGTGGTCCATGATGATATGGTAGTAGTGTTCTCAGCTGCTGTCATCTGTGGCACCCTGCAAGATACATGGACACCAGACTCCTCCCTCAGGCCACTAAAATCCAGCTCTTTTTTGTAAAGTCTTTTCATCCATATCTAATGAAAATTAACATGTCATGTGGTAATGTCTGCTCAGAATATCAAGGTACTTCACCTGTCTCTTCTGATGAAAGGACGTGGTTTAATTTGAAAAAGGAGTAGTGTAAGTGCAGTTTGGAGACAAAATCAGATTTAACTTCAATGCTGAAGATTTAGTAGGTGTCATAAAATAGTACTGGTTTCAGTAAAATGAACATGAAAAGAAAAACAATTCAGTGTAATTGACAAAGGTTTTCTATACTGTCCTAGTAAGTCATTTTAATGGGCAAATTCAGTCACAGAATTAAATTTTGTATTCACATTAGTCTTACCATCTGCTCAAGTAATTACTGTTTAAACTGGAAAATTTATTTTAAAACGTTATTTTGTAAGATTCAGAACCCATGTTTGCCCCAGAGCTGAGGTTGCAACATTCTTTTTATTTTTGATGATCTGAATTCCGTGTTATGGGAATAGGGTGGCAGAGAATTTTGTCAGCTATCTCAAGGTGGCCTTTGAGAGATGAATTACAGAGCAGAACCCTACTGCATCATCATTGACAGAGGCACTGAAGCAGTGCAGTGGCACCTCTAATACTCCTGAGGTGGTCAGGGTCCTTTCTGAGGGTGCTGCATGGTTCCATTGTACTTCTGTGGTATGAAGCTTCCTGCTGTAAAGCGGCGAGAAACATAACATTCAGAAGATTTTTCTGAGCTTTTCTAAAGCTGTGGTGCTTTAGATGCCCCTCATCACTGATATCACTAGGAAATGGGTGAGCCCCTATGAAGTGGCATAAAGGGTTTAGCAGCAGAGTGGTTGGTGATTCATGTCCCTGACTTGCTGCATGGTAGAGATGTGGGTGTGAAGTAGTGACAGTCAGGGGATCCTTAATGAAGTACAGAGAAGACTGTCCTAATAAAAGCTGTTGTATCATCAGCTGCCATGTGTGTTCTCATGTGGTCACTTGCACTCT
Source organism: Camarhynchus parvulus (assembly GCF_901933205.1). Taxonomy (NCBI): domain Eukaryota; kingdom Metazoa; phylum Chordata; class Aves; order Passeriformes; family Thraupidae; genus Camarhynchus; species Camarhynchus parvulus. The sequence goes on from NC_044571.1 coordinate 101,079,128, forward strand.
ACTACAGTCTCCTATTATGAACTATTTAACTCTGTGGCACTTGCTCACTATTGGTGCCTTATTAGCAACTATTGGTCTGCATTGCAATTTTTTGCTTGAATGTGCTCTTTGCAGCAGGTTCCCTCAAAATACTTGCAAATAGTATATTTTTCCTACAAAAACAGGTGTCAGTGAATCAGGGTGAATGAAGAATGGAATTATAGAATAGTTTTGGTTGGGAGGGACCTTTAAAGATCATTTAGTCCAGCCCTCTCTGCAATGAGCAAGGACATCTTTGAACTAGATCAGCTCGGTCGGAGCTCTGTCCAGCCTGGCCTTGAATGCTGCCAGGTACAGGGCATCTACCACCACTCTCCTTGGAAAAAAATTCTTTCTTATATCTTACATACACTTACTCTCCTTCAGTTAAAAACCATCACCCCATGTCCTATTACTAAAGGCCCTGATAACAAGTTTGGCACTTCTTTCTTATAGGCCCCCTCTAAGTATTGAAAGGCCGCAGTAAGGTCTTCTAGGACCTTTCTCTTCTTCAGGCTGAAGAGCCCCAGGTGTCTCAGCCTGTCTTCATAGCAGAGGTACTTCAGCCTTCTGATCAACTCTGTGGCCCTCTGGACTCACTCCAACAAATACTCTTTTCTGTGCTGAGAGTAGAGGAACTTTGATGTGAGAAGGGAGTAGGAAAAACGAAGCACACACAACCTCTGAGCTTATTTTTAACACGGAGTTGAACAGTCTGTCCTATACACCTGGTGGAACTGAAAAGTGCTTTGATTGTTCTCACCTTGCTTTAAGAAAACAAAACTCCACAGCATAGATAATATTTCATAGCTTTATGTGCTGGTAGCTTGTAAAATAATTTGTCTGCTACTACTACTACTAGTACCAGATGTCTACTACTGCTTTTTAACAAAGAGCTACTTCAGTTACGATGAAGTTATATATGTTAAAAAATCAAATGTTTCTTCAGATTTGATGTGTTATAGTAAACCCAATTTAATACAGTGACTGTTGTGGTGATTTAGGATTTAAGAGTTGTGATAAGCTTTGGCAGTGAGCATTTAAGAGGAAGGACAAATTACAAAGACATTCCTTCCTGTGGATCTCTCGCCAGTTGACTTAGAGAAGCATATTGAGATGAAGGGAATTGTTTTGTGCTTCCTTTCAAAGTGGTTGGGAAGAGCCAAGGAATGTATGTAGCACAAACCTATGATCTGTTATGTAGTGGAAATGTGGGTAGGAAACAGTATTGAGCAGTTGTGGTTGATGTTTAAAAAAATGCCTTAGCTGCAGTGCTTATCATGGGATTTTAACTATTCCAAGCCTTACTATTTTTATTTATTGTAGGAAAAACAGAATCTCACAATGGTGAATTCTTACTTGAGTAGCATTGAAAATAGGTCCTTAGATATGCTGGCTCTTTCATATAGTTTCTGCATTGAAATTTCCTTGCAGATGAATTACTTCAGAAAGAACAAAACTACTCTGATGATGTTTTGGCCAATATGATCAGCGAACCCAGAATCAGCTATGGAAATGATGCTCTTATGCCTTCATTGACGGAAACAAAGACCACAGTTGAACTGCTTCCAGTGGATGGAGACTTCAGCCTAGATGACCTTCAGCCATGGCATCCCTTTGGAGTTGATTCTGTTCCAGCCAATACTGAAAATGAAGGTAAGTACAATAGGGGGAGAAACCACAGAACTTTCTGAGCTGAGCTTTGTGGTTTCTGTTCACATTATTCCCTGAAAATTCATATTTTTCTTATAAGTAAGTGTAAGTGGAATAGAGGTGCTGAAATGTACATTTGGAGCTCATCTGCTGTGTCTCTTGTGTTTCTTTGATGGAATAGAAAGTCCTGACTAAAATCTGTAATTTAGACACACAATAAATTTCAGAGTTGAGCTTACTTGCCTTCAAAAACAAACCATAATAAAGTCTAGGAGATTATGAGTAACAGTCTTATAAGATACATGACAGTGACTGCAGGGAGATAGATAAGCTGATAGATTTGTGCCGTGATGAAATGAGTGTTTTATTTAAGGTAGAGCTTTTTATTTGCTGGCATGGAAATTATTACAGTTCCAGCATAATCCTAGCAGACAGATAATGTTATTTCACTCCCTACACTGGTTGTCTGGAATGTACTGCAGAAATGCTCCTACATGCACTAGTTGGCTAGTGAAAATGTTTTTCCTGAGGAATATTATATGTTGTTCATGGACTACTTCAATGAAGTGACTGCATGCTACTTGAATAATCCATTTAGAATCTGGAATTAGTAATTCAGTTAGGTGTTGGAGCCAATAAATCAGAAACCTGAGGGACTTTGGTCATGTCATTCACGTTCCTCCTCTTGCCTTTGTTGTCCTTTCTTCAACTGCACTGTTACTAGTGCTGAGTTAATCACATCAGTAAAAGTTTGATACTGCCAAGCCACAGCAAATACAGAGCCTGGAACTGCAGAAGTCTTCTCAGGCAAATCTGTGATTTGTAGCTGAACTGCCCAGACATTAACATCCTCCTCAAGTCTTTTGAAACCACTGGCTTAGGCTGTTCCTGCCCTCAGAATGAGTTCTGAGATCATCCTTATGCAGTTAGTCTCATTCCAGCATGGTATGTGTGTAACTGAGCAACTGGGTGTGTGGGACATGGATTTGCCAGGTCTGGTGTTGGTGCCGGGTGAAATCAGTGGAATCAGGAATAGATTTGCAATCAAAGTTTGTCCCAAGGAGTCAGAGAAGCCTAGCATCAGGCAAAATTAAAAACCTGCACAAAGGTCAGTGAGGCAGATACTTAGCAGATCTGAGAGGAAGAGGAGAGGCTGGTCAGGAATAGGGCTAAAATCAGAGTGCCAGTGAGTCAGCCCTGCGAGTTAGGGACCAAGTAAAAGAGCAGAGCCAGAGCAAACTCAACAGACCTGCTGGCAGGAAGAACCAGAAGGCCGGAGGTTGTGACAAGGACTCCAGCTGTGTCTGAAGGGCACTTGCAGCCAAGTGGCAATGCCAGGCAATGAGAGCAGCTGGCTGGAGCACGTCAGGCACTGGCAAGGGGTACAGATGGCTCACAGGCTGGCAGGCTGAACCTCATTTTCCTGGGGAAGGAGCTGCAGCTTGCTGTAACCCTAGTGCACATATCAAGGCTGTCTGCCAGGAGCAGGTCACAGTCTAGCTCACGTCTGTCCTGCAGGAATTTTCAATTGCAGCTATTGCTCCAGTTTTTTCTGTAGCTGAGGCATCCAGGGCTTCAGTTTCTATACCTTTTGCCTGCTTTCATAAAACATGGTGGGGATTAATTGGTTTTGATGTCTTTCCTCCTAGCTTCCAAAATATATTGATTTCAGTCACCAGATTTAGAAGTTATTAGGTAGACAGGTACCCCCAGACATACCCATAGTTTAATCACACAAGTGTATTTTTCCTTCAGAAACCTGTCTAAGCTCAGGATCTAATAATGAAAGGTACTTCAAAGTGACACTGAATTCCCACAGGCAACTATATTGACCATGGTTCTCCTTTTAAAATGTATAGCAGCAAATAAGAAATAAAACTCTCCTGCCTGGAATACCATTCTTAATTATTAGGTCTGTGTGTTTCAATGCAGTATGTGGTTTGTTGCAGCGCTTATTCTTTCATGCCTCCAAGTTGTTGGGGTTTAGTTTTGGTTTTTTATACCAGGGTTGTATTTACTTGTCATGAACTTATTGCAACAGTCAGTTCAGTTAGGCCAACCATTATAATTGTTCAAGTATGCAAAGTTAGAAGTGGAAATCATTTGGTGACTTAAACCTCTTCAAGTCCTTCCTGTTTCCCCTTATAATTCTCTGTCCTCTACCCCACCCACAACGTTCTTAATGTGAACATGCCAAGAATACCTTCTTTCTTTAGAGACCATTTCTATATCTTTGTCCATAGCATCAAAGAGGAATTTCACAGCTTTGTTTTTTCCCTTTGTGTTTGTCTCCCACTTCGTTGTTCCAGAGCCCCAGGACTGACTATGCCATTTGTCTTCACTTTCCATGCCTGTTTTCTTCTTTGATAGTGGTGTTACTTCAGGCTTTGTCTACCTTGCTTCCAAAAATGTTTCTGTCTTCTTTTAAAATGGTTTGGAAGTAGCAAAAAGTTAATAACTATTGACATACTTTCTCCTCCTTTTTTTCTCCTTCTGATGAACTGATGAAGTTAAAATACCACAACCCTTCCCCCTAACATTTCATGTTATTATTAGTTCCCATGCCTGTTTCCTTCCATGGCCATGATCTAATCCCAGGTTTCACCCACAGATATTAATAATGTATTGGATTGATATCTTGCCATGTAATCTTAAGGTTTCGTAACTCTGTTTGAAATTTTCTCAATGTAAACTGCATGTTTTTAAGAACAGGTTTTACGCAAATAGTTTATTTTCCTAGAATTGCTTTTACTGACTAGTAAGTGAAAAACAGTCTAAAAATAAATAGACCTTGAAAGTCAAACATTACTCAGTATTTTCTGCAAGTATATTCTCACTTGTTTTCCCCTGAAGCAGTTTCCCTGGAAATGCTGACAGGAGTTGATCTGAAGCAGCACATAATATACTGTATAGATGTCCAGCATGCTGCAACACAAATTAGGTTAACAAAGAAAACACTTTCTGAGAACTGTACAGGGGGACCATGAAAAATGTCAGGAAACTGTACTTCAGCAATGCAAAATGCATCTTCAGAGGAGACCCCCAACAAACCCCCAACAGCTGTGAAGCTCTGACACTGCCAAGCCCTCTGGGCATTTTGCCAGTGACTAACTGGGTTTTGTGGTTTACCCTTTGTGTTTTAGCTTGCAGGTTACAGGGAGCCTTAATGTCTGTATCTAGTATTTATCTAAAGTGAAATTCCTGTAAAGGTACTGTGTTATCCTTATGATTTGTTCAGTTACTCCCTTCAACAATGTTCTTGATAGGTGAGCATCACATAGCATTCCTCTCCTGCTGGCCTGTACCAGCTTTTGATGTACTTTTCTTTTACTTTTGAAAAGAGAAGTAAACATGTTCTCTCTTGCTCTTCTGAGATCTATTGGTATTAGGAAAAGGTGGGAATGTGTGCCTTCCATGAAGCCTGAGCAGTCAGTGTAAATAAACATGTACCACTTTAGTTTCATGAGTCTATTTGGACAGTGCATTTTCAGTCTTACTTCTTTGCACATGGAAGCGTATTCAAGACAAATAAAATTCTGGAACTTCAAAATGAATGCACTTTTTATAATAACATAGAGTACATGTTTGAGTTTTGATTATTGATAAATGCTGTGGTAGGTTTAACTTTTTCCCCTCTTCCTTAGCTGTTGTGATGATGTGGTCCGGTGAGCTGTAGTGATTTGACCACAGCCAAACACCAGTGCACTCAAGAAAATCATCTACTCATCTTCCTCTGCTATAACTGAGCAGAGGAGAAGAAAAAAAGTCAGTTGAAATAAAGCTCATGAGGTTGAGATAACCTTTAGGAGAAGGGATTTAGGGCAAGACAGGCTTAAAACTTCAAAAGGTATAAAGAAAACTTTATTAAAACCAGTAAAAGAAGAATGGTAGGAACTAAAACCTTTAGAACACCTTTCCTCCCCCCAGCCCCTCTTTCCTTCCCACTGACAATGCAAAGAGACAAAACCTGGGATTCTCAGTCAGTTTATCACTTCTAAAAAGAATCTTTCTTCAGTTCACTCTGGGAGAGGAGTCTCCCCTGCTACGCTATGGAGTCCTTCCCACAGGAAGAGCCTTGTAAGGAAAACAATTACGTGCTATGCTAGTGCCACTCTGAACTGCTGTGAAGGAAAGTGCCTCTGCAGCACCAGACTTGCAAGCTCTGTGGAGGTCTGCCTTTCTAGAGACACATCAGATGTGCTGATGTGCTTTTAGTTTGCAGCTAGTCTAAAGCTGAGTTACTGGGTTTTCTTCAGAGGCAGGAGCTCATGCAGTCATCTCATGTGCAAAGGACATGGGAGCCACTTAGGCTCTCACTTGCAAGCATGGTAGGTTGTTTGTCCAACCCACAGGAACACTAAGCCAGTGACACAGGCTTCCTGAGAAGATGGGCAGTTCCATTGCTCATATCAACAATATCATCAGGCTTGTGTGATTTTCTGATGAGCAGTTCTTGATTGAAAACTGTGGGTCTATCAGATTTCCTGTGTTACTGCATCTCACTTACTGCTCCTAGCTGAATCCAGAAATTCAAATGAATAAGAATATATGTTAAAAATTCTGAATTCTAAGGAACAATGTAACACTTTCTGAATTTAAGTTCTTTTGACACTGTCAAAGACTGAGTAGATAAGGAAAGCAACACAATTGGAGCAAAAGAGAGAAGCAACAAAAAAAAACTTAATCTTTTAATAAACATTTCCAGTACGTTTGAACTTACTGAGGCACTTGGCAGTGACTCAAATAGCTCTAAGTTTTGCAAATGCTGTTTTTCTGTTAGTGCCAGTGAGCTACTTCAACTTAGGTTTCAGCTGATAAAACCTTAGTAGGGTAATAAAAGAGTTTTATAGAACTGTATATGACATACATTTGGATAGAAATTTGTGTTTCTTCTTTCTTTTCCCTTCCAAAAACTGGAAGATAAATATGCTGTTCACAAATCAGAACATATAGGAATACTGATTGTATTTTCAAAATGCACTTTACTTTTTTTAAACATTATAGATGGTGCTGTAAAGAATCCCTGTTGAAAGGAAAAAGGAGGGATTCAGGAGGCTTTAAAGTCAATATTGATAAAGAGCAGCTGCAGGAACTCATCATGTCCATTCCGGCTGCCAGTTCTGATTAGACAATGGGGAAAAGTTTGCATGCAATGAATATGGTTTTGTTCTCTTGACAGAAATTATTTAGTCTTACTGGTTTCTGACTTGAAGCAGTAATATGATGTAAAAATGATGCTGCCTCAACGCTGAAGCTTTCCTTGTGAAGTCTTACCCATCCCTTCCTTTTACTTTCAGGATTAACTGAAGGCGGATATTTTCTAGTTGTTGCTTTGGTAACTGTTAATGCAGTATGTCTCTTCTGCACTGTCCCAACAGAGGAGCCCTTGACTTTGTGATTTATGGGGACTTTGTTTATTTTTGTTTGCTTTTTTGTTTCTTTTCTGCACGTGCCTAGTTGAGCCCGTTGATGCCCGCCCAGCTGCAGACAGAGGACTCACCACACGACCAGGTATATGACTTGCATGGCTTTTACCTAACCTGTATTTTTTTCTGGCATGCATATGGTCTGCTGGTGCTGAAATGATTTACCTTTGCTTTGTTGTACCCTGCTCACAAAATTCAGTGCTATTCCGTGAATGATGGAAGCATCATTCCCTCACAAATAATCCCATATGAATGTTGTCCTTATTTGAGGGTGTTTGGGATGTGTGCTTGCAGTGGGAATGGGTCCCAGATCCAGAACTGGTTTGTATCAAAGTTCTCATGCTTTCCAGAAATAACACTTTGGCAGGTGCAGGAGGTGGTAAACTTGGTACCCTGTACAGACACTACTTCTAATTTGGCAATGTACAGTAGAAACGTTGAATCCTTTTTGTAGAGTGGGCAGGGCTAATGGAGAATTAATGCATACAGTTTCAGAACTGCAGGAGGGGAATTGATATTTTTTGCTGTGGTACTTGTCTTACTTACCTCCAAATACCTAAAAATTGGTATTATCCGTCTGGATTCCCTGAGGATTCCTGAGGACACAACTATTAATTCCATTCTAGGACAGAGCAGGGTGATTGTTTCTACTCTGTAGGTACCTCTGTCTTTGTACTGATTTCAGAACAATAGTATCACTAGGTTGAGTCAGGCTGCAAATGTTTGGAAAAGTTCAAATGGGACAATTCCAGTTTCCAAAAGGAAAAATTATTTTAACTTTTCCTACTTTTTTTTTTTTTTTTTTTTTGGAGTTATTTTTCCTCTGTTTTTTGTTCAGAATTATCTGAAACTATTAAAGCCATTGAGAGGAAACAGCCTTTTATTTCAGAACAGCCTACTCTCTGACTCTTTGATGTAGTGAGAGTATATTTTAGGGTCAGGATTATGTCAGTGTCACATCATAATTGTGTTTTCTTCCTTCAGATCATATTAAAATGATTGATCTGTATCCTTTTCCCCTTTAGCTTGTCTTCCAAAAATCCATTAGATAGCATCGTGGACAACATCTTCCTAATTGTTTTTGAGTCTTAACTCACCCATGTTTAGCAACTACAGAAATTGCTACAGTGGAAGCTAAAATAAGCTTATATGTTGCAGCAACTGGGATATGTGTCAGAACTGGCAAGGTAGTGTGCTTCTAGCACTGTTTTAGGAGTCTGACATCTTTACTTATGTTTAGAGTCTTAATTCAGTCCATGAAGAGATCCTGGAAACTGGTACAGAGCTACAATGCCAAAAATCTTGAGATCAGGAAAAAATCCCTTCAGTACTGCATTATCTACCTTCTTCCCCAGGAGCAGTAGAAATATCACAGATGAAACATGCATATGGTTAATCCAAATTTTGTAATGCTATTTCAGTCTAGCAGTTTTCTTATAATATTAAAATCTATTATTATTTGCAATTTTAATTTCAGTCCTCTTGAAATATTTCCTGTTATGAGGCCCTTATTTATTACTGCAGTTTGTTCCTTCCTCCCTTCTGTTCCCTCACACATAGATGCACGTCTCAGTGTCCCTTCTCTAGAGAAAGGATTTTCTCTCACTGCTGCTCTCTCATTTCAGGATCAAACTGTATGTTTTAGTCAAGTGCATTAGAGTGCTTTGTTGGTTGTGTTGATACAAGTAGTACTGAAGTCTTTAAGCCTCATGACAATAAGTCATGAGTCATCTTGGTGAATGTGTGCAATAGACTACTAAGGATAGGTCAAAAATATTTCAGCATCTGACCATTATGGCTTGTAATTTGGCAGATGGCAGATGCTCTAACTTTTCTACTGTGAAAATCACATGGGAAATTTTCTCAGTGTTCTGCTAAAGTGCAAAAGTAGTGCTTAACTTTCCTATGTCTTTAATCACTATTTATAGATTTAGAAAAAAATTTTCTTGGTCATACAGATTCTGTCTATAAATGTCCATGGGGTTTTTTATTATCATTCAAAAGCAAATTGTGTGACAAAATTTCACTTTAACAGAGAAATTATTCCAATCTGAATATCTTAATGAACTAGGAATAGAGGAAAGCAAATAGATGCTTATTTCAACTGTGAAGTACAGAAGGGATTCTGATAGTTTAAAAGTGTGTGCTTTAAAACAGTTTTACTTTACTTGCTAATTACAAACAAAATTTCTATACTGCAGGTTGAAAAAGGAAAATGATTACTTTTTGTGCAGTAACTGTCATTTTGGGATAGTCTGTTTTTACAGTTTGGGGCTATTATTGAAGCAAAAAAAGTCTAAAAATATAGTAGATTACTGTAGAGTGAAAAAGTATTAATGAAAGACCTGCAGATTAATGCATCCAGCTGCTTGTGACTTTATGTATTAATTGTCCAGCTTCTTGTTGGTTTCCTGAAAAGTTTGCCCTTTCTGTGGGCCTGACTTGCCAGTTGATGCTTCTACCTGCTTGGCTCGAGTGACCTGCTTCTTCAGGATGGAAATACTGATATCATGTCAGTCTGTAACACTCCAAGCCTGAAGAAGAACAAATGAATGTTTTGTAGCTGTTTGAATTTCTTGAAGAAAATGAGCTCTGAAAGGACTAAGACAAACATGCAAACGTGTGCCCTTTTTTCTCTTTTCCATTTCATTACTTCTTGCTCACACATCATTCTTATAATGATCAGTATGTTTTTCCTATAGGCAGATCAAAATCATGCAGATCGTCTTTGTCACTTTCTTACGAGAGAGATAGTTTGGTCACAGTACAGAACAGAGTAATAGACTCACAGAATACTGGGTTGAAAGGGGACCTCAATGACCATCTGGTCCAACAAGTATTTAGATGGTAGCAGTATTTGTGATTCCTGGGATCTTTTTCCTTCACCACATCATTCCCTTTCAAAAAATGAAGGCTGTGAGTCAAGCCAGAAAACGTCAGGAGTTGTCCAGTTCATAGGGTAGAAAAGTTTATGAGTAAGGACCAAGTTTAAAGCATTTGTTGAAATTTATGCCAGTTGTCTAAACCCCCACCTCTGTTGTGCTCCACCTTGACTGTCCACAGTTGGAATCTGATCTACATCAGTCCTAAGAAAATTATATTGTCTGGATGAATCCCATTTTCTGGTATGGATAAAACATTTGTGTAATTCACATGGGCATTAGACAAGGACTCTACTGCCTTAACTTGCTGTCCTTCCCCTTCCTAATTCACAAATGGGCAAACAAACATAAAAATTATGCCTAAAACTGTTTCTTATCATCTTCTTCCTAAAAAAGGAAGTAAATGAGATGGTAAAACGTCAAGGGAAGAAAACTATCTAGATATACTAAGTAGTCATCAATGTACTATTTTTTAATACAGCACAAAATTAAACAATTAAACAATTAAAGATTTATGACATATCTCTTGCTATTTATAAATTGCTTTATACAAGGAGTTGTTAGATGTTAGAAGGCTCCAGTCCAGCCTGAGAACTTCCATATGAAGAACTTCAGATAGAATGAGTACCTATTTTCTTGAAAACCTCACTGTAACAACTTATTCAGTAGTGTTTCCTTCTCTCCTGTGCTCCAGCAGTCACTTTTTCATGATTAGCACTTAATTTCTTGCAACTGAATTTTGGGTATCTGTTTATTAGTAATTTTTTTCTTTGTATGTGTGTGCATGTACATATGGAGACATATACACATAAAAATACATATAAAAACATCTCTAGATGCTCATGAGCAAGCTCCTTTATCTTACATTAATTCAGCAGCTCTGATTTGTGCAAATTGAGTGAAGATTAGAAAATGTGCCATCAGAAGGGACATTGCTTAGTATTAGCATATTTTCTGTAATTCAAGGTGATAAACAACAAATGCTCTGTTTAGGGCAGATCATAATTTCATCTGGTACACAGTTGCAGTTGTAATTATACACTTACATGTAAATACATCACTTACAGGATACCCATAATTCACAAGGCAAGGATTTTATGCTATTAAGTATGTTACTTTCTTCCATGTAGTATAGTTTGGACTTGGTGTTTTTTGTGTTATTCCAGCTCTTTGTCAGTTGATCATTTTTGCAAACATTTAACTATTTTGGGGAAATGTTGCACATAAAGCTGCTTCTGTGTCTTTGGCCCTTCTGCTAATAAATCCTGACATGTCTATCTTCCATTACATTACATAATAACTGAGGGGTTTTTCCCTCATGCAGAGGCTCTGTAAGCCTAATGGCTGTTCTGCAGAATCATTGGCACATATGCTGTGGTCTGCATGAGGTGAGGGCATAGAGCAGCCTAGTTATTTATGATTTTCTTGTCAGAAACTGCCAACTTTTTTTTTCCTGTCTTTGTGGTGTTAGTTCAATACAGTTGCTTAAACAAAATAAAAATAATTAATCATTTTTTTCTATTAGATTGTTACTGTGAATGCAATTATAGGTACCTAGGCACAGCATCTGGATTGACCTGCCAGAGAGATTATCAAACCAGATTTTAGTTGTTTTGGTTATTCATTTCTACACACATGTATTCTGAGAAATAATTATTTTATACTTCATTCCAGTGAGATTCTTTTGTAAAAAAGATAATGCTTTTATTGTACTTATTTTCTGATTTTTTCAATTTGAGAGCCCCATAATCATCCATGAAGTACATGTGGACTAGCAGTTCACTGACATCTTAGGAGAGACCAAAAAGTTTTAGCTCCATGCAGTCTTAAAAGTGTATATCCCTCAAAGATGTTTGAGTTAACCTTACAAAAAAGGGTATATAGTCTTCATTTTCAGCTTTATCAGTTTACAATATGAAAACTCACCAAAATGAGTTTACAAACAGAGTCATATGGAAGCAATAGTTGAACTTCTCATTGGAACAGGCAGCTCTTTACTCTGGGGGTTTGTTCGAAGACTGCATTCCTTCCCTTCCACCCTTTTTATCTTTGATGCAGATTAACCCAGATAAAGCTGCTTGCCACATGTGTAACGGGCTTTGATTCAACAACTCTTTTCTTGTTCTTGCCATGACTGAAGCACAGTTCATGGACATGGAGCTGAATGTTTTCCTGAATGCAGTCAGCACCACAGTCACTCAAACTGCTACTTGGATTTTCTCTGTGTAGAGAACACCCAGGTCTAGTTGTTTCAACAGTGCTTCACTTGGAGATTCAATTTTTAACTCTAGATGTAACCTCAGGCACAGCTAACACTCCTGGATCTGTGCAAAACAATATCACAAAACCTTTCTAGCTGTTTATGTAACCAGTAGACAAAGTAATTGCAAGCAGTTTGGTAGATAATGTGCATCTAATTATATCCTTGGTGGGATTCACTGTAACCTCTTTTTTTAGTCTTCTGAAAGCATAAATATATTTACACAAACACAGAAGCTCATCAGTGTTAGTATAGAGTGTTCCCCAAAGCAGCTACATGGTTTTTATTTCATATCAGTAGTTTTTCACTCCATATGATTTTTTTCCCATTAGGGCAAGGAAAACTTGGGGTTTCATACTCTCCATTTTTTGATGTTTGGAAATGTATGTGTGCACACATGCATGTGTACACATGTATATACAAAAGCAGTTAATATTGTTAATTAAAAGCAATATCAATAAAAAGCCCATCATAGTTAGCTCATTTTGTTGTATTTCACTAGAAGCTTTTTAAAAAGCCCATAGTTTTTATAACAAAATCGTTTTGTCAGTTTTTCTAAGGAGCTGTGAGTTAATGTATTTTTCAGCTGAATTGAAGCATTTTTTAAATTTAGGTAGTTAGGATTGCAGCTCCCTAAAGGTGGTATTTAATTCAGAAGAAAACTGGTAGCAATTATCATTATTTGTGAATTTACAAAAGGCTGTTGCTTTCACTTTTCATCTTGTATATTGGCTTTTGTGTTTGAGTTGTGTGTTTTAGAATTGGTAATGGAAGAAAGATAATTTTGTCCAAGGTCAGGATTAAAGTTCTTCTCAGAGAGAGAACTGTTCTTTGTGTGCTTGTCTTCAGTGCAAGGGTGAAGAGGTATCAGGAATCCCTTGACTGTTAGAAAGACCCTGAAGCTTTTCCTACTTCAGTTACTACCCTTGAAAAGTATATCTTTGATTTTAGCATATAAGTCTAAATGTGTGGTCACTAGGAGAGCAAAGTGAATGAACTGGTAATAGAGTGAATCTCTTCAACAAAAAGTCTCAATTGTATAACATTGTGGAAAGGTGTGTGTAACCCCATGTATATTTTTATCTCATACCAGGTATTTAATTGATTCCAGTGCAATGTCATACTTCTCCTTACTATATAATCAGTTATTTGCAGAAGATGAGCAGTTTACCCTAGTTGAAGTATTTTTCCTCACTTAAGGGAGGTAGAAGGAAGGAAAAAGGGCTTGTTAGTGCAACAGCTAAAAAAAAAAGATTTCTCTTTTTCTGGTGCAAATTGCCAAAAACAAGTTTTAGTAAGTCTTAACATCATTAACTTCGTAATATCAGATCCTACCTTGTGTTCAGATTCCATGGCATTTTTGTGGGGTCTTGGTCACTTGGCCCAAACAAAAAAAATTCTGCTTGATCCCAAGGCAAAAACCCATTGTTTAACCTGCTATATGCTGAAAGCATGGCTCCCACGCTACTATTTGATTGGAGTTGTCAAAAGTAGAAGTGCTCATGTCCATTTTCCTACCTCTAGCAGTGGTACAAACAAAATATGTACAGATTTCACCTCTGCCTTATACCCCAGCACATCCACTGAGCATTTGGCAGCTAGCATTTGATAGGTTCCAGGACTGAAAACTGTATTTTCACCATTGTGTTTAGTAACCCCGAAGGAATCCTTCTTCATTGCATTTGTTCATTTGTATTTGGAACATCCTCATGATTTGTGCCACTGAGTTCCACACTCCAATTTTGCATTGTACTGAATTATATATATATGTACACACACTTTCTTGTGTTACTTTTCAATCTGCTGTATCATAGCCATGTCAGTGTTCTGTATTTTGTAGGAGAAATAATGAATGACCATTTTCTGTAGACTTTCCCCTTGTCATTCACAGTCACACACTCTGTTGTGTTTCACCTCATTTGCCTCTTCTAGTCTGAAGACTCACGATTTCAGTCCTTCAGGTACAAAAGCCATTCCATACCTGTGGTCATCTGTGTCTCTCTGCATTATATCTTTTGTAGTTCTTCTGCCTTTGTGTGAGGTGAGGTGGCCAGAGCAAATAGCCAGATTTAAAATGAGGATGCATCCTGTATACAGTGGTGTAACAATTTTTTCTATTTTCTGAATTTTCTCATAATTGCTCCCACCTTTCTCTTTGCCTTTTTGACTGCTACTGAACAAGTGCCACAGAGTTACCCACTGTGACTGCAAGGTCTCTGTCCCAAGTGGAGCAGAGCTAAATTAGAGTCTTTATATGTGTAGTTAGGGCTGTGTAGCCCCACAAGCACCACTTTGCATTATATCAACACTAAATAAAATTTCCCTTTTATTGTGCTCTTGGAACTTGTGAGATCCTTCTGCAGTTCTTTGCACCTGGTTTTACTTTGATGATCCTCTTTTTTTCTTGAACTTTTTGTCAGTAAACGTTGTCATGTCACTATTCACTCTCCTATCCAGATCACTTTGCAAACAGCACAGCACAGATCCTTTTGGGACCACTGGTAATATTCCTTCATTGTGGAAAACAGATGTGTATTTGCACTTCATTTCCTTTCTCTTAGTTATGGAAAGTAATGTAGGACTTTCCCTTCTAATCCTTGGCTCTTAGCTTCTGCCAGAGCTTTGATCAGGGACCTTCTCAAAAGCTTTTTGGAAATCCAGATTCACTCCAAGCAGAATCCCTGTTTTTCCCATATGATTCCTAACTCTTCCAGTGACCTCTAAGAGTTTGGGAGGTAGGACTTCCCTCAACAAAAGACAAGCAGATTCTTCACTGATTTATCTTATATGTGTGTGGATATGTTCTAATCAATATTTATGGCTTCATTGGATTTGCCAGCTGTAGCAGTCAAGTTGTACAGTTCCTCAGGCCTTTGCCTTGGTGGAATCTCCCTGTGGTGCTTTTGCCAGGGTATCTGTGAGGGCAGCGAGTGTGGCCATGGACAATGGTGAGCAGCTGGGAGCAGCCACCTCTTCAGCTCTGCAGCCAAGGACAGTAAAACAAGTCCTGGGAAAGCCCTTCCCCCCAGCTACTGCATTGGTGCTCCACTACTCTAATTTTCCCCCTTCCCTTTTAATCCTAAAACCAAAAAGGCACGAGGGGTTGACAGGTCGAGCTTCCTTGTTCTCCTTTGTTGTGATCTGCTCTAATCATAGAGGAGCAAAGAGAACTAACTCTCTGGATAAAATGGAACTAACCTGGATGTTTGAATAGTCCCCAAAATGCAATTAAAACCAAAAGAGATTAGATGTTGATACAAAAAAAAAAAAGATATCTTTTATTTAATGGTAAGAGAGGCAAAGAGAAAGAAAAGGAAAAGAGAGAAGGAAGTAGAAATGGGGTGTGGGGGGGAGGGAGGACAGGGAGAATGACAGAGACAGATTAAGTAGAAGCATATCACCCCTCTGTGGGTCCCAATGACGTCTCCTTGTTTCCCTCCATCTGATCTTCTTGCTGGTGAGGGTCCCCTGCCAAAAAGGATAGAATCCAATGGATTAGTGCACTTTTGGGCCGGATGGGAGCACACAGGTACCTCTCTGAGGGGGGCCAGTTTGACACTTGTAAGACTGTGGATCTGCTGCATTATGCAGGATCTTGTGCAGTGCTCTGGTGCAGGGTCTGGGGACTCCTTTGGGGAGAGTCTTTGATGGGCCATGACACCCCCTCAGCTGTGCCCCATGGGAATGTCCCATAGATGTGGCTTTCCAGGGGTGAGACACCCTATATATGGAAGTAATAGTTGAACTTCCAATATGGAAGAAGTATGGGTCAGTCTGCCCAGTGGAGGACGGGTGTTCTCTGCCTCTGACCAGAGGCTTTTTCACCATACACAGGAAACCTCTCCTCATCCTCCCTTTGGTGTAGGGGTCTGCACAAGCCTGGCAGCAGATAAACCTGTGGCTGTAGCCTCTACCCCTGAGGGTGCTGGGCTTAATCCTCCTGTGAAAATATTCTTCCCAAGCCAGACCTGATAACAGTATCACTTTATCTTACCCCAAAGCAATTTATAGCCACGGGCCTCAGCCAGGAGTACAGTAGTCTTTGCTGCAGTTTTTGTTATACAGTTTTGCTAAAATAGGCAATAGTCCTTTGTAAAAATATTTAAGCCATAAACCATAACACTTCAGTCCCCAACATACTTTTCCTCATTTCCCATTGATGCAGGTGCAAGGGGTACTTTGAGATGATGCACAAAAGACAGTAAACTCTGCTCTTAATTTGGAAAACTAGCCACAGCTGCTTCCAGGATAGAAAGTTAAACCTGTTTTCAGGTACCACGGGGGTTTTATTTCCTGCAGCTCCACTTCGTCCTGCATTTCTTTGACAGGATATCATTGTTTTCAGACTGCAATTCCTTAGGTAGTTTACAATTCTTACATTTAAAAATGTCACCCATAAATGTCATAATATATTAGGGTACTGTTATCAAAAATCAGTAGCATCAAAAATCAGGAACTTAATAGATTTGATGGGTTGAAGTGCTTGATTCCTTTAAAAAAATAAGGTAAAATTTATGGTGCAGTCAGACTCTTCAAAAAAATAACCATAAATTCTTTATAGCATGAGGATGATTCTTGTTCTCTCCTTTGCATGTTTTCCTATGAAAATAAAGATCAGAACCTTAGAGTGGGTTATCTGTACAGTCCAGAGAAGAAGGATCTATTCTTCCTGGTTCATAATTAAAAAATAAACCACCCCTTAATGAAAAAAAAAATTGCACATTCAAAGACAATTAAAAAAAATATTGGATTGAGTGCTCTTTTAGGCTGTGGAGCTCATTGGCACATGGAATTCTTAAGGAATTATTATTGAGAGTCCAGCAAGACCGTGGAGCACGGGAGCAGTCAGTAGTGTTGAGAATTTTAAAAGAGGTTCTTCCTCTTAATCAAAACTTAATTTCAGCACAAGATTCTAAGAATTTAGCCTTGGAGAGAGGAATTGGGAGTGAGAAAATGCTGAAATAAACACAAGCAAGGAATATGAACTGGTTTGTTCTTACTACATTCAGTAGAGGGAGGAAATTACATCTCAAAAACACCATTCTTCTGCAGTGTTTTACCTCCAAGAAATACCAATGTCAAGTACATGGAACTGAGAAGGAAAACAATCAGCTCCATGAACATCCATACAGTCTCTCTAGGCCAGAGCCAGCTCTTCAGGATTCATAGACATATACAGGATTCCCCCCTCATTCTCCTAAGGCTATTTTCCGGGAGGAAAGTTTGGCCTTTTTTCCAGCTAGACAAGTGCAGCATCTCCCCTTCACACCCCTAAGAGAACAGGACTGTAAACTGTGTACAATTATAAATGTTGCAAGCTGTAGTCACTTGCTTTTCTGTATGTTTCTAACAGAGACACAGTTGTCATCTTTCAGAGAGAAGACAAGAACAATCATTAATTCTGAGCATTATGAAATCTGAAAACTCTGTAAACTCCACAAACATTTTAGTAACTTGTGCATGTTTGTGGGAAAGCATGTTTGCAGGAAGCGAGAAAATAAGATATCTGGAGTTCTCTTATTCACACCATGAGTATTTTGTTTTTTCCTCACAGCAGCCTGAGCTGAGGGAGGAGGAGGATTTTGGCCTAAACAACAAATTTTCTTGACATTGCTAAAGAGGCTGTCAGAGCAGATCTGTATGCAGCCTGTGAGCCAATTCAGGAGGCCTCTGTTGGTCCCTCACAGCTTTGTTCATGCAGTGTTTCATGCTGGAAGCCTTTAATGCCTGTGCTAATATAGCTGCTGAGGACTAAGGATCATTTAACAGAGGAGAAACTTTACTAGCTCATTCTGTGTCACCTCAGTGGGACTGAAACACCAGATGTACCTCACTTTCCTCCCAGTTCCTTTTCACATTGTATCACACCTCCTCCATGTGAATGGCACTGCTGCCTTCTGCTCTCCAGCAATGGGGTTAAGATTCAGAATCTTCCTGAATCTGAATCCTGAATGTAATGAATTGTCTTTGTGGTGCAATGCAGGTTCTGGGTTGACCAATGTTAAGACAGAAGAGATATCTGAGGTGAAGATGGATGCGGAGTTCCGGCATGACTCAGGATACGAAGTTCATCATCAAAAGCTGGTGAGTGACCAAGCAGTGCTTTCCATGCATTTTAGGATGCTGATTCAGTCCTGAACTAGTGAGTCACTTATGGCCATGTTTTGCTTGAGTGATGTGGACACTGAAAGTACCAACAAAAAGTTAGCATGTGAAAAGATTATGATTTTTCTGGTTCTCTCTTCGATGAGAGTAAGCCTGGAACAATGTCAGCAGAGAGGATGGAAAGTCATTGAGCCTCACATGAGAGGAAATTCCCATAGTTCCTGTCCTTGCACTACTGTGGTATTTTTGGGGTCCCCAGGATGAAGGAGGAATTGATGAATCTGTCTCCATGTTCTTAGAGGCTAATTTATTATTTTATGTTACTATATTATATTAAAGAATACTATACTAAAGAATAGAGAAAGGATACTTACAGAAGGCTTAACAAGATACTAACTAAAATCTCGTGGCTGACTCCTCAGAGTCCAACACAACCTGACGGTGATTGGTCATTAAGTGAAAGCAATTCACATGAAACCAATCAAACAACCACCTACCTGTTGGATAAACAATCTCCAACCACATTCCAAAGCAGCAAAACACAGGAGAAGCAATCCAATAATCATTGCTTTCATTTTTCTCTGAGGCTTCTCAGCTTTCTGGGAGAAGAAACCCTGGTGAAGGGATTTTTCCAGAAAATGTGACAGTGACACATTGCCATGCCACTGGATGTGCTCACATGGAGAATACTTGTCCCACAGTCCATCTGTCTCATAGTCTCTCTGTGTCATACAAGAGATACAGAGGATGGAAAATGCTGAGTTTAACAAAAAGAAAAAGAGTTTGAGGCGCATAGCACAGTGCAGCAAGAAATAGAATGGCACCATTTCAGGAGTATAGTCCTTTCCCATCAAAACAGATGGCAGTGGTGTATGCATGGAACATAACCTTTCACAAGAATGGCTGCTTGGGATGAAAGGAGATTCCCCACTGGCCTTAATTTTAGTTTGTGTTTGGCTGTATCTGTGTGTTTTGTTCTTTAAGGTATATGAAATTATTATTAATAGGGGAAAGGCAGGTAGGAGAAAAATATTGTTCCCCATTTGAACTGTGCTTCTTGTGAGCATAAAAATGACAACCAAAAGCACTGTAGGTAAGAAAAGCATCTTCTAAAAGCTTTTTTTGGTCGCTTAATGAGCAATGAAGAACCCAGACAGCAATGTTGACTATAAACCTGTTCTGTTTCTTCTTTGTAAGGGTATATTATGTGATGAGGTTTCAGTTCCATGGCTTTCAATATCCTGATATTAAACTTGGAAGCTTTTTTTCCTTAATATATTTTTAAAGCTAAGTACTGCTGAAAACCAAAATTAACATGGGACTCAAATTTGCATTTGAACTAGACAGTCACTCTGTGACTGCCATCTCTTTGATGCCAAGAATTGGGAATTACCAATTTGATGAGTTAATCCAAAATGCATTAGCACTAATTTGGCAAAGTCTGATGTGCTTAGCTCAGATGGGTTAAACATGGCAAGGGAGCAAACCTGTGCAGGGTGTAGAAGGGAAGGAATTTGCCGGAACATGGGCTAGACACAGTAGTTACTGGTTGTCACAGTTATCAGCAGTGCCCTTTAGTGTGGAAGTGGTTTGATACCATCTCAAGGAATTAGGTGCTGGGAGCTCCCCATACCATGGTGGCTGATGGGGAGGGCATTGCAGTCTCTGCACATGGTAGTCCCTGTCATGCTTAAAATGGGACCTTTCTAGCTTTTCACAGTGGTTTTTGCCATGCTTTTTACTGAGAGGTACAACCACTATTAAAAAATTAGTAAGCTGTCTTCTAGGTTATCTTTTCAATTGAGACTGAGCAGGGATTCTGGTATTGCTGAGCAGGTACTGGACTGACAAGGCCTTGCTTCCCTGCCACACACCATGTCCTGACCAATGCCCCTCTACATTTAGCATTAATTCAAAAGCAGGGGGCAGAAAACACTTTGATCTGTGCATCCATTCTATGCCATGGTAGAATTTCCTGAAACAGTCTCCTAAAGATATTGCTTTGAATTCAGCTGCACGTTGTATTTTACATGCAGACCTCTGAATTGGGTTGAAATTGCATTTATTTTCTCCTTTATGGAGGTCCATGTTTGAACTGTACATTAAGTTGATTTTCATGGCTTGAAGTGCTTAAGGCCTTCCTCTCTTGCATGTGTATATTAGCTGGGGCATTTCAGTGCTCCTGAAATAGTATAGTAACAGAATTTCAGTCCTAGGCAGGTAAAACTCATGGAAGAAGTTACTACTTTGCACTGGTTTATGCCAACACTATCCATTGTTTGTACTCTCTAGTAAATTTTTAACTTTGCTATTACACATTTCTTGCTAGTGACTAGGAACAATATAAATATTTATGCTGCATGCTTTAATACCTTTCTGACAAAGGTTGTGTTTATTAAGGAGTGCAAATGTTACACAGCTCAGTATAATTCTCAGCTGGTTTCTTGCTTCCCGCTACATTTTTGTTAAATACTTGTCAAAGTATTTATTCTTTCAGCATGAGATAGTCATACAATTCTGTGAATGTAATTTGTTCTCTAACTTTTTTTGCCCATTTTGGTTTAAAATAATAATAACAATAACAACATCAACAGTAATAATATTAATAATAATTATAATAACTAAAATAGCCTGCTATTGGCATGCAGACAAAAGAATTGTAATGTATGCTCAGATGTGAAATAATCCTATGTATTCTTTGAATATGGAACAAGGCAATGAAGGCAATCACCCATTTTTCATACCTGCTCCTGCTTATAAAAGCCAGATTTATTATATGCACAGTAGAGCATCTTGCTGTCCTCTGTTTTGCCTTTTCAGTGTATAAAATTCAAGTGGATTTTCTCTGATTTTCACACAGCTATAACCTCCTAGGTCTCACAGAAGTACATCATGCAGATACAGCTTATTCTCTTTACCCTGCAAAATCTTGAAGCACTCCTTTGTGGTCACTTAAATCAGTGATAGCTTTTGTTGGCTCATCTCCTTTGGTGTGAGCATTTTCTCCCAGCTGGTTGTGTGCAGGTTTCACTGCAGTTCACAGGTCCTTCATGACTCTTTCTTAGAAAAAATGCATCATAGTCCAAACAGGCCACACAGATGTAAATGTATGACCCCACTCATGATTAGCACTCTGAAAATAAAGAAATGTGTGTGCTCCTGGGTTACTCCACTCAAGCCAGTCACTCGTGCAATGAGCTTGACTTGCTTACTCAAGGAAAAAAAGGAGCTACTATCTAAGGCCTGTGTGAAGCTGAACATGGAGCTGAGTCCTCCTTCAGCACAGCACTGCTGCACCACAGGCCATACACGTGTCCCAGATTGCTCCTCTCCAGCTTTCAGAGCTTTGTGGCGCAGCAATCCAGGTTTGAGTAATTCCCAAGACATGCAGTGCCATTTAATTACTGATGCTTCAACAGCCTTTATATTGCTGTGGCAGCTTGGCAGGTTAGTCAAATGTTCAGTGAGCTTTTTATTAGCCATCTTCCTTTATATTTCTTTTCTAGGTGTTCTTTGCTGAAGATGTGGGCTCAAATAAAGGTGCTGTCATTGGACTAATGGTGGGAGGTGTTGTCATAGCAACAGTGATTGTCATTACTTTGGTGATGCTGAAGAAGAAGCAGTACACATCTATTCATCATGGGGTTGTGGAGGTAAGAATGGTGTCACCTGTGCAACACAGTCAACACACTGCTGTATAAATGTTAATTTATGAAGGAAGAAGCTGTGGTTTTAGCTATTTTGGCATTGTTACATCCAGCAGTGTGGAATCAATTTGCTTTATTTAGTAAATGCAAGCACAATGTAAACCATGTTAAAGTGGGTGTAAAACCACAAAACTTTCTTCTGCAACCATTCCAGACCAATCACTTAATAATGTAAGAGTTCATTTTATAAGAAATTTGACAGCAGCCAATGAGAAGATACTGCGCAAGAGGAAAAATCTGGTTTTACTCTTGGGAAATCATACACCAATTTTTTTATTTAGCTGTAATGTTTGAGACTGGCCCTCCCATAGTTTGTGCTGTGCAGTGCAAGGATTTTCCCCAGACAGGTATTTTGTTGTTCTCTGTTCTCTAAACAAGATTTTTGTTGTCACAAACAGCTTTGGATTTATGGCTAATCTGAAACTCATCATTTGAGAAACAAATAGTATGTAAGACTCTTATATAGGACTTCGAAAATCTTTGTCTCTTCTCAGTCTGCCAAGGAGGTTTGTGGTCAATTTACAGAAATTTAAAATATTTTATCTATTTCATGGCTTTACGATAAGATCTCTGTAAGTAGAAAGACTTCATTATGAGAACTGGAAGAAGTTAATGTAACTCTTTTTCTTCCTACTTAGTTTGCTGTTTGAGTGTCTGGTTTGCAGACAGTACTTGTATTAGTAAGCACTTGAGACACTTGTTTATTTTTGCCTTTTAGAATTGGCATTTTACATTTTTGATTGAAACTGAAGTCTTGATCAAGTCCATAGTTTATGTTGGTTTAATCTTGAGTCAAACGAACCTTGCTTTGTTCTTGCTGGAGACACACATGCTTCATGATGCATTTATTCCACTGTCTGGGGTTACAGAGGGTCTTAAGAATTATTTGTGTAAGCCTTTGTCTTAAGCCTATGCTTGTGCATCCTTGTGTCCACACTGTGGTTATCCATGTGGTTTGAAACTTTCCAAAGAGACATGGTCAGGAGATCACCAACAGTGTGGGGTGATTTGCACACATAGCAACCTGTGCAGAATTTTGGACCAAGAGGCAGAAAATAGCAAACAGGAATCTCAACTTCAGCTTTTGATGTGATAGTTTTCAGCCTATTTTGTAGAAAATTGAAGCAGATTTTAGTATTAATCCACCAAGCTGGTGGATATCTGGATTTCTGCTGCCAACAGTTGTGCCACCAGAGACTCTCCTTTGGGTGAATTTAATAATAATGGAAAAAACAGGAACCTTGTTAGGCCAACCCCCAGATCAGACGTTGAATGTAGACATACCATTATTGCAGGATGTCTTGGTTTGAAAGACAGGTGTCTGCTAAGGAAGGCAGGAGCCTCCCTCAGAAAGGAAAATGTAAACCTACTCCCTCTTCTATATATAGAATTCCTATAGAATATAGAATTACTATAATTTTGAAATTAAGGAACTCTCAGGCAAAGATACGAGGATAGGAATAACAGTTCTTTACTAGTATGTATAAATTAAAACAAGTAAAACAACAACAACAACAAACTACAACTTAATAGGAAAATTAAAAGACATGGGTATGCTGTGAATTAAGCAGGAATGTGACCCTGGTTGTCCCCTCTCCTGACAGGTTGATGCTGCAGTGACACCAGAGGAGCGCCACCTTTCCAAGATGCAGCAGAATGGCTACGAAAATCCCACATACAAGTTCTTTGAACAGATGCAGAACTAGGACATCATAGCAGCCTCATGAGTTGAATGGAAGAATAATTGCTTCACTGCCCATTGGTGTTCAGTTATAATGTGGAAAGAAAGAAAAACACTCTGCTTTATTATTTACTCATTCTCGCCTTTTGACAGCTGTGCTGTAACACAAGTAGATGCCTGAACTTGAATTAATAAAATCGGTAATGTATTTTCTCTCTCTTTCTCTTTACATTTCAGTCTTTACACTACATTATTAATGAATGTTTTTTGTGTACTGTAAAGAGGTTAGCTGTATTTAACTAGTGCATGGATAGATTCTCTTTCCCAATTATTTATCATGTAGCTCCTTAGCCAGTTGTATATTATTCTTGTGATTTGTGACAAAAATTAGGTCCTAGTTGAAACATGCTTTAAGAATTGATGGGGGATGCTTTCTGTGTCTGTGGGGTTTAGCTGCTTCTCTTTGCTGAGCATTTTTTTCTGATCACTATGCATTTTAAAGTAAACCAACATTTTTTAAAAGTATTTCAGATGAGTTATTGAAATTCTTTTTCTCTGCAACTGCATTTTATTGTACGGATTGTTGCTCCTGCTGTATTAGTGATGTAGAAATCATGAAAATACACATTTGTTTTGTTGTGCCTGTTTTATGTGCACACTTTAGGCATTGAAAGGTAAACTTTATTTTCTTTTCCATGTATCTTTTTGATCTCAAAAAAATTATTAAAAAGAGTCCCTGTTAATTGTGAGCACTTCTGGGGGACGAAGTGCCTGCTGGCCAAAAGTTAACAGGGGTCCTCTGCAGGATGATTGTACAGAGCCATTGCTTATGAATTGATAGCTTTCTACACTGTGTTACATAAATAAATTAAGAAAAGAATGTGTGGGCAAGAGTTTTCTTTGGAGGCAGAAAACAGAGAGTTCTGAAAGCCATTTAAACAGAATACAAGGGTGTTCACCCTGAGAGAGAGCTGGGATTCTACAGAGATTGCAGCTCTGAGAGTTGGACTGGAGCAGAAGGAAGGCAGCAGTGAGACAGGGCAGGAAGTGGGAAGTGCCGTCTTTGGCACAGCTACCCTCTGAGATGTCTTTTCCTTTTTTCCTTTTCTTTTACTTTCAGTTTGTATAACAGTGTTTTAATGTAAATAAATACATTCCTGGAGGAGCCCTGTTGTAGTAGTGCGTTTCTGTGCCAACCAGCCGCCCTTGCTCATGCAGAGGAGCATGACATGGATGCCTAACCCACCTCCCACTTTCTTGGCCATCCCCTGGCATGATTTACCAGCAAGTTCTTCCCTCTCCTCCCCACACCTCTACTGGCTTCCTGGCAAGATTTGTGCCTTGCAATGTGCTATATACTGGTGAAGGTGAGGAGGAGCCTCCCAGACTGCACCCAGCTTGGTTCTGCTGCCTCACAGCAAGTGCCCAGGAGGGTAGAACAGCAGCACCAGGAATTTTTTTCTGCGGGAAGAGGGCAAAGCCATTGGTGAGCTGGGATACATAACCCCTAGCCCAGCATGTTCTCTCCATTGCCTGAGAGCTTCCTTCAGCTCCTGGCCCTCCAGGAGCACTCCTGTGGCACAGGGAGAGCACAGTAACTCACCACAGGGCTCTCCTGCCAAGAGAGATGAGACCACAGTGAGTGAGTGGACCAGGGGATCTTCAAGATAGGTTTTATACCCAGTCCAAAATAAGGACTTCTCTGTTCAAACTTGGAAATGGGTTCTGGAATAAAACTGAAGGGGTGTGTTTGTGAGAAAGAAAGTGAATTACTGTTTCTCTACAGTGAATGCGTTGGATAAAGCAGGACTGAAGGAAGAACTAGGAGCAGAAAAAAGACAGCATAATCTCTTCAGGGAAAGCCTCTTGTAACTCAGTTTGTGTGCAAGCCATGGCAGCCTCTTCTTCAGCATCACTGGCAAGTTTTGTCTCAGCAAGCAAGATGAGGCATGGCTGCAGTGGGGCTGCACAGCTCAGGCAAATGGCTGAGTCGCTCCCGACTTCAACTAGGAGAAAATAATAGTTTCCAGTCCTATTACTCACTAGTCCTTCCCCATCCATGGTCTTACACAAAACCTCACCTGTTCAGGTAATTCACCTGCTGGCCTGGAACACAGCCATGCTGTCTGACTGGCCAGGAGGGATGTTCCCTGAGAGGGAACAACCAGGCCAGGGAGTTTCAGAAGCCATCTTGGAGATTCAGGATGATGAAGTGGCACCTACTACTCTGAACCAGTAGTGGGAAAAACTTCAGAGCTTCCCATTGCCTGTTACCAAGCAAGTATTTATTCCCTTTGCTCTTCCATCTCTACTGTGTCAAGGGAATTCATCTCAAGGGATCAGAACACTGGAAGTGGTTGGTGTTATTTGCAGGCCTTGGAGTACCAGTGTGTTACAAAAAACTTACAAAATACCCCCAGAGGAGGATTTACCTTCTCCAGTTTTAAAACTGAACTGGCTGGGCCAGGATAATGTGTGATGATAAGCAGAGGCTTTCAGGCCCCAAGCTGCTTAAAAAAAATTATTCTACAACTATTTAGGTTTAAGCTTGTGTCTGTTTGTGTAGGTCTTGTTATATAGGTCAACGTACCACCTAGAAAGGAATATGTAAGACTGTCTTCTGTTCAGATGTCCAGTATCGTAGAAGATGATCCCACTTCAGAGGGAAGGCAGGATGTAATTCAATTTAGCCCAATCTCATTAAAGAGGGATTATCAAAATTCCTTTGAGAGGAAGCTGGAGTAATCCATAAGATACAGAGAACCACTGGCCTTTAGAGCAAATTTCATTTATAATACCATAATCCCATGCAATCCCAGTTATAGAAAAATGCAATTGCTTTGAACACCAATTCCCAGACAGTCAAGCCTCCTGGTGTGGGGTT
The DNA here is from genome assembly GCF_901933205.1 of Camarhynchus parvulus. Lineage (NCBI taxonomy): Eukaryota > Metazoa > Chordata > Aves > Passeriformes > Thraupidae > Camarhynchus > Camarhynchus parvulus. The sequence goes on from NC_044571.1 coordinate 101,105,744, forward strand.
ATGTGTCCAGTGAGATGCTGGTGCTGCTCTTGCTCCTTGTGCATGAGCTGTTAATAAATTGCTGGTTTATGCACTGATTAGGTGATCAGGTTTTATGATTCCCTCCACACACATACTCCTGAAAGCAAAGCAATAAATGCACACCATGACGTGCATGGAAAGCACAAGGTGTGAACAAAGTTCCCAAAACTTCAAGAGAAACACTCTCACAACTGCTCCAACTCTGGACGCTGATGTTCCCTGGTAAAAGTGGCAACATCCTGCCTATCTCATAGCCATGCAAGGTCCTTATTGTGGAAAGATTATATTAGGTATGAACAAACACAAAGTAGAAAAGCTCACTGAGGACAGTACCTGAATGCCTTGCTTCTAAGTGTGGGATTGATTCAGTATCACCCTCTTCAGCAATAAACCAGGCAGGGCCACTCCATGTACGAAACAAAATGCTATTCTCCAGCCCTGAGGCAATTTACTCTTGGAGGGGTGGGGGAATAAATAAAATAAAAATATCCCTGTCTGTTGAGTTGATCTATTACATGGAAGAAGTTTTCTAGCCTGTCCATTTCAACAGAACACGGTTAGAGAGTGTTTGCACTGCAGGTTCATCAGCAGAGCTGGGGAGGGTGGTGGTCCCTGGCAAGCCAGAGTGGTGCCAGCAGGGATGGGAGCCAGCCCAAGCCTGCTCAGCCCTTGGGGTGTGCTGGAGGTCTTGCTTTGGCTGGCTTGTGTTGGCTTGCTCAGAGTAATGAGTCCCAGGTGCAAGGTGAAGCTTCAGACATTTTCAGGCACATTGTGGTGGAGCGACCATAAAATGTGCCTTGCTCTGCAATTCAGTGTCTGCCTCCAAATCAGACTGGAGAACCAACATTTGGGGCAGGGTTTAGGGGTGATTATGGTGGTGCTGGGTTGACACTTGTACCAATGATCTTGAGGGTGTCTTTCCAACCTTGATGATGCTGGGTTTCTCTGACTACATGGTTGTCTAGGAAAAGCAAACAAGGCTTTGTGTTGCCTTTGCAGACAGCACTTCACAGCAGCTATATTTTCCTCTAGGTCTCTTGTGATCTTTGCACAGCTCCAAAGTCTCCATCCTCATTGTGTCTGCACTTACCAAAGCAATTTTTGAGGGCTTTCACTGTGTGCCCAAATGGCTCAATTTTATTGTTTAAACTAATGGATTTTGTGGGCAGCAGGCAAGCTGCTGTTCAAGTGCCTCCCGGCAGCGTGCATGAAAACACCCTAATGACACATAAGAACAGGTTACAAATAACACTGTCTGCTTCTATTTCCCTGCACTTTTTCCATCACTTGAAAATGAGTGGCTCAATTAAGTCAGTCTACAATGGCTCTTCTCTCTCCTTGCTTTCCAGCAATTATCTATTCCTCCTCCTTCCTACAAGAAGCAAGCACTGAATATTCCCCACAGCTTTCTACAGTCCTGCAAAATTTATTTGGCTGACTATACAGCAAAATCTTTTAAGGTTCCAAATAGAAGTATTGAGATTTTTATTGAAGTCATTAAATATTCTGGCTTTAATAGGATTCTTAGTTAAAGCTGAAATTGGACACTGAATTAGGAAGCAAGTCTCCCTAACTAGTGCCTCCCATGTATGGTCTTCAGCATCAGTTGTGAGGAGACCCCATGGGAGCTGGGCTTGTTTAGTCTGGAGAAGAGAAGACTGAGAGGGGATCTCATCAGTACATAAAAATACTTCAAAGTAGGTTTTTAGGAAGACCATGGCAGACTTTTCAGTGGCGCTCTGTGACAGGATGAGGAGTAATGGCTATAAACTAAAACACAAGAAGATCTACCTGAACATGAGGAGGAACTTCTTTCCATGGAAAGTGGCAGAGCACTGGAACAGGCTGCCCAGGGACGTCCTGGGTTCTCCCTCTCTGGAGACATTCCAAACCCACCTGGACACATTTCTGTGTCACCTGCTCCATGTGATCCTGCCTGGGCAGGGAGGTTGGACTGGATGATCTCCAGAGGTCCCTTCCAACCCTGACAGTTCCATGGTTCTGTGTTTGTAACCTAGTTTCTCTAAGGAAGATCGTTCAAGAAGAGCATCCACAGCAGTTTCAGAAAGGATACCACCTAGGTCAAAGGGTGATTGGTGTCTTGGGGTGATTTTATGATGGTACTTCATTCCCTAATCATCTGCTTTATGCCCAGAAATGGCTGGGGTATCTTTAAGATGAAGCCTGGGAACGCAGGGCACAGCTCTGTTCAATCTCTCTCCGGTGTTCTCCAGACAGAGTGGACCAGGGACCTCCATTGTTACTTCTGTTGGATTGGGCTTTTTGCTTGCTTAAAGGAAGAAGTTTTTTCCCTACCCTTTCCCTAGCCTGGAGGCTGTACTGGGAATCCTCCCAGCAGCTTTTTGGTTTTTTGTTCCCTTGAACTCTTTTTGGCTTGGCTTGTTTTCCTTTTTGGCCTGCCTGGGAGCCAGCAGGACAGCCCCCAGCCCGACCTAGGAGGACCTGAAGCAACATGAGAAAGAACATTAAAATCTACCAACTTTGGCTGCTGTGAGGAGGGGACCCACACCAGAAGTTCAACAGATTTCCCATTTGCTTCGCTCTGAGCTGCTACATTAACTCCTCTTCCCCTTCCTGGAGAAAAAAAGGGACCAGTCGTCATTTTGTTTTCCAGGCCACATGGTCAGTCCAAGTAATTTTCTTCCCTGAGCATTTTTTGGTTTCTTTTTTTTTTTTTTTTTTTCTGATGTGGGGATGTGTGGGTGGGTGGGTGGAGAATAAGTTCTGGGAGTTCATATCTAGCATTTATTCAATCCTTTTCTGTGCATTTCGGGCACATGCTCCTCATGTTCCCCCCCCCCCCTTTTTTTTTTTTTTTTAATAAACTTCTTTGGGTTTTTTTTCACTTTGATACCCACTGGTATCAATTTCTCTCATTGGCAGAAGAAAAGGGAGGGAGTTATTGAAGCTCTTTTGTCTTCAGAGACAATGCTCATTCCAGGGACTTTTCTCCAGAAATTAGTCTCCAAAACCAAGACAATTGGTCTTTTAAAATGTTGCTAATTAATAAATAAATGAAAGAGAGAGAGACAGAGGAAGGAAACTAGCTGGAACAGGGCAGACACACCTCAGCAGGGGCTGACCAGCACCTGCAGGAAGCAGATACTTGAAATAGCTGTGACATTGCTGCTGGTCCAAAACAGGTTGTGGTAATTATGGTTATTTTGAGTCCCACACCAAGTCCATCTAACTGTGTCTAAACACTACTTTAGGCTGTAGCTCTGGGTGTGTTTCAAGCACAGGATCTTTTTTCCATTTCATTAGGATGAGAGGGCTTGGAAGAAACAGGCAAAATCCTATTTACCCCATATGTTGTTCCTCTAAGAAGGTTTCATGAAGAAAGGTCTGCATCCCTCCAGCTACTGCACAGGGATGAGAGCAAACTCAAGCAGCGGTCCCTGCCTGGAAGGCAACAGCTCCAGAGTCTTCATTTGACTTTTAGAGTCCCTTGAGAAGAAAAAAACCCAAACCTGTGATAAATATCTTACAGTGTTGGCTTTCACAAGTGTTAGAGTGAATACTATGTGTTTTATAATGCTGACTTTTGTAAGAGAAGTTTTGCTGAAGTTCAGAGCTCTTTTAATGCGAATGTTGCATTGTAATAGCAGTGTTGGTGAAGAGTTGTTGTAATGTTAACATTTAACCAATGGAGGAATCGAAACCTGTTGAATGTATTGAAAAGTAACAAATGACCCTGACTAAGGCCACTGCACTTGCTCCAAAAAGGCAGGACAGAGGAGGAACTATGTTAAAATATTTGAATATATGTGACCATTTTATGAATATGTAGCTGGCTGATGCAATGCCCAAGGTATATGGTGGGGGTTGCTGTGTTCACTGGAGTGCCCCTGGCTGTGGCTGAGCACCCAGCACTGTTCCTTCTCCTTCATTGACTGTGTCCCCTATTGTCCCTTATTAAATTTTATTTAAATTTTAACAGAGTAGTGGGCTTCGTTTCTCACAAACCTAAACCAAATAAATACTGGGGAAGTGGGCTTTATTTTCTTTTCAACAGCCTTGTCCCTCAACCTGCTTTATGGAAAAAAGAGAGCAGTTTATTTTAATTTTTTTTCTGAATTGCAAAGAGGCATCCTATTAACTACATAAATTGTAATACTTTTTGAAATGCAGTTTTCTAACCCTTCCTTGGTCTGAAAACTTTCTTATCTGACCATTATGAGAATGTGGTGAACAATGCTATGAAAAACAAAGCAATATATTGTTCCTTATAGGCTCATATTTCCTATAGATCTGCCACCAAAAACATGAGCTATTCTGGATCCTGCCTATAAATGTGACTGAAAGCTGCACGTTTAATTCTATTTATTTGGGGTGATGGCAACAGTAACATGTTAAAACTTCTCTATATTTTTATGTGTTGGCTACACACATAAAGATTACACCCCAAACCATCTATAATTCCCAGGGGCTAGATTGCCTCTCACATCTTGCACAATCATTTACAGAAGTGCAAACTGAATCTAAAATGCTGCTAACACAGACTGCTGGCTACTGTGCACCCACTCTGTGTTGATATAAATGACTATAACAAGACACCAGACAATGGAGAATCTGCCTAAACTACAGTGATGACAAAATTTTTATTTTTTTTTAACAGCACAATCAGAACACAAATATTATATGTTTCAAAGAGGACTTGTGCAGCAAGATTTTTCACGGTAACAGTTCCAATGAGTCCAAAGTACACACAGCTAAATTTGATGTCAGTAGGAATTAGGTATGAATAGGGAGTGTTACTTCGTCATTTTTGTTGATGTTTTCCAGAGCTTACACATTCACTCTACATTTTTTAGCAAACTTGATCATTTTGGCATCATAAAATCAATCCCTAGATAGGTTTGTTCTATATGGAGCAGACACACACATGCAGTTGCTGTTAATAGTGAGATACAGAAGCTTACAATAACCATCTAGCTAACTATTAATGGTTGTTTAACAGCGGGGTTAGAAGGATGGATCTGAAATCTGTCCTCGTGTGAAAAATGGAGTGTTAGACTCTCAGGGGAACAAACTCTTCAAAAGGCTTCATTTTCACAGGTAGAAGCCAAAACACTTGGGTGGAATTGGCTCTAGAAAGCTGGAGGAATTACCTTAGAGACAAATTCAGAACTCGCGCAGTGGATTTGGAGTCCATTGAAGCTGATGATATTCATAGGCAAATCATTTATTTTTCATAACAGACTGAGAGAATCTGCCTCGATGGTTGCACATGAAAATATCTCATCAAGTAAAATATTAAATAGCAGAAAGGAAAGGAAGAAATATTTTTCCCTAAGGCAGATGTCTCCCCTTCTTGCTCCTGCCCCTGAGGTCTCCCTGTAAGGGAAACTGCTTAGCCCAGAATCAACTGGCAAAGCACAGCAGCATCAGTCCCAGACAGCAGCCAGCCTCGAGTCTCTGAGTCCAGAGACCTCATCATTTCAGTGACACTGTTCGTTCATGCCAGAGGTGGCAGGAGAGTTAGACAACACAACTTCCACTACTTACACTACTTCTCATAAAAGCAAAGAAAAAATAAGTTACTCTTGTCATGAAAATAAATACACCAGTATAAAATCTGTATATATCTATAATCTGTATTCAAAACATTACAGTACTTTCCAAATACTTTAAGCATTGGACTTGACTAACTTTTTGGAAGAGCTGCTCTTTCTTAATCCTTCCTTAGTTTGTCCATCTCATAAGTTTACCTCATCTCATTACTGGGGTTGGAAGTTGTAGGTGTAGACATAGAAGGTTTTGTTGTTGAGTAGAATCTAAACCATAGCCCAGATGTTCTCTTGAAGTCAAAGTCAAACCATGACACCAGAGTCAAACCTGATACAGATACTAATTGGAATCTTATCTCTAACCATATTCTGTCTGTTTACTTTAAAACCTTACAGCAAAACTAATAGGAAAAGATGTAAATAGGTGTCTGTGTAGTATCCTCAGCAGACACACAGGTGACACACAGGTGCTGGGAAGAGGCAGCTGCACTTCAACCCAGAGCTTGGTGCTACATCCTCAAAGAGGGACAGCCTGTACCTGTGAAGCTCAGCTGCTGCACAGGAATTCAAAGTAGGAGAAGCAGGTATGCATGGAATCTTTTGGCCATGGAGACCTAACTGGGCCTTTGATTGTTTTGTGGCTTTTTAGACATAATTTTCACTCTCAGTGTATACTTTGGAAAACTGAGTTTCTGATCCTTCATCTTACTACTTTACTATAAGTCAAGTGATTGCAGCAGAATTAGCAAGACTGGACTTGTACAGTGGGAAATCAGCCCTTGGAGAAGCACCAGTCATTATTATTACTTGAATGAAGGAAGAGAAGTATCTTACAGTGTATTTAATCTGTTCTAAAAATGCTAAAAAAGCATATATTAGTTCCTGCTAGTTATTCTATTTTGCTTCACAAAACTTCCATGCTAATTAGAGAAAAAAAATCATTAAATTAACCTCTGGCAATAAAAAGAAAATTCTTTATCACATAAAAAAAGCAGCTTTAGGGCTCTGGACATTCTCAGAATAAAATGTTTTATATATATATATATATATATATATATATATATATTGTTGACAAGAACTGAGAAGCTCTGAAAAAATAGAGTGTGCTTTTATGTGATATTTCTGTTTACTTCATTCCTTTATTTGATAATTTTTAATGAAGGAAATGCACTTATCAAGTTCAAAGTTTTGGTCATTGTGCTTCACTCTCTGAAGTACAATGATTAGGTTATAAACAGTTCAAGAGTAACAAAAGCATTTCAAGTATAACTAAGGAATTCAAGGGAATATTTATATAGGTTTAATATTTTGGAAAAAAAAGAAAGCAATCCAGTTAACTTCCATTATTTGACAAAATTTAACTTTGTGCCATGTGGAACCTGACAATCATCCCATAAAGTGTAAAAGGCTGGAAAAATTGTACAATTTTCAGACCTAATATAAAAGAGGCAGCTTATTTCTAACCTCTTCCCTGATGAGAGACTGCTAGACCAAGCCTTTGTTCCTTTTCATCTGTCTGAAGATCACTTGTGTAGCTCTCTAACCATGCCCTCCTGCTGGTAGCTAGACCCTTTTGTAGGGAGCCAAAGAGTGTATTGGAAGCACAGAAATAGAACAGAAACACAGAAAGGCCAACATTCCCTTCAGTGCATTTGCTGTGCTCCTCCTTTTAACCATTTCAAGAGTGAGCACAGCAAGGCTGCTTGGATGGAGCTTGTGCTCACCCTCCAGGGACAGCCTGCTTTGTTAGCTGGTCTGCACCTCACCTCTAGAACCCTGTCACTTAAAGCCTAGGAATGCAAAGCACAGCATGATTTATTGGTGTTTCACTTCATACAGTAACTGCATGGGTGGGCATGCAGTTTATAGAGCATTGCCCTCTACCATAAAATGTAGTTTGTAACAGGGAATGAAAAAAAAATTAGTCAAATGGTTGTAAACACTTGTTTAAAATGCATAAATTTTAAAATACATAGTTAGCAAATATACTTGTTCTCCTGTTTTTAATGCTCTCAAACATTAGAATTTTCTTTTCCCCCCTTAAATCTCTTTTTGATGAAAAAAGAATGTTAACTTTATTTTTCCAGTTCTTCCTGGATCAATTTTTTTCTTTTATCACTCCGAAGAATTAAAGGCTTCCTCTTGTTTCCTCTATCCTTTTAACAGCTAATTACAATGCTGACACCTAACAGAAAAAAAGAAAAGCAGTCTAGCAACCCTGCACCTTCTCCTCACCCTCTCTAGCCCCATGCAATTGTTTGATACTCAAAATAAAAGGCAGTCATCAATAGCAGCCAGTCAGCTCAGTCTTCTTTTCTGCCTTCAAATAAACATTGCATCCCCCAACAAATCTGAGGCAGCAAGTGCTGCAGCTCCCTGATTTACAGGAGGAAGCAGAAAGTTTCCTTTCCCTTTCCTCACTTTCCTCCTGGCCACTCATTTTTCACTTGAAGAGGAAGCTGGTGACTCTTAATTGTCTGTGCTTGTGGCCCTCTTACTGTTGCCTGTATTTCACACACATTTAAACTTATGTTTCCTTATTTCACTTCCCCACATTGTATCTAAGTTTGTTGTTGAAGTCAAGAGCTGTCTCACTTAACCATTAATCTAGAATCCAAACAGTATTCATTAGATTAATTAGAACATGGCCATACACTAGAGCCCCAGTCACTACAACTCTCCCTCGTGCTCAGCTGGCTGGAGTCAGTGTGGGTGTGACCTGGCAAACTGTTCTGTGGAAATGGCTTTGTACCCTTCTTGTAAAGGATGCCTCACACAGAATAAAATCAAACTACCAGTAAGTTAGTCTGGACAGTGCCATTTCTTCCCTTTGGGTAAGATCTGGGATTACAATGAATGCACACAAGAAACAAGTGTTGCTTTGTTTTTCTTACCCTTCTTTTCTCCTTGTCATACACCATACAATACAGCAACGCAAACTATTGCTGCTTTCTGCTTTGAGCAATGCCCATGTGGTGGGGAACAGAGAGCAGGCCAGGACAAGAATTTGGTCACCAGGACAGTCTGGTGGCCCTGCAGTAATGCAGACATGCACTAGATCATCTTTTACACAAATGGAGCTCCTCACAAAGCAAGCCCCTGCTGAAGCTTGAGTATAGAATTCTCCATATGGAAGCATCAAGTCAATAATAGATTTTGAAACTTTTTTTTTTTTTGACAGATGCTTGAGGAAAAGCTTGGCAAACGCTGTGTTTCCAAGTCCTGTTTATCAGCCAGCACCTGAGCTCAGACCAACCCTTAGTGCTGGAGCCATCTAGTGGGAGAGGAGGCACGGACAGGGAGGCCAGGACATGCTCTGCATCCGGATTTTTCATCCTATTCAGCTTTGGCGTGGCCTCCAGATACCTGGGCCAACGGAACAATGAGCAGCAGATCACTGCCATAATTGCAAACAAAGGACAACACGACTTTGAGGGCTACTTTGGAAAAAGAGAAAATGTGAAGCAGCCCCTGAAATTCATACAGCTGCTAAGGAAAGCATGCTGTCCCCATGCAGCAGGAACCAAACAGTCAAGGCAGAGAGTTTAAAGAGGATCAAGACAGGGAACACAAAATATGGCATGATGTTGTGGATGCAAGCCTGCTGTCACTGGCTATTCCAGTTTGTTTGCTCATACTAATCCTGTCAACTCCACAGGGAAAATGCAGTAGGGTGAAAGGCTTGTGCAAACCTCTCCCACTTGGCTTAGGCTACCCAATACAGCTATGGGATCAACTGTTGGGGTTGACTTTTAGTTAATCAAGGATTTATTGAACCACTGTGGAAGATTATGCTAATATCTAGTCAGTGTTAACAGGCATAGAGTGCAAGAAAATGGAACCTAGAGATTGGAGAATTAAGCCCATTAAGTTTTAGGTGCCAGAATTTGCATCTGCAAGTTAAGAGGAAGAACAGTGGGGTTCAAACAAACAAAAAGCCCAAGACCCAGCAGTAAGACTTCACAGAATGAAGAGGCACTGAAATAAAACTATTGTCTTTTGTGAAACAAGGGAGAGAACCATCCTCTTCTGACAGCACAAGACTGATGACATAGCTGATGTTTTAGCTAAGTTAGAGCTGGCACCATAAGAAAATTAGGTAAGTTTTACTCTGAGCAAGGTGCTTGTACATTTGTTTTCCATGTATTAATTTAGTTGAAGTATTACAGTAAAAACAGAGGAACTGGAATAAAAAGAAGGTATAAAACCAGAACACTTATTTACAGCTAATTAATATATAAAATGCTAGCTCATAATGCTGACAAAGCATATTTCCACATCCCTTTCTGGTATTTTAGATCTACTGAGAAACAGATAATTTCTTACTTGACCACATATGTATATATATTTAACATAACAGCACCATAATCTGCAGGGTTTTTTTTTTCTCAAAACTTTGCGAGCTGCAACATATAAAAATGGAACCAAGGGATGAGATTGATCAGGTAAATCTTTTTATTCAACTTTGCATCACTGCAACACTACATAGAGACACTGAGAATACTAAAAAAAGTTGTGGCTCAGTAAGGCAGTAGGATAGAAATATCTAAAAAGAGGGATCTGCAGAGGATATATCTTAGTTCAGCAATCTTAAAGGATGCTTAGATTTCTGAAGAAGCTCTTTTGTCATATCCTCCATTTTGTCTCCACTGGAGCTGCAGATTTGTTCTCTTTACCCTTTTTGAGACTTCTTTTGTGCAGGGATTTAAAGAAAATACCCAATGTTAAGAAAATACAAAGAAATCAAAGACTTCTGCTCGTGTGCAATGCAGTACATAGTGTTTTGAGAAAAAAACTTGATGTAACTCCTGAAAAAGGTTCCTAATCAAGAGATTGACTGTAGACAAACCGCAGCTCAATGGCTATTTTAAAGGGTCCACAACAAGAAAATATGCTCTCCCCAGCAAGAAAACCCCTAGATTAACAGACAAAGAAGTTGACACTGATACATTGGTAGAGCAAAAGGGTCAAAAACAAGTAAGTAAAAAACTCAACCCCATGAAGACTTAAGAATGCCAGTATTTCTGTCAGGCCTCTAAGAAAATCCTCCATATACTTTCAACTCTTCCACTAACACATGCCTAGCAAATTATGACAATTTCTTTATGGAAGATTATTTGCTGACAAGTTTTCAGCTTGTCAGAAATCTGCATTATTTTATCCACTATTAACTGCTATCAAAATCTGCTGTTACTTTAGCACAAGGTTAAACAAAGCATTATCTACAGGATTTGAACAAGTTGTGAGACTATCCTAAAATGTGAGAAGTGACCTGAAACTACAGCACTGTTATGGAACACTAACATTTCTTCTCAAATACACAGCTGTTTTGCTTATCTGAGGAAGTTACCTGGAAAAAAGGAATGCCACTATTTGTGTGACAATATAGATTTGTATCCATTAAGTATTTGTCACAAGCAAGGCTTTCACTGGGTTCTTGCAACTCTCCTTTCTCTTCCAACAGGTCCTAAAACAGAAGCTTTCCAGAAAGATGTATTTAATGCCTGAATTTCCTTCATGAATGTATTAAGAATGATCAGTTCTATAAAACGCATGGAACTTCTATTTTTGAAAAACAAGAAAGAAATCTAAATTATTAATATCATTGCTTATTTTTTAAGAGATGTTTTTCGTTAAAAGCTCAGCACACTTGAGTCCAAGTACACTGTAAAACACTAAGACTGTAACAGCCCTGGGGTTTCAGTCAATTCTCCAAAAGGGCCTGGAAAAACCTCAAAGATGTGAAATATTCATTCAAGAGCCTCATTTGCCATTTGTATACATACATTCTTGCACTATCCTCCATCTCCTTTCCCACGCTGCTTAGCATAGCATCAAGATTTGGTTGCTTTTGCCTCAGTTGCTCCAGAAGTAGCTGCTGGGGCTCTGATCTCACAAGGGTGACAGGATAGAAGTAGTCCTTTCTCTGTGGAGTTGTCCCGTTAATGAAGATGATACACTTTTTAGTGTTTGCTTTAATTTCAGATCCTCAATTTTACACCAACTCACTACAGAAATCATGCCACGTTCACACACCATTCTTTCCATGCATCTTTAAAGGTGTAAGGCTGCCAGGTCATGTCCCCATCAACCTTCACTTATGAATTCTGGAACTCAAGCTGTTTTCTTTAAGACCATTCTGCCCCTGACCTGATTAAATACCTGTTGGAACATCCACTTTGAGATCCTCTTGCAGGAAACCATTAACCTGAGTTAGTCCATGCTGTACTTCTTCCTTAAGTGCCAGCTTCTGCTCCACAAGTATCTCCTGATCCACCTTTATCTGATCCAGAAGGCCATTTAGCACCTTCTCCTCAGCAGCCTTTTGGCTGCCAATGTGCTCAGCAATTTCAGCTATTGCTTTATCACAGTTTTCTTCATTTTTCTGAAAATGAAACAAAAAAACAACCCAACTAAAAACACCAAGTTAACAGGAAAGGTAAGACAATGGCCTCTTTTCTAAGATATGGTGCATGGTTAGTGACATGACCTGAAATGAAACAACTGAGAGCTCAGATTGAGAAGTTTCAGTGCCAGTTTTACACTCTCATTTTGAGAGCTATCTTCAGAAGAGTCAGTTTCTTAGAAAGTATGATCACGTTAGAAAGCTAGTCACAAGAATAAAGATGATACCATCTGGCTCAGACCAGACTCCTCATGCTTCTATGCACAAACCCTGCACAGAATTGGGATATTCACCTGAACATGAGCATCCTACAAGTACTAGGGGAAAAGGCAATTGTGTTTTCAGCCATTCCTATTGAAATGAAACTCCTGAAGTGTTCAGCAGGTGCAACAGATACAGAGTGGTCTTGAGACCACAAATGCTTTTAGTTTAGAATTGGACTTGATCCTTGAGATCACTTCCAACTCAGAATATTCTGTGTGAAGGAAGTTTCTAGTTGAGTTTTTCCTTCTGAAAGTTTGCAAAATATTGGATTTGCCTATTTTATTGCCTATTACAACAATAAAACCAGGGTGGATGTGAAATTGGGGATGGAAAATGAAAACAAAAACCAAAAACATGAGAGAGAAACTCTTAGATAAGAGGCCAGGATTTGTATATACTTAAAAGGAATACTTTCTCCCATATTGATTCAGTCTGACCAATAGTGTCATTTGCATTCTCCAGAAAATAGTCTGCATTTGATCACTGTGCATCTCCCAAGGACAGTACTGTAGATAAAGCTTTAGAATTAAACACCACCAAAATGATGTCAAACACTCAGATTACATGGTCAAGTCAGTTGTATGGCATTAGCCATGACACCATTTTTTGAGGTTATGGGCACTTGAAGTTCAAAGTCTTCCTCTTAATTTAGGCTTTTGATTTCCTCTAATTACATCTTCTCAAGCTCAGTAACATGAGTCTGCTATCAAAAAAAAATCATAGTTTTGTTTTGACTAGAACTTTTTTCTCCCCTCTACAAATTCTGCAGTCAAGTTTGTCTCAGGATGTTGCATTAGACTACAAATGACTATAAGTACCTTTTGTAAACACTGAAACTGCTGTTTCTCATTCTTGAATGACAACAGGTGCTGATTAGTAAAGTTGACTATCTGAGCAGTTGTAAATTCACCCCATGTATTGGTATGCTGAGACACATTTTTGAGATTGGTGAGAAGATGTTGACAGTGGTGACTGGATTCTTCCAGCATTGCCTTGTTTTCAGCATTTATGCTCCTGAGCTCTTGAGAGAAATTATCCAGAGAGAGATGCAGCAAATTTGCTGTGATTGGAATTTGTACTGCTGACTAAGTCTGTTCCTGCAACAACATATTTGTAGGAGTTTAGAGATTTTGAAAGGTAGATTTTAACACAGTATACTTTTAGAAATATGAAATCAGAGCCAGCAAAATAGCACAGTTCTATCAAACCAGTTAATTATAATATTTTTGTTCTACTTAGCAAATTCGCAGCACTTGCAGCAGTAGGTGCGCTAAAAAAACAAACAAAACCCCCACCAACCAAAAAAACCCAAAAGAGAGCAGAAAAACCCTAAGCACAAACTAAAAACATCTTCAGCAAGACCTCAGTTATTCAGTCTGCAATTGAATGAAACATATTGCAACAGATACATTCTTATGCTTCAAGCTAAACCCTTATAATATGTTCTGAAGTCCAGACACTGAGGGACACTCCATAGCATATTGCTCCCAAGATGATACTTTCTTATCTCAACACGCTCAGGAGACAAGTTCAAGGGCAAGCCTTTTAGAACTACTGGGGAAAGGCCAACTGTGATCTACACTCTGTGGCAGAACCCAGCCCTAACACACAGGCCATGCCCAGCAGGCTTTATGAGCACATTAAGATGGAGAGCATCCAATTTTGACATTCTCTTCATATACAGTTTATCTTGTCTAAGTGTACAGCAAAGAGAATGTGCCCCTTACAGGTGAACATCTTCTTGCATAGCATTGTTGCTGGTCTGCAGGCTTCCATTTCTTGTGAGTACATCAGTTAGGTTTTTCTGAGTCTCCTGAGCAAACAGGTTGAGCTGGCTTTGCAGTAAAGACATCCATTTGGCTGCACTCTATCAAGAAAATTACCACAAGTTTCGCTGTTAATTCTGCACTTGTTAACAGTCTTAAAGTATACTTGAATACCTGAATTAAAAATACAGAAAAGGCAGGGTTTTGCAATTCTAAAGCAGAAGGCACAATTTTTGTGGAGTGAAGATACAGACATTTTCTTTTTGGAGACATATGTAAATGCACATATACTGGATATACAGCAAGGGGAAGGGGGTTTTTGCTACATTCCTACATAAACTACTTCAAGCAGCCTAACAAAAGCTGAATAGAATTAGGATCAAGTTACTGTCCTCCTAACATTTTTTCTGAAGCAAGTACAATGGTTTACTACCACATAAGATTTTAAATCAAAGCAAGCAATCACACGTGGTGTTAGGATGTTTTCTTACTCTAAGGATACCTTTCTATGGTGCCAACCTTGTCATTTCCACTTCTTTTAAGCTGTCACAATTATGCTGGAGCTGAGCAAAGCCACCGGCTGTTTGTTCCTGGTTTTTTTTCAGAGTGAGAAAAAGATCTCCCAAGAAGGTATCCATTTCCTTTTTATGGTCCTCCATCTTAAAAAGAAAAGTTTTACTTAAATCAAGATATAAAAAGATAACTATAAGAAAACGGAATTATTTCCTAGCATAACAAGATAGACTAGAATTCTAACTTGAAGCAAAGGGCTTCAATAAGTGCAGTATTGTTTGCACTTATGGTTGTTAACAAGATAAAGCATCACATTCCCCAGGAAACAAAGGGACTATAGAAAAAGTTTGGTATGAAGGCAGAAGATTTTTGGAGTGGTAGGACTTGTCTAAGTTGACTTTTTTGTTTTAGATTTCTGAAATGCAGGGGGAGAGTATATTAAATGTATCATCAAATATTTAAGCATCCGTGTTTTGCCATTCTACTGTGGCACTTAGGCAAGCGGTTGTGCCAATATAGAGAACAAACAAATTTACCTCGCCCAGGAGAGGAAAAAAGTCTGAAAGAAAGTTAAAAGACAGAACTCATAGGAGTTCATAGATAAAGGGGGAAAGGCCAGACAAGAAGTGGAAACACTCTGACATACTGCAGAAAAACAAAGAACATATTATCTGTAAATTAAATAAAAAGAGAAGAGTACAAGGCAAAGAGGCAGGTCACGTGCATTATCTGGTCAGCCACAGCAGGATATTTCTTCATGTTACTCTGGAAATGACAATTTAACCACAAGACAAATTCTACCATTGGTGTCAAGCTATTTACTGCTCTTCCTAATCCAGTTTCATGCTCTTTTGAGGAAGAAGAAAAAAAACTTAAACCAGAACATGGCTGTTCCTCCATCTACATTTGTAAGAAGTTACTATGTACATATCCATGTGCTCTATTATGGCAGTATATGCTATTTAGTACATTACAGCTTCTGGGGGTGACATGGGAGAGACAGTCACGGTCAGGTGGTGAAGCAGATACAGGTAAAGAGCATCAGAAAAAATGTATAGCATTTACAGAACCCCTTTTGATCAAAACCAGTTTCAAATATTTAAGTAGGAGTATGCTAATGTACTAACAATTAATCTCAGGCAGCTCTGCTTTACAATCAAGTGATAGATTCTCATGCTGTGTTATTTTTTCAGACAGGTGAGAAACTTCAGTAGACACCAATTCTTTAAGAGAGGCAAAAGATGCTGATACAACTGATGCAAGAATATCTGCTGTAGAAGAACTGGTAGACAGGAGGTCACCTGCAAAAGAAATCCAGAGTTACAAACTTTTTAAAAATTCCCCTGTAAGATAGAACTCTTTTTTATTACTCATCACTTTATTGCCCCTTACAGGAAGGCTGTGGATCATCCCAGACACATCATTACTGGTGCAACTGTAATCATTATGTCACTTAAATGTCCCACCTTGACCCCAAACCCCACCCAAAAAGATGAGGAGCTGCCCCAACATCTCTGCAACCATTTGTAAGGAATTTTGAGGTCCCACCTTACCCCAACCCCATCCCCAGGAAGGAGAGGATTTACCCAAACATCTCCCCAACCATTTGTGATGAATTTTGGGGTTCCACCTTGACCCCAAACCCCACCTTGACCTCATAACCCCAATGAGAGGGGGAGGAGCTGCCCCAACATCTCCCCAACCATTGTGATGAATTTTGAGGTCCCACCTTACCCCAAACTCCATCCCAGGAAGGTGAGGATTTACCGAAATGTCTCTCCAACCATTTGTGATGAATTTTGGGGTCCCACCTTGAACTCCAACCCCCCCTTGACCCCAAACTCCTCCCTAGAAGGTGAGGATTTACCCCAAAATCTCCCCAACCATTTGTGATGAATTTTGGGGTCCCACCTTGCTCCCCGCCACCTCAACCCCTTGTGGTGAATTTTGAGGTCCCACGCCATCCCCAGAATGTGAAGAGCTCCCCCAACATCTTCCCAATAGTTTGTGATGAATTTTGAGGTCCCACCTTACCTCAAACCCCATCCCAGGAAGGTGAGGATTTACCCAAACATCTCCCCAACTATTTGTGATGAATTTTGGGGTCTCACCTTGCTCCCCACCACCCCAATACCTCGTGATCAATTTTGGGCTCAAACCTTGACCCCAAACCCCTCCCCAGGAAGGTGAGGATTTACCCAAACATCTCCCCAACCCACTGTGATGAATTTTGGGGTCCCACTTTGCTCCCAAACCGCCCCTTGACCTCATAACCCCCATGAGAAGGTGAGGAGCAGCCCCAACATCTCCCCAACCTCTCGTGAACAATTTTGGTGTCCCACCTTGGTTCCCACCACCTCAACCCCTCGTGATGAATTTTGGGTTCCCACCTTGCTTCCCACCACCTCAACCCCTCGTGATGAATTTTGGAGTCCCACCTTACCAAACCCCCGTCCCCAGGAAGGCGAGGAGCTGGTGCAGGCCAAGCCAGAGCTGAGCGGGGCAGTGCAGCGGCAGCTGGAGGAGCTCAGGAGATGCTGGCACGAGCTGGAGAGCACCAGCCAGGCGCGGAGCCAGCGCTTGGCCGAGGCAGCGGCCGCCGAGTGCCTGGCGCGCAGCTTTGCCGATGTGGAGGCGCAGCTGGGCTGGCTCGAGGAGCAGCTGGAGAGGGTCGGCAACACCGGCCCCCCCACCACCGCCCACCCACACTGTGACGCACGAGGGGTTCCTGCTGCACAAGCACGAGCTCAACGGCACCGGCAAGAAGGCATCCAACAGATCTGGGGGGACAGTGGCGGTGAGGGTGCTCCAAGGATTGGGGGTCATCAAGATTTGGGGGTTCTCCAAGGGTTG
Organism: Camarhynchus parvulus; assembly: GCF_901933205.1. NCBI lineage: Eukaryota > Metazoa > Chordata > Aves > Passeriformes > Thraupidae > Camarhynchus > Camarhynchus parvulus. The sequence continues at coordinate 101,123,098 of NC_044571.1, forward strand.
GGGTCATCAACGGAAGGGGTTCATCAAGAGTTGGGGGTTCTCCAAGGGTTGGGGTTCATCAATGGTCCACCAGAATTTGGGGGTTCTGCAAAGGTTGGGGTTTATCAAGAGGTGGGGGTTCGCAAAAGGTTGGGGTTCATCAAGAGTTGAGGATTCTCCAAAGGTTGGGGTTCACCAAGAGTTGGGGGTTCTCCAAGGGTTGGGGTTCATCATGAGTTGAGGGTTGTCCAAGGGTTGGGATTCATCAATGGAAGGGGTTCATCAAGAGTTGGGGGTTCTCCAAATGTTGGGGTTCATCAATGGGGGGTTTATCAAGGGCTGGGGTTCATCAAGAGCTGGGCGTTGTCCAAGGGCTGGGGTTCATCAATGGAAGGGGTTCATCAAGAGTTGGGGGTTCTCCAAATGTTGGGGTTCATCAATGGGGGGGTTTATCAAGGGCTGGGGTTCATCAAGAGCTGGGCGTTGTCCAAGGGCTGGGGTTCATCAATGGAAGGGGTTCATCAGTGGAAGGAGTTCCTCAAGAGTTGAGGGTTCTTTAAGGGTTGGGGGTCATCCAGAGTTGGGGGTTCATCAAGAGCTGAGAGTTCTCTGAGGCTTGGGGTTCATCAGTGGAAGGGGTTCATCAGTGGAAGGGGTTCCTCAAGAGTTGAGGGTTCTCCAAGGGTTGGGGTTCATCAATGGAAGGGGTTCATCAAGGTTTGGATCTTCACCAAGGGTTGGGGGAGTGGAGGGAGTTCTGCAAGGGTTGGGTTGGGGTCATCCGTGAGGGTTCCCAAGAGTTGGGTTGGGTTCGTCCATGACGGGGGTTCCCCAAGGGTTGGGTTGGGTTCATCCATGACGGGGGTTCCCCATGGGTTGGGGGTTCACCACTGTTGGGGTTCACCAAGGACTGGGGTTCATCAGTGGAGGAGATCCACCAGAACTTGGAGGTTCACCAAGACTTCCCCAAAATTTGGGGGCTCACCACCAGCTGGAGGGTCCATAAATGAAGGGGTCCACCAAGGGTTAGGTTTTCTCCAAGGGTTTGGTGTCCATCTCTGGAGAGGGCCCACCAGAATTTAGGGTTCCACCATGAGCTGGGGCTCCCCAGCAAAGGGGATTGACCAAAATTTGGGAGCTCACCAAAGACAGGAACCTTCATCAACAAAAAGACAGGAATGTTCATCCACCAAAATTTGGGGGCCCACCAAAACTCAGTTTTTCCCAAACCCTGGTGGTCACCCCACATCTCACCGCGAGTAGGTCCTGGGTGAACCTCTACTGCATCCTGGCCAAGGGTGACCTGGGCTTCTACAAGGATGCCAAGGGCCTCGCGTCTGGGGCCACACACGGCGGGGAGCCCCTGCTGAGCCTACACCGCACCACCAGCGAGGTGGCCAACGACTACAAGAAGAAGAAGAAGGTCTTCAAACTCAAGTGAGTCCTGGGGTTGGTCGGTTTTGGGGTCTCTGATGGCACTTTTGGGGTCTCCTGTTGACTTCGGTGGCTCTGACACCCCAAAGTCCAGGGGGACACGGTGACAATGTCCCTGTCTTGTAGGACCGGCGATGGGAGCGAGTTTCTGCTGCAGGCCAAGGACGAGGTGCGGCTTTGGGGGTTCTTTGTAGGGTTTTGGGGGGGGTCTCATGGGGGTTTTGGGAGGTATGATGGTGGCTTTGGGGTATCTGATGGTGTTTTTGGGGGTCTCATGGTGATTTTTGTGGTTCTGATCTCGTTGATTTTGATGGGTCCCCAACCCCATTTTCAGTGTCCCTAACCCCATTTTGGTGTCCCTAACCCCATTTTCGGCACCCCTAACCCCATTTTCATTGACCCTGATGCCATTTTTAGGGTGTCTGACCCCATTTTTTGTGTCCCTGACCCCATTTTCGGGGTCTCTGACCCCATCTTTAGTGTCCCTAACCCCACTTTTTTCTCCCTAACCCCATTTTTGCTAACCTCATTTTCACTGTCCCTGACCCCTTTTTCATTGTTCCTGACCCCATTCTCGGTGTCCTAACCCCATTTTTGGTGTCATTAACCTTGTTTTCTTTGTCCCTGACCCCATTTTTGGTGTCCTAACCCCATTTTTGGTGTCATTAACCTTGTTTTCTTTGTCCTTAACCCCATTTTTTGTGTCCTTAACCCCATTTTCATTGTCCCTGACCCCATTTTTTGTGTCCTTAACCCCATTTTTGGGGTCCCTGACCCCGTTTCTGCCCTCTAGGAGGACATGCAGGGCTGGCTGTGGGTGCTGGCCACCAGCACTCAGGAGCACGCTGAGCTGGCCCGGTGGCAGCAGGGCCTCCTCACCACCTCCTCCACCGACGAGGGGCTCCCCTGGCACAACCCCGACCGGCCCTGGCGGAAATGAACCCCTCGAACCCCGACTTTGGGGTCCCAGCCCCCCCAAAAAAACTGAATTTTGGGATCCCACCCTCCCCACCATGAGCCCTGGGTTTGGGGTCCCGAGCCCTGATTTTGGGGTCCAGGCCTCCCCACACTCTAATTTGGGGGTCCCAGCACCTCCTGAACCTTGGTTTTGTGGTCCTGGCCACCCCCAAAACCTTAATTTTGGGGTCTTGGTCCCCCCAAAATCCGAGTTTGGGGTTCTGGCCACCCCAAAATCTGAGTTTGGAGTCCTGGCCTGCCCAAAACCTCAATTTTGGGGTCCTGGTTCCCCCAAAACCCAAATTTTGGGGTCCTGCCCCCTCCTTTCCCCCAGCACAAGCCATAGAAAGCCTGGGGGGGGGGCCCAGCACCATGGTTGTACAAATGTAATAAAGCACCTGCTGCACCCCAAAACTGGCCTGGGGGATTTTGGGGAGTCCTGGGGGAGGTTTTGAGCAGACCAGGAGGGGTTTGGGCCTTCCTGGGGAGGAGTTAGAATGTCCTGGGGGGATTTTGGGGAGTCCTGGGGGAGATTGGGGACATCCTGGGTGGGTATTGAGATGTCCTGGCGGGATTTGGGGAGTCCTGGGGGAGTTTGGGGCATCCTGTGGGGGAGCTGGGATGTTCTGGGGGGATTTTGGGGAGTCCTGGCGGGGGGGCTTGAGGACATCCTGGGTGAGTATTGAGACGTCCTGGGGGGATCTGGGGAGTCCTGGGGGAGTTTGGGGCATCCTGGGGGGGAGTTGGGATGTCCTGGGGGGAATTTGGGGGAGTCCTGGGGGGTTTTCGGGGTTCCATCCCTTTCTTTGAGGAGGGATTGAAGAGGAGGAGCGAGGAAAGAGAAGGAGATGGGCAAAGAGAGCAGGAGGAGGGAGGGAAAGGGAGGGATGGAAGAGGAGGAGGAGGTGTGGTTGTGTAGGAGGAGGAGGACGAGGGGGGATGGAAGAAGAGGAGCGGGAGGAAGAGGAAGAGGAGGGACAAAGGCGGATCAAGGCTGCCCTGAGGGAACCACGGTCTAGAGCCCTGCCTGTGGGATCATCGTCCCCCCAACATCGGGCATGTGAGCGGGGAAGGGGAGCTCGGCTCAGATATCCCGGGGAGGCTCTGGGTTGGGTTTATTTTTGGGGGGCTAATGTTTGGAGAATGAAGGAGTCCAAAGTTGAGCGGAAAAGGCCCCTTGGGGGGACATCGGGGGGTGCCGGGGAGCGCCGCCATTGGCGGGAGCCTTAAGAGCTTGGAGAGGGGCAGGGGGGACTCCTTGGAGCCCCTGCAGCCCAAAGCAGAGAATGAGGGGAGAAGGGACCCCGGGAGCCCAAAAAGCCCCGGCATCCCGAAATGGGGAGAGCGAAGAGGGAGGAGCTTTTGGGATTGCTGGGACTGCCAGCAGTCTGGGGAGGGCGGGCACCGAGGAGAAAGGGGACTCCCAATCCAAGTGTGACCCCCAGCAGCTGGGACAAGGGAGAACCCCCGAACACCAAAGGGAAGGCACCAGGGACGGGGAATGCTTGGAGGCTTTTTCGAGGCTGAATCTATCTTGGTGGTTTTGGAGGTTTTTATGGAGCCCAGATGGCCGGTGACTTCTAGAGATGGACTGGGGCAGAGGGACCTTCAAACTAAACGTGTGTTGGGGAAGATGAAACAGGAAAGCCTTATAAATATGATTGTCTGGCAAAAGATTTTGAGAATATGGAAAGCAGAAGCAAGATGGAAATGAAAGCCAGCTTTTAGATACCTTAGTTACTGAACAACTGGAAAACAATGGTGTGGCCGACTGAAGGTAACTCCCGTTAATCTGCTTGCAGACGGGTCCAGGGGTCAGAGCAGACCCTACTAGCTTAGCAGAAGGAGTCCAAAGAGTAGTTTTTAGGGTTTAAAATGTAACACAGTATGGTGATGTAATGATTTTTATAGGTCATATGTAAATGCTGTAGGATTTGTATATTGCACTAGATTGGTTAGTGAGAAATAGAATATTCAGCACAGAAGAAGATTTATTGTATTTTAACGGGAACCTTACTCCCTTACGCTCTTACCCCTCTTACTCTCTTACCCTCTCATCCTCTCTACCCCTTTCCTCTCTGGGGCCTGCTCCGAGCTGTGGCTGGCAGCTCCAAGCAGGGCCCTGCACCCAGGCCCTTTGCAATAAACCACAAGTTCCACAACCTGGCTTCAGAGATCTCTTGTCTCTGTCCGTCCTGACCGTCCTAGCCCCAATGCTCCTACAAATGTGCTCATCCCTTGTTTTCCCCAAACCAGGATTTCCCATTGCTAACCCCTGGGAGGCTGCGAGGAAGAGGAAGATGCCCCGGGACACTGAGGCAGGTGAGGAGGAACTCAGTGCCCCTTTCCCCCTCTGTGCTGGCTCCATCTCCCAGCCCAGCGCGGCCCCTCGGCTGCAGCATAGCCCTGGGGCGATCTCCTCGCCCTTGCCTGTGGCACGGAGGCAAATCCCATCCTGTCCTTGTCCTTCCTCCCCCAGAGCAGGAGCTGAGCATGGAGAGCAGGGAGGACAAATGCCCGCAGCAGAACGTGGTGGAAGAGGCCGTTCTGAGCGGCTCCACAGCGCAGGAAGCCAACGGGGAGGAAAAGCCCCGAAGATCCCGCACGAGGAGGGGCTGCAAACGCAGATCGCGGGGATCTGAGGGGGAAGGAGCCAGCCTGGGCCGGGAAGGTGGCCAGAGATCGAGCCAGAGCTCGGAGCTGGTGCTCCACGAGCAGCTCCACAATGGGCAGAAGCCCCACACGTGTGTGGAGTGTGGGAAGAGCTTCAGGTGGAACTCCAAGCTCATTGAGCACCAGATGATCCACACGGAAGAACGGCCCTACGAGTGTGGGGAGTGTGGGAAGAGCTTCAGCTTCAGTTCCAGCCTGATCAAGCACCGGAAAATCCACACTGGGGAACGGCCCCATGAGTGTGGGGAGTGTGGGAAGACCTTCAGGACGAGCACCCACCTGATCAGCCACCGGATGACCCACACTGGGGAGAGACCCTACAAGTGTGGAGAGTGTGGACAGAGCTTCAGCCGGAAGTCCAACCTGATGCGGCACCAGGTGATCCACACGGGGGTGAAGCCCTACGAGTGTGGGGAGTGTGGGAAGAGCTTCAGGTGGAGCTCCGACCTAATCAAGCACCAGATGATCCACACCGGGGAGAGGCCCCACGAGTGTGGGGAGTGTGGGAAGAGCTTCAGCTGCAGCTCCCACCTGACCAGCCACCAGAGGACCCACACTGGGGAAAGGCCCTACGAGTGTGGGGAATGTGGGAAGAGCTTCAGCTGCAACTCCAGCCTGATAAAGCACCAGAGGACCCACACTGGGGAACAGCCCTATGAGTGTGGGGAGTGTGGGAAGAGCTTCAGCCAGAGCTCTGACCTCATCAAGCACCAGAGGATCCACACTGGGGAACGGCCCTACAAATGTGGGGAGTGTGGGAAGAGCTTCAGGTCAAGCTCTGACCTGACCAAGCACCAGAGAATCCACACTGGGGAACGGCCTTATGAGTGTGGGGAGTGTGGGAAGACCTTCAGGGACCATGACACCCTGATCAGACACCGAAAGATCCACACTAGGGAGAGGCCTTACAAGTGTTTTGAGTGTGGGAATAGCTTTCGGTTCAACTCTCATCTCGTCCTGCACAATCTGAGTCACACAGAGGAGAGGCCCCTCTGCTGCCCCGACTGTGGGAAGGGATTCAAGTACAACTCTCAACTCATAATCCACCAGCGAATCCACACCGGAGAGAGGCCCTACGAGTGTGGGGAATGTGGGAAGAGCTTCTCACAGAGCTCTCACTTGACCCGACACCAATGTAGCCACCGGTAAGGGAAGCCCTGCAAGTGCGGGAAGAGCTTCGTGCGCTGCTCCAGCTCCATCCCCCACTGGAGGAACCACATTCCCTGTGATCCATGTTGGAAACACACCTGGCTGCTTCTCCTTTTGGTTTCGCCTTAATTTATCTTCTCCCTCTCTCTGCAGTCCAAAAGCCTAGAGGGACGGATCTGTCACCTCAAAAACACTCAAACACCAGTGAAAACAACTCAGTCTTAAAGGAAAAGAGCTCAGCTCCATATCAAAGTGGCTTTTTGCCCGCTCAAAAAAACTCTAGCTTGTGAAAAACTCACTCGATTCCACAGCCAACAGGGTGAGATGGGGTTGGGAGGAGATTGGGAGAAGTAGGATCCCAATTTGGAGTGGTGGGATGGGGATTGTGTGGGCCTGGGTGTGTGGGATGTATTTGATAGCAAATAAAACTCTCAGACTTACTGATTTCTTTCCCGTTCATGTTCAGTCTGTTGCAGTTCTGTTTGCAGAGTGCCGCCTCCCAGAGTGTCCTCTCACAGTGTCCGGCCTTGGCCTGAGCCCGCCCCTTTCCTCTCACGGTTCCCGCCCTTTCCTCACCCCCTTTCCCCTCACGGTTCCCGCCCTTCCTCACCCCCTTTCCCCTCACGGTTCCAGCCGGTGAGGGGGGGAGAAGCAGGGGGAGGGGGAGATGGAAGAGGAGGGATGAAGGTGGAGAGAGAGCAGCGATGGAAGGAGGAGAAGGAGGTGGGGTTGGGGAGGAGGAGGAGGAGAAGGGATGGAAGGGGAGGGATGGAAGAGGAGAAGGAGGTGGAGATAACATAGAGGAGCGGGAGGGGCGATGGAAGAGGAAGGGCGGGAAGAAGGGGAAGAGGAAGAGGAGGGACAAAGGCGGATCGCGGCTGACCTGAAGCAGCCGCGCGGTCGAACCCTGCCTGAATTCGCAGTCTCCACCTGTGGGATTATCGCCCCCCCCGCATCGCGCAGGTGAGTGGAGAGGCGCAGCTCGGCCCAGATATCCCGGGGGGTCCCTGGGTTGGGTTTTTTGGGGGCATATTTGAAGGAGTCCAAGGCTGAGCGGAAAAGGTCCCTTGGGGGGACATCCAGGGGGGTGCCGGTGCCGTCCTGTTGGGGTCGCCCTGGGTGGGATCTCCTTGCCTTTGCCTGTGGCACGGAGGCAAATCCCATCCTGTCCTTGTCCTTCCTCCCCCAGAGCAGGAGCTGAGCATGGAGAGCAGGGAGGACAAATGCCCGCAGCAGAACGTGGTGGAAGAGGCCGTTCTGAGCGGCTCCACGGCGCAGGAAGCCAACGGGGAGGAAAAGCCCCGGAGATCCCGCACGAGGAGGGGCTGCAAACGCAGATCGCGGGGATCTGAGGGGGAAGGAGCCAGCCTGGGCCGGGAAGGTGGCCAGAGATCGAGCCAGAGCTCGGAGCTGGTGCTCCACGAGCAGCTCCACAATGGGCAGAAGCCCCACACGTGTGTGGAGTGTGGGAAGAGCTTCAGGTGGAACTGCGACCTGATCAAGCATCAGGTGATCCACACTGGGGAACGGCCCTACGAGTGTGGGGAGTGTGGGAAGAGCTTCAGCCGGAACTGCCACCTGATCAAGCATCAGGTGATCCACACTGGGGAACGGCCCCATGAGTGTGGGGAGTGTGGGAAGAGCTTCAAGTGGAGCTCCGACCTGATCAAGCATCAGATGATCCACACTGGGGAGAGGCCATATGAGTGTGGGGAGTGTGGGAAGAGCTTCAGGTCGAGCACCCATCTGATCAGGCACCAGGTGACCCACACTGGGGAGAAGCCCTATGAGTGTGGAGAATGTGGGAAGAGCTTCGGACAAAGAGAGAGCCTGATCCAGCACCAGAGGACCCACACTGGGGAACGGCCCTACGAGTGTGGGCAGTGTGGGAAGAGCTTCACCCAGCGCTCCAGCCTGACCCAGCACCAACTGACCCACACCGGGGAACGGCTGCATGAGTGTGAGCAGTGTGGGAAGAGGTTTCAGACCACCTCCAGTCTCGTCTTGCACCAGCGGATTCACACAGAGGAGAAGCCGTTCCTCTGCCCCGACTGTGGGAAGGGATTCAGGCAGAACTCCAACCTCATCCAACACCGGCGCATCCACACTGGAGAGAAGCCCTACGAGTGTAGGGAATGTGGGAAGAGCTTCAGACTGAACTCGCACCTGACCAGCCACCAGGTGACCCACACCGGGGAGAGGCCCTACCACTGCGTTGAGTGTGGGAAGAGCTTCAGCTGGAGCTCTGACTTGATCAAGCACCAGAGGACCCACACTGCTGAGAGGCCCGAGTGTGGGGAGTGCGGGAAGAGCTTCAGCCACCATTGCACCCTGATCAGGCACCAGAGGAGCCACACTGGGGAGAGGCCCTACGAGTGTTCCAAGTGTGGGAAGGGCTTTACAAGCAGCTCCAAACTCCTCCGACACTATTGGATTCACACAGAGGAGAGGCCATTCCAGTGCTCCGACTGCGGGAAGGGATTCAGGCAGAACTCCCAACTCACCATCCATCGGCGCATCCACACTGGGGAGAGGCCCTACAAGTGTCCCCAGTGTGGGAAGAGCTTTTCCAGCAGCTCTAACTTGAGCAAACACCAACGGAGGCACCGGTAAGGGAAGCCCTGCGAATGCCCTGAGTGCGGGAAGACCTTCGTGCGCTGCTCCAGCTCCATCCCCCACGGGAGGAACCACTTTGGTCACAGCCCTGGTCACTCACATTCCCTGTGATCCATGTTGGGAACACACCTGGCTGCTTCTTCTTTTAGTTTCACCTTAATTTGTTTTTGTTCTCCATCTCTTTGCACTCCAAAAGCCAATATGGATACATCTGTCATCTCAAAACCACTCAAATCCCAGTGAAAACAGCTCAATCTCACACCAGAAATGCTCACACCCACCTCAAAAAAACTCAATGTCATACCAAACTAACTCGATTCCACAGCCACCAGAGTAAGATGGGGTTGGGGGGAGATTAGGAGAAGTGGGATCCCAATTTGGAGCGGTGGGATGGGGATTGTGTGGGATATATTTGATAGCAAATAAAACTCTCAGATTTACTGATTTCTTTCCCGTTCATGTTCAGTCCGTGGCAGTTCTGTTTGCAGAGTGCCGCCTCCCAGAGTGTCCCCTCACAGTGTCCGGCCTTGGCCTGAGCCCGCCCCTTTCCCCTCACGGTTCCCGCCCTTTCCTCACCCCCTTTCCCCTCACGGTTCCCGCCCTTTCCTCACCCCCTTTCCCCTCACGGTTTCCGGCCTTCGGGAACGGGGGAGGAGGAGGAGGAGGGAGGGAGGAAGAGGCCGAGCAGCCCCAGCAGAAGAGGAGAGAGAAAATCTCGTGGTCCTGGTGCTCCCTGAAGTCGCTGCAGCCCCGGGACGATCCCGCAGGTGCCTGGGCAGGGGGAGCTGAGCCGAAATATCCCGGGGGGTGCCTGGGTTTGGGGTTTTTTGGGGGGGATATTTGCAGCTGGCAGGGCTCCAAAGCCAAGCCGCAGATGGACATCGGGGGGTCCCCGGGAGGTGTTTTTGGGGGGTCCGGGTGCCGGCAATGTCTGCTCCCAGTATGAGCTCTCTCACTCCCAGTATGAGCCCAATCACTCCCAATATGAGCCTAGTCACTTCCTGCAGGATCCCAGTGACTCCCAGTCATTCCATCTCATGATGCAATTTGCTGACACGAAGATCCCAGTTTCTCCCAGTTCTGCCCAGTTTCATCCAGTGTGTTCCCAGTTCTCCCAGTTTCCCCTGGCATAATAATAGTCACACCCAGCATGGTCCCAGTATAATCCCAGTTGCTTCCAGTCTCTCCCAGTATGGTCCCAGCTGCTTCCAGCATGGTTCCAGTTGCTTCCTAGATCAGCCCAGTCAGTCCCAGTATGATGCCATTTGCTCCCAGTCAGGCCCAGTATGGGGGATGATGTGCAGGGTATGTTCCCAGTCACTCTCAGATACTCCCAGTATTAGTCCAGTCACTCCCAGTGTGATCCAAATATGGCCCCAGTGTGCTCTTTTTAGCTTTTTCAACTTCTCTGGTTTCTTTTCCACACAGCCCTTTGGCTGTGATCTTCTGTCACCTTTGTTGCAAAGCTAGCTCCTGCAGCCTTTGCTGCCTGTTTTTGGCTCTTCCTGGCCTCTTTCTTTTCCAGCTTTTTGCTCCATCTCTCTCTGCAATTTCCGTGGGTCTTGGACTGCTTGTCCTCATGTCAGGGGTCACCACGAATTATATAAATAACACCCGTGATGTTTGTGTGTCTGAGACATAACACATGACAAAACTCCCCTTGGTCATCAGCAGATCTGATTTATTGTATCAGACACCCTTTCACAGGCAATTCAAAAACTCATGGTGCTACACGGACATTGGTCTAAAATCTGTGCCCCACAGACACTTAACCAGTCAAATGCTTGTGTTTTAGGAGAGTTGTTATTTGTCCAAGCCTCTGTCAGTTAGCCTAAAGGCTGGTTTGTGGAGGTGAGCTGGATTTGTTATTTATAACTGGGTTCATGTTCAGCTTGCAATGCAACAGGCAACCAAAGTACTTATTTGGGAAGGATGGGAGTAATTTTCATATACTTGGAAAAATCCTGGATTGAAAAGAGCCATTTTCAACTGATTAATTTAATTCACTACCTGCTGCTCCAGGTGACACATCTTGCCTCCAACAAGGAAGGCAAAATCTCTGTGCTTACAGCAGCAGCTGAAGGTGGTGGAAAGGAGGAGGAGAGATGTTCACTTGCCAGAAAGGTGGAACCCAACCAGGCAGCTTTGGAAGGGTGAAGGTGCAGCAGTAGCAAATGGGAAGCTCTGTGCTGGGCTTTGGGACAAAACTATGTGAAGGGGCATTACCAAAATCCAGTAAAAACAAGTGAGCTATTGATACTTCTCAGCACAGTTGGCCAGACTCACTGTAAATTCAGACTGGGGGTCCCAGGCCTCCTGTTTCATGCTGGGATATGTCCTTGCACCAGCCCCCTGCCCACACCTGTTCTGCCCCCTCCCAGTGGGGCTCAGCCTTCAGCTCTTCCCTCTGTGTGCCAATGCAGCTCCCTCCTGCAACCCTGGGACATGCTGTCTCTGTTCAGGAGCATCCCTAGATTTTATAAAGAGTGCTGGTGACCTCTGGTGTACTCAAATCTATTGTCAGTGACATCAGCTGGGAAATGCTGGTAGTGGAGCAGGACTTCTTTTTAAGAAGTTACTTTCCACCCTACAGTACATAGAAAATCACCTCAGTTCTTCTGAAATAAAAAAATCCTAAGAAAATTGTAACTTTCCATGATCTGAAAGCAAGCAATGACCTCCCTCTTCAAGAGCATTACCAAGATTAATATCCAATGAAGTTTTATTTTAATTATTTCTTGTCACTGTAAATTCTTCACAGATGAAATGAGAAAGAGTGAGGCACAGCAGCTCAGCTGAGGGACAGAGCTCAGCACAGTGGAGTTTTCTCTTTTAGTCACACAGGAATGAAGCTTCAGCATCAGTTCTTATGGGGGCTGGAGGTGACAGCGGTCATACTGAAGGGCTGGCTGCTGAGAATGTTTCTCTCCTGGTCCTTCTGGTGATAGTAATTGTATTTTAATTTACTATTAGGACTACAGGCTCCTCATTAAAAGGCAGAGCATTTACAACACAACACTACATCAACATGTTTATAATAATTGTTGTCACAGGCTGCCCACATGTATTACTATGCAAGAACCTAATGGATTTCATATGATCAAGGCATAAAGCACAATTCTATTTCTTTCTGAAAGCCATCCAGAATTGCTGCAGACGAGTGGGAAATACATCAGGATTTCTTCTTTGACAAGAAAGAATGCATATTGTATTTCTGAATGTGTGATAGGTGTGGGTGGAGAAATCCTTCTCAAAGAGGAAGATAGGTAAAGAAATTCTCAGAGACTCAGATCAGCATTGAAAAAAGGTTTCTTTTCCTTGGGGCAGGAGACTATTCGATTTTTTTAGCCAAAAATCTCTATAGGTACAGCTGAGCTCATCTTTTGGGAAAGAAGCTGTATGAGATCTTACTTGGCAATATCTGTGTTTGATTCTCTTACACCTATTATTGGTTTGCTGAACCACTACAACTGGGGTTTCAATTAAGATTTTGTTTAATGACTAAAGATTTACAGTTCCAGCAAGTGACAGGCATTTTTTCATTGTCGAAGTTAAACCTTGCAAAGGGGAATTACCTGTTTTCCATACAGAAAACGGATTGCCCTGAAGGTCATGGAGAAAAAACACATTCTTTAGACACCATCTACTTTAAAAGATGTTGAAAATATCTCCTGAAAACCAGTCTGCACACACAGCATGTCCTTTTGAAGAAAGGAAAAAGCCAAGCTTCCCAGGAGAGAGTGACTCCTGGACTTATTTTGGCACCAATGCCCCTTGGCAGAAAGGCAGGTGCTGAGCTAGCACTCTCCCTGGGACCACTGTCAGGAAAAAGGAATACTTTTGCCTGCTGTACTTGCACTTCATTGAAGACTTTCAAAGGTCATATAAGGAAGGAACAAAGTGCTTAAATAAAGCAAATAGCTCCAGTAATTCCCAAATTATTTGTGAAAGTCATATTGAGCTGGTACAAAGTTTGTGAGTTTCTCTGCAGTGAACAAACTTTTATTTGGTTCCTGGTTAAAACAAAATTGTCATCAGCGCCTCAAGCAATGGAAAAGTGTAGAACATTACCAGCATACATTTCTAGTGAGTGCTCTTATGTATTGGTTTGGCATGGCCTGGTTTTTGGCAGCAGGGAGGCCACAATGATGGCTTCTGTGAAAAGCTGCTGGAAGCTTCTCACCATGTCTGGCAAAGCCAATGGCTGATGGCTCTGAAGATGGACATGCTGCTGGCCAAAACTGGGCCAATGAGAGAGGCTGATAATGCCTCTGTTATGACATATTTAAGGAGAAAATCAAAACAAAGTCACAAGTTTTTGCTTCTAGTCAGAGGAGGGGAGGAGGTGAGAACATGTGACAAAACAACATGGAGACACCAAGGTCAGTGGAGAAAGAGGGGTTGGTGGGAAGGAGGGAGGGGCTGGGGGGGAGGAGGTGTTTTCAGGGCTTATTTTACTTCTCATTATCCTCCTCTGGTTCTGTTGGTAATAAATTTCACTTTGCAACTTCAAGTTGAGCCTGTTTTGCTCTTGAAGCTTTTTCTGCTGGTCCTCATCTCAACTCAGGAATCCTTTGTTAACTTTTTTTTCCTTTTCCCTCCTCTGCCCAGCTGTGGGTGTCTGGCATTGGGCTAGTGTCAAACCACAGCATCCTATGTAAGCACAAGGCCAAATACAGTTAAAAAAATGAAATACAAGATTCCCCAGCAGGCAGAGGCTTCAAGATCCAAATCCTTAAATTGGTAATTTGAAATGCTTCATTGAATAACACTGTGATACAATAGCCTGTTGGAAGCTGCTCCCCAAGATCACTGCTCACAAGACATATCTGTTAGCTGATATTGAAAACAATCTGCATAGGATGCCCAAAGTTTAATCAGGGTAGGTTTTTCAGGCCCCTTCACTGAAACACAAATACTGACAGATTACATGTTTCCAGGCGTGCACTGATGAAAATGATAAAGAGGAAAAACTGCATTTATCTATTTAATTCCCAGCCCAAGGGGATAATCAATGCCAGTTGCTTTGGTTAGCAGCTGGTGAGAATAAAACCAAGAACTACCCTGACACCATCTGGTTTAGTTTTAAAGGCTCTGGGAGAGAGGGAGCCAAGAGAAGACAGTCCTTTGGCACACCAGGCTGCTCCCAACCTGCAGCTCCAGCTCTCACTGAGCTTTTCTCAGAACTACTTGGGCTGAATCAGGCCATTTTTTGCTTGCCTTCATTTTTTTTTAAAGTGATGGCTCTGTTTCCATTCCTTCTGGCTTGCCTGCACCTTCAGCCAATGTCAGTGCTCTACCTGCATTTATATGTGGTTTATTTAACAACTCCTCCAGCCTGACAGGTGGCATTTCTGAGCAGCTTTGCACCTCTAAGGAAGTTTTTATTTCTTCCCTCCATTTGCTCTCTTCAGCCAGGTCTGTCTTAAGAATAAACAGAAAATTAAAGCACTCACGCATTTCAGCTTTCTTTACTGCATGGTGAAGTCCAAAGCACATAATACTATCTGACCAAGCAAATTTGGAGGGACACCCCTTGCCCTATATATATATGTACTTATGTATTTTTATAAACTTCCAACAGCATTTTTCTGTCAGGACATGTTTGGTTCCTCAACAAAAATCAGTCTTGGACAACATCCCTTGGATACCTTGGCAGAACACCCAGGCAAAGGTCATCTCTTTTCTTTGTACCTACTAGTATGGTCTAGTTTGCCTTCTGAACTAAGGCAAAACTCTCTTGCCACCTGTCTGGTTTTAATAAAAAAATGAATTCATATTGCTATTTCCAGTTTGATGCCAGTTTAGTACCCTAAACCAGCTATTGGTATGATATTGTGCTCTGTCTGGTTACTGCCTCTCCTTGAAGAACCACCCTCCTTTTGACAAAATATTACAGGACTAACAATTAAACTAATTGTTGAAACCTGTTTTCTGAAATAATTGAGGCTTTTCCACCCTGACACAAGCAGGCCCAGGAATAATAGCTCCCTGTTTTTTTCCTGCTTCTGCAGCTGAGCAATGTTCGGGAAGTGGCCAGTCTATAACATCATGCTGTCTGTTGCAAAAAGGCTGAATTACTACACTTCATTTTCCTAGCTGGGCACACTAATTTGGGCATGGTTGCACTGGCCCAGCTCTTCAGTTTCATAGATCTTGTGTTTAATGCTCATAACTCTTTAGATGTAACTGACCCATTGGTTGAGTAGGAAAGACACAAATTTCTCTATAAAAACTCCTCTACTCTGTAGCTATCGCCCAGATAATTATTTTTCTTTTCAGTTGTACTAATGTCACTTCAGGCTCAGTGAATCATGCCTGAGGACAAGTTCAAGCTCCTGTTACAGCCTCTAGTTTCCTTTTTGGGTACAGTTCAGGTCATCTTATTAATTTATGGTTGTTAGCCAAAATAGCTTCCCATTGGTTCTCCCTCCCTCAGCTCTCTTCACAGGAACAAGTCGAGTTTCACAGTGAGTTTTGCATCCTGACTGTTCCTAACCTCCTCTCACTGCTCTCACTGGGGGCATCGAAGTGGGAACTACAGATTTCAACACAGGGCACTTTTGCTGAAGCCCAGCAGGCTGGCTTGCCATAGGATATGGGAATAACACAGCTCTGAGTTTCTGGAATAAAACATTGCTTTCATGGAGGAAAAAAAATGAATCTATTATCTATCCTAACCCTGAAGTTTAAAGAACTGCACCCTGTAGGTGTCTAATTAATGTCTAGTTAATCCCATTAAATCTCATCTCTTGCTTTCTTACTCTTCCAGACTAATTTTTTTTCCATGCATGGCTTCCAGCTTTCACCCTGACAAGATTTGTATAAAGCACACTGGCTTCTCATTGTCTGCTGTAGCCCAAGGTTTATGCAAACCAGTTCATATGAAGCAGCTCCTGCAGAGTCCTTGAAAATGAGAACATTGAAAAACCAAATCCTATCAGGATGAAGGGGGAAGCAGCTAACTCACATCATTTCATCCTAAATTACGTTTCCCTAACCAGGTGGAATTTCAAATAAACAATAACTCTTCTAACAAACAGATTTTTTAGTGCCATCCATGTTTGCTCCCATTACAATCAGTAATTATTAGATTAATATATAATTCCTATAATTTGCTTTTCATCTACTGAGATGGGGGTATTCTACCTTGATTAGTGCATTCTCAGAGGTAGGTCCCATAGGACTAGAAATACAGCTCCTAAATGCTAATTTCATACATTTAGGTTAAAAGGCAGGTGGAAGAGGTAAGAAAAAAAAAGTCTTAAGATTTCAGACTATTATGGATGGACAGATTTTATTATGTGAGCTCATTTAGATAATTAGTAACAAATACCTGAAGCAATTCAGTAGATAAAATGGAAGATTTTGACAAATTTTCAGTCTCCCCCAATTTGTGCTAAACTAAAGCATTTTCTCTGTTTTTTCTGAACAAATATTTCAACACGAAAATTATTAAAAACTGATCTTTTAAAATATTTTATGTCTAGTAGTTGTTTTATAAGTCAAGAACTGCTGGACTATGAAAAACCAATGTTCTTTTTAGCTTAGTTTTTAGCTTTTTCTGGTAACTATTTACATGAGGATTCCAATTATTTCTTTATAGTTATCTTCTCTTTTAAACTGACTTCGTTTTTATTAAGTAGCTGCACAAGTAAGTTGCTTAAAACTATGATCAATTACTTCTTTGGATTCTTTTTTTCCCATCCCAGCTGATTACAGTGACACCACCTATAAAAAGAAGTTACATGGACATTGTGTGCCAAAAACCACAAACACAACAAATGATTCCTCTGTCTTTTCAAAGTAAATGAGAACTGTTCTGCGGCCCCCAGACCCATCTTCTGATACAACTGCCACTAGAAGCATTTCATTTTGGTTTTCAGAAGCCCAGTTTCATAAGTAAAAGGCAATTTTAATTAGACCCCTGCAATATCAGACAATATTTGTTTTTCCCTCTTCAGCATTTTTTAACCTTCGTTTCAAGTTATGAATGGGTAAGATATCAATACTCCAAAATTGCAAGATGGTAAAATTTCAGTTTGGTGTGTGATTAGATTCTATGGGCTCCAATCATGAAATGATGAGGCAAAATGTAATGGAGCAATAATGTATCTAATGCACAGGGTTCCATGTTACAACCCTAAAAACCAGTCAATCATTAATTCCTGTCCTTTAATTAATTTCTTGTTTAGCATCATTCATATTAAGAATTACTTTTCCAAAGGAAAAAAATTAATCATTATCAACCCAAATATATTTTAACAGCCCTGACATAGCAATATTAATTTCACAACCTTTAAGAATATGTATGACCTCGAAGAACAAGACACCCCAGTCCAGTCAGTAAAAATATTCCCCACAAACCTGTGTTAATGGACCACATAACAGTTTCTTGATCAGGCAGCAGAGTCCCACGTCAGCTTATCTTGATTAAGAAAGACATTGCAAGCAGTTAGTTGTAATTCCCTACATTGTTTCAATAACAATTTCCATATGGCAGGAATCCCAAAAGAAACTCACACTGGATAAATATACTAATAGCTATAAATCCAAATAATAGGTCCTCCATTATATGACACCAGAGCACTTGTAAGTGAACTTTAAAATCACAGATTAATTTTGGTTGGAAAAGACTTCTAAGGTCATCAGGTCCAACAAGTTACTGAAATGTCTGAAAACCAGTATTTTCCTTCAATTACATGTTGTTGCTGCTAAGCTAAACATAAACATTTTAAAATCAAGTGATGTGGTAGGTATAAAGATGACAAAATATTTCAGTCTTGAATTTGGCAGTCCAGATGGAGGAGTTCAGAAGTATAATAAGAATATTATTAAATTGTGTCTCAGTAGAAATAAAGAGCAGTACAATCAGAATTTTATCTTGTTTTTAACATGGACAGTACGAGCAGTTTTGTTAGCAGAGCCACATGAAGTAAATGGGGCCATCTGAAGGAATGAAAAAGTCCAAAATTTACAGGTCAACATGAACCATTCTGACTTAAACACTGATAAAAGCATAAACAGAATAATTTCACAGGGCTCCATTCTGTCCTACTACTGAGTCTTCATCATTTGTTTAATCTAAGCATGATTCTGAGATTTACAATTAAGATGTTAAAGAAAGCTGCTACAGAAATAAAGGACACTGAGTTACAGTTTAAAAGTAGAAACACATAGCCAAATATTGAGCCAAAGAACATGCATCTTCAGAATATAAACTGAGTTTGCCTTCTTTCTGTACTGAGCTTCTGACTTTAGAAGAAAAGAGAATAAAGGGCAAGTATGCATCTCAGAACTGCTTGTCCCTGAGAGATATTACAAATGTCTGAAAAATTAAGAAGGCAAATTAGCTGTATAACATTTTTATTTTACTATATTGACATTTTATCCACAAATACTTTATAAGAGTAAAAATAGAAAATAATTGTTTCATGGAAAATTACAAAAAAAAAAGGCAAAACAAAGAAATTTGTAATAATTAGCAGAGTATAAGTGTCTTTATTTAAAGAGTAAAAAGTATGCAAAACCCCTTCTGTTTTACAAAAATTGGGAATATTCTATGTTTTCCTTCCAGGAGTAACAGAAAATCCTTTGACAATATATTCTACATCTTTTGTTTTACTGAAGACATCAAGTTAGTCACAGATTTCTCCCTCAACTACAGACAGCGTGATAATAATTTTATACCACTTGAAAGGTTCTTTCTTTACTAATTAGAACAGGGTGGAAAAGCAGATGGAGCCACAACAAAGAACCCCAAGGACCATTACTCCTACTGAAAGGCTGCAAAGCAACAACAGGATGTAACCACAAAGAAAGGATGGGAGCAGAAGTTTGCCCCATTGGATTTACCATGGAACAAGAAGAGGCAGGGGAATGAAGTATTGATACTGCTTTTCAATTTTGCTGTGTGTTTACCCACAGTCCAGTTTGATATAGAAAGCTAGTATTTTAAGCTTCTTTTCTTTTTATCCTGTATTTTAACTAAAAATGCCTCTCAAGAACTCTGCTGTCTAGAACCAGTGACTTGTACTGGACTTGTGTTTAGTCAAAGAATGTTGTTACAAGCAGAGCTGCTGCCCTCAAACATCAACTTCACATAATTCTTGGTTAAGCAGACCTGCATCTCCTGCACAAGATGCCTTCAACACCAATCAGTAACACCAACTCTAACAGCAAGAAAAGGGGTGATGTTGACCTTTCAGGACAAATACATTTACATTTTTTGCTCAGGGCTTACAGTGTTTTTTACAAGCAAAATGATATCAGCATGCTCAGCAGATGGAGTGCTGTAAGAACTCAAGGATGAGAACAACAGTAAGAGTTACCAAAAGAATCCAGCAAAAAACCTTTGATTTTATAATCATGTCAATGATGAAAAAACACAAGTTAGAAATCTATGCAAACTTTCTAGTCAAGCAAAAACTATCTGCACATGAGCATCCACCTACAAAAAAACCTTGTCCTCAACACATCTTGAGGATACACACAAGTCTTTGTATTCTCTGCCTTCTGCCTGCAAGTGTAACCATTCCTGCTCAGCTCAAGAGCAGCAGCCCAGTGCTCTCACTGCTCAGCACAAACACACTTTGTTCAGAATCTCACTGTTCAAGGACTTCAGATTTAAGGTTTAAGAGTAGCTCGATTCCTAACAGAATTAAAGCTCTTCCCTTGTAATTGTTAAGTGTTACCAGAGGGGGTTTAATTTCTAAAAAGTTGGTGAACATCAATGCTGACATAGTAATTGTGCTGTTTATTAGCAGGAAGAGGCAAAAGCAACCCCCAAATCATACCGTTCTCAGGCATCAAAAGAAGCAGTCTAACAGACACCAGTATGGAAACTCAAAATCTGAAGCCTACTTTTTTCTGCATGTGTAAGTTTGCAAGGAGCACTGAGTAGCTCAGAATTCAGGATACATCCCAACTGTTTCTGACTCATCATCCAGACTTCAAATTGCACCCAGCTCTGGAGCATGCATTTGGCTTAAGAAGCTTCAAAAATATCACTTGAAGTTCAAAGAGAATTTAATTTTAAATAAAAAGTACCTCTTTGTGGTTAGTATACGTTAGACTGTACAATGATTGGGAAATTAAACCACAGTTCTCTGTAAAACTATTTTCAATTTGCTTTCTGTTCCTAACCAGGGACTACTGACTGTGATTAACTTAAGTCTTTGGATACTAAGGTTGACTACCATGCAGGTATAAGCACCTTGCAGAACACAGCATTGATATTCCCCACCAAAACAATCTACTCTTTGGGTGAGGGCTGTTTTTTCAAGTTTTTGAATTACCTGATGGGGAATGGCATGGGGGGAAGAAGTTCACCTTTGCTTTCTGCCTAATGGCTAATGTCAAGTATGTATTTCAAAACAGGTATTTGCCCTCATATATGTATATTATGTGCATACTACAGTGAAATACTCATAATTGGCTTTTCACCTAAGCCACATCTAAACCTGGATCTTCTTCTTCAGCACTGATCTCCAGTTAAGTCTAGTCTTAAGAGTCCTTTGCTTTTAAACACAGAAGCTATTTTAAGAACTTGATGCTTTGTAACATTTAACATGTCTTTCAGCTCCACTTGATTAACAGAATAACGAATATATTGTAAACTTTGAAAGCATCAAATGCCATTTGGTAGTTCAGCAGAGAACAAAAGACTGGAAAAGGCTGCATTCACATAACTGATCAGCCTGGGGACTATAGGGACTTAATTTTTGTTATAAGTGTTGCAAAAATTACTTTGCACAGCTGTGGTCACAGGCTCCACCTCTCACTAGCTGCAGAAGTTGGGGTGATCCCTTAAATTACATTAAAATATATGCTGTTAAAAGATCCAAATTTATGCATGTCTGAGTTCTTTATAGAAATTCATGCTCTATACTGTACAATCAAGAAACAAAAGACGTTTCCAATTCTGATCAAGGTAAGAGCACCAACTGCTCTGGTTATAGAGGAAAGGCCTCAGGTTCCCACTTACAGGTCCCAGTGCTTAATTATCTTTCTCTGCTTGCAGGGATGCTGTAGCCAGGGCCACTGCTGTAACTGGCTGTGCAATGCCATGGAGCTGCATCTTGGCCAGTTTCTTCTGCTCGCACTCCGTGACCAAGCGGTTCAGCTCTGCTGCGCTGTACCCAATCAGAGTCTTCAGGTCACACACAAATTTGTACACAAACCTCTTGCCCTGCACCTTGCAGATCATGTCTCCATCGTAGTAATACCTGCAAAACAGAAATCAGCAACAGAGAATTTCAGCAATTATCTGCAATTTTCATGTGCATCCATTACTTACTCAAGGTCACCAGAGACTAAAATATTATTCTTTTTCTCACTGAGATTCTCATAATTTAATATTCCAAGATATTGCCTAGGCATTTTCTTATATAAGAAAAGGGAAGTGTTGAAAATTGTCTCAGTACCTTGGTATATTAAGGAGAAATAAAGCACGGTAATTATTTTACACGCTACTGGAAGCACCAGTTCAGGAGTAAGTCTTGGAGCAGTTTAAAAACAGCTTGTCAGGGAAGATGCCTTATAGGTAGTGCTTTGCCTTAATAAGAAAATACTGTCTTTCCCCATATTATGGTCCTTTGCTTTGCCTTTCTGAAGAAAAAAATTAATGCTGGAAACAGGTTGAAAATTACTAAGCAGTTTCTATCATATGAAAGCAGCTATTCTCTCCATACTGTCTTCAAAGATGGAAATAAAACTATAAAGGCATGGGTTGGATTTGTGGGGTTTTGTTGGTTTAGTTTGGTTTTGGGTTATTTTGTTATCATTCATATGCTGTCCAAACTACATCTTTGCCTTTATTTACAACTAAAAGTGAATTCGCTAACTATAAATATCTTTTATATTGTGTGACAAAAGAATTATCAGATGGGGCAGAAATACAGTGAGATAACAAGGTCTACATGAATCCCCCCCCTTGACAGTTTAGGTCACACCAATAAAACAGAAGTTAGAATTTTGCAGTTTTGTTGTTGTTCTACTCTCACTATAAGCTTTAATAGAATGTTTATAACATTCCTCATTAAGGAAACTTAAGTGACCGAGACATAACTTGGATTTGATGGGCTTGAAAGCTTATGATAAATTGGAAAATAATAAAAACTCAACCAACACAACTCACACAATATAATTTCCTCAAAACCATCATCCAAATATAGAACAAATGAACCCACATTTCTTGACTAAAACTCAATCTTGTGACATGTTCATAAAGCAAAGATGATTCTTGTTCAGTAGCAAAATTAAATCAATTAAAACACAAACTTCTGACTCCTAGCTCTAGTGGAAAAGAGGTAAGTAACTAAGAATCCCAGCAAATTGTTCAGATGTCCCAAGTTCTGGAATAAAAAAGCCTTTTAATTTCTTACTTTTGAGGGTCAGGACCTAAGCAGCAGGACCAAAGACAGATGAGAGACAGGCTGTGTAGAAAACAATGTTGGTAAATCTGCTGGTTACTGAGATCATACAAGAAACCACAAAGGTCTGTCATGGGGTACAGGAAATGTCAGAGTAGCTTATTATTTCTCTGTGGGTAAAGACAGTGTGCTTTGTTTACTAAAGCTCTCCTTCAGCTTACTCCTGAATGACATAAAATTATAAAAAAGCTTCCTTTTCAGTCCTTCTCCTCACTCTACCCCTAAAACTACCACCTGCCTCCCTCAACTCCTCCATTTCCTTCTCTGCATCTCTATGCTTACTCTTGGCTGCCACTACAGCTTCCACCCAGCAATCCTCCATGCCAGCCCTGTCCTCCAAAATATCTCAGCACCAGCTGAAGGAACTGCTGGAATGCTGTCCAGCACATTCAGCCCCTTACTGAGGTTTAGTTGCAGTGGGTTGAATGAACTCTGTAAACACGAGGGTGGGATCATAATTTATGGTCAGCTTTGAAGCAGAGAGTCTTGTAGTACTGGGCAGAATTGGAGAAGAATGAGCAATAACCTGGTGTGTCCCTTGTGTATGAAAGGGAACACTGGGTTCAGTGTGGGAACACTGGGCAGACTCTCATGTTGAGTATGACAGGGTAGAGGACATAAAGAAACTGAGCTCTGCTCACTTGGGCAATATGAAGCAGAAAAACAAAGTTTGCACTATATGGCCATCGCGTATATCAAGTGGCAGGGGTAATAATTTTTTTAAAGTTTGTTAACTCTGTAGAAGCATTTCCATTTATTGTACAATCCCATATAATCATTCCTATCTCAATAAATGCTGTAGAAAAACGTTTTAAAAAACTGAATATACTTTGAATGACTTAGTCCACATTACTGACGTGATCAGAAAGGAAAAGGATCACAAGAAATTAGATCATGTTTATATGAAGGCCCAAAACATACAAGATTCCCACATTTCATGCTCGAAACACCCAAGTTAAAATCAGTTAATGTGGCAAGAGGACATTTTCAATACTATGTTGAATGTATTTCTGATTACAGCATTTGCCTACTCAAAAATACAGAAAGCTAAAAATACATAAAATTAAATACCCATACGAGTTCACAAAGTTACTGAAACATTCCAAGACAAATGGAAACTTTGTTTCAGAATACTACAGGAGACTAATTATTTTTCTTCAAGTCTCACCTCCCTACTGCATAACTAAACAGACCTGGATTTTTAGAACATTTACCAAGATACGTATAACAAAAAAAAGCTCCTCTTCCCTTTCTGCCCCTCTGCCCTAGCTTCTATATGCCTGCTTTTCCTACAGCCGGGAAGAAGAGCCAGCATATTTCTCAATAATACCAACATTATTTCCTGTATTAATCAATAATTGACACAGTGATTTCAATACATTAGTAAATGAAACATATAATCATTTATTAAACTTCAGCTTGGCAACAGTGTTTGTCATGGAGTAGCAAGTCATTAAATATCCCTTCAGACATTAAGCTGTTAGAAAACATGTCAATATTGATGCAGCTGCCAAAATGACACCAATTTGATGAATTCTGTGATTCTGTGACTAAAATATAAATGTGAAACTTTTCTAATAGTGATTTATGCAAACCGGTGTTTAATATCCCACTGATAGGAACATCATTCCAAAGTTCTTCAGCTGCCTTTGGCATCTTCTGTGGAGCTTATTGATGAAACCCAAAAACATCAGCATGGTTTACATAATTTTTATGTATCAGAAGGTTTTCACATATGCCTTTAGTACACAGACTCACAGATACACAGGTTGGAAACACGGGAATGGAATTGGAACAATACAGGCTGGGGAAGAGCTGTACTGGAAAGGTCCAGAAACCTCCTCCAGCCCTCCAACACAAGAGTGTCTGTGATTCTATGAAAAAATTAACATTCTCATTAATATATAAATAATGCAAGAACAGCCATACAAGACCAGACTAAAGATCCATCTAGAACAGGAACAGACTCCAAGAGACTGAAACAAGAAACAAGACTCCAAGAGACCTAAGGAAAAGCATGAGAATAAGCATCTACCAATGCTCCTCACTGCTTTTAGTGACCTGAGGCTCAGGAACTCTCATAATTTGCATCTTTCAATACCTCATACTGTTCAAAATATTTGTTTTTCATTACTTTTTCTACTTGTCTGTCAAACACATAAAATAATTCTGGCATCCTCAGTGCTGTGCCTAAAGAAGTTCTAAGACAAAAGGGTATAGTTTAGCTGTGTATCTCATGACTGTCAAATGCTAATTAAACACTTTCTAAAAGGGTAAAGAAAGCCAGAATACGATACTTTACCATCATTTCTTACAGAGGGATTTTCAAATAGAAATTGATATTTTTATATAATGCTAGAGGAGTTTACTTCAAAAAACACCAATCAAGCAAACAACATATATCCAGAAGTGAAAATGCTAGTAAGTAAAACACAGACCCTCAATCAAAATGCAACTTCACTCATACAAAAAGAATTTCTAAACCTGCTTGAATAATTTGCAGGATTAGGCAAAAACCATCTTTCTTGAAAACAAATCAAGAGAAATATATTTAACAATATCAGAATAAGAAATCAGAAGTTCACTCTCAACGATTTCAAAGAACGTGAATGAATTTTCAAATTATTATAGAGGCTAAAATAATCAGGGAAAAGTAGTTTAAAATTCAGGTAACTTGCACTCTTCCCCCTCCTCAAGTACCTCACCCACAGTGAATCAATAATACAAGTCCCTTTTATCAATGTCAAAGTTAAAATCTCTATGAAATGAAGATACTGAAACACTTCCATTTCTTCAGTTCACTGTGATGTTGGAATTGCAACTGTTGGAACATAGCTGTCACCTGTATTTTTCAATTTAAGATCCACACAATAAGAACAATGACACGAAACAATGACTATTTGAAGTTAGAAAAGGTTCTTACATACAGAAAATCACTAACAATCACAGAGAAGTATCTGCTTTATTCCATAACAAGAGCAAGAAGAACACAGACAATAGAACATAAAAATAAGTTAATAATTCACATATTTCTGTATCTTTCATCAATAATCAATATTGCTTGGCATGCTACTAAAAGCATAAATATTGAAGATAAATAAAAAGCAGGTATATTTCTGGAAGCCAGCAACCCAAATTAATGATCTTGAAAAAAGAAAACTATTTTCAAGAAGTTATTCTACTAGCTTCTTTAAAAATGAAAAAAAAAAAAAACAAACCCCAAAACAAAGGCAAAAAGCCCAGCAAATACCTCACCCCTAAGATTAGCGGGATCTCATTGCAAGGACCAGCTTCAGAAGATTTGCCTTTACTAAAAAAGCTGCAAGTTTTGCATTATGTTAATTAAAAATGAGGCAGCCAAATGAAAGCAAATCATACCCCATGAGTTCCTTCAGTTTCTTACCTCAAAGCCCGACTAAGCTTCTCGTAGTTCATGGTGGGCTTGTTCTTGCGCTGTCCCCATTTCTGTGCAACCAGTTCAGGCTGGTTCAATTTAAACTCTCCTTCATCACCAACCCAAGAAATACAGTCCCGAGCATCTTTGTCTGTGAGAAGTTCTAATAAAAACTGCCACAGCTGGATCTGGCCATTGTTCCCTGTTAAAGGAATAACAAGTTTCACTGCTAATTGTCCTTTTCGTGTTCCACTCATGGCTAAAAACCTGCAACCAACATATTAAAGCAGACCAGCACAGACTATATGATGGAAGGAAAACTTTCATTTAATTAATCCCTTCTAATGATTCTTTTGCAAACATTTTCCTGCAAAGTCATTAGTACCCATTTTTATTAAAAAATTTACGAATACAGGAAAAAATTAATCAAGATTTCACATAAATCTTCCCTTACAACTTAAAAAAACACAACTCCCCCACATAATCATTTAGAAGCATATCTGTCTTTAAAATAGAACAGATTTATCAAGAGCTGCTCCTCTTCACACACACATATGCGTGTAATAACTGCTTTTTTTAAAAAATTTGCTCTCAAATTTTCAACATGAAATATGAGAAACACAAAAGAAACCCCCAAATTTCAGTTTACATCAATGTTGCATCTTTCACATCCAATAGTTAAGATTTTTTTCTAACTCAAGTAGCCACAGTTAGTAAAATTCCTAAATTCTCAGTGAGATAAAGAGAGCAGATCTGATGACTAAAGAGAGAAACACACAGTATTCCTCACTAATGTCAGCCAATAAAACCTTGGCTTTAAAATTCTGAATGACATCCTTAGAGGCCCTTATAGAGTCTAAAACAAATAAAAACTCAAGGAGGAAGAGAAGGAAGGATTTAACAGAAAAATTAACAACATTAAAGAGAAGCAAAACAAAAATAATAGCAAGAAAAAATAAAGAAATTAATAATCAAAGAGTATGTACAAATAACAGTAATACCAAAATTAAGCTGCAAATTTAGTGCGCAGTTTTCCAGACATGCATTCATTTAACTAAAAAAGAAATATGAAACTTTATAAATTTTGAAGCCACCAGACTGGGGAAGAATGGAGGAGGAGCACAACAAACAGTGCAAGTAGCAGCTAGGCTACATTTTACAACATAGAGTTTATTTTCTTCCCTTTCTACAAATAGAAAGAAGCTTGAATAAATGCTATGCAGTGATTTGAGAGGACAGATTGTTAAGTGATGGGGAAATATATCCACTTTATTTGCTGCAGGATGGAAAAACTGCAGCATCGTGTTGACATGGTGCTGTGTGAGCTGACCAACCTGCCAGGGCTGCCTGTGCTTACCACAGATTTTTGTACCTATGGCTCCCTTCACACCACTCCCTTCACACAGACCCTACAAACCTCACATTTGGAGCTACAAAGACGTGTCTCACCAAACTGTAATTCAAATGAATGGTTCAGTGCATTAGCATGTAAAATAATGGAGGCAATACCTGTTCTGTTCCCAGGGGAACTCCTATCTTCCCCGGAGATCCTTGGAGCTCTCTGTACTTTGGCTGCTTTTGCACTGCTGTTTATCACTTTGATGGTGGTGGGGGTGGCAGGCTGTACGGATGCTGGTATAATCTGCACAGCTGTAGAGCAGAGAATGTTGCAGAACATAAACTATAAATTGTTTGCACAGAAACAGGCATATTTTATTCATTACCTGCATTATCATAACATCAGGAAGCTAGTTTTTTCCTTTGCTAAAAAGGCACACTGCATTAAGTCACAATGCTAAGAATTAATTAAAGACCTTTTTACACCTCTTATATGAAAATTGCAGTTTTAGACTCATTGCAGAAGTGTCACATTACAGATAAAACACCAGTTTTAATTTATTATCATGTGTATTACATGCTTCCACAAAAAGAATACAAACTCTCTCAAGCCCTTGTTTTGTCTTCTTGCTGTTCCCACCTGATCTGCCCTAATGCCCTTTTCTCTACAGTCACTGCACCACATGCCCCACTCAAGCTGGCTTTAACTAGACACAACCACAGGATGTAATAAACAGTATGTCTATTTAACATATAAGATGCTTATAAATCATCTGAAAATTATTCATTTTAATAACTGATGACACAGCTTAGCTGAAAGAATGAGTTTCAAATAACTGGAAAGTTACTTTAATGTATTATTTCTAATATTGGTTTCTAAGTAAGTCATCTCTTCTCACAGAACCCTTCAGTTTTTGGAAACACTTTTTTATTTGAAATTAATATTTAAATAGATCCATTCATTAATGCAGTATATAACCTACAGCTCTGAAACAACTAAAAACCTCAAATATGCATCCTAGACAGCTTATTTCAAGAAAGTGAAAAATCTACCATCCAAAATGAAAGTTATAAACTTCCATAGTTCAGGTCAAACACTACCTTTCAGCCAGTAACAAAACAAAGAGAAACTCAATGTTATGTTTTGAAGTTTAAAATATGTCCTCCTCCCTTTCCCAAGGAAAATCTCTCTTGAGTGATTTTCTAAATGTTGCACTATCATACATCTGAACCACAGTACAGTGCTAAACCTGCACACAGTGAATTGTGCGAATTACTGCTGACAGAAGTACTTACGCTGATCAATTGTAACAGTTGCTATTTCTCCAGAGTGCTCTTGGCTAGCCAACACATCTACAGATTGGAAAAAAAACCAACAGGCTTAGACTTAACCTGCAAATAGTAAGTCACCTGAAGATCAAAAACTTTCTTATTTCATAGAGGAAAGAAATAAAAATTTGGTATCAGTTTGCAAGAGACATGTACAGTTCATGGTCGTACAAATGGAGATATTTAACATCTATCACTCATTTTTAGAAGGATGTACATGGCAAATTTCCACTAGCTCTGTCCTCAAAAACCTTCTGCTCTATTATGTAAAGTAAGACAGAATTAGTTATCAGTCTGGCAAGTTACCTCCAAGTATGGTACATCTGAAATGCACATATATTTATTATGCTACTGCATTATGCACATACAATGCATCACTTAGCAGCCATGTTGTGCACCAAGAATTTCACTTCCCGTTCCTAAAAATCTCCACTTCAATATGACACAGAAATGTACATTTAATAACTCAAAAATCAATACTTAATTACAGAACTAACAAATTCAGTGGATGCACAAACTATGAAGCTTTATAAAAACAAAGGTGGAATAATCATTCACTACCTTCCACCAGTTATGAGGTTTGATAAAAGACAGGCAGTGTTTAGCATGCAGACAATGTTTCATAGCAGCAGACATTCTAATACCTTCTCTTATACTGATACCCTCGTTTTTACCATCAACATCAAGTAAAGGAAAAACAGCTGCTCATAACTGGTTTCATACTTCAAGAAAAAAGTCTTAAAAAAAATAAAACAAACTGCCATACACTTTCGAAGAAGTTCCAGGTGGCTCCAGAGGATTTCTCCCCGTGGGACACGCTGGAAGAAATCTTCTTGGCTGAGGTTGCAGAGATCTCGCCCAGGAATGCTGAGTGCATTGAGGTCGATGTCAGTCATGCTGAACTCCTTCATCACCCACACCACCCAGTGGAGCACCTGGTCTGTTGACCACTGAACCGGGTCTGGAAAAGACGGATGAAACTGCAAATCACCTCATCATACACTGCAAGGTTATTATATAATAACTTCCGTAAGAGTAAAAGCACAACATCAAGAAGCAGAGTTACTGAGACCAAATCAACCTGGAAAGTTGGTGACTGCACTTAAAATGGTGATGGGATGGTGTGGGTTGGTGGGTTGATGGAAAAGGTGACAGAATGATTTTCTTTAGAGGAAGTTTTTACTTCAGATCTATGCCTGACATATCTCAAACACAAAAAAAGAATTTTCTTCTTCCACAGGTCTTTAGCTTCAAGAAAACAGTACCCTCTCTCACAGAAGGATACTCTCCTTCAAAAATATTGATCAGTTTGTGATTATGACAAAATACTACATTCTAAACTCATTCACATCATCTCAGTTTCTGCTGACAAAAACCACCACTGGCTATGTCTGGGATGGCATGATTTTTTTCCCAGAAGTCCCTATTGTGATGTACTTTAGGTTGGTGACCAAACCACTATTACTAACACTGAGATGTTTTGTCCGCTGCTGAGCAGCACTTGCAGAAGCCACGAAGATGTGGCTTAGCCCAACAGAGAGAACATAAACCACAAAACTAGCAAGAGAATTTCGAAGAGAACAATGGCCTTGAGCTGGCTGCAGCCCATGTTCTCCTTCCTGGCCATTAGGAACACCTAACCTTGTGATGGTGAGTATATTATAGACACCTGTACAGGGAATCCTGTTGGGATAGGGATTGGGATTGTGCAATGTTCTGAAACTACTGTATTCATTCAAGTATATCTTACCTCTGTGCTGGGTTTTAATGTACTTTGTATCACTCTACTAAACCAGAAATCCCATGTAATATCAATGATTTTCAAGTAAATCTGATATTCAGTATTATTCTAGATATTCCTGCACACATGGAATATCTAGAAGAACAGACTGTCTCATCAGACTATTGGACTCCAATACAATGAGTTTCTCATTCAGCCACCCCAGGGAGTAGACAGGGGCTGCACACGAAACTGAGGAGGGACAGCTGACCTCAACTGACCAAAGGCATATTCCACACTACAGGGAATACTGAGCAATAAAACTGAGGGCCAGGTTTTTTTCAAGTATCCCTTGCAGAGAGCCTGTCTGAGCACTGGCCTACTGCAGGTGAGTGATTGCTTCTGCCGGACCTTTTCAGCCAGACCATCAAGTTTTGGGATGTTAACACTGGATGCAACATATTAAAATATGTCAACAGGTTAAGAACAAGAAACTAACGTAGGGACGTCTACTTTTCACTGGAGCAGACTGATTACGTATTTTTAAATTCTGATATCCCAAGCAGATGTCACCTTTTTTTTTATTTTAAGATTTAAAATTTTTTATTTTAAGATTTAAAACAAATAAAATTAAGCATTAAGAAAAATTAAGAAAACTAAGATTTAGAGAAAGCAAAGTATCCTAAGTCTATAAACATTTATCTAGGAGCTACAAATTTAATTTTGGTTAAGAAAGAACAGCTACATGGTATCATTTTTCACTAATGCTATCTAAAACAATGGAATGTAGTCCTGTGACAAAGACACACCACAAGAGGGTTGATCTACCAAACATCAGCAGCAGTGAGCTTCCATCAAAAAGCTGCTAATTTGTTCTCATTGAGAGAACACAATCTGCATGGAAAGAAAAATCGTTACTTTCTCTAACCACTCCTGTGGTTTCCAAGCTTTCTGCTGCTCTGTTTTCTGCATTTATTTCTCATAACAATTAATACTTCCCGTCCTTCTAGGTACCAAATATTTGGATTCCAATAGCAGAAATACTTGTAACAGAAAAATATTTATAATCTTCAATAAAATCTGCCCAAAACATAACATAAACATAAAACAACATTTTAAAGACCTGCTAAATGCTAGTTTTCCATTTGCAGCAAACCCGAGAAGCCTGTAAGACATTGAACCACTACTTTTCTGGATGATTATTTATTGACTAGCCTTGACTCTTAACATCAACGCATCCTGTCTTCTGAGAAGATTCAATAAATAATTTTGGATTATAATGTATAACCTAGGGGGCACTTTATTTCAGCCCAAGTCCCTGTAATGTCTACTCAGAAAACATTTAAAATGTTATCCTTTTTAGGGGTGTAATTTAGCATATTTTTTGATATCAAGAGAACACTATTTTTCATAATCTACAGATCGCTGTCATAATGAACTAATATGACTTTCCTGAAAAATCTGCACTCCTATGGCCCAAAAATGATCGAACTTTTGAAGCCATAGTTGTGGGTCATAGTTTTCTTAAAGCATCAACATTATTAAAGTTTATTAAAAATATTATTCAACATTACAACATTGGTTTAAGTAATTTTATTCTAATATTAATGTGACAGCATGATGAAAAGTATTAGTCTGCTTCTGATAATCCCTCATGTTTTTTTTCAAACATTACACATTAAATCCCTGATTATCAACAGACATAACACGAGGAAAACTATTTTTGAAGTGCTCACCAATGAGAAAACTAAAAAGACATGAAATAGTCTTTGCTTTAGTTATCAAAAATATGCTCAAAATATCGGGAAGCTGCATGTCCTGCAAAGACCCGTGACTTGACTGGAATTCTTAAATCCTTCCAAACTTCCCCCAGCCAAATATATTCCAGTTTTACAGGTCTGCTCATATAGAACAGCTTCCTGAGTATGTCTTGACAGTACATTTCTGCCAGTCATAAGAAGCAATTCAGCTGGATAATCTCCCAAATATGATATAGGTTTACATCCCACAGTTCCAGTTCAATCTTAAACAGACATTCAGAGATATTTTTTAAGGAAACATTAAAAGAGCAACCTGCTACCTAACAACATTAACTCAAAAAAAGATGATCATCTAGAAGAATATTTATTTTCAGTTCTGAATCATCTTCCTCCAGTATGATGAAGTCTAGCACAGCTTCTCATACAAAATCTAATTTAACAGAATATTCAGCACCCTCCAGTCCATGAACAATTTGTTTCAGCAACTTTACAGGCAATGCCCCAATACCAAGTCTGCTAAATTCCACACATACCTGAAGAGCTTTATCACTAACACACAAATTTTTAAGGAGGGCAGGAAGGAAAGTGCTTTCTAAAAACTGCATTGACAAGGTAGTTATGGCACAAAAGCACTCATTTAATGAAACTAATATGAGCATTCATTTTACTTCTTGGTTTTTAGAGTAGGAAAAAATCCTTCCCTGCGAGAGGGGTGAGGCCCTGGCACAGTGCCCACAGAAGCTGTGGCTGCCCCATTCCTGGATGTGTTTGAGGTTAAGCTAGATGGTGCTTGGAGCAACCTCATCTAGTAGCAGTTGTCCCTGCCAATGGCAGGGGATTGGAACCAGATGGTCTTTAAGGTCCCTTCCAAGCCAAACCATTCCACAATTCTACAATTCCCTTATGCAGATGATTTGCATTGAACTAACCCATACCACAGTTTTCCTCCTCTGAGGCCCTTGAGCACCAACCCCACACAGCACAGACGGGACCAGGCCCCAGCTGGATGCACCCACAGCTGTGCACTGTTACCATAAGGAATTCCAAGGCGCTCCTGCTCCTTCCGGTAGCCTTCCAGTGCTGCCGCCCACCGCGTCACCTGCTCTGACGTTTCATCTGAAATTGTTGCAATATGTTTTGTTCCATCCAAGGTTATCACTTGAGCTTCCTCAACAAGGTGAGCTTCAGCCTCTGCATGATGAGCATCTGGATCAATCACAACCTCCACGGTCTCCACAGGCTTCACGATTTCCAGGATGTTCAGCTTGGGCTCTATCCCTAAGCATGGAAACATCACAAAACTTAAAGACAGTAATGCAAATATGACAAAAAATGTTGTTTTAAAGTTTTCTGATTAGTAGTGCTAGCAAACTCAAGAAAGAAGAAGAACTAGCAAACTCACGAAAGAAGCAGGACACAGGAGTGTCATCAAATTTCTCTGAGTGTCCTAAATTAAAATTACATACTCTATCATAGAGCATATATTTTAGTAAGGTGAATAACAAAGCTGTCCCTCCTTCTTCCCCCAGTATTTCAGCTTCCCGTTCTATTTAAGTGATCTATTTCACAGATCTTGAACAGAATGGTCAGCACGTGAGCATAAAGTACAGTATTTTGGTCTGTAAGAAATATACCATATAAAAAAGCCCAAAACAAATAGAAAAAACAACCCCCAAAAGGACCCAGAACAACTATCCAACCATAAGGCACTTCTTTCAGCATTTACAATACTTCCCTGATAACTCTGGGGTCTATACAAAGCAGTTAACACTTTCTTTCAGTACTCTGAAGCAGGCAGTGTGTTAAACAGCAAGTTAAAAGAAACCTAGAAAATTCTTCTCATCTTAGGCTTCATCAGCTATTAATGTTTTGGCTTTTTGTCTGTCATTTCGGGTATTAGATCATGGAGCTAACAAGACATGTTTGCATCTACTCTGCAGCAAGAAAGGACACATTCACTAATGCTTTGTATCATCACTTTCTCTGTTGTCTTCTGAGGTCTTTTGTCCAGCTGGTGCCTCACCAATTTTCATACATTGTACAGAAGATTTTTCAAAATTATTTCAATTTTTGAAACATACAATTTTCATTATAATGCCAACAAGCACACTTAAGAGATTTTTATCAAACATATTTGCACATAAAAAAGAATCCTTACAATTCTATTTTATCATGAGTTGGAAAACCCTGACTCTGGTTAGGCTGATGAAAGGAGGATTCACAGAACATCATATGGCCAGAGTAACTTCAGTATCTTGTACCACAAAGATATTACTTTGTATCCTTCCCGTCTAACCTATATTAAAGCACAGCATGAGATGGTTCTGCAGGTAACAGCCCTAAATGCCAAATCCACAGTCCAGTCATAGTTTGTAAGGGAAAACAAATGGAGTATGCACCTGTATTACAAGTAAGAAAAAACAAGTCTTTTTCAGACAAGTATTCCTCTAGATTTTAATAGGCATTCAGCTTGAAAAAATATTAGAAAGGGAACAAATACTATAAAGATCCTAGAGTAGGAAACTAAGTTATGTGAAATCAAGGACGTGAAAACAGATGTTGACAACCAGTAAGTGGTTGATTAGATGAAGAAGGAAATATGAAGAAATTCTTCATTACTTTTTTCTTCTTACTTGGGAAAGCGTTTTATCTAGGCCATGAAAAATTAATATGCACAACACAGGGTCCCTTCAAAATCATACAAAAATG
This sequence comes from Camarhynchus parvulus, assembly GCF_901933205.1. NCBI lineage: Eukaryota > Metazoa > Chordata > Aves > Passeriformes > Thraupidae > Camarhynchus > Camarhynchus parvulus. Next base: position 101,157,589 of record NC_044571.1, read on the forward strand.
GGTAAGGGAAGCTACTAAGGGTTAAGATTCTATTTTTGATCCTCAAAAAAGAAAGTAAAGAAAAAAGAGATACAGTTCATTATCGCTCAACAAAGTCATAAAACTACATGTCAAAAGAACTTTGCGCTTCATCCACAATACAAACATGGAGATCAAAGCAATGAGTCTCTGTAGAGGAAACACCTTGTAAGTAAAAATGTGAATTAACAATCTGCCATCTAACTTACTGCAACACTAGAACAACATTAATTCCCTGGGTTTGCCTGCATCTCTCCTCACATCTCTTCTCCCTTTGCCTATTGCATAAGAGATAACCAGTTCCAGATTCCCATCTCTCCAACCACAGGAAATGAGTTAGGGCAAGGCAGAGCACCATAAGAGTCTTACTAGTAAAATGAAAAAATAGGAATGGTATTTCATCTGCTGTAGAATGAAATGCTATAAAAGAACTACACTCAATTTCAACTACAGAAGAAGAACTATGTTCCACCCATTGTCTTTGAATTTAAAGACAGCTCTTCAAAACTTGGTAGAACATTTGAAATGACATAGCAGCTTTCCTTCCAAGAAATAAGAGTGTCCAATCCACCACAAATATTAGCATCACTGATTACTCTTAGTTGAATTCTATACATTACATAAGCGAGGGGAAAATAAACATAAGTGAACGGAGAATCTCTCAACACCTCATTTATGCAGGTAAAATATGAGGATGGAGTAAGAAGCCATTTTTTCCCATCTGGCTCAAAGGAGTACTGTGGTCAAGAGTAACAAGTCCATTTTCCTGTTAGTGATGCAAGTATCTTCCTTTCGTTTATATGCATGCTATTTGTTTTCTGATATTCTGCCCTGCCATGTTTTACATGCCTTAACAAAAAAGTATCTGATGAGTAACTAAAGTATCAAGGCCTGAAAAACAACACTGAGGAGTGTTCCAAAGTGACACAGAAGTGCTTAATATTTAAATGTTTCTTTTTAGATGGGAGGCAGGGAGTGGGGGAAGGAGGGGGAAAGAGAGACAAGGTGTGATGGGGACATGGAGCAAGAAGCTCCTTGTGTTATGTGATCATGAACCTCAGTTTTACATTAAAGGAAAAAAACGAAACACAGGAAGAACATTGTGGTGGTTTCAGTTTGAAACTGGGTGGAAACACCAATTTCATGTAGTGGTTTTGGTCTGCCAATTTGAGATTTCGCCAATTTTGAGATTTCCCAGGCAGCACATCAAGGAGTGTGATGGGTTCAGCATTAGCAAACCACCAGTGCACTCACTTCCTGGTGTGAAGTAGGATTAGGAGAAAGGCAAAGCAGGTTCAAAATTTTAAAAGGGTATAAAGAAAAATTTATTAACAATAACTAAAAGAAAGAGTAGTAAGAATCAGAACAAAACCTCCAGAACACTTCTCCTCCCCCAAAACCTTTTCTTTCCCACTGACAATATAAAGAAACAAAACTTAAAATTTCAGTCAGTTTACCACCTTTAGAATAGTCTTTCTTCAGTTCACTTAGGGAGAGAAGCCCTAATGATAGTAAAGATGATAGCAAAGATATTCATCACTCACATCCTTTTGAAAATGGAAGTCTGAGCACTGAATACTAGAAGTTACTGGGCATGAATTAAGAGCAGTGATTCTAGTTCCCTGAAGGATATTTCCATTCTATTTTATAAGTAGAAGGGTAGTACACTTCCCATTACATATGGGGAACTGAGGACTCAACCTAGAACTAGTCACCTGACACTCAGCATTAAATGCAAATTGTCTTACTGAAGATTGCTAATACAAAGAAGGAAAGTTTTCTTCTATTTAATCTACAATGAAGCTAAAAGGAAACAAAAAGTGCACCCCAAATTTTGCTCATCTATTTTGCTGATGTAAGTCAAAACAGATAACTAATCTACTCCTGTACAAACTCATCTCTGTTTAAAAATACAGAAATAAACGCTTGTAGCTGTTGCCACAGCTCAATATGTACATTGTCTATAAAGAGTGGTGGCTGTCTGGCTGTCCTTCCACTCAAGACATATGGAGAGGCAAAGCAGAAAACCAGGACAAAAAGTAAAACAATGAAGCTGCTAGTTCCTGAGAATCTGACAAGGGGAAATCCTGTCATACCAGATAATACAAATAAAAACTGTGCCTTAACAAATCCATACCCAACTGGTTAACGTTCCTTTTACACAACGGTTTATTCTGACTTCTCATCCAAAGAAAACAGACAATAGACAGTGATCATGGACCTTGATAGGGATTTTCAGTTAGCTTCATTTACTTTCAAAATATAATTGTTCCTAAAGCACAGAAGCTCACTTACCTCACAGGGATGAAACTGCCACCTACCTACACAAAAATCTTTTGCCTGCATCGATATTTGGTCTGATATGAGTAACTACTCAACCTTGAGGAAAAACTCATACTGTAACTGATGCTACTTGACTAAGAGTTGTTTGGGTTCTGGATTTGTGTTTAATTTTGGTTAGTTACAAAAACGATATGAAATTCCTTTAAAAACATCTCAAATAGCATTAGTGCATGACATTTCTTTTAATTTTACTACTTAGAACTACAGTGTACAATGAAAAAGACATTCTGAAGCTCTGTGACCATCCATTGATTTTCTCAATTTTACAGCTAGGAATAGGAGATTAGGTTTACTCACAAGTATTTGTGCAATATTAGTTTGTCTGTACAACAGACAAATGTAACTGCTTACCTTGCCTAGATATTACTTGTACACTGAGTTGCACTGTTCCATCTGTTTTCACTCCTTGATCAAAAAGGCTTCGATCTGGGTCCAGCTTGATAAAAGCATTAAAAATTAAAAATATGTATTAGTCTCATAGATAGAATAAACTTGCTCTCCTTTAAATTTTAGAAACATTGGGTGCCTGCAGCAAATTTTCTGAGGAGCCATGCAAATATTTTTAGTACTGTCTTAGACATAGTACATAACAGAAAAAAATTTATTGTATTTGAAACTTGCCACTCTGGTCTGTTTAAGATATTTTTGCCTACAGGAATATTTTTTGACCTAAAAGAAGTAATGCAATAGGAGGAGGTACCTTCACTACCTGAAAACTATCTACAGTTCCTTCTCTGAGTTTTTAACACCTTTGTGAAAAATGTTTATCTTTATAACAATATCCTCCTGTTGTTTCTGGAAAAGCCACAGATGTTTGATTGTAACTTCAAATAAAACACAAAACAGTTACACTGTCTAACATGTGCCAATGCCTGTAAAAATGGGGAGGGGGGATTTCTTGAGTAATGCTTTGCTACCTCTATACCTCAATAATACAGAAACCTTCTCATTTAGATTAAAAACAAGATTAGAATTATGGAAGTTCTGGCAGCAACAAATGATGTGGGCTACCTCAAGAGAAAGTAGCATGGTCATTGCCCTCACTCTTCTTTCACTTGTCAAGGTGGTGTCTTAACTTCACACCAGGAACTCCAAGAATATTTTGATTGTATTAGCACTGAATTAGTGTGCATATATTAAATGGTCTGATGATAATGAACCTGACATGAAATGAAACACTTAACTGCAGTTAATATTCCACATGAAGCATGAATTGCACAGACAATGGAAAAAAGGGAAAAAGTATGTAAAACACTACTCCATTACGAAGTTAAATCTTTCATAACCTTTCAATTTACCTGGATATCTTGCAGACAAATCTCATGTGCATCCAAGGAACACTGCAGTCTGGGTTCCAGCAACTTCTTAAGATTTCCAATGGGTTCACTGATGTCAATAGCCTGACTCACAAATTCTGCGGTGGTGTAGCTTTGCTCGACAATGCTTAAATGGCAAATTAATATAATAAATCATTACTTACAAGTTAATAGAGCAGGTACAGGAAAGCTTAATAAAAGTTGGAAGTAAACCAGATAAAAAGTAATACTGACTCTGAAGTCTTAATATCATGCAGTATTGTACTGCACTGAGTAGTTTATTCAGTTATTATTTTGCACTGAGTGGTTTGTTTTGTATCACAGGGTTTGCTCCATACACCCCTCCAAGTCGTGTGGTGTTTTCCCCTGGGTTGGTTCCTCCCTTCACCCCCCTCATCAGTTGTATCCCATTGGCTGTAGTTCCTTTCCTCCCCCCAGGTTTAAAATCTCCTGCCACAAGGTACACAATCTCTTTCCTCTCCCAGACGCCATTTCCTCTCCCGGGCTCCCTCTTTTCTCTCCTGGAGTTGTTCTACATTAAAGCTGTGGGACTTTGGTCCCGAGCAGAAAGAGCAGCCCTCGTCTTTTGCTTTTGTCTTTATTGGTGTTGCCAGGGTCCAGAGCTAGCCCAACTGATCCCCCACAAGGTGAAAACTGACAGTGCAATATTAGTTTGAGTACTCTTAGTTTGAGCAGAGTCAATTACTAAATTTGGTCTCATTGATTTTACAGTTGCGTAATTCCTCCTTTACCCTGTCACCACTAAAAAGCTCAGGTAAATACCAAGATTCAGATCACATTTTTCAAGACAGTAAGCCATATGTTGTTAACTTGCATGTAGAGTAAACTAATTTCATTTGCTTTGCCTGGACAGTATTTAAAATATATTCAAGTTAAAAGCAAACACAGAAACACACACAGGGAAAATAGAAGGAAAAAAATGCTCACACCCATACAGAGCAACTTTCCATGTCTTTTCACTGGTCAGTACAAGAATAATAAGCTTAAAACATAAAAGGAGCAACCAGAAGGAAGGAACATGGAGCCTTGAAGGGACTATTAGTCACATGACACGGTTGTCCCCCACTACATCAATGACAGTATTGGCACAAGCAGTCAGAAATGTCATTGTTATGGGACACATGTTATAACAATGACCTTACACAGTCTCTTCATTTACACAGAAGGAAACCAGAATGTACACAGACATAGTCTAAGTGGTAAAAATGCACAAGGAACTTAGAACAGTAAGAAACTAGTACATGCCTTTAAATCAGTTCTCAAGAATAGATTCTTAAAGAGTAGTTAACCTAACCAGCCTCAGTTCTTTCTACCTGTTGGAGACTGAAATGTTATGGTATATGGCTTAAACATCTTTATGAAGGACTTTTGCCTATTATAGCAAAAGTGGGTAACAAGAACTGCACCACTGCACCCTGAATAGGCCTCCTGACTTGAGGAGGCCCTCACTGCAAGTTAAGACAGATAAGATAAAGTGACCCAAGTCTGGGCTCGGGGAAAAGAATACATTCACAAGAGTGTGATAACTGATACTCACTTCTAAAATTTTAAAAGGTATATTAAAACCTTATCAAAAATACAAAAGAAGACTGAATAAAGAAAATACTACAGAACCAGGATTTTTTCTACCATGGGCTCATCTACACAATGGATGTTTTGCCTTTTAACCCTTTAGCCCCTCCCAAAGTTCTGTCTATGGACTGCTTTTTCACTGTCCAGTGGTGGAGTTAACCTCTTTACATCTTGATTGGAGGTCAGGTGCCACCACAGTAACTAGCTTACCCTCCCAAATGTCTCGTGATAATAATGCAAGGGGGGTAAAACATAATTATAAAACTTCTCTTAACATATATATAATATTTGCCTTTTGATTGTGAGAGCCAACCATTGCATTACTTATCTATCACAAAAGGATTAAGCCTTAGGGGTAGAAGCCCCAGATTTTTCTGCTGCCAAGCTCCCACAGATCCCTACACCAAAGCAGGGAAGGAGGAGAGGTTTTGGGTGTGTGGCATGGCCTCTGGCCAGATGCAGTGAACACCCATCCTCCACCAGACAGACTGGCCCAGCTGTGGGGCCTGCCACCCCTGGAAGGCCACATCTGTGTGAGGGACAACTGAGGGGGTGTCATGGCTCATCAAAGACCCCTCACCAAAGGGGTCCCCAGACCCTGCACTGTATGTGATCCTACATGATGCAACAGATCCACAGTCTTGCAAGGGACAGTGTCAAACTTGTCCCCCTGCCAGGAGGTACCTGTGTGTTCCCACCTGCCCAAATGTATATTACCATGGGATTCTCTACTTTTCAGCAGGGACCCTCACCACCAAGAAGACAAGATGGAGGGAAGCAGGGAGATACGTTGGGACCCTTGGAAGGGTGATATGCTTCTACTTTTGTCACTCTCTCTAACTCTGCCTCCCATCTCTTTTTCTTTCTCTTTACCTCTTTTAGTATTAAATAAAATACATCATTTTTTTTTGTATCAACATCTAACCTCATTTGGTTTTAATTAAGTTTTGGGTTATATTTCAGACCTTTCTGTGTTTGATCTGTTTTATTCTGAGAGAATTAGTTTTCTTTGCTCTTCTGTGCTTAGACCAGAATGCAGCACTATCCTACACATTAACTGATGCTCTGAGCTTCCAAACACAGTAGTGAAAATTAGAAAGGAAGCATACAAAACTAAAAATCCAGGTTGAGGTAATTAAATCAGAGGGTATCCTACTTCAGTATGTACAGTTTCAATGGCCCTAACAATAGTACAGTAGATACCGAGCATCATTTCTGCCCTGTTAAAAACAAATCATCCTGTACAAATCCTGCATAACAGTAAAGCAAAGGACTGGAGATATAGAAAGGTCCATCTCAATTACAGAAGGATCCACTGAAGCTGAAAGGTTTGCAGCACATACACAGACATACTACTAGAGACATGAAAATAGGAAAAGTAAAGGACTAATAACACAGCAAGAGATAACCAAAACAGTTTGGGATTTAGATAATGAAGGTTGAGGAACATGACAGCACTATACTGATTTCCTATAGCGGCTACATCTCAACTTCTGGAAAACCACTGTTTAATCAGACAAGAAACAGAAAAACTAATTAGTCAATTAATTGCTGCCTAAGGATCCCAAAAAGCAAAGACAGTACATACCTTTCTTCAGTGCATTCCTGTTTCTCAGTTCCATCAATCTCAATTTCTATCAGCTCCTCTGCCTCTCTCTTAGTCATGGCTGCAATGTCTTAAGAACAGAGCTACGAACAGAAAAGAATTTTTTGTGTAAGTCACAGACCAACAAGACTAGACAATACTTTGTGTCCTATCACACATTTTTAAATCAAATACCAGAATAGCCTTTGACAGCCAAAAATAAATCCAAAACCTGATTCATATTTCACAGAATATATTACTATACCTCTTCTCAAATAAATGTTCTAGAAGCAAACATGGGACTATTAAGACATTTGCACAGAGTCCAAAGCCTCCATCTCTTGGAGGCACCCAAATTTATGGATTTTTTTGTTGTTGCTACAGGCCACCTACAGCAAAGCACATCTGAAAAATCCAAACTACCTTCCTAGCATGGCTAAAAGATGCTTATAAATCTGAGCAGCATTTTACATGAAATGCTGCAGAAGGCAGTTAGGGAGAAGACGCGTGATTTCTTCACAGGCAAATAAAGCCAACAACAAAGTGTTTGTTGATTATCTCATCTTTCCACCCATGCCTCCCATAGGTGAACAGCTGATGACATGAACACAATGAATGTATCTTGTGAAGTCCCAAACTAAAGCACGATGTTAGTAATGAAATGAAAAGCTATTCTGTGACGACATTCTCACTAACACTGCAGATTTTCATGCCCTGTAGAACACTGGAACCTCTTGGGAACATGAGTGGGAAACAAACAATTACAGCACTTGGTCTGTAAGACATAGTTAGTCTGGTATTACTGTTTTGCACTAACCAGCACATATACCATATCTATGAAATATGTATGATAAAAACCAGGCCAAATTATATTAACAGTTTACAATAAATAACATCATGAATTCATAGCAAAAGAAGCACAAATCAGAAATACAGAGGAAGAAAAACAACACTGGAGAAAAAGAAAAATATTACTACTATTTAAATATCCAAAATAGAAGAGGTCACCAAGATTTCCATCCTAGAATCATCCTTTCCCAGGTACTACTCTATCCCAAACCCAACTGTTAGCAAGAGTATCTACTGAAGACAAGATGATAAGGATCTGCATTAATCTTTAAAACTTCTGAGAAGCAATAGTAGCCAACTGTGTTTTACGGCTGCTACATAAACTGTCTAAAGAAATTCAAACTACTCAGCATCTCCTTCCAAGATCAGTGTCAAGAAATCAAGTGCTCCATGTGGTTCATTCTGTAAGAAACTGCCAAGGTTAGGAAGTAAAAAACCGCCTTATCAACATCTCACCACTAGAAGCAAGCCCAGAACCTGTTCACAGATCTGGCTCCAAGAAAATCTCCAAAGGGCCAGTGTAGTGTCCACTGAATAGGGCCCCAGGAATCCAATTCCTGAATCACTTAATCTTGTGCATTATTCTCATGATAAATGGGAAAGACTGAAACACAACTTCTGAAGAATGCAGACAGGCTTAAATATCTGAATGCACTCATACCCACATGGTTACAGGTGGTCTGTCAGACTGTTAAAAAAATATTTCAAACCCAAGAGTTGAGCAATGTCTCCTGCTGAAAAATCCAAAGAAGCAAACTGATATGATAAGAAGGGGTGAATGTCTTTTCTGTATTAGCAATCAGATTAAAAACACAAAACAAAGGTAAATTGTCTTTTTTGTGATGAAGGGAATTTACCAGTAAGGTCACAAAGGGGTTAGGCTGGGATTTCTGTTGACATATTCATATATTATTTACTGAGAAAACAGTGCAAACTTACAGAAAGAACTCACCACCTTGATAGATTTCTGCCAGAAATTATTCAATACAGCTAAATGCAGAGTGATGAGACTGAGAAAATATTACTGCCCACAGCAACAGTACAGAATTAGTTAAGGCATTTAGAAGTCCCTATGGATTGGACTCCAAACTGGCAGCTGGGACTAGTAACTGCTCACTCCCTCTTCAAAGGCAGTTCATGGTTGAATCTCTCAAGCTTTGCTATATTTCCAGATCCCTGGAGGGACAGGAAAGAGGAACCCAGGCACAAAAAGCAGGTGCACAAAGAACAGGCACACAAAGAGGAAGAAAGATGGTTCTGCTGAGCACAGACACAAAGAAGGGAGATGGGTATAAAGAATAACAACATAATGTAAACACATAAAATCATTAAAGTTCACAGAAGCCTAAAGGGGAAAATTATTCAGTCTTCCCTATACTAGCAAAAAGAGATTTCTTATAATATGAACATTTCATATGAAGTCTAGCAGTTTGTTCCTACAGGATGATGCAGAGTTTGAAAGTGAATAAAGGTTCAGATGGGACTGAATTGCCTGCCCCATCCCTGAAGGCTGCTGAGAGACAAGAAGGCTCAAAGAGCCCGGCTTGCATGGAGAGTTCATGTGGCAGGAACACTTCAACAGCAGAATTTGTTCAAAGGAACATAAAACCTGTGGTTGGTTGCTGGAAGGCTCAGCCTACTGATTTCTTCTTGTTTCTACCTTTTCCTTCAACCTAACAAGCCCTAAGACTTACCAGTTAGCCAAGAAGAAAGCTGACCTCCCCTAACACACAAGAAGGCGTGTGTCAACACAGCCTTTTTCCCATGTGACAGCCCAGTGCTACTCCAGTATCTTTTACAGTAAGGAGAGTAGTCCCCCTATGCTGTTTAAGATCTTTTTCCTAGAACACAAGGAGTTAAGCAAGGAATGAGCCCACTGTGAAATGGGCACAAACTCTATGAGTAGAATTGTTTGCTACCCCAGCAGGTAATTGTGAGATGGAGTCCAGCTCTGGAGCTCACACACATAATCAGCTGATACTGAAGCCCAGTCCCTGGAGTTATTTGTGCCCCAGAGAAGCTCTGGTGTGTGCAGCACATGGTTCCTATCCATCCATATTATGCAAATTATAGATACCAACACAAAGCAGGTAACAAAGCAGATGGCCCATCCTTTACAGATCAGCTTTTACAATCATGAGCTGGTTCAGTTTTATGATGGAGACAATGGAGCAGTGAATAGGGTGGGGGAAAATCACACCAGATTTGATGTATTTAACTTCCCTACCAACAGCCTGAAGTGAGGAAATAAAGCCAAACTGGGAGCTGTGGCTGTGCATATGTACTTGGCCAAACACTAGGAAGGAAACTATACAAGATCATGGGATCAGTTAGGTTGGAAAAGACCTTCAAAATCATCATGACTGAACACCACGTCAACTAGACCATGGCACTAAGTGCCACATCCAGTCTTTCCTTTAGCATCTCCAGGGATGGTGATTCCACCACCACCTCCCTGGGCTGCCTGTCCTCTTACTGTCCAACCTAAACCTTCCCTGGCACAGCCTAAGACTCTTTATTACTTGTTTGCTGAGGAGCAGAGCCCTCCTGTCTAGGAAATGTAAAGAGATACAGGGCGCTCCCCGGGCCTGCCTTTCCCCGAGGTGAGTCTGGGGGGACTCACTCCTCATCAGACTTGGGCTCCAGTCCCTTTCCCAACTCCGCTGCCTTTCTCTCGACTCCCTCCAGCCTCTCTAATGTCCTTCTCGGAAAGAGTGGCCCAAAACTGGACACATCACTCGAGGGGCCTCTCACCACTGCAAGTGGAGAGCCACAAGACGCCACACATCCTGTTACGTGTTCGGCCAAAACAGGGTTTTTACAAGCGGGGATAAGTTTCCAGGCGCCGGCGAGGCCTCGCGATCCCCGCGGCGGGAGCCCTCGATCCCTGATCCCAGGGCCCTTCCCCGCGGCCGCCCAGGCGCCACCTCCCCGTGGGCCCCGCTTCCCGCGGCGCCTCCGCGTCGTTGTTTGAACCCGAAACGGAAATGGGACCGCGGAGCCGCCGGGAGAGAAACGGAAACAAAACACGGGCCGGGCCGCACTCACCCGCCGCCGCCACCACCCGTCCGTCCGTCCGTCCGTCCGCTCGCCCGCCCGCCGCACCGACACGTCCCGCCGTCCGTCCGCGTCCGGGAACTCCCCCAGCTCCGGGTGCAGGACCGGCTCCGGGAGCGGGTCCAGGAGCGGGCTGCGCCAGAATCGGGGCGGCGCGCAGGCCCAGCGCGGGGAAACGCGCGACACCGCCGCGCCCCCGCACGAACTACGGCTCCCGGCAGCCCCCGCGGCTCCGGAAGGCCCTGAGCCCCTTTCCCTCAGTTGGAGGCGGCTCTGTGCGGGGACGGTGCGTGCTGGGCTCTCCCGGGTGTCTTCCTGCGGCTCTTCCCGCTCTTTGTCAGGTCCCAGGGGCGCTCAGCGGGGCCGGGCAGTGTGTGCGGATGGGGCAGCCCCGGGTGTGCGCTGGAAGGGGCGGGGGGGACGGTGGCTCCCGGCGCGCACTGCGAGGGCGGCGGGGCCGAGCGGAGGCAGCGGCTCGGCCAAGGTGACTCTGGGGTTGGAAGTGTCGCCTTTTTTACTGCTTAAACAACGCGAAGAGCGCAATTGACGGTTTGTCTGGGCTGTTCTATCGCGGTTCCATACCGAACCGGGTCGCGGAGCTGCAGCCGTGGGATAGCGGTGCCCTCGGGTTCAATGGTTGCTGGAATTTCCCCTCCCCCCCCATGCTGTTTTAAATAACCTTTGCATACCTCTCTGCTTTAAAGCTCAGCTCCGAAGTACATTTTTCTTTCTTCTTATGCATTTATCTTAATAATACCTTAAAGGAAATATTTTTTTCTGGCTTTACCTCCAAGCTTTTTTTTTCCTGCTTTTTTGATGCATCTGTTATATCGCTGCGACTAATTTTTTATTCCTGCTTTCGTGTTTTATTAATGGTTAAAATAGTAGTGCCATCATGATCCTGCGGCAGATCTTGCGGCTTTCCTCCCTTTTCCACTCCGCTGTGTCCATTCACCTGCGCAGGAACATTGGGCTCTCTGCGATTGTCTTCAACAAGGCAAAAGAGCTCGACCCCGTCCAGAAGCTCTTTGTGGACAAGATCAGAGAGTACAACACGAAGAGCAAGTAAGTAAAGGAAATTGTCTTAAGGGGAAAATCTGTTGATTTTGACATAAAAGCATCAGACCTGAAGTGTTTGATTTTTCACAGTTTGATACTTCTGTAGGCTGGTCTGTAAATGTTTAAGGTGTGTTTTCCTGCAACACTTATGGTTTCACTAGTGGGAAAGGTTGTTCTTGCATATCTAATAGAAAATACCAATTTTTTCCCCTTTAAAAAAGAAGAAATCTGATGCCATTCTTCTTAGGCAGTTAAGCCACCCAGTTAAGGTCTTTGCACACTGCATGAGTGTACTGGTATGTTAATTTTTACCCATCTACATGCTCTATAAATAGGGGAAAAAAAGCTAAACAAACTCTTTCTTTTGTTGGGTTTTTTTTTTGGCTGGGGAAAACAGTTATTCTGTAGTCTTCTTTCCAGAAGCTGAATGGAAATAGCCTCCAAAACCAATTAAGAATTAATGGAATTATCAGGATTGTCCATTTACTTAACTGCTTAAGTTAATAAGCAGTTCCTTCAAATGGAATCTTAGATTCTTGTAATGTTTGGATGAACTGCTGACCAGGAAACAAAAACTATAGTAATTCTGTGTAGTTTATTCTTGGGAAATACTCCTGGAAAGGAATTTAAATGCTTCTTAGCTCTACTGGTAGAGGATGTGTCTATCCCTACCTACTAACCCATCTGTGCAGGGAGGGAGATATTTGGTGGATATTTGGTACCTGTGCTGGTACAACTGAGTGCTGGCAATCTAAAGAGTTACTATTTTAGTTATCTGATGCTTGAATGCCAAGAAGCTCCTGTTGAGGAGGGGATTTCTGCTTCTTTAGCGTTTAAAATGCATTTTCTTGGCAAGAACAGTTAAGCTTTGCTAACTGAGATAACTAGTTCAGAGACAGAAGAGGTGCAAATCACAGTTTTGTTGGGAATTCACACCTGGAACAAACAAAACTAAAAGCCCAAGAGCCTCCATACTCATCAGTGGTTTTGCCCCATAAGACCACCTCTTGTCTCAAAAGTCTTGGATTTTCATCCCTGATAGTTGGGTTTTCATCACTGACAGCAGAAAACCTTTACCCTGAGAATCTTGTTTGTGTGTAAGGTAAGGAAGCCCTAAGGTGTCATATATTGAGTTTTGGAAATATTTTAAATTGTTTCCTATGGCTGTTAGAAAGGTTTTAATTAATAAATGAAAACGTAGAATTTTCCATGTGAAATATTAGAACTGAGTTGTTAATCACAGCTTTTAATGTTTATTAGGCAAGCTGGAGGGCCTGTTGATGCAGGACCTGAGTTTCAAAAAGATATGAACGAATCCCTTGCAAGACTCCAACGGGCGTATGGTGAGGGAGATCTCACCAAGTTTCCAGAATTTAAGTTTGAGGGTAAGTTAACAATCTTACTGAATTCTAATTGCAAGTAGAGACATATTCACTCACAGGTTTCTTAAATTCCCCTTTAGTTTATATTTGTACTATTAATTTGGTGTAAAATGCCCTCTGGGAATCTTATGCTTTTGCACAGTTCACATCTGTTTCCATGTGACTCCTGTTTTGATTATTTGCCTCTTCTAGCAGAGATGTGGTCTTCATTATGCTAATGATTAACAAAATTTGCAGTCAGATCAGTCTATCTTAATTGTCCTTCAGACACCCTAAAGAAAGAGCCCAAATAGCAATAGCCTAGGGTCTGTATTTTTCTCATCCTGCCAAAAAGATCAGCAGACTATAATGTGAATATCAGTTAGTCTTACCATCATCCAATCTGTGACTTTTTTGATTTTGTAAGCTCCTCTGTAAAGCCCCAGAAAATTAACATACGACTTTCTTACATGACTATTTTGTGGCTAAATTATATTAAACCTTTTTCTTCAGCTATTTGGATATGACTTCTGTTTAACTGCTCTAAGTTTGTTTTAGTGTGGAAGAGAAAGGGCAGACAGCATGAGGCTTGGTGGGTATCTGGCAGCCAGCCAAGGCCAAGCAACCGTAGTCAGCAACTTGAAGTTCTGATCAGATTGTCAGGGAATTCTAATTTAGACTTGGAACACACGTGAAAATGTTTTGGGTTTTGGTAGGATTTCAGTTGGGCAAAGTTGGTGTCAGGTTGTTACTGGTGCAGATAAAACAGAGTACCTGTAAAGTAGGATCTATGTTTTTTCTGTTTTATTTTTCCACAATTTTAGGGATGTAGTTTCTCTACATTCAGTTTTATTTCTGTGCCATATGTGAAACTATGCATATTAAAGTTTTACTTGTTTTTGTAAGGAAAAAGAATTTGTGTGACCATAGGAACAGAGCAAAGCACAGACACAACATGACTTTATTCTTTTGCCACTGCTGCCTATCCTTGATCTAATTTCAATTAGGTTTCAAATTGTAATTAATATGAGTAATTTTATGAGTAGGAACATCCATTTTTTTACCTTAGGGATGCTTACTATAAGCTGACCCTTGCCTCTCAGACTTTGTATTAAAGACAGCAGGCATTAGGAGCCCAAGTGCCCAAAGCCCTAACCTGTGTGAGCCTGTACCTTTGACATCAAGAACTCCTTGGTCAGTGTTTGCACGTGGAGAGTATCTTGCTGAGTTGAGTTGAAATTGTGTGCTCCTCTCTGTTAATAAACACTGATGATACACTAATGAAAGAGAAAGAAGAGAGATTACTTGTTCTTGGAGCTATGGGAAATACTTGTCCAGTAAAGTTCTGGTTGACTTCTTCAGTTTCTCTGCTGTCTTCTCCCCTATCCCAGGTGTCGCTAAAAGCTGTTTAGGCAGAACATTACTGAGGCTTAGCTTTTATACATAACTCCTGCAGGGTGAAAAAGACCTGTCTCTAGCCTACTTATTGTTTACTGCTGCCCACATTTAATCAGTCAGTGGAGGTGTAGACTGCAATGCACTGCTTTAGCTTGCCCATGTAATGGTTAGTTTTCTTTGAATTACAAATTAATTGTGGTGTTTGAAGATGGAATAAAAAGAGACTAATAGGAATTTTCTCTCTTCCATTCCTCCTGTAGAGCCCAAGTTTGAGGAGACTCCAAAGTGATCTCTGCAGCTTGTACACCAAACAGCAATGTACAGCCATGGAGTTGCTGAACATGGCACGAGTTGTAATTTAATAAATGTAGTACTTCAGTTTGATTTCAGTGGTGTGAAGAAGCTCTTAATTGCATGGTGAGTGTAGCTGTGATCATCAACTCTTACATGACAGAGGCAGCTGAGTAGTGCTGCTCAGTGTTAACTGCAAAATCCCTTTGTGTGCTATGTTTTAATGCTTAGAAATTACAACACTTGTAATGATACACCAGGAAGGAACTATTTGTTCTGTTGAGTATATCCAAAAAGCTTCTGCAGAAAAAAATCTCCGTGAACCTTAAGTCTATAGCAAAGCCCTACAATAGTGATGGAGATGCACAGTCAAAAGCATAGGCACAAATGCCCTAATTCTACACTGCATCAATGAACACAAAGGTGATGAAGGTACTCTTCCAGAAGAAAATGAAATCTGCTAAAGAGGTTGTAAGGTTGTGAATTTCTGCGACTGAACTATTGACACAAACACTTTAGCTCCTGAGGAGCTATTTATTTATAATAATTGTATCTGAGAAATTACATAAACACTTTGGTAGTTAGAATTTTCAGTTTGAATTGTATTGACACGAATGAAACTTCATACACAGAATGAAACTACATACACAGTCTACAGAGAGAGTTTTCCACATTAAACACTAAAACACCGCTTGAGCTTTTATTACAGGAAGATTTCTTTTGTCAGCATAGTGCGTTTACTGCTACACGCTTTGAAATTGTATCAGATTTGCCAAAATCATCTCTTAAATCCTAGTACATCAGAATTGCAGGAGAAATTGAGCCCTTGACAATGGTTGAGACACAAGTAGTGATGTCATCTATGAAAGTTATTTGAATAGATAGTTCCAAGCTGCAAGAGTGAATCTTGTATTGCTGCATGTACATATGAGCAAAATGAGAAGCTTTCACACAGAACTAAATTGAATATACAAGTTAATTTGTCTTTAAGTTTATTTGCGGATTGTTTTTTTTTTTTAAATGCCATCACAGCTAGGTTGACTAAATATCGGCAGTTTCTATTTTCAGCATGTAAGACATGGAAACAATATTTACAGATCAGAGGCCCAAAGATCCCTTGATGTTGTGGTTTAACCCCAGCCAGCAGCTAAGCATCCCATAGCATCTGGCTCACCCCCTGTTCCTTCCCCCTGCTGTAGGGAAGGGAATTAGAAACAAAATTCGTGGGTTGAGATGAAGCACTTAAATAATTGAACCAAAGTAATAATGTGGGAAAAACAGAGAAAGAGAAAACCTGAGAAGCACAAGTGATGCTGAGCACAAGTGCTCATTACCACTCGCTGACTGATGCCTAGCCTGTTTCCCAGCAGCAAATGGCCCCAGTGGCCCCTCCGAGCCAACTTCCCCCAGTTTAAATACTGGGCATGATGTTATATCCCTTTGCCCAGTTCAGGTCAGGGTCCTGGCCCTGTTCCCTCGTGGCTTGAGAGAGCACCTTCTCACTGGCAGAGCATCAGACACTGAAAAGTCTTTGAGTCAGAGTAAGTACTGCTGAGCAACAAATGAAACATTATTGTGTTATTGACATTATTCTAATACTAATTAAAAAAAAAAACCCAGCTCTGTGCCAGCTGCTAGGAAGAAAAGTAACTCCCAGCTGAAACCAGAAAAGTATCAACTACTTACTCCATAACATTTATGTCACACTGGATCCCACGCTTCCTGATACACCAGCACCTTTCCCATCTTTTTATAGATGCACACACAGACACCATTTCCTTAATCTATAGACAATCCCTGTAGAAGTCTATTGAATTCATTCAGTCCATGACTTTTGGCTTATACAGTTGTGACTTGTGAGTGTCATAAACAGTCTTTCAGGGCTGGAAAGAGGGTGTCTGGTGTTGGGTTGGTGCATGTTGAAGCCAGTTCTGATTCCGTCACTTGTCTGCTTGTCCACTTGCATCAAAATTCATTCTTAATATGGCAGTTGAAGGGGAGCTGGGTTCAGATCCCCAAAGCTGGAGGGGTGGAGACAGGCACCATGAGGTGCCCAGTGCAGTTGTGGGCATGCAGCTGACATGGAAGTGCTAATACACAGCATTTCACAGCAATTAACATCACACAATGCACTGGCTATTCAATGAAATCCACTCAATGCACAAACCAAACTTGCCCATCCTCCCATCTTAACAAGTGTGCCCAAGTCCTTGAGCAAAAACAATCCCACAGATGAGTTTGCCCAAGGAAGGAACAACCTGGACTGTCTTCCACAGCACAGTTTTCATGTGCACTACAGGAACTTTATTCTCTTCTACAGTAAAAGTTTTGAGTGGGCAGGGCCAGCCCACTTGGCAGATCTAGTACTGACTCACCAGGTGGCCTTTGCCAATATGCATCCCAATGTTTGAAGTTTCCTCCTGGCCATTGCTCTCAGTGTAGTCTAACAGTCCATTGGATCATGTGGTTTTCTCAGCTGGTTCATGATACAATATACCCACTAAATGCCATGTTCCTTGGCCCAAATGTCTCTGAGTGTTTTCCAGGTATTTCTAGTTTATTCTGTTCAAAAGCTTGGTGTTGCTCAGGGCCCCATGTGAAATCATTCTTCTGAATCACTTGATAAAAAGGGCATACAATCAGACTAGTTCGGAGTATGCATTTTCAAAAAACCCACATCTAAGCTTACTTTTTGAAGAAAGGGATTAGAATTTCTTTCCATAGGATCAGGACTAAATTCAGCCCTTCCACTCTACCTAGGAAACCATCCACTGGAGATGGGAGTAGCAGCTTTCCTGGAAGAACCCCCATTTGGGATTGTTTTCCTTACAATTCGTGTCTCTAGGGTCATGGTAGGTCTCCCATCCCAATTCTTCATGCCTTCTCTGTGGTCTCTCAGTTAACCCACAGGGTATCCCATGGCATGTAGCTTCCATATCCTCCCTCTTGGGCCAGTGCTTAATGTCATTAGCATGGGTTTGTAGAGGTGAGGAATAGAACATAACCTCTTTGAACTGCTGAAACTCCTGGGACAGTTTATCTGATAGTTTCTTCACAGATGAGAGAGGAAGAGAGGTTGTCTGCAAATTCCCAGAGATGGCAAGCCACTGTATCCACAGATGGTGGTGTGATGTCTTTTTGGATTGCCAGTGGGTTGGTGTGTACTCTTGGTACACTCTACAAACTTCCACCACATGGATCATGTGCAGAGGGATAGGTCTGGACCTGTGGGGAACCTTGTATTGTCCAGGTCAAAATAAATCCCTAGCATGGCTAATTCCCTCAAGTATTGGATATCTTTCCACTTGCATAGTGACACGTAGTATCATTCTTGTAAGGATACCTTTCCTTCAGGCTTGACAGGAGTAGCTTCCAGAGGCTGGGGACTTGTGTGTCTCTTGCAATCACCTTGTCAATGCTTACTTTGTTAGAAAGTGATTCCTTCCCTCTAGTTCCAACCCATTAGTCCCATTATCCCAGCATTGGAACAGCTAGGTGGTAGTATGCTCATCAGGACAACAGCTGAAATATTTATGTATATCCTGCAGCTCACTCAGGAGTAAGGATTGAGTGGTTGCCTCTTGTTGGCCTATTACTGAAGTTTGTGCAGGTACAGTACATGTCAGTGGGGTTTCGATTTGTCACACATCATTTCCTAACCCTAAAGAACACCTGAACCATACGCAACAACTTACTGATTGTTACCAAAAGGACCAGGTTGGTTTCAAGGGTAGTCACAGGATTTGCAAAGTCTTTAAAATTCTCAAATGCTATTGTAATCATCGTGGAGGGGAAGGAAGGTGTTTTTCCCATGGGTTGGCTCTCTGAGGGTAAAAGGCAGTAGATGTAACTGTGGATAGTTTCCAGCAGATGGCTCCCAAAGGACAGAGGGGACAAACACCAGGCAGGCTTATGTCATTCCATCATTTCACAAGCCAGTACAACACAGAACAGCACAGTGATAACCTTAGCCCAGGGCTAGAGCAAATGAATCAATATGGTGACCAGCAACTATTAAACCAATACAAGGAAGGCTTATAACAAACTTGTTTTAACATGCTCTAGTCAGAGCTGTTTTTATCTCAACCTTTTGAGTCCCACATTGGGTGCCAAAAAACTGCCGGCAGCTCAGCCAGCAGCTCAGCCCCATGTGGCTGCTTGCTCACTGTCCCCACTCCAGCCCAGTGGGAGAAGTGGGGAAAAAAAAAGTAAAACTGGTGGGTTGAAAAAACAACAGTTTAATAATTGAAACAAAGTAAAATAAGATACTAATAATACTAATGATAATAAAAACAACTATAATATGAATTGTAGTGAAAAGGAGAGAGAGGAGTAAAGCCCAAGAAAGGCAAGTGATGCACAACAGTTTCTCACCACTCACAGACTGGTGACCAGCCTGTCCCCCAGCAGCAGTTGGCTCTTCCTGGCCAACTTCCCCAGTTTAAATACTGGGAGTGATGTTATGGCATGGATGCAGTGACCAAGCACCAAGCCTGTTTGAGTTCCAGAAGTGTTTGGACAATGTGACAGGCACATGGTGTGATTCCTGGGGCGTCCTGTGCAGGGCCAGGAGTTGGACTTCATGATCCTGATGGGTCTCTTCCAACTCAACTTATTCGATGATTCTGTGATTTTATGCATATCCCTTTAGACAACTCAGATCAGCTGTCCCAGCTGTGCCCTCTCCCTGCTTCTTTTGCACCTCCTCACTGGAAGACCATGGGAATCTGAGGACTCCTTGACTGGGAGTAAGCACTACTCAGCAGCAACTAAAACATCAGTGTGTTATCAACTTTATTCTCATATTAAATCCAAAACACAGCTACTATGAAGAAAATTATCCCAGCTGAAACCAGGACATTGATACTTTTGTATAACAAGTAGTAATTTGATGTCCCTCACAGAGGCTGAAATCTTCTAAATAACAAAGGACTTGGTATGCTTGAAATCCTAAATGAAGCAAACAAGGTTACAATAAATAATAGTTCAAAGATTTTAAGCAGGTTAATATTTAGAAGAAGAAACTAAGGCACTGAGCTTGACAAGAAATGTGTCTGATTTACTGTTAGTAAATGTTCTTTTCTGAGATGGGAGGTCTACAAAACGCACTCTACACTGAAGTAGCAACCTATTCATAAATACAGGTGTCAAACAGCTCTGTTCAGGGCATCTTATTTTTAAGTGCATTAACAATGATAAACAGCATAGCTCTTCAAAGCTTTATCTTTCTCATTCAGAGCAAACAGTTGGTTTCAGGAAGTTTCTTATATACATACTAGGTCAAGTATTACGCTTATGCAATTTAGTATACTCTGTTTTGATTAAGAAAATGGGTGGTGTTCAGGGATCTTTTAAGGTTACATCAGTATTACTCATGCTACTTTAACTCCCCTTACCCTTAAACTGTAGATAGTGATATTAAGTCACTCCTAGTTGAAGTTTTACCTAGAACTCTATTCCTTTTGCACCAATCCGAAAAGCTGGAATGATGTAGATGTAGTTAAAGCCCTTTGAGCCAGCTCAAGGAAGTGGGGGTGGAAGTAGTAAATTTGGCTTCCATATTTAGTCAAGTCTTTTGACCCACATCATTCTTAGAAGACTTAGGGCCCAGTCTTTCTCCCATTGCTGTCTTGGACTGTGTCTCAGTTAGTTAATCAATATGTAAAAGATGTAAATTATAGAGCAAATTGCTGCAGCTGTGTTGCACTTAAGACCATGCAATAGGAAGCTGTAAATATAGAAAAAGTGTTGCCAGGTACGGGCACAGCAGGAGTGAGGAGTTTGTGTACACGTGGAAAGACATTACAGATCTAAGGAACTCTGAAGATATCTAAAGCTTTTAAAACACACTAGTGAACACAAAAGACTTGCCTTTTCACTTGTAGATTGATAGTTTGTCTTCTTTCTGTTAACAGAGCAGGAAAGGAACACAGGTTAAATAGCGACTTTTCTGGTGTTGGGTTTACCCCTTTGGGAGCCTTATATATGAATGCATTATTCCAGATTTCCAGCAATCCTCAGGGATTTTTCCCCTCCTCTTAGAAGAAAACTTACAATAACAAATTCATTGAATACTTTTAGATACCAGTCATTATCTCATAAACCACTGCCAAACAGCTTCTCTCGCTTGTCTTTCCAAGTCTTCCAGTTACACCTTTTGTCTAGCTCATGGCCAGAACTAAAATAGCTTGGGGAATTCTGACTTGCTACTAAGAAATTTGAGTGAAATAAATCCATATCAAAGGAATAGACTAAGCACTGTCAGAAAGTTTCTACCAGTTATATTTTTACAAAACACTTCCTAAAATAACTTGAAGATATGGATATGAGAGCAGTTCAATTTGGTTCTGATTGTCTTTTGTCTAGTTTGAAGAGGAGATACATGAATAGCTGAGTTAGAAGTGTAAGCTGCAACTATATAAAAAGACACATCTCTGTGTATTTACCACAGTAATGTAGTGATTCACTTTCTGACCAGCACACTGGTTTCTATTAAGAAAACCAGCTAGTGTGTAGGATCAGGTTTATCTCAGTGTCAAGAAAGCTATTGCACAAAAATCATGTTAGAAAGGCTGTAAAAATCATTATAATTACTAAATCATCTGAAATGTAAATGAGGTTTGCAACAATTTATATACTGCTTGCATACTTACTGGGAAGAACTTTCCTCTGAAAAAGAAAGGGAAAAAAAAGAATTAGCACAAGAACAGTCTCTGTTTTAAAGTTCTTTGAAATAGTTATTTCTAGAATATTCAGCTCTTCAGTTTCTAGAAGGAGTTTCGGAACCAAATGTCTCTTTTTGGTGTAGTGAGTTTAGGCAGAAGAAAGATTAGGTTTCAAGGGTAAATGAAGCTCCAAGTGAACTCTGACGAGCAGCTCTGTAGCCTCTGGTAATTTCAGGCATCTGACCTTTTCAGAGCCCAATGTTTGGCATCTGTTGTTGCTGTGCTCAAGCCTATAGGTACCAATGTAAAGGTTACAGAGAGGGTTGCTGGATGTTAAGCTTTATGCAGCAATCCCTAAAAGCAAACTTTTTCCACGACCCAGAGGAAGAAGACAGTTAATTTAGTTTCCCTTTCATCAGAACTTAGTTGGTCAGGCGCTGTTGACTAAAACAGGTTTAATTTTCTTTTGCCTTTCTTAGACATTCCTTATCAAAACTAGGGTGGAGAGGTTCCAAGAACCAGAATCAGGCTCATTGCTTTCCCTAGGTTGTTGTTTGGTAGCCTTAAGCAACTGCACAAACATCTCCATATCATTTTCAAAGTGCCTTTTGCAGAAGATGTTGGCAGAATAAAAATGTCTGCACAAAAAATTGTTGTTTTAATGCTCTCCAGCTTTAGTACCATGGAGTTAGAACCTTCATGGAAGGGAGGGCATCATCAGAATCATAAAATCATGGAATGGTTTGGGTAGGAAGGGACCTTAAAGATTATCTGGTTCCAACTCCCTGCCATAAGCAGGGACACCTTCCACTAGATCCAGTTGCTCAGGACTCCCTCCTACCTGTCCTTGAACACTTCTAGGGATGGGGCACCCACAGCTTCTCTAGGCAAGAGAGAGTGTCGTGGAAACGCTGCTAAATAAAGACATTTTTTGACTCAAGGAAGGAGTGATTTTATTCTACTTACTTCCAAAGTAGCCCTTTTTTTGGGCATAGAATACTCCAAGGCCACACAGCACCATCACCAAAGCCACAATTACTACAGCCACAATGATACCGCTTACATTAAGGTCATCTGTAATTATAAAGCAGAAGTCCTATGTTCTAAATAGTAAAAATTCCCACTGGCTGGATTTTTCCCTAATTACCACAGGAATTTTGGTATCTATAGGTGGTCTTTGGCCCAAGATGCATAAGTTAATTAGTAAAAGTTAGATGTATTTAAGCATTAAAAAAGTACTAATGTGCCACAGCCACTTTAACAGAAGTGCTTGGTACACATCAGCTGCTTAGTTTGGGTCAAATGTAAGGAAAGAATAAGAAGGACCAAGGGATACATATTCCTTATCGTATCTACCCCAGATAAGTACTACCCAAGTCATATGTCTCTGAGAAAAAACATCTTGACATCTTTGTAAGCGTTAAAGCAAGATTTTTCATACAGTTAATTTGCTTAACACAACTGAAACAGCTGACAGCAATAGAGTTCCACTTCTAAAGAGCTCTTCAAATGAGTTTTTTGAGAGGCAGTGATTTTTACATTTTTAAATAGCAAGGCTTTAAAAATACAACACAATAAAGCTGAGTTGCCTGAAGTTAAACTCTACACCAGGCTACTGAAACATCTGGCCATTTTTATTTTGAAGGTGATGGCTTGACTTCAACCATGACAAAGACCACACCCATATCCTGATATACTCATTAAGCACTTCAGACTAACATTCATTTTAGGAAAACCAAAATTATCAAGAAGCAGAAACATTTTCATAGGTTTTTGTTATGTTTCCGATTATTTGGATCCCAACTTCAAGCATATTTTAATATATGGTTGAGATTTTTACCCCAAAACCTAACAAATTTTTGTACAATTTAGGCTGACGTCAATTTAGGACTTAGTGCATATTTTCATAAAGGGATTCTATCTCAGTAGCTTGAGGAACATTTGTTCATAATCCACCAAGAATGCATTAAAACCCATGACACAGTGATGTTCAGCTAAGTTCCATGAAAGCACCATATGGAACTTTGCAGTTCCATACACTTGGACAGGATCTTCCCTGCAGTAGTTACTAGGATTTGTTACCATTTGCTTTCCTATGATATCTGCAAGAACCAGTTGTATATTTTGCAAAAAAACCCCCTCACACATTTTGGGTTATTATAGACTGTTACATTAAGATTTCTCATGAATGAATCCCAGAAGGGAGGCTTTATGTGAAGAAAACACCCCAGTGGACTGGCACACTCTTCTGTAAACCTTCCACAAAAGTATTTGGAAATATTAAAGTTCTTATATGGCTGATGATTTTTTGTGAAGTCAGTGTTTAGGAATCTAAAAGCTAATTACTGTGATAAGAAACTTATTTTTTCTCCTCCCCCCAAATGCCATCATCAAGTAAAAGTATTTAAATCAATCTGGTCTTAGATTCTTAGTTATACCATGCAATTACATAAATCCTAGTGCAAGACTGTTTTCCACCATTATTTTCTTTATCACATACCAACTTGCATTCGCTTCACTGAGCATTTCTGAGATAATCCAATCCCATTGGAGGCTTCACAGAAATACTCTCCAGTGTCATTCTTTGTAACTGTATTAAACAGCTGTTAAGAAAGAGTCCAAAACCATTGTCAGAACAGGGGAAAAAAATCCTGTAAGATAGAAATTTTGACACGTCACTGTAGATTTGTTTGTTTTAAACAAATGAAACCCAAAAAAACCTGAAGGCAAGTAAGAAATTCTGGCCCATTTCGACCTTGTAACAGCTCCCTAGTCACATTCCCTGGTCCTTCAACTTCTGCTTGTTGCCTAAGAGGTTCCTTAAGATGGACATTTAACTCAGTGGAGTGCATCTACAAGGAAGTTAATTTTCAGTGGACCAGAACTTTCCAATAATATCCACTTTTTTAGACATGCTCTAATTTCAGAATACCTGAAATAAAACAGTTTCTTCATTTTATCAAAACAACAACCCCATTAACTGATCCTTCAAAAAACCTGACACATACTACTTACGATGCATTGTCAATTGAAATTTTTCAGAAGTAAAGAGTTGTTTGAGTGGTTCTCAACCCTCCAAAAATGCACTTTGTCTTCTTCCAACAGAGAAATGCTAAATGATACTATTTATCAAATACTACTACTGTAAAAATGAAATGAAAATGAGGGTGTAGCAGGACATTTCCCCCCACCACAGAAGAGCTTATCTGTTACTTGTTAGTTGATGCAATAACTCAGAGCATCTTGCTCTCACATGAGCCTCACATGAGCCTTGGTGAAGTAACTCAATCAGGACAGTTTATCTTGTAGTGAATTATTTCATTGTCATGGGCTTGATGCTTTCAGCTGACAGTAAACATCTTGCTGTGGAAGCAGATATGGAAAGACAAGCTGGAATTTCTGACTGACATACACCTCACTTTACAAATTATAAAAGCTACACCGTATTTTCACAAAGCAGAAATCTTCTGCACATTCCCTAGAAATGTGTGGGGTCTCCCCACCAAAGTCAGGACCCCACTTTGTGGTTCCTCTCCTGCAGGCTGAGTGTAAGGACTCTGTGTATGCTATCAGCAATTCAGTGGTAAGTTACACTCCTAACCTATACTATTTCCTTGCTAGTTGTAATATGGGTACCTTAATGTCATGCACTCTTTTATGTAATCTACTAGTAGTTCTTGTATTTTACTCTGTGTAATAAATAACTGTTTAAGGCCTCTTGTCTGTTACTTTCTGCCAATTCAATAAGTAACTCATTTTATAATAGACCTAACTGTCCACTCTTAAGAACTTGTGAGCCAGAGCGATTTAGGTGCAGGTCACCTAAGTAGAGCTGCTGCAAAAAATCTAAGCCTAAGGCAGGGCTTTTCTAAAGCTCTCACTTGATCTGTAACAAAGAGATGGATTGAAACTGACCTCATGTCAATTCCAGTATTTCTATTTTCCTAATTATTAGACTTGTTAACTGTTTCTTTTTAATGTACGCCATATTTTCTTAATTATTAGACTTGTTAACTGTTTCTTTTTAATGTATGCCATACTTTGATATTTTCAGAAGTGATTAGTAAGTTTGAGTAGTCCACCTGATATCCGTGATGAGCATTCAGGACATCTGAATGCTTAGTCATACTTCAGTTTCCATGTTTGATTTTGTTCAAGAGTAGTGTTCTTAGAACAACTCTTTACTTCTGAAAAATCTCAGCTCCCTAAGTAGCATCAAGCTCTTTTGAAGGATCAGCTAATGGGGGAAGAATGAGAGAGACAGCCAGCTCTGAAGGAAAATAAAACCCAACACCACAACCCACAAAACAAACTACAACTAAAATGAAGAACTAAGCTTACTTACAGTCCCAACTCATTCCCCCTGACTCCACAGGTGCTGGATGGGAACTTGTAAATGGCACTGGATTGCAGAGATTCTGTACTGCCCTGAGTGCTGCACTCCCCTTGAAGTGTATGAGGCTACTATACCAAATTTTGAGGTTCTGTGAAATATATCTCTATTGCCATACTGAAACCTCATTCTCACCTGGCACTAGTTTGCCAGCTGACAAGGTAAAATTTTCTGTATTTCAAGATTCTCAGTTATCACTACTGCAGCCTTGCACCTCACCCAGTTTGTGTGTATCATTCAATGTCTATGGCTTGTCACTGGTTTGAGGCAGAAACCACCTTCTCCATTTCTCAGCACATTTCAGCATGGCATTGACCTCCAACAAAGACCTTGTGAATTTTTGGATTTAGACCCCTGTGCATCATTTTACTGAACAGTAATTGGGTCTCCTTGATAGCTGTCTATGACAAAGTTGGTTATTACACTTACCAGAGTGCCAGACTTTTTATTCATGGTGTAAGTTATGTTTGCTGCTCTGGTACTGCCTGTTCCTGTCTTCTCCAGCAAGGCAACACCATTCTTGTACCACTGGTACTCAGATGGAGGGGAGCCCTCAGTTTCCTTACAACTCATCTGCACGACCGTTCCTGTCATTGCGGAGCTGGGTACCTCACACACTGGAGTAGTCGGAGCAACTGGACAGTGAAATTGAGCTTGTTACACAGGTACTTATACTGTCCACACGTGTCAGAGTCTGAAATAGTTCATGCCTCAAACATTGATACAAAGTTTTGCCCATTATAACAATGTATAAAGAAGCTACAACCAAAGAAGCCTCCCTGAAGATACCTGACTGGGACTTTGGACTGAAAGTCGAAGTGCTGAGATTAAACAAAGTGAAAACTCATTCTTCAATCACCTGAAACAAGCAAGTAAACAAGGAAAAGAATGTGAGCCAAACCCAGCAGCCGTGCTAAGAACCATCTTGGGCTTGCTTTGGGGTGAGGGAGGCCGTAGCCTGTCACTGATGGTGGAGACAGAAATGTGACATTCGGAACACACTGAGGTTCACGCAGCAACAGCCAGAGTTTATTGATGCGCACCCTCTTTGTGAGAGCTTTGAATTTCCCGTGCTTACAGATATTATTGGTCAAAGGTCTTAACTCTGCCCAGCTCACTGGCCAATGATACAGGTGCATTCCTGGTTCAAAGGGCTTGGCTGGGGTCCCCTTGTTTGAACTTGAATTCGGCCTATCAACTTAAAACCTGGGGCCTTATTTACTCCTTATTCTCTAACGAGCTAGGCTGGTTGAGTTGGTATTTGTTATGGCCTAATTATCTGTGCAGCTATAGAACAGCTATAGCTGTCGCAGTAGCCCACTGACCCATTTGTTGGGAGCAGGTTTGCACAGATTTCCCCCCCCAGCTGAGGTGGAGGGAGGAAGTTTCGGTGTGTTGTAACCTCTGGTCAGAGGCAGGGAACCCATCCTCCCCTACACAAACTGGCTATGGAACTCCCAACCTTGGGAAGGCCACACCCACAGGATATTCACATGGTGCCTTAATCCATCAAAGGCCCCCTGAAGTGCTCCCCAGTGTCATTCCTGAAGCCTTGCACCACAGGACTCCACGTGATGCAACAAACCCAGTCTGTTTTAAGAGACAATGACAAACTCCCCCTGTCCCCCAAGGGAGGAGACTGGGTTTTCCTACCTAGCCTGAGTGTATATTAACCAATCAGATTCTATGCTTTTCTTCTTCACCACCAAGAAGACCAGCTGGAGAGGATCAGTGAAACATCACTGGGATCCATGGAGTGGTGGTATTTTCCTTATTCTGTCCCTGTTACTCTCTGTCCCTCCCACCTGTTTCTTATTTCTCTCTCTCTCCTTCCCTCATATAGTTACTATTAAATAAACCCCATACTATTGTCACTGGCATTTGGTCTTGTTTGCACCTTCATTTGGGCAGGGGCATTTCTAAGAACTTTACTAATGGGATCATGACAACATGAGAGCAGGCTGACAGTCACTGTGAGGAGGTGAGCACTTGATAACTACTACATCAATGAAATTAAGTGTAGGAGAAGGGCTGGAAGGCACAACCCTGCTACTGAGAGCACAGTAAAATTTATGAGTTGCTAAAAATGAAAGAGGTGTGTACTGCCAGCCTCCCACCACCGTATGCTGTGTCATCCTCTCTCTAATCTGTTCACTTTCATCCAACCCCAGAGAGTTTGTTTCACTTTGTTTCTTGTATGCAACCTCTTGTTCACAGACAGAGATGGGATAACTTGGAATCTGTAGTCCAGCAATGGACCCCTTCCCTACCCTAGTATTTAAAAATGGAAGTGAGGAAGAGGAAAAAGAGTTTTTGTATTAAAAGGAGTAAATTTTTGAGAAGTGAATGTCAGAAAGATTCACTGAGACATTGGCAGTCGTCATAGGCACTTTATAAACCCCAGTCTGAGGACCAAAACCAATTGGTTACTACGTTCCAGTTTAAATTAAAAATGAACATTCCCCCAGATAGATGCTGGACAATTGTTTGTTCCTTCTCCTATGAAGATGAACATATCTTTTTTTGATTTTTAATATGTGAACAGAAAAGAAACTTAATTTTTTTTTTGGTACTTAACATTATATAGAAGAAAAATAATGGTGAAGAGGCATCTGTGGAACATTAAAAGAACAACTGATACCTTAACTAGTATTGATTGCTTTTTCTGGGTTCATTTTAAGATAAAAAGCAGAAATAAAGAAAACCAAATGAAATACTAATTCACATTAACTTTCAAAAAGGTTTGTAAGCAACACATGGCCCCTCCCCCCACTTTTCTCCTTTGGCCTCGAAGATTTCAACTCTAAATTGAGAAACCACATTTAAAACAGGAAAGCTGTTGAGAAAGCAGAAGAAAGTGGGGTTACCTCATTGTTGATGCTGATCAGAAGTTCATGCATTTATCATCTTTTATGAAGAACTTAGAAACTTTATGTATAATTTTGAATGATCAATTATTATTAGTTTTAATAGGACAAATATAGAATCTACAAAAGCAAGTATTTTCTTTTGTCCCTGTACAAGTAAAAAAAGAAAACTATTGGCCTCTACCACTCATCCAGTGCAACAAATACCAAACCCAATGTGAGAACAATGTGTTCAGTATTCACTTTTCCATAAATTCCTTAACTGGGAAAGAAAACAAAGACCCACAAAGAACAACTGCTCGCCAGTAGGCACCACCATCTCTCCTGTAAATAAAGTCCACTGATTGCCAGCTCTCTGGCCGTCACTGCACAAAAACTCTCCTTCCAAAACCAGGACGAGACTGTAGCATACTGGAATGAACTTCTGCTTATGAATATTTGATAAGTGTTGACAGATGCTGACTTTCCGGTGCCAAACACCATGATCATCTTATCCAGATTCTCAGTCACTGAGCGATTTCAGTTTTGAGAACTGAAACTCACTTTGATTTAATAAAACCCTAGTTATGTCCCTTTCTGATGCAAGTGTGACTTTTGCCAAGCTGTTTTTTGATGTTGTAGAACGTTCATGTGCAAGTGTGTTTATAAACCCAGCCCAAAGAAGACCCAAAAACCCAGCAGCCACACACTGTGTGGGCAACCCTACATTCAACATCCCAACACCCCATCATCCAGTGTCTTCAAAAAGCCTAAGTAATAAAGTTTGTACCCAATACTGTGAGAGTAATAGTAGCCTCTCCTAGGCGTTGCCCCTCTTCACTCTTGGCACTGATTTCACAGCGGTAGGTCCCAGAATCCCTTCTAGTCACGTTCCTAATTCGGATTCCTGTATTCAGCATCTCTGCTCGGCCTCGGAGATCACCTTCAGGGAGAACAGACAGAGAGGTTTCAGCTCTTTGCTCATAGAATTGTAGAATCACAGAGTGGTTTGCATTGGAAGGGACCTCGAAGATCATCTTGTTCCATCCCCCCTACCATGGGCAGGGACACCTTCCACTAGACCAGGTTGTTCCAAGCCCCATCCAACTTGGTCTGGAACACTCCCAGGGATGGGGCAGCCACAGCTTCTCTGGCAAGCCTGTGCCAGTGCCTCACCATCCTCACAGGGAAGAACTTCCTTTGTATATTTTCCTCTGCATATCTAACCTAAATTTCCCCTCTTTCAGTCTGAAGCAAATATCTATGGCTCATTGGCTTATGCTGAAATGATGTACAATTTATTGATATTTTATGTCATATTGTACACGAAACTGTTGCTCATTTATTCAGTGTTAGTTACCTATCAGCAAAGAGCAATACATAATCCCCTTCTCAAAACAGTATGAACCTTCCATTTAGTCAAAAAAACCAACCTCAATTCAAAAAACCTCCATCTGCCATACATTATCCACTTGGAAGATGGAATGCATTTTTCTCCAGGTGTTTCAAGAAAATATGTATAGCAGTAGTGAGGTGACTGAAAGACGTCCCTTTCCACTAGAGACATGGCAATCACTAACTTAATTACCTTAAAGAAAAGGTTGTATGACCACAGCAGAATATTTGACATTTTCAATTGGCAAGAAAACTTGATGGATTTAGCAAAAATATTGCCATCAGACTTCTAACAATGAAGAAGTTTTTGTAATTCTACAGCTTATTATGAAAGTTACATGCACACACAGAAGAATGAGTCCCAGTGTTTCTCTAAATTAAATATGTGCAGAAAAAACCCAAGTTCATCAAGGTCAACACATCTGCAAGCTCTATAAACTAACAAAATCTCTGTGCTTTTATTTTACTTCTCAGCCTTCATTTATTATGTACAATGTAACAGAGACCCATATGTTCTCCAACACACAAAGCTTAAGTAAGTCCTTTTCAAAACATACAAAGAGAAATTCTATTTCTGAAAGGAATACAAATAATTTATAATATACAGCTGAGTTTATATTTTATGTATATAAAAAATGCTGAATTATTCATATCTAAGCCTCCTGCTTTACAGGACACTTCAGAAACCTCTTTTTAGGATAGGAGTGCAGAGCCTGCAGTAGTTTAGGGGAGTTTACATCCACATGTAATTTCATTGTTGAAAAATCCCAAGGAATCTGCAGTACCATTTTTCTTAGTCTTTAATTTTATTATATTTACCTTAATTAAAAGGTAACTAATAATCAATGATGGTATAAAGAAATGCCTTTTTTCCCCAGAGAAGAATTCTCTTTCTCAAAACAACAGCTCTTCTATATGAACAGCCAAGAGCCTTCTTGTTCAGTCTTATCCTTGGTGTTGTTCCCCAAGAAAGAGTCAACAGCAATGCCAGAGAAAAACATGTTAAACCATCAATTTTCAGTACTGTACCTGTAAATTCACTGTTGTAGTAGACAAATGAGACTCCTTGAGATTGGATTTTCTTCCACTCTATTCTTAAACTCATCCCTTTCGAAAATTTGTGTTTGCAACTAAGAATAGCCTCTAGAGGGAAGAAAAAAAAATAAAGACAAAAGGGAAAATTAGAGATTTTAGTATTGTGTTGGTATACACTCAGATTCCATGAAATTCATGTTCCTCCTTCAAAAGAACTTGTACAGTCAGCAGTGGCCAGATCTACTTCTCAAAGTGATGCTTCTCCAGATTTACACAAACACAGTAGGGAAAAAGAAACCAGTAATTTTCTTATACTTCAGTGGCTTTTGGGTCAAACTTCGGATGCTGGGGATTCCCATGCTGGATAGGGTTTATTACTTTCCCCATCTAATATGTGAATATCTGCTTTAATAATTACATTCTTTATTACTACCCTCATTTTAGTTTAAACACTTCTGAGCAGATCACCCCTAAAAAGGGGGGCTCTGACCCTGTTATAAACATATTTTTTGAATTACCATTCTGAATTCAGTATCAATAGCTTTTCTTTTTAAATGTATAACTCAATGGAGATGAAAAATGTTCCAGTAAGATGGTTAAAGAAACAAATGCAATATAGACCTTGCTACCTGTAAGCTACTAATTTTCCAATACAGGCCACAATATCCAGAGCAAAAGCCTTTATAGTTTTGACAAGGCCTGTCTAGCTTTCATAATGCCAACATGCACTGCTCAAACATAATCAACCATCATCCTCCTTTCCAGTCTAAACAAATGAAGCTGGAAGGTAATTAGGAACTACAGACAGTTCTACTCCCTTGCCCTTCAGAGTCTGATTTCCTAGGTCTGCTCTGAAAAGAAACAAAAACCCAGACTGGTAGCCTTGGTGATACCTCACAGGGGAAAAAAATATCCAGACTTGAAAGAAAAATTGAGGCAGGAGGGTGTTCCTTGCCAGAAACATGTTACACGTGCACTGGCTGTTTTGAAAAACATACTGTGCACTCAGGAAGTCTGAGGTTCCTGACTTCAGGTTGAGTGTATGGGTGGAGGCTTCCTGAATCTTAAGATTTGCTAGTTTCCTTCCCATTTTGTTTTTGTATCCTTCTAACAAAGAAAAACCATCATTCAAGCTCAGTTTGCTTTTGCTACTGGCCTTGTGACAGCTGGCTTGTCAAATGAGCTGGTCTCTATTAGCTGACACAGAGACAGCTCAGCTGAAGTGTTCTCAGCTGAACAAGTCACCTCTGTCTCAAATGAGCTGCCCCTTTCTTGCATCCCACATGTTTTTGTTTCAGAAAAAAACCCTAGCACTGATGCCCACCCACCAATCTTATTCAGAGAAAAGGAATGCATGGAAGAAAGGGAGTGTGCACAGAACAGAGAGAACATAATAAAATTGTCCTTAGTTATAGCTCCCCTCTCCTGCTTTTTCCCATAATCATGGAGTCAGGGAGAGGTATTTTCCAGGCTTGCATTAAGGTAGGTCCACAGGATGCTGTGCATCAGCACTGGTACTGCTAGGCCTGCAAAAGCTCTCTGGAATCTTGGAGAGATCTGCGCAATATTTAATTTGGATTTACATCTGGTCTGGAGGCTATCATTGGTGATAGAATTATAGAATATCTCAAGTTGGAAGGAATGCCAAGAATCAGTGAGCCCAACTCCCTGCTCCTTGCAGAAGTACCTAAAACAAAACCATGACTAGGAGTGTCACCTAGATGCTCCTTGAGCTTGGTACCATGACCACTCCCCTGGGGAGCCTGTCCCAGTGCCTGACCATCCTCCTCTACAGTCAGAGGAGTTAGAAGAGAAAAGGAAAATGCATTTCAGACCAGCTGCACTCAGTGGAATAACTGTCTATTGGCCCTGCCATCTCTTAGTGCTGTTACACATGGAGAACTTGGATTGGCATCTGGGCTGCGCTGAACTGATTCCATTCAATGTGCAAATAACCAAAGAAAAAATGCAAGCCACATACCATATAAAAAGACAGAACCTAATTAAGCTTTAATATTAGCTGAAGCATTTCTCTCTGCTTTTGCCTGCTTTGAGCTCTAAATGCATTCTGTCAAGAGGAGAATACTTAACAGAAGTCCAGATGACAGTTTTAGAGACCTCTAAAATATTTGATTATTACCTCAAGAAGCTGAATAAGGTTTAAAGCTCAGAGAACAGTTTTTTTGATCCCAAATTCCCACCTCTCTCCACTCCAACCAAATTCAAAAAACAAACCCACATAACCCACAAACCTCACACTACAGTACTCCCCTTTCTCATCTAACCAGCAAATCAGTTTTCCTCTTTGCCTCTGTAAGTTCTCCACCCCATTATTGGAAGTAATTTGCTGTTTTATATATGACACACATATATATACATATATAACTATGTAAATGCCATTACAGCTACTGACAAGTAAAAATAGCCATTAAATTATTATTACTTACAATTAACTAACTTATATCTGTTCTCTCTAGTCCCTCACTTTTCTGTCTTATAAGGTATTTAATGTTTCTCCTTTCCATCAGCTCCCATAATATTGTGTGGAAGGAAACCAGGCAGAAGTTACAGGACTGACAAACAAGTCATAGAACCACAGAACAGGTGAGGTTGGAAAGGATCTCTGGGGAGCACCGAGGTCAACCCCACCTCGAGTAAGAGAAAGTGGGAACAAGACCAAGATAAAGCAGAATCAGTGGAGAGAGTAGGCAGAAGAACCCTCAGTAAAGAGGAAGAAAACCTCAATAGCTGCACAGCTTCTGTATACACAGTTTGCATGTATTGTGTATATATTAAAAATTATCACAACAACGCCCATACTGTACCTTTAAACTCCTCTGCTTTTACGTTTTTGTTATCTGTTTCAATGGAGATTCCAGACACATCAGGATCTGCAAGGGGACAGCAAAAAAAGACAATTCAGCAATAAACATTTGTGATTTCACACAAAGCACATTGCTTGTGCTTTGGCAGCTACAAGCAACATTTTTGAGACCTCCTCACACTGTACAAGCTAGACATTGCCTATGAGAAAGAGTACAAACTAAGAGCTAGACCAGGGCTGGCCTTGAACAGTTCATCTTCTTTCTCCAGGTTCTGGCATCTGTAAAACATAAGTAATTCTTTTTTACAATGGCAAAATGACATTAGCATGTTAGAAGTTCTATATAAACAGTAAACATTTTATGCTATGGTGATGTCTGTTTATAACTGGGGAGACATCTATTAATCCATAAGTGTATTTTCCATAACATTCTTATTACAAGCCATGCATATTTCCCGAAGAATACCACTTACAGATTCTACAGGGTAAAAAATACATACAGTAATTGGCAATTATCTCAAATTCTTCTTGAAATGTGAAGGAAGATAATCAAGATTTGTCTAGTTCTAACTCAAAGAAAGAAAAAAATCCCCATACACTCTTGGATATCTTATTGTTGGGGGAACTGCAGGGGGTTCTTCTAAAACAGATGGCTGAGGATGGAATTGCGTGAAATGAGGTAATTATATCTGAGAACCATTTATTGGTAGTGAAAAGAATGTTGCCCTACTAAGGAAGAATAGAAAAGACAGAAAATGAACACAGAGAAGGAAAAAGAATGGGCAGAGAGAGGGGGTGACTGAGAGAAAAAATGGTTGTTACCACCAGAACCTCAGAGTGGGCTGTCTGTGTACAGCTGGCAGGTGGCGTGGGCACACGTCCCACTGGGAGAAGCCTTTGCAGCTCCTGGAGCAAAGGCACAGCTTCTGCACAAACGGGCAGCCAGACACGAGGTGAGTGGGTGCTCGGGCAGGAGGGGCAGAACCCTGGGCAGGATGACGGTGCAGACTGTGGTGACAGGCCGGATGAGCGACACAGAGCTGGAAGCAGGTGGCTCAGGTGGGAGCAAGGCAGGCAGGAGATGAAGCAGATAGGGCATTGGGCAGGAACACAGATAGGCAGAACAGGTGACAGCTGGAGCACGTGAGGGAGACCAAGTGGTCGGGCTGGACACAGAAAGTGGTCAGCAAGTGTCCAGCCAGGAGAGAGCAGGGAGTGAGGGCACGTGAGGGCCAGTGAAGGCAAAAACAGTGGCAAAAGAACCACCTAGTCAGGGCTAAATGATGAAAAGCTCTGAAGCTTGTGACGCAGTTACTTTTAATTCCCTGGCTCCTCCCAAGGTCTGCAATGCTGAGGTCTGCATTGGCCCAGTCCAACATTCCACTGCAGCCCAATGTCCTTTCACCATCTGACTGGAGAACCTCTCTGGAAGTCAGTGTCCTTGGTGGTCTCCTACTGACTGCCTGTTATATGTAAGATGTGAGATGGCTGCCTGGCAAAGTCTCCTGAGAGACAGGGCTTTCCATCTTCTCCTAGCTGCCTCCTGCTGATAGTAAAAGATTTTAAAATCATAGAAAATTCGGGGAGCTAGAAAGAAAGTTAGGCTTAGTAGGCCCTGGGAGAGTGTTAAGGGTAGGCCCTGGGAAATGTTAGGCCTTGTGTTTGCTAGATCATGTAAAAGTGCACCTGTGTATTCAGTATATGATAAATGATGATTGTTAGGTGTGATGATTACTTAATAATTAGATGTAATTAGATGTAATTATTGTTTAAGCATAAGAAGAGTCATGAGAAACTATGTTTGAGAGTTTAAGGGAGATCACGAGAAATCCATGCTTGGATGAAATCAATGTATACAATAGAACAATGTAAGTTTAATCATTAATATGCAAGTTACATAATGATAGAATACAAAATATGTTCAGCTTGAAACCATGTCAGAGTCAGATTTGGGTCTGTACCCCTGACACCGAGAGCTCTTTAATAAAAGCACCTGCGTATAATCATTCCGTGATTATGTGTTCCTGAGCGCTAACACTGCAAGCAGCACTTGTACAGCCCCCTCTCCACACACCTCTGATAATTTCAAACAATATTGAGACAGAACTCAAAATTAAATTAGTTCCTCACACTCATGTATTGGGAGCACTGAATAATCCAGAAAGAACAAGTGAAATAACCACTAGACCTACATCAACCCCCACCCAGCTACCAAGAGTTGGGCACAGGTATTACAATTAATCCACGTCAGGCTAGCAAGTCCTTAACAAAAACTGAACACACTTCTTTACACAGGTCTAGTTTTTTTGTTTTTTCTCAAAAGCATCTTAAGTTCTCTTGATTTAGTACTAGTTTTGAAGACAGAACAGACACTCCTAATGCAGTCTATTTCCTCTGTCTGCATCAGCCAACTGAACAATTGCTATAGCAGATATGGACAAGAACTGAGAACCTGTTTCCATCAATGTTTAGAAACTTGACTTAGTTAAAAATAATCTTCTTTTGACTGATAGAAACTAGAAAAATAGCAAGATTAGATGTTCTTAAGCACACAGACCTCCTTCATCCATCCGTAATTAATTTCTCTTTCCCATGATTATGGGGGAAGAGTTGCACACACCCTAGCAATGAATATCTAGTCTTGACCTGAAGACACAAACAAATCAACGATCTTTTCATTCTAACAGCTTTCTTTTAACAGTTGATTACTTTTGTTGAAGTTAGTGCCTCACTTCTGCCTTGAGTGAGTCCAAATCCTTGAATTGTGGCAACAGCACCACTCATCTTGGTGACATCAGGAAATCTGCCGAGGGTGCACTTGATCCCTTTGTCTATGTCAATAATGAAGGCATTAAACAGCACTGATCCCATACACCAAATGTAGTACCCTAATCATAGGTAATCACCCCAATCAATCAGAGTACCCTATCATAGTTTTCTTCTCAATTAAAGATCATTCCTTATGGTTTTAGTTCAACACAACACAGGGAATTCTTCATTCATTCTGTTCCTATGGCCTTTTTCCTCCTTAATTTTCTAGTGTTTTTTTCAGCATCCTTTAAAAATACAAATTACAGTTCTACAGGTGTCTATTACCACTGCCTCAGAGTCATGGAGAAACACTCAGAAATGGTATCTGAGGCCCTGGCACTGTAGCAAGAGTTCATTCACTGTATATTGTGGTGGCTTGACCTTGGGTGGCTGCCGGACACCCACACACCTCCTCCTCCTCAACATGACCAGGGAGAAAATAAGATTAAAAAGCTCATGGGACAATAGAAAGACAGGGAGTCAGGGAGTTTAGTTAGCAGTTACCATCACTGGCAAAACCGACTAAATTTAGGAAAAAATAATTAAATTTACTGCCAGTTTAAAACAGAGTAAATGCAGTAGTTGTGGGAATGTGCTGTCCTCTGCTGCTCATTCCTCTGCATGCTCTCCTCTACTCCAGCATGGGCTGCTTTCTATAGGTCACATTTACTGCCAGGAGCTTGCTCCAACATGGATTCTCTGTGGTGCTTTCTTGCTATCTCACATCCCCTTCCATCTCCAACAATTCTTGTGTCTAAAAGAACACAGCCTTACCTGACAGTGTAAAGTGAATTTTCATGTGTGCACATTACCAAAAGATCCAAATTGTGTATAGCTATCCTGTTTGGAATATGTTTCAATTTTATCCACTTTATGTTACCCCAAAAGTTATAATCAGAAGTTTATAATATGAAATAAATAAGACATGAAGAATTCTAGCAATGACATTTATGTACTCTGAAAATACTGAAATAGCAAAAAAATATTTGCACTACAAATAGCATCTAGAAATTCTTTCCATCCCTTCAAGAAAGAAAACTTTCCTGCTGAACTTCAAAGAAAGAAATTTTTTAAATCCTCTGTATAAGCCCTCTTACACCCTGTTGAAACCAGAGGAGGAAACCATTTCTCCAGCTCCTCCCAAAGCAATCATTTCTCCTGCAGGTCCATACACAGCCCAGCTCTTTTTTTTTTTTGTTCAGGCTAGGTCTAGAATAGCCTGGAATCAGTAAGTAATTTTCTTTTTAAACTATTAGGTCCTATTTAGGTTTATGGGAAAAAAATTAACATGTGACTTTTACCCAAACCATATGTCTAGAACAATACACTCCTTGCCCTCTCTTCTCCCATATTCTAGATGCCAATAGTTAACAAATCACATTTATCTACTGAAATAACATCTTCCTTCATGATGGGGAGCATTTTATTCTGAGACTGACAACAGCTAACACTCAATAACATTTCAAAAGGAAGCCTTTCTAGATGTCCAGTGTCTGGATAAAACCATTTCTAAATTATTGTCTCATCAGCCTCTTCTGTCTGGACAAAAACCAGCTCTAGTACATGCAATTCACCACAGTACTACATTCTCTGTTTCACAGGCCTGGAAATTTCTCTCCTCCTCATTAATACAGGTGTCATGCAGCTCACTGTCACGACCAAAATATTCACAGAATATGAAGCCAAAAATGGAAAACATATTTTATGACTTCTGGGGCAGGACCATGGTATTTACCTTCCACTATGGAAGTCATTACAGAATTACTTTGCATGCTTTTATTGGGAGCTTGCAACTGCACAAAGTCTCCATATTTACCCTTACACGAAGGGATTTATAGAATACATGAAGATTCTATTATACAACACAATAAAGTAGAAAATATGAGAAAGAGGGGGAGAAAGGGAGAGAAAAGTTCAACATACACACATAAACCACATATACACATGACCCTTTTCAAGAAGCTATAGAGTTCAAACAGTAATGTAAGGTGGTGCAGAGATAGCTGACTATATTAAAACCATTATATATTCTGATCAAGCAGAAAGATAGGACAGGTCCTTAAAGCTAGAGCATCTCTACCCTTAGACATCCTTTGAGAAATGTCTGTGTCAAATATTCAGGAACCAAGTCTTCAGCTTTGGATTTTAGTTCACCATATAAAGAGCAATAGTGAAAAGATGACATATTACTGTACCAGTAAACCCTTTATTCAGGCTGCTTTTTAAAGATCAGGAAAAAAAAAGAAAAAAAAGCTGCTTTTACATGTCAGTAGCTATGTTTGTTTAGAAGTAAACTCCAAAAAACCACACTTTCCTTTTGATAAACACTCATGGCTGTAAACTGAAACTACTAGCTAGACCAATCATTAAGGAAAAACATTAGTCACATCAAATCAAAAGAAACAGTGTGCCTGGAAGAAATTACATGAGAACAGAATCAAAACAAAGTTCTAAGTACAAGAGAAAAAACAGTCTTGCATTTGTTTTGCCAAGTTCTAAACAACAGGTGGTCTAAAGCAAAGTTTAACAAAGGGTTTCTGAGGATACTGTAAATTTAGGAAGTCCAGCATCTCAAGAATAAAGGCCAATTCTCTTACTGAAGTCCCTGAAAGAGAATAGGAAACCAGACATCTGTTTGGTGTTAGCATCCTTCAGACGTGACCACTTCAGGGTGAAGCCTCAACTACATGATGGGGTGCTGATGCAAATTTCTCAGCCATGGAACTACCTACCACAAGGCACTCGAATGATACCTGGAGTTTTGCCATTGTCACATCATTTAAGCACACCTGTTTTGGCTCCCTTCTTGCCATACTTCACAGGATTCACAGAATGACCAGCCTGGAAGAGACCTTCAAAATCATCCAGTCCAACCCAGCCCCAACACCTCAACTAAACCATGGCACTGAGTGCCACATCCGATCTTTGTTTAGAAACACATCCAGGGATGGTGACTCCACCACCTCCCTTGCCAGGCCATTCCAATACTTTATCGCTATTTCTGTGAAAAACGTTTTCCTAATATCTAGTCTATATTTCCCTTGATGCAGCTTCAGACTGTGACCTCTGGTTCTGTCAGTTGCTGCCTGGCAAAAGAGACCAACCCCACCTCCCTACAAACACCTGTCAGGAAGCTGTAGAGGGCAATAAGGTCTCCCCTGAGTCTCCTTTTCTCCAGGCTAAACAAGCCCAGCTCCCTCAGTCATTCCTCACAGGGTTTGTCTTCCAAGCCCCTCACCAGCCTTGTTGCCTCCTCTGGACGTGCTTAAGTGTCTCAATGTCCTTCCCAAACTGAGTGGCCCAGAATGTCTCACTGCTTCCCTCTCTCTGGTCTCCTTGGCAGTGAGAGTCCCCCACCAAAAATTGTAGAATCCCATGGATTAATATACATTTGGGCAGGTGGGAACACACAGGTACCTCCTGGCAGGGGGACAAGTTTGACACTGTCCCTTGCAAGACTGCAGATCTGTTGCATCATGTAGGATCACCTGCAGTGCAGGGTCTGGGGACCCCTTTGGTGGGGGGCCCTTGATGAGGCCCTCAGTTGTCCTTGACGTGGTTGTCCCTCACACAGATGTGGCCTTCCAGGGGTGGCAGGCCCCTCAGCTGGGCCAGTCTGCCTGGTGGAGAATGGGTGTTCACTGCATCTGGCCAGAGGCCATACCACACACCCAAAACCTCTCCTCCTTCCCTGCTTTGGTGTAGGGATCTGTGGGAGCCTGGCAGCAGAAAAACCTGGGGCTGGGGCTTCTATCCCAAAGGTGCTGGACTGGGCCCTGTGGTGGATGCTGTTCCAGATGGTGCTTCCCACAATGGTGGTTTAACCCACAGTTCAGGGTTTTAACTCAGATGGCCCATCCAGGGTGGGCTTTGCTGGTGCAGTGTTGTTGTTATACACCTTTGCTGTAATAGGCAAAAGTCTTTCATAACGATGTTTAAGCCATAAACCACATTTCAGTCTCCAACAAGGTCCCTTCAATCCAAACCATTTTGTGACCCTGTGGTTAAGTTAACAACATAAACACAGCATTAAGACCTCATTTTTAAGCAAGAGCTAGAGGAAGTTATGCCACATCACTGGGGGGGAAGGGGGGGAAATAAGCAAAAGAAACTCAATTTCAGTCACTCAGCTACCTTAATCCTCAACTTTGTGGGGACTGTTAAGTGAAATCTGGAAAGCCAGCACATCCGTCATGGTGTTTTTAGTCTTAGTTTTCAAGTTAAGAAAAAGAAAAAAAAAGAACTAAAAAAACCCCTTTAAAGTAAAAGTAACAAAAGGCTTTTGTTAAGACTTTTGAAGTTTTCAGAGCCAATTATCTGAAGTTATCAGTGGGAGTCCTAAGAATTTAAGGTTAATTTCATTTCAGAGCCCCAAGGACAGTTGGCTCTGGAAACAAAAAAACTTGAAGTGCTTGTAGAGAAGAAAGTGGAAGGGAAAAAAAGTCAAGTGGCATAGGGCAAGAAAGCAAGAGATTATTTAGGTCAGCCTTTCTGAAAACCTGAACACAGGAGTACAACAATTTTAGATAAACTCAACAGCCTCCTAAGTGCTTTCAGTAGTCCCGACACTGAAAGAGTACTGCATGAGAGGGGGAAATACTGAGGAAAAATTATAATTTAATGTTTTATAATGAATAATCAAAATGTAAGATTTAATTCCCTTCAATGTGTATATTGCTTCCTTCTTTTCTACTTGCACAGAAGAGAGGAAGGGTTTGAATGCACAGAATGTGCAACTTGAAAACGTTCAATGTAGCATGGAGTTTATTCCAACAGAGAGACACCACAGAAAGCATATGCTGTTAGCCAAATAAATATTTATAGCTTGCACTTTTACAAGTCTCAAAACACCAGTACTCCTCTTGTCTCCATGGCAATTCAGAGGGAGCTTCTGCAAATGGGGGATGGGGATGTAAACTAGTCAGGCTCTCAGAAAAAGCCTATTTTCCAGCCATCTCCTGGTCCTGCCCAGCAATGGTTTCCACAGCAACTCATTGGCAGCTCAAAGACAGCTTGTAAATGCAGTGAGAGCCTATAGCTGCTTCAGCTGTTGCCTATTTTAAGATGCATCAAGATGCTGAGAACATGTGTCTAGTGCCACCATTTTCAAAAGACTGCATGAATAGGCCACTGGTATAGAAGCCCACCCCCCTCATATACAGTGCAAAGCTGAAGCTGAACAAACAGATTTCCCTTTGCATTTCTAGGGGTAACAATCCAGCAGAAACACTACCCCGTGCAAACACCTGGTGAAAATGCATAATGTTATTAAATGTGCAAAA
Source organism: Camarhynchus parvulus (assembly GCF_901933205.1). NCBI lineage: Eukaryota > Metazoa > Chordata > Aves > Passeriformes > Thraupidae > Camarhynchus > Camarhynchus parvulus. The sequence goes on from NC_044571.1 coordinate 101,199,710, forward strand.
TAAAGCTTGGTACCCCGTGCAAACCAGCGTGTTCCTCTGAAGTCAATAGTACCAAGACTGATTTACATCAACTGCAAAATCAGCTCTGAAACACAAGAGAGTTGGAAAATCAGAAGAAACAAACAATACCCCATCACTCCCCAAATGAACACAACCATTGTGGCCCACAGTTTGCGATAAAGATCTCTGAAGCCTCCCACAACCTTTAAGTGACTTTTGCTGGAATTGCCAAACAATTTGGAAAGAATAAACACTTTCATGAAGTCACCTCATTTATAAACCTATAAATACACCCATTATTTATATAAAAATCCTGAAAACAGATTTTGTTTACTTTCAAACTGTATCAACTAGTATTACTTACAATTCCAGTATACTCCATATGAAACTGGAGTCCTTGCTCATTCAGAACCAGTGAAGTCAGACAAGTTCCCTTACTGTTGGAGCATATTTCCAGATGTTTAGGAGGAACACCTTGACAGTATAATTTAAAATTGTTCTAAGTAAATACATTGGTAAAGTGAGGAGGTGTCTCATCCTGTAGTTAGTCCTAATAATTTAAGCTGGAACCAAATTTCTTGTGCATCATAGAATCATATAGTGATTTGGGTTGGAAAAAACCTTACAGATCATCCAGTTTCAACCTGTCTGCCATCCTCAGTCCCTCTCAAATGGAACTTCTCAACACCTTTTTGATTAATCTCAATATTTCTACTAAACACACTGCAGAGGATGAGTACATACAACACTGTATTAAGTTCTGGTTTCTAAAGGTATAGGAGTAGCTAACTAACCAGAATTGTGCACAGCAAACATCTCAAATAACAGGCAGGATAGCTAATTTGTCTAACTACAAACAAATGTCTCATTTGCAGCAAAGTATAACGACCAAGTCAGCATTGCCACCTTATATCCCACTGTGTTCCACCAATGAAGGAGATAAAACATCTGAAATAGTTTAAAATTTTTTTAAGCCCCATTCTCTCTGAAGCAAATATTGACCTAGAATATACTTCTATATGCAATATGTGTAACTCCTTGAGGTGAGTTTTTAAAAAGGGCATTACACATGCCCTTGTTCAAATATGCCTTGTTCAAATCTCATTCAAATTTTCTGACACTACTATCACTTCATTCTATTTAGCATGCCCATTTAAAAGAAAAAAACACGGTCCTTCCAACACTGGTAGGCTGGTCTCCAGATATTCAGCAAGGGTGTTTTGCAGTGCTTTGTGAATTTAGGACTTCTCAGATGTTTCCAGTAACTGAGGGTGGGAGTGGTGGTTTCCCTTGTGTAAATGTCACTTGAACCGTGAATTTTAGGACTGCATCCTATTAGACAGCACTGAACTTGGTTTTTAAGCTTTTTGTCCTCCAGACTAAAGACCAGGTTCTTTGCCAACACGAGCAGGGAACATGATTACCAGTTCTCACAGCTAAAAGAATATGATGAACCCTTCCTAAAATCCAAATGCAATGGCCAAATTGCTCATCTTATTTTCATTCACAAGTTCTTTTACATTGCCAAGGTTGCTCAATAGTCCCTTCCTGGCAGAAGCAACTAACAGCCGTGTTTGATGACCAGTACCTTCAATCAGCTTTGTAGCTTACAGTATGAATGCATATTTTCAGCTTTAATTCTACAGGCCTCTAATAGATAATTTAGTTGTTTAATGCTACATTTTATAGAAACATCTTCTGGCGTATTTGAACAAGACAAGCTACTCTAATTTCTTTAAGGCTAACACACACCAAGAGAAGCTAAAACAAACAGAAGATGTTTTTCACACTCCAAGGAGAAGGTTGATTAGAAGAAATCCTCCGGAAGGTAGAGCTAGGAACAATAGGTCACAGTATAAGAGATGCCAAGTTTTCCTTAAAGGGGACAAAGAAAATTAAAAAATTCAACTACAAAACACTACAGTCTTCATCACAGTAAAAGCTACACAAGCAAAGCAACATACAGGTATTCAGATTAGAAGACATTAGAACAACACTGGAAAGTTACACAGGAAACAGGAATAAACAAACTCTATGCCTTATCTATTTTTAAATCAACCATAAATTTTAACTCGGTGATCATCACAGCTTTCCACAGGAAAGATGTTTTAGGAGCCACATCCTCTAAAGTGCTTCCCTGATTAAACACTTGCAGCTTTGCATCAGAAGAAGGGAAAGCTCAGTACATGAGCCAATATTCACAATTCAGTGGTTTGCTCCTTCATGCAATGGGATTTGACGATCTTGTCTGCAGGTACTTACACTAAGCCGTTGCACTGTCACAAAAATTGTCTTAGAGGGATTTATTACAATAATGTATTCCACAATCCTCAGCTCTGTGCCGAAAGATGGGTATTGTATCTTTAAGACCCTGTAGCCCAAGACCTGGTGTGTGGGGGACCAGGGGGATGAAGAGTTTTGTTTTTGTATGAGCATTTTTAAAAGCTCCTGCCCAGCATTTTCATGGCTCTGTGCGGTGTGGGTTTTGCTGGGCTGGTTTGGTTTTTGGCCCAGGCAAAAAGCTGTTCCTTTCCTTGGCTCAGGGATGCTGCAGTAGCAGCCTTTGGGCTGCCTTAATGTGAACTGAGCAGGGACATTGTGTCAGCAGGAGCAGAGCTGCCCTACTCCAGTGCAAGCCACACTCCATGAACCATGCCGAGCTGGGAAGAAAGCACACTGAGAGGCTCCAGGCCAGCTGCTTTACCTGCTGGGATCTGCTGGACTTTGTCCTGGGGAGAAGGCTGATGCCAGATGAGCCACTGGGCCTCCGTCTGCTGCTGGAAATGCCCCATGAAAGCTTCTGCCTTCCCAAGAGGGAAGCTGACACCATCCTGGATTGCATGTTGAGAGCAGGTAATCTCTGGCATTTTGGGTCTTTGTTCCAGTGTGTGGGGGATGAAATCTAACAGTTCGATATCTAGCACTTATTTACTTTTTTTCTTGCCTTGTGGGCATTCTCTTTGTTAATGAACTGTTGTGTGGTTTTTTTTAATTTTCATCTATTAATATTTATTTCCTATTGCTGGAAAGGAATTGTTGGCACCCTTTAGATGAGGCAACTCATTCCAGAGTGTTCTCCTTTAAATCACCTCAAAGTGAGACAAGACTAAAACAAACAAACAAACAAATGTCGTCAATCCTGCAATTCTGTAAAAAGACAATAAAAATATTTTTTTAAAGCCATGATTTTTTTTAGAGTAAACCACATGCAATTAAGGATTCTGCCCCCTATGCCACTACTATCTCCAGCACAACTTCCGTGCTTAAAAGTCTGCTGGTTAAAGTAGCTGTCTGCAAAACCTCAATAACACATATAACATCATCAATTTAGTTGTTTAATACCAAATTTTATAGAAACATCTGGCACATTTGAACAAGATTGAAGCCACTCTAATTCCATTAAGGCTAACACATGCTTAGAGAAGCTAGAACAAACAGAAGATGTTTTTACACTCAAAGGAGAAGGTTGATTAGAAGAAATCAACATTACATTTGTAGAATACCTGTTAAGAGTCAATAGATTAACATATTTAATTAAGCCATGCCTGCCATATAAGCATATATACTGCTTTAAGCTAATGTTTTGTCATGCATTTTGCCTACTTCTGCCTGTATTCCCTTTATAACCAACTGCTCATGGCATATTGATGCTCTAGAAACTTGGGTGACACAATTCTTGCTTCAAGTTTCCTTTACAAGTCACAGAATCATTAAGGTTGAAAAAGACCTCCAAGACCATCAAGTCCATCCTGTGCCCAATCCTTATCTTGTCTCTCAGACCAGAGCACTGAGTGCCATGTGCAGCCATTCACTGGACACCTGGGTGGGGACTCCACCACCTCCCTGGGCACCCCATTCGGTGCTTGAGATCACTTCTCAAGAAGAATTTCTTCCAAATGTCCAACCTGAATGTTCCCTGACACAACTCAAGGCCATTTCCTGTTGTCCTGTCACTTGTCCCCTGGGAGAAGAGCATGGCCCCACCTGGCTGCATCTTCCTTTCAGGGAGTTGTAGGGAGTGAGAAGTTGCCCACTGAGCCTCCTTTTCTCCAGGCTGAAAATTCCCAGCTCCCTCAGCTGCTCCTTATCAGACTTCTGCTCCAGACCCTTCCCAAGCTCCGCTGCCCTTCTCTGGACATGCTCCACCACTTCCATGTCTTTCTTGCAGCGAGGGCCCAAAACTGGACACAGGATTTGAGGGGTGGCCTTACCAGTACCCAGGACAGGAGGACAATCATTGCCCTGGTCCAGATTACATTAAGACAAAATAATACCACTCTGACTGAAGAACAGTCCAAGGACTTTACTGGGAAACAACTTATTCAGGCATCAGCATAAATACTGTGATCACAAAATAAGGTCTTCAGAGTTCAGCTCCAAATTCACAGAACAGTTTTGTTTTTATAACAGGATCTAGGCACATTTACAGATTTATTCCCACTGTTGTTGCAGGGCTGAACTTATTGCAATGAGCCTGGATGGTACAGAGCATCAGCAGTTCTATGAGTGGCCAAGAAATCAAGAAAGGGAACAAGATGGCTTGTTGAATACATTGCTACCAGCGTTTCTCTTCCCAAAGAGAAACCCATTGCCAACTCAGTCAAAGTTCAACAGTTTTGCTGCAGAAACCTTTGAAAAATAAGCCTGTAAGTTTTTATTGTTTATGACCATCAGGTGTTATTTTAGGGCAGAAACGGAATAGGTTCTTTACAGGACAAAATTAATTACCCTTATACAGGAAAGATTATCCACTTCAGAGTTTACAGATATGTAATGCAACTCTTTGTACACAACTCTTCATAGCCAAGTCTACACATATCTTCTACCTAAACAGTCTAATTTTATAACAAAGCCTCTTGTCCCATTTAGCCATAAAACTTCCTTGGAGATGCATGTCCACCCAGCACATGCATCCCATCCCACAGCAGAGGCAGCTTAAGAATGAACTGTCTACCCTTCAGTCAACACAACCGGCAATCTAAAATAACCAGATTTTTTTTTTACATGCAAGACTTCAGCAGGGCTCCATAAAGGTACAGGGGATTCAAACAAAGCATACAGATGCAGGATAGCAGCTTTAACAGCAACACAAATGAGTAGAAAATTTTTCCCATTTCAAAACTGATTAGTCCCATTCCAAAACTGAGAGTGTTTAAGTTACTAATATATCTACACTGAACATACAATTTAAATAGTGTGCCTTGAGACAGAGCTAGCTCAGGAAATATGTTCTGCACCTGGAAGTCCATACCTACAAAGAACTGGCTGTCCCCTTCCTCTTTCTCTGTTCACATAGCTTTCAAAAGCTTTGAATAAATTTTAAATATGTGCAATTGCTTACAGAGGCATCACTTCATTCTTCTCTCACAAAAATCAGTCCTCCCAACAGCTACTTATGCTAGAAAGCCACTGTCTTTCAGCAACTGGGCAAAACCTCTGTAGCACTGTTTTCCCTCCCTTCTTGCCCCTTAGAAAGGTGGCTAAGAATTTAAACACAACTGGAAAGCAAGTAGGAACTGCATGTGGATTGTTCCTGTTTTGACAACACAGCTAGACATACAACTGGAACATAAATGAAATAAGAAATAGTGTGCAGTGGCAGGAAAAAGCAGAGCTGAAAAAATCTTCAATCAGTCTCTACAAATATTGCTGATTCACTGTTGACAGAGCCTCCCCAGATGATTTTTTATCCCCCAAAACAAGAGTCTGAAGACAACTGCTATAGAAGTCAAGTACATTAATTCTGCAAATACCCAACTGCACCCTTTCCCCTCCTCCTCTTCCTCCTCTCAGGCACATCTTTTGTCTCGTAAGTATCATCATTGTCATCTCTTAGGCAACAAATCGAAGAAAATTCCCTGAGAAAAAGAAGAAAAAAAAAAGGAAAAATCCTAACTTCCAACTTTTTTTTTACTCATTTTTGCTAGCTACTAGAAGGCTTCAGTTCTGAGACAGGGCCTCCAGAGACAAGTACTGTCTATGCATTCTAGTGGCAACCTGCTCACATAATAGGCATTAAAATGCTGTTTTTCTGCATGGTATAGATGGGTAATGCAATGGTTAGCTCCCACAATTAAGGGATGAATATTATGTGTATGCTAAGAGAAGTTTTATTGATGTATAGTTATGTTATTGTGATATGTTCTCCCCATACTCCTCTTTCCCCTCCCATTTTATTGTTGTCACGGGATGGCCTTGGCAGTCAGGGCATTTGGGGGGAGGGCAGGCTTGTTACTGGGGGGCACAGCATGGCAACACCTGACCTTAATCAAATTGCAAGAAAGGGGTCTCCATCATTGGAAGGTGAAGAAGAGTTGACTGATGGACTTTGGGAGGGGCTGGGGTTACATGATGCAACACCACGAGCATAAAAGCTGGAGCAGCCGTTTTGTGAGTGAGCACGTGGCAGTTTAGTTCCATGCTCCCAGCACTGCTCTTTCTCCTTATTCAGTCATTTGTTGTATTTGTTAAGGTTTAGTAAACCTTTGAAATCTTAAAATGAGAGGTTGTTTCTCACACTGCATATATTCTTCCTCGTATTTTTACAAGTATGCCAAACACAAATGCTTGTCCAACTCTAACATACACAAGTCTGCATAACACCCCCAAGATTGTCTCCCAGTTCCTACTGGGCACTTACTGCAGGCTGAGATACAATAATTTTGGTTTGTATATTATATTGATTTGAGAAAATGTAATTTCTCAGGAATTTTCCATCATTACCTCCAAGTAGTATATTAGAAGTTTGTGAATAACAAATATAGCCTGTTTTGCTAAAATTATCTAGTATCAAAAAAACATATAATACATCATTTTTCCATCCAGACAATTATATGTTTTGTTCCCCTTTGAATCTGATCCAGTGGTTTGGATGGTGTCAAAAGCATTTTCAATCCTTAAGATGTTAATCCACCTAAGAGCTATGAAATATATCTATTGAAACTTCATACTTGTAGGGTCTCTTCTCTCCAGCTCAAATCTCACCATTTTGTACCTCTTTAAACAATCAGAATCAAATTGTAGCTATTTCAATTCAAGCTTTATTTTCCCATCTCTTACTGAAAACTGCTAAGTTTTGAACTTCTAAAAAGGAATAATTCAAAAAGGTTCAGTACCAGTTTTGTTGTTCTTTTTTTAATGGTTTCCCCTGCAAATAATCTTTGGAAGAAATTGGGTGCCTGCTTTAATTTTTATTAATCAGAAAGGTCGACAGACTTACTAGTAGTTCAACACTACGACTGTTAAATTACTTTCTCTTTTCAGAAATAGCCATTTTCCCCTTCTGCTTTCTCCAAAAGCTCCTCCACCTCCCACTGTGTTAGAAACCAGCAAATGAACAGGACCAGATGTTCAGCTGCCAAGCTTACTTTCTGCCCAGTTAAAGAAATTTTATGTAAGCACTTGAGTGCTTGATGATATATTGTGATCATAGAGGTCACAAAATCAGTTGGAGTCCTCCAGGAAAAAAAGTGACTTTGGAAATACAGGTGAGTGCAAGCAATGGCAATCATCCAAATGCTTCTCCAGCCTCATCTGCTGTCTCATTCTTTGAAATTCATATTCCATTCTCTAAAAAAACCCAGCATTTAGATGAAGGAAACAAATAATTTGTCTTGATTACAAGAGACCATAATATTTGCTTTAAGCTTCCTGAAGTTGAATTACAGAACAATCACAGTGCTTTGAGGAAGATGTGAGAGGCTTTTCTGCAGAAATGTTTTGCTGAAACTGATGGTTCTTTCAAAAGTACTGGGGATGGGAGAAGACATGCTAGAAAGTAAAACTGTAACAAAGTTAGCTTAACAAAAGTGGGGTGGGAGAGGAGGTGAGCTAACCAGAATAGAATGAATTACTTAAAATAAACAGCTTCCACATAACATTTCCCTCAGTTTCCATTAAAGTGCTCTCCCCATGGTACTGAACTAGAACTAAACTAGCCCCTGAACTAGACAGCAAGAACTTGTAAACCACCTCTTTTCCCACAAATATGCAAAACTGCCACAAAGTTAACATAGTGGAGAAAAAAATCCCAGCAAAACAAGAAAAAACAGCAGTAAGACAGCTCATTGTACACATCCCCAAGGACACTATTTTATGCAAATTTTGTTTTTCCTGATATCCTTATATAACTTCAAGGGAATTTAGCCATTCCATATGGCCCTGTCAAACAGTCTGCAAGGACAAATACATATGTCTGCCTTTGCTTCAATTGCTTTAATAGACAAGATATTTATTTTCTAAGTAACCTTCCTTTACATAAGCATTTGTACTGGAGTCACCTCTAGCATTTCTAAGGGAAAATATATGACACTAAGCCTTACTTTAAGAAAAGTGTTCCTAAAAGGGTTCACCATGTGCAGGGAGCAAGTGTCTTCAGAAGTGTTCCAACACAAGGATTACATTTTGATAGTTGATGGATTCTAAGTAGCTCATACCAGATGGATACTTTTACATCCCAACTGCAGAACTATATTACTAGCTGTTCCTGGCTCTCTAAAAGCACCACCAACCCAAAACTCTTCCCCCTCAAACCAAGAAAGCTTGCTTACTGCTACTGCAGAAGGTTCACATGCATGTCACTGTCTATCTTCAGTGAAGAAATACTACTATTATTTACTCATGTGAATTTATGAGGAAACTGAATTTTCTTAATATCAGATGTACAAGAAGATCTCCCATACTTGACAAGAGGACTTCTGCCTTACAGACTTCTTCCTAGTGACCACCAGCACTTGAGAAGAAATTAAAACATCGGGGCACTCTTGGAGGAAGGGTAAGTATCTGCCGTAATGTTTTTAGTATACTTCTTTAAAAACAGGTCTGCACACACCCCAAATAACATTTGGAGTTAGCCAGTGAACACAGACAAGTTTGGTTGCTCTAGGTCATGAAAGATGACACCAGGTGTTCTGTTAAATCAATCAACTGAAAAGATGATGTCAAAATCCAGCTAATTCTGTATTCTCACCAAATCGTTTGCACTGGCATCAGCCAGTTTCTGAAGCAGATCCTGGCAGCTACCAAAACAGGCTGCAGCAGGAATTACAGGTGTAATACAGGAAATAATCACAAAAATATCTTTCTGTAATTCAGTTAAATAGCCAATGGGAAGACCTCATCCAGGCTTAATTAGATCTGTGACTCACAGTGGTAGCTTTAACTGTCATTATTAATGCCAGATGCCCTATGATATTCACAATTACCAGAAATATGTATCCTACAACATGAACAAAGAATTGTTGCAACTTTAAAACTGAGAAAACAGGACCTCAGAGGCCAAGCAATAACAAAAGCAAATCCTCCTCTTGCATTCATCCACCTTAAAAAAGAAACAAGGAATTGCAACTGTCCTGATGTAACATTTCCAGTCATGTTTCTTGTCTCCTCTATACAGTGAGGGAAGACAGCCACCCTCATTTTCTCTTCTGCACATCCAATAGCAGTCTGTGGGGCCAGCAGCCTAGAAGAATGATACCATGGGGCCAACCAAGGAGGAGCTCTCTCTGCCTCCTTTCTGCTGGAGAGAGACAGAGGGAGACAGAGCAGCAACACTTGTGGCTGAGCCCTCTCAGGAATACAGAGCCCTTCTAAGCAGCATGCCCAGGTTTAAGGAAAACAGCATGACTTGCTGAAATGCAGCAAAAGCCATAATTTCTGAGAGGCATGCCAGTAACTCACAGCCAGTTTCTTCTGAGCGTGAGGATCTAAGCAAGAGGGTGAAATTGTAAAGGTTACTAAATAAGCTAGAGAGAAGCATGTATCCCTTTTAAAGACAGAAATAGTCTTCCCTACCATGTCAATTTGTATCAGTTTTAGATGCATATGGGTATCTTGTGCAGTCTCACCACAGTCATAAATGGAAAATGTTAGGCTGAGACTAGAAACAAACATTGCTTTTTTGTACTTAGTTTTCATTTGTTTGCTTATATATTAGCAGTTTAGTATCCTCCTACAACTTATGCTGTAGTGTCTAAGAGTCTGTGCATGTTTCTAAACCTTGAGCAGCCTTTAGCAAAGAAATACTGCTTCTCACCTAAACCAGCAAGAGAATGAACATTCAGTTGATGCCTCTTCCCCCACTCCTGCTCCAAAACCAGGCTGTCTGCTTTATAGCATTATGTTGAACAGATATTACTAGAGAACTATGCAGTCTTACAAATTTAAGAAATCCCATCTCACCTGAATATGGCCTAATTTAGAAATCAGTTCCTACGAAGCACATCCAGCAAACAGAGAAGGTTCAATAAGAGGCTGAGTGTCGACAATAGTCTCAATTTTGAGTACATTAGTTGTGTATCACATACAGTCAAGAAAGCATAGTTTAAACACTTCCACTGTCAATTCCTACAGCAACGCAGTCATGCTTTATGACTTTTTTTTGTCAGGGTTGGTGGGGGGGAAGAAACAAAAGGCTTCTTTGGTCTAGAATCTCTGTATCTGAGTGAAAGATTTCTGAGAAATAAGGAGTGGGGTTTTCTTGAGCCAGAACAAATAAACAAAATATCACCTTACTTACTGCTCAAACTACCCCAGTGAGCTCCATCAAATATTTAGGAAAGACTACTATTAATTGCCTATGCATTGTCCTCACACACACATTTGCTTCCAGCATCACCACCTGGAGTCTAATTTCAATGTGCACTAATATTAAGAAATATCACACCTAGATGCTCCTCAGAAAGGCCATTTGGTCAGTACATACTATCTCCTCCAATGAAGCCATGATGGTTAATAACAATTTCTGTACCTGTTCTGTCTTGCCAACAGAGCTCACAAGTCTTAGGCTGTGGCACCTTTGACGACTATGAGTTGTCAATTCCAGAAGCTTGTGCTGAAAGAGAACATGATTAAAGACTCCCAGCTCCCTTACTTTCCCTAAATTAAAGGTGGAAAGGAAGATTAGCTCACAGAAGCTACAATTTCTGCAGGTCATGAATATTTCTTAGCAAGCTCTCAAAAGCAATTCAAACATCATCTGCCTTGGCTATGCTGATGCCCTTTTCTGCAGCTCACCTACCAAGAAAGTGCTCTATACCTGCTCCACAATTTAACCACAGAATTGCAGAATCATTTAGGCTGGAAAAGATCTCTAAGAGCAGTGAGTCCAACCTTTGACCAACCACCGCCTTCACAACTAGACCAGGGCACTGAGTGCCACGTCCAGTTGTTTCTTGAACACTTCCAGGGATGGTGACCCTACCACCTCCCTGAGAGCCCATTCCAATGTTTAACAACTTTTCCATGTTCTTCCTGATGTCCTCCCCTGACTCATCCTGAGGTTGTGTCCTCCTGCCATGTTGCTGGTTGCCTGGGAGAAGAGGCCAGCCCCTATGCTGCTTGTGAGGTATCAACCACTCCTTCCTTTTCCTCACTGGTTTCTGCCCATTCCCCACCATCTGCAGGGCACATGGGTCCCACATAAGAGACTGCTCAGCCCATTTGCCTGACTCAGACACCTGAATTACTCAGCCTTACTGTTCATGTAGACACACTGCAGCCACAGGAGCAGCAGCAGACTTCTGGTTGCCTGGATTTCTTCCTGGGTTTCCTCTGGCTCCCACAAAAAATAGGCATTTACACACCCATGCACCTACAATCACTTTCTTCACAAAAAGACTTCTTATCAGCACCTTGCTTGTAAACTTGCTTTCCACCTAGTGTTTCTTTGGAATTGGGACAGGAAGGAAAAAAAAAAGCCCACCAAGAAGAAACCTCCAAGTCTGATAACAATGTAGGCACCAGACTGTGATGCGCCGTATTGCATGCTGTATCATTTCCTTAACAGTCCAAGCCAGCACTGCCAACAGACAACTAACCAGGAGGCTGAGCAGCCTGAACACACTGAAACCTGTCGCCAGAAAAAATCACAGCAGTTTCACCTGCTCAGATATATCATGCAATCAAGAAGAAATTAAGAAAAAAAAACCCAAAAAACCCCAAAACCAGAAAACCATGTTTATTATTATTTTTAGTTACTATGTGAAAGAGAATTTCTGCACTAGCTGTTCATTTAACGGCCCAACATTTCCATAAGGTCTTGTAGGAAAAAAAAGAGAGGAAAAAAAAATTTCCAAGCCAAAGACCTATCAGACATGCATAACTTCAAGTATCTCCACTGCAGGACTCTTGGAAAAAAAAAAGGGAGTTTACACACACAGAGCTTTCTGTTAGGTAACGTTCTGTTAGGAGGAATGAAAGGTAAACCTCGAAATATACCCAGCATCAATACCATGGACATTCCACATCTACAATGGATTGAGAACCCATCTGGGCTGGTCCTAGGTGGTCATTTCATTGGAAGACATTGCTACATAAGTCTTTTCAAAACACTATTTTCATGTACTGCCCTTTCCCCAAACATCAGTAAGACACAAAAAGCATAGAACAGAAGCACTGTAAGACATGATCTGAAAGTGACAGCCTTATCACCACTGGCACTATTAACAGTAGTGTTAATTCAGTGGTTCTCTGTAGGTACCTGCTGCACACATCTCCTTTTTCCTATTATTTATGCGTGCTTTCCGGCTGGGGAATCTTTGCTCAACTTACCCTTTTGTTTTTAAGGAGTTAGGAGCATAAAAATACTGGAAACTCAAGTCTGTTCCGAAGATGCAGCATCCAGTGCTGGCAACAGAAAACGCCCTCCCGCCCCTTGTTCATTCACCTTGCAAAAGCCACCAGAAAAACAAACTATGCAGCCCGCATCCCAAAGTTTGCACGGCAGCAGACGGCCGCTGACTTGCACTTAGCCAGGCCGGCCTTAAACAGGTTACATCTGCGCGAAAACATGGAAAAAGACACATGGAAAGAATCAGCGCGCACCGCCCCGGCTGTGGCGGGGGAAGCGCTCGTTGGCGTTTCGTTCTTGGAGACGCGACTCGGCTCCTCTCGCTCCGGGATGAGGGAGGGAAGCGGCACCTCTGGGAGCCATCCCCCTCAATATACACACACACACACAGATCCCGCGGGGACAGATCCCAGCGGGTCGGGAAGCCCGGGGAGCCCCCCGAGGCGGCGGTATCCCGGCGGGACAGGGACACTTACAGCTCAGGAGCCCCAGGCAGAGCAGAAGCAGCAGGCGCCGGCTGCGGCTCGCCATCTTCCCGCGGCAGCGGCAGCGGCGTGGGGCGGTGCCCGGGGCCGGGGGCTCGGCGCCCGCGGAGCTCTCGCAGCGCCCGGCCGGGCTCTGCCTCCGCCGGAGCCGGAGCCGCCCCAAACTTTTAACGTGTCCGAGGAGGCGTCTCCCCGCTCGGAGCGCAGGAGCCGGGGCTTGAGGCGGGGATGTGCCCTGGCCGCCCGCCCAGAGCGGGGAGCCGCGGCGGGCTGCGGCGCCGAGAGCATCCCTCTCCTCCACCGCCCCCGCATCCCGGGCACTGCGCTGTGCTGAATCCAGAACTTCTTCTCTCCGTTTCGTTTATTTATTTATTTATCTTTAAGCGGGGACATCTTCATAAACTCAAGGACATTTGTTGCAACAGAAGAAACTTTTCGTTAGGAAAAGATTTAATTTCTCAAAGAAGAGCGTTGTCCCTGTTGGTGCGCTTCCCTCAGGCAAATCTCCCCAAGGGGGGTAGTGGGGATAACGGGGTGAAATCACGGAACAAACATTTGGATATTCCGGCTAACCAAAAAGCCATGTGAGGGCGAGGCGAGGCGCTGTTTTAAAGGCGAAAGAAGTCACAGTGACTCCTTGTGCCTCTCTGTGCAGCTGGATAGGACAGAATCCCACCTACAGCAGGAGATGGGTCACACGGTGACCTTCGAAACATTTTTATTATGTTGTTATTTTGTACCAGACTAGGAGAATTTTTCTGTTAAATATGCAGGTGGTGTGATGGTTCTTTAAATTTATGAATCGAGGAAAATGACTCATCTTGACAGTTAATAGTGTAACTGAATAGTTTCCAACGACATCTTAAAAATGCATTACCACTGATGTAAAGCAGTTCTATAACAAGAAAAGTATCACAAGTATTTTTTTTTTTGGTATTCAGAACAGCAATGTCGGCTATATTTTGTTAGAGGGCAACAAAATGAAGAAAGATCATTTATAAATAAGATCTCTAACAGCTATTTTAATGGAGAGCAAGGAAGTAGGATGCCATGATGCTCTTCATGGCAAAATCTTCTTAGTTTATTTTTCACGTGGAAAAAATGTATACAGAACACAAGTAATGGGCTTTATTTTAATTTCTTTAAAAAAATCTGCATGCATATATGTATGTATGTATGTATGTCCAGTATATATTACTGGCATCATGACATGCATTTAATAAAATCAAAACTGTCCCATTGAAAACAGAAAAGTTTTTTTGTGGGTCCCAGCACATCATAGCTTTAGGCAAGTACAAAAGTTCATTGATTTCAGTAGGACTGTTTTACTGTTTAGTCAGACAGTGATGGAAATCTTGTCTTGATATAACATTTAAATATGGCAAGAGTCTGGTGGAAAAGTTATAAACATGGGGAATGTTAAGAAATTGCAGTATGCAATTAAATTAATGGATAGGCGATAGGATGTTATTAATACTGATGGTTGATGGAAAACTAACATGCCCTGGCCGTGTGTGCTGAGAGCCCAAAAACCCTCCATGTGCTGGGCTCATCCAGAGCCCCGTGGGCAGCAGGGCAGGGAGGGGATTCTGCCCCTCTGCCCCCTCTGCTGAGACCCCACCTGCAGGGCTGCATCCAGCTCTGAGGTCCCAGCACAGAAATGACATGGACCTGTTGGAGTGAGGCCAGAGGAGACCACCAAGGTGATGGGGGACTGGAGCACCTCCCTTATGAAGACAGGCTAAGAGATTTGGGGCTGTTCAGCCTGGAAAAGAAAGGGTTGCATGGACAACTCACAGCAGCTTTCAAGTATCTGAAGGGAGGCAGGAGAGAGACTCTTCATCAGAAAATGTAGTGACAGGACAAGGAATAATGGGTTCAAACTGAGAGAGGGAAAATCTAGGTTTACACACATGGAAGAAATTCTTTACAGTGAGCATGATGGCATGGATTGCCCAGAGCAGCTGTGGCTGCCTCATCCCTGGAAGCGTTCAAGGCCAGGCTGGATGGGACTCTGAGTGACCTGGTCTAATGAAAGTTGTGGAATGAGATGGACTTTAAGGTCACTTCCAACCTAAGGCTTTCTGTGATTCTGTGATTCATTAACACAGCTCTTATACTATAGTAAATCCATTTAAATGAGAAGGTTTTATACAAGCATGAGGTCAGACTAAAGTTCCTTTCTTCTGTTCACTATTTCATTTCTCATGCAAGTGAAGCAAATTCCTAGTGTTTCCCCCACATTTCTTTGACTTTTTCTAGTACTGTTCATATTTTCTTTCCATTCCTTTGTTTTATTTCAGCAATGACTAGATCATGGTTTCTCCGCTTGCTTTATACAACTACAGGAAGCACCAGCAGTTAAATGTTAGTGTTTTGAAGGCATTTACAGAATTACTGGAAAAGTGGTTGTAATACATATGGTTCATTTAATATACACAGTTTTTCTCAATGTACATTGCTCAAAAATTGTAGTCTTAAAAATACTGATTTGTTAGAATACTACTTGTTAGAAGGGCAGAAGACTGCTATCCATATTTTTTACCTTTTAAAAATGGAGTAGAAATGTTTTCATTAAATAACACATAGAGCCCCAAATGGAAGAATTTGAGATGCTCAGTTTAAGTTATTCCTGGAGAACTTTCCACAGACACTCCTTTTTAGAATAATAAAAATAGTCTATAATTAACATCTGCACACAAAATGCTAGTCAAGAATAGCCCTCTTATTTTGTGATAGCTGTTCTAGTCAAGTTCTTTGTATAGAAAAGCCTTGAAAAATTGAGTGTAATTGCAACATGATTTCAAGATTTGGATATTTTGTAGCAATCCCAGAAATTAATAAAATGAAAGACTGCCCTCATTTTATTAGGCAATATTTTAGATAAATCTACATGCTTACATTGCAATGGAATTCTTCCTGTTTTTAATGAAGCTTTCTATTGCAAATGTGAAGTGCTGATGATAATCTGTTCTAATAATGAGTTTACCTCTTTTATTATTGCACCATCACTGTGTTACAATCCAATTTTTTGGGTTATTAGAAATGCCTCTGCTTGAATTAAGGTGCAAACAAGACTGTATGCCAAAGTCAATAATATGGGTTTTATTTAATTAGAAATATGAGAGAGACAGAGAGAGAGAAGGAGAGAGAGAAAGCAAGAAATAGAAAAGAGGTAAGGAGACAGAAGGAGAGTGACAGAGACAGATCAAAGAAAATATCACTACTGTGTGAATCCCAATGGTGTTCTGTTGATCCTCTCCAGCTGGTGGTGTTGGTGGTGAAGGTCCCCCCTGAAAAGCACAGAATCCAATGGATTAATACGTGCTCAGGCCAGGCCAGCTGAGAATGCCCAGGTACCTCCCCTGGAAGGAGGCAGTCTCTTGCAGCAGACTCTGGGTCTGTTGTATCATTTTGCATCCATGCAGTCCTGTGGTGCAAGGGCTCTGGGATGCACTTTCAGGATCTTTGATGGATTATGGCACCCCCTCAGCCTCCTCCCACGTGAATGTCCCATGGATGTGGCCTGTGGGGTTGGGGGTTTCAGAGCTGGGCAGGTTTGTGTGAGGGAGGATGGGTGTTCATTGCCTCTGATCAGAGGTTACACCACACATCCAAAACCTCCTCCTCACCCCTTGGTTGGGGGCAGTCTGCAAACCTGGCCTCTGAGGGCTGTGGTCTCCCACACCCCAAATCCAGCCAGGGATGGTTTTCTGCAGGGTTTGGCTTTCTTGTGGACGCATTCCTTTCCCTCAGCCTTGTTTGTTTCTCCCCAGACTTGAGATGATTGAACATAATGTTGCATTTATCTTTTCCAGGCTGCTTAACTCACGGTGCAAGGTTCCAGTCAGGCATCTTCAAGCAGGGATGGGCTTCTGTGGTTCTAGTTTCTTTATACAGTTTTTACTATAATGGGCAAAACTCCTTCATAACAATATTTAAGGCATGAACCACTTCAGTCCCTGACATGCTGCCAGAGTTCAGTTCTCCTCACCGAACAGAAAAACTGTTTTGAAAAATAATTTGTAAAAATTCTGTGAAAGACCATAAGCCTCTGGCTCTTCACTTGGGAAACATTTTATCTTTCCTAGCTGTAGGATGCTAAAAATGAATAAAGAGAAATCAAATTATATTAAGAGAATCCTCCTTTTGGTTATTTCTCCACTCAAAATATGTTTTATTTTGCAGGGGGAACAAAGTCTCTCTAGATTTATTCTTCAACAATTTGCATGCAGATTTCTAGAATAGCTTTAATGTAAAATAACAAAAAATCAGTATAACAAATTAGAACTGCTAAATTTGGTTGCAAAGGTGTTGCAATGTAGACACTAAAACATCTATCACAGATAGATTAGCAAGGAAGATGACTGATTCCTCTTCTTGAAAACCTGCATGGAAGAGGGGCAAAAGCAGTGCAGTCCATGAACAGAACTGGCTGTTTAATTAGCACTTTGAAGAGTAAGATGCTAATTTCTATGGAATCTCTTCTCTGTTATGACTTACATATGCCAGACTAGAAGATAGTTGCAGGAGAGATGATGAATGTTTCATCCCTGCACTGCCATTAAAAAAAAATTTAGAAAAAAGTTTAATGACAGACAATGTTTCCCTAGTCAGTCACAATCAGGCATATCTCAAGTTTGCTCATTGAATTTAAGTAGATTAAATAATGCAACCCTCATTCCATGTAAGAAAGTACATACTTTTATCCTGTTGATAAGCTAGTAGTATAGATGTCTGATGATCTGGGAGAAGCTGTTCTCTTGTTTGCAGAGTGAAATGCCAGTCAAAGCATAAAGGATTACAGTTCTGTGCTGCTTACCATGGTTGCTCTTTAAATGTTTTAGTGTCTCTTGGTTAATCTATAATAGAAGATAACCCAGCAAGTTTGGTGATAACTGTGCCTATAATGATAAGAGTATCAGTGGGGAAGATGTAGAATATGGAGCCACAAAGGGAGAAAATGAAAGACACAGAAAAAAAAGTGTTCCTGTGCATAAGTATGCCTATCATTCTTTATACGGCCAGTTGAGAGCCTACTGTTATTGGAACTCGCATGGTTCAGGCTGTGATCAAGAAGACGCCTTTGAATATTTTTCCATATTTAATGAAGAAGAAACACATTTTTTCATATTTCTAAAAAGAGAAATGTTATGTTTGAGATGGTCAGAGATGCCATTTGAGATTTGGTGCCATAGCCTGTGCATGAGGTCTCTGTACACATCTTTTTTCTAAGCACACTAAGTTGTTGTCACATATATTTGCTGTAATAAATGCTAAATACAGTAGCACACAGCTGTGAAGTGACCATTCTGATGTGATTCCAGGCATAGCTATGGGACAAGTTGATGGAAAACTATTTTGTAAAACTTCTAAAACAGACTCCATTGAATTTAGCTCAATTGCCAATATGCATATTTTACAATCCATATCACAATTTTTTTTTCTAAAGATCATTGATTGATGTGCTATGCATTTTTCGTGCAGCTTTGACTGCCAGCTGCAGCACATTGAATCTATCAGCTTGAAAGCCTTGCCTTTTCGTGTAAAGAATAATCAGCAGCCATATGTAAGTGTGTAGACAGGCTAATACTTCCAATTTAAGGAACGATTTTTTCTTTAGCAATTTTAGTTATCACCACACCTGGTTTTTTACAATGTCCTGGGATATTGCTTTAATGGCTGCCCACTCCCTCGGTTACAGGAGGCCTTGTCTCCTTTTGAGTTCTGTGGCTTTTTATTATTTTTTATAGCTGCTTCATGTGAATTGTTTTAACTCACATCTGGGGAAAAAAACCCTGATTTATCTGACAGATTATCTGCTTGTTTTGTAATTTGACACCAAAAACTGTGAGCAAGTATATTTTTGAGAAAAGAAGCAAAAAAAAATATTTTAGATACTTTGTTTTTTTTCCTCCAAGCAGTCATTGATGGCTGTTTAAAGACAGAGCATGGCATGGATTAGCTGCCTGGCTGTAATGCAATGGACTAGAGTAGTGATAGAACACTGTATTGCTTTTAGACTGTTAAAATATTTCATACCTAATGGGACTGCCAAACTTCAACCAAGAAGGCCACAAAATGTGAGGGCAGAACAAGTAAAGAGCAATACAAATTACTTGTTCTCGGCAGTGTTTTTCAGTGAAACCCCCTACAGCCCACCTTCATTTTCTGGAATGTCTTGTATGATTTTATCTTGGACTTGCAAAGTACAGAATCAATGCCTTTTTCTTCTTTTTTTTTTTTTTTTAAACCGAACTTGCAAGATTACTGCCACTGAGTAGGCAGCTCAGTAGCAATTAAAGGTACTTTTCCAAAAATGATCATCACATGGTGTGGCACTGTTGGACACAATTCATCCTAAGCAACAGTGGACAATGCATTAGTCACAATGCTGCTGGTGGAGAATTCAGAATTATTTTGCCACAGTGTTCATAATGCTTTACTGCTCAATAGGTAAAAGAATGCCTGGATGGCAGAGCCCAGAGTTCTGGTGAGTGGTGTTAAATCCAGTGGGCAACTGCTCACCAGTGGTGTCCCCAGTGCTCAATATTGGGGACAACCCTGTTTCATATCTTTGTAATGATCTGGATGAGGGGATCGAGTGCATCCCCAGTCAGTTGCAGACAACACCAAGTTGGGTGGGAATGTCAATCTGCTGGAGGGCAGGAGGGGTCTGCAAGAGGAAGCAGGACAGGCTAGATCAATGGGCTGAGCCCAGTGGTCTGAGGTTCAACCAGGCCAATTACCAGGTCCTGCCCTTAGGACAAACCCCTGCAGGACAGGCTAGGGCAGAGTGTCTGGAAAGTAGGAAAAGGACCTGGGGGTGCTGGTTACAGCAATTGATCATGAGCCAGCACATGCCCTGATGGCCAAGAAAGCCAATGGCATCTGGCTTGTGTCAGAAAAAGTACGGCCAGCAGGAGCAGGGCAGCAACCATTCCCTGCACTCAGCACTGGTGAGGCCACATCTCAGAACCTGTGTTCAGCTCTGGGCCCCTTAATTCAGGAAGGACAGTGATGTGCTGCACCATGCCCAGAAGGGCAGTTAAGCTGGGGAAGGATCTGGAGCTCAAGTCTGATGTGGGGTAGCTGAGGAACCTGGAGTTGTATGGCCTGGAGAAAAGAAGGCTGAGGGGAGGTCTTATTCTCTACAACTACCTCCCAGGACAGTGTAGCCAGGCTGGTCTCTACTCCCAAGTAACAAGTGATAGGATAGGAGAAAATGGTCTTAAGTCATGCCAGGGGAGGTTCAAGTTGGATATTAGGAAAAATTTTGTCGCAGAAAGGGTTGTAGAGCATTGAAACAGGCTGCACAGGGAAGTGGCAGAAGTGTTCAGAAACTAAACAGATGCAGTACTTTGTCATACGGTTTAGTAGATGTGGTGGTATTCAGTTAAAGATTGGACTTTATGGTCTTGGAGGTCTTTTCCAACTTCAGTGATTCCATGATTCTATAATTCTATGGTGCTATGAAGAATACACCTCTTAAGATGTAGTTACACTGCATGTTGTCTTACAAGGCTGTTGCTGCTTCTGGCCATGGATTACTGCTCTCACTTTGCTTGTGCATGAAAATTAGTATAAGAAATAATGTTAATCATATGAATAAAACATTATCTTTCAGCAGTACTCATCCTGCAAATTGTATCACTTCAGCAACCTTGCATTCAGTGCCTTGTACAGTGCTGCTACAGTTGTTTACCTAGAGGATGAGCAGAGAGAAACAGCCAAGAATGGCAAAGGGAGGCTCAGGAACTTTTAAGCCAATTTTACTTTTGAAGCAATCTTTAAGTGAGCTCAGAGCTGGCTTTGGGACTATGAGGGTGATAAACAGTCATGGTTTGTTGCTTACATACTTCTGTTGTATCACATACCATGGCATAAGAGCAATTAAAGGGTTCCTGTTGCTTCAGAGGGAAACCTCCTATTATCTGACCATTATCAAATAATAGACATGGTTTTCCTGAAAGTTAAAGGGCTTTATGAAGACTGGTAGAATGAAATTATTCTTGGACAGTTCTGTTGAGCAATCTCTTTGTTTTTCTTTAGGCATTGAGGGTGGGCTGCCCAGGCTCCTTTGGATGCAGCCCAGGACACAATTGGCTTTCTGGGCTATGAGCACTCACTGCTGGCTCATGTTCAGTTTTTCATCAACCATCACCCCTAAGTCCTTCTACAAAAAGCTGCTGTCAATAACCGTGGGTGAAATTTCCAGCACTTTGGACATATTTTGATTTTCTCTGGGTGGTACAGCTTTGCACTGTCATTCTGGTGGCTGAGGGTTACCAAAAGGCAGATAACCCTGCTCCTCTCTAAAGTCTTCAGTGTGTTACAAATCCCAGATTTTTTAAAATCTGCATTATGCTTCCAGAATTACACCAAACAAGTAAAAGGACAGAGCAGATATCCTACCATCATTTTTTTTGAAGATTCAGCTGAATAAAAAGTTAGAAATACTTGTACAAAAGAAGATTTAGAGATCAGGAAGTGCCAGTTTAATATAGATATGTATAATAAAATGTGCAGTATTAAGTAGGACTTTACTCCTGTTCAGTACTCCCTCAGAGTAACAGAACAGGGTTGTTTCTGTCTCATTCTCTGAACATTTTGAATTATCTACTTATAGAATAAAAGTGTTCTTTTTATACCCTACTCTAGTAACCTTGTTTTGCTTATGGTTTTTTAACCATTTAAACCAAAATGATTATGTCATGTGATCATTGACTGCATATGATTCCTTGAGTTAATAGGAGAAATGGTGTAGTTGAGCTGTAATTATGCAAATATTGGCAGCATTCTATGTAACTTGTATTTCACTCATTTTAAAAATGAGGAAGCAGGATGATTGAATTGCTGAAATTCTTAACCTATCAAATAATGTAACCAAAGGCACAAATAGCAACCTTACTCACACCCCTGGTTTTATGGATGAGAGCCCAGGTAAAGAGGGAAGCCAGTGCCAGGTACCAAACCAAGGGGACCCAGCTGTCCCAGTGCTCCACAGATGTGTTTCCACAGTGGAAAATGCCATGTGTTTTATTTTTTTTTTTTGATGCTGAGTTTAATTACATGCTTTAGCTCTTAATGACACTAATTCATTTTTACTGTCTGACATTGGTTTCATGATGGCTACTTATATCATTGCCAGCTGAGGATTGCAATGAAGACCATCATCAGCTAAACTGTAAAGCATCAAAATGAACTCTTCAGTTATTTCACAAATTTATTTTTTTGATGTGAACCATGGTTTTCCTACATGGGCAGCAGCTAGTTTCTACTTGCATTCAACCTTTTGGGGAGGAAGAACAGTTGGAAGGTGTGAGGGGTTGGACACCAAGTGCTTCGCAAACCACTTTATCACTCCCCTCCCCAACTGGACAGGGAAGAGAAAATATAGTGAAAGGCTCGAGGGTTGAGAGATCACTCACAAATGACCATCACCAGCAAACCAGACTAAACTGAGGAAAATTCATCTAATTTATTGACAAATCAGAGTAGGGAACTGAGAAATAAAAACAAGTCTTCCCTCATCTCTCCCTTCTTCCCTGGTTTCAACTTTACTCCTGATTTCCCAACTTTACCTCCTCCCCTCCTCAGTGGCACAGGAGGATGGGGAATGAGGGCTGCAGTCAGACTGTCACACATTGTCTCTGCTGCTGCTTGCTCCTCATGAGGAGGACACACACTTTTCCAGTGTGGGCAGTGGAACCTCTGCTCTGGAGTCCTTGATGTCCACAGGGCTGTTCCTCTCAGGCATTCTCAGTTCCTCCTTATCTGCCTACAATTGCTGCTGAAGAGTAATTCTTTTCCCTTCTTAAACCTGTTATCCCTGAGCACTACCACCATCACTGATGGTTAATTTTGGCCAGCAGTGGGTCTGCCTTAGATCCAGCTGGCATTGGCTCTGTTGGACACCAGGAAAGCTTCTGGTATCTTCTCACATAAAAATACAGGGGTGCTCCCCTGTAGCTCCCCTGCTCTGCTTCTGTGTTGGTTTTGCATCATGCAAGTGATGTTTTGGGAGAGGCTGTTGGCAGTTTCCTTCATGTCTGATAGAAAACCAATCAGTGGTTGACTTTGGGAATTGACAATCTGTTGAACTGCTGGAAAGCTGTACGCGCCTCTGTGAAAAACACATTTTAAAGATGAAAGAAATCCGTGAACTTTCTCTTTTTTCTCCTGGCTAGCAAAGAGGTGACACGGCTGGTCAAGCCCCTATTTTGGCCAGGCTGGGCTAGGCAGCCCCTGCTGCAGGGTGTTGGAACCCAGGAAATTCCTCTGGCTGCCCTGGAGGGCTTGAGCCCCTGCCCAGGGGGCTCAGAGACTTTGGCACAGAGCCCAAGACCCCTGTGCCTTTGATTTAGCCCTCAGAAAAAACAATTACCAACCTTTATATGAAGAATTACAAGTCAAGAAAGTTTAAGTAGAATAATAACTAGTTTGTCACGGGATGAAAAATAGATTTTTGAGGTTTTTAGAATGGGGGCTCAGGGGGCAAGATGGAGGAATTTGGGCATGCCTTGTCCTTTTTCCTTCCTCTTCCTAGCCTCCATCTTCTGAATGATGTTGGCATTTTTAGATTGGTTTAGAGTAGAACCTCACTGTCTAACATAGGTGATAGGTATTGGGAAGTTATTGTAAATATTGTACACATAGTTTTTAGTAGAAAAAGACAACACCTCCTCAAGGACGGGCAGTGTGCCTCAACCCAACCTCGGCAGGTCGGAGAAAGAATTTTATAGATAAGAAACAATAAACAACCTTGAGAACAAGAATAGAAGAGTTCTGATTCCTTCTTCGACTGACTGCTGGGCTGGGAAAAGAGACTTTCTCACACATCTCGGGGTCACTCTGACGAGCAGAGATTCTGAGAGCAGGGCACCCACTGGGCCCCTGCTTTTGGCTGCCGGGCAGGGGAAAGAAGAAGCCCTGACGTGTTGGCTGCTGAGATCACAGTGCTCCCCCACCCCAGCCTCAGTTCCTGCCACAAGCTACAGAGCCCAGCCCAGTTAGTGACCATCTATAGGCCCTGGGTAACATATTAACTCTTGCAGTGCTTCAATCCTCCCTCAAGTGAGAGAACCAGACAAAAGTGCAGACATGTAAAGAAGCAACATGAAGACGCCGATGTCAGTGAAGAAGAAGTCAAGTCGCAGATGGGAGGGATGAGGAGATGCCTTTAGTTTAAAGCTGAAATCTTCTTGTAAAGCTATGGAGAAGGATTCTTTCTTCCCTATAATCCATGAAGGTTTGGGGAGATGAAAGTGCTCAAATTGTAGATATCAAGCAAAGGCCCCAATGCTAAAGTAAGCAGATGTTAAAGTAGCTGTGATCCTATAAGAAATTTGAACACAGAAAGAGAGAAGAGTGATGAAGATCCTGTACCCCCAGGAGAAGAAGGAGATCTCTGTTCCTAGAGACGAAAATTATTTCAGAGATAGATAATGAGAACATTTGCATTTGAACAGCTCTCCTTTAAATCAGTACCCCATAAGTTGACATGGCCCATAAATGCAGCTGTAGGAAAAGCTTGTGGAAAATGGGGGTGGTTTCCCAATTGCAGAATTCCCTGGGCAACCGCTATTTGTAGAAATTGAGAGCCACAAGAGAACTGTTTTCTTGTGGAGAAGTCTCCAGAACATTAACAAGAAGGACTTCTCTCCCTAAGTGACCTTAAGAAAGACTATTCTAGAGGTGGTAAACTGACTGAAAATTTTAGGATTTGTCTCTGTACATTGTCAGTAGGAAAGAAAAAGTTGTAGGGGGAAATGTTCTGAAGGTTTTGTTCTGATTCTTATTACTCTTTATTTAGGCAATGTTAATAAATTTTTCTTCATACCCTTTTAAAGTTTTGAGCCTGCTTTGCCTTTCTTCTAATCATACCTCGCAGAAGGAGACGAGTAAGTACATTGTACTGAGTACACCAGTGATTGGCCAGCACTGAAGCCACCACACTAATTAGTGCATTGGCCGAAAAATCTCAAACCTAAACCACTACACAAAATTGGTGTTTCTGCCTGGTTTCAAACTGAAACTGCCCCATCTTCCCAAAGCCATGAAAACCCAGGGCAGGTGGGCAGTGTTAGCAAAGGGGAGGAGGCGGCCAGTGGTGGAGGTACAACATCCTGGGATGATGTTCCTGTCTAAAGTAATGCTCAGAACTACTCTCCAGGACACTGGAAAAACAGCACCGAGACTGTCAGAGCTCACACAGTGTTTGGACAATGCCCTCAGAATGACAGAATGGAACTGGGAGACGTTCCCTGGTCCAACCTCCCTGCTTAAGCAGGGTCATCCCAGTGCACATGGCACAGGATTATGTCCAGATGGTTGTGGAATATCTCCAGTGAGGGAGACTCCAGAATTTCTCTGGGCAAACATGGTGTGACTCCACAAGCTCTGTCTCGGGCACGTGGTGGTGGGGTTCTTGGGGTTGTCCTGTGCAGGGCCAGGAGCTGGACTGCAATCACAGTCATAGATTCACAGAATGGTTTGGGTTGGAAAGAATGGTTTGGGTTGAAGGTCATCTAGTTTCAACCCCTTGCCATGGACAAGGACACCATTCACTAAACCACTTTGCTCCAAGTCCCATCCAACCTGGCTATGAACAATTCCAGGGATGAGGCAGCCACAGCTTCTCTGAGCAACCTGTACCTCACCACCTTCACAGGGAAGAATGTTTATAATATCTAATCTAAACTTACTCTCTTTCAATTCAGGCCATTTTCCCTTCTGTCACTACAAGCTCTGGTAAATAGTCTTGCCTCTCTTTTCTGTAAGTTTTCTTCAGGTGCTGGAAGGCCACAACTAGGACACCCCAAAGGCTTCTCTTTTCCAGGCTAAGCAATTCCAGTTCTCTCAGCCTTTCCTCAGAGCGGAGGTTCTCCATCCCTCTGATCACCTTGGTGCCTCCTCTGGCTGGCTCCTAGACGTTTGTATCTTTCCTGTGCTGGGAGCCCAGAGCTGGGTGCAGCCCTGCAGGTGGGCTCTCAGCAGAGGGGGCAGAGGGGCAGAATCCCCTCCCTGCCCTGCTGCCCACGGGGCTCTGGATGAGCCCAGCACACGGGGAGCTCTGGGCTCCCAATGGCCAGGGCATGGCCAGCCTCTCACCCACCGGGATGAGATCATCCGATAATCGCTGCGGGTCCCTTCCAAGGCAGAATACACTCTGTGACTTGGAGCTGTGGCGGCGGCACCGGGACCAGGAGGCTCCCGCCGCCCGGCGGCCGTGGGCGGGACAGCGGCGGAACGGCGCGGCTGCGGCCGCTGTTCCTGCCGGAGCCCGGGGAGGAGGCACCGGGGCTGCTGCGGGAGCATGGCCGCGCCGTGGGCCGCCCGCGGGCTGCGGGCCGGGAAACGTGAGTGCTGGAGGGAGCCGGGACTGCGGGAGGGAGCCGGGACTGCGGGAGGGAACCGGGAGCCGTGAGTGCGGGGCCGGGCCGAGCTCAGGCTCGTACTGCGGCCGTGCTTTCAGGGGCCGCGGGGGAGTTGGCCTATGTGAGGGAAGGGCCTTTGCAGCCAGGGAGCGACATTAATCTTTGCATAGGACCAAGTACCCAGGGTACTTAGGGCTGGAAGAGACTTCTGGGTATCATCCACTCCGCTCCACGAGCAGGTGACACAGGAACATGTCCAGGTGGATTTGGAATGTCTCCAGGGAGATACTCCACACTCTCCCAGGGCAGCTTATTCCAGTGCTCTGCCCCTTTCCATGGAAAGAATTTCTTCCTCATGTTGAAGTGGAACTTCTTGTGTTTTAGTTTATGGCCGTTGCTTCTCATTGCTGGTCACCACTGAAAGGCGTCTGGCACCTATTTATGTGCATTAATGAGATTCCCTTTCACTCTTCTCCTCTCCAAACTAAACAGGCCCAGATCCCACAATCCCTCCTCGTAAGAGAGATGCTTGAGATCCCTCATCATCTTTTTGACCCCTTTTGTTGCCTCAGAGAGTCTCCTGTTGTGGCTTTGGGCAGGCAGTGCAGGGTCCCAGCGTGCTGGAGCTGCAAAAATGCTACCTTGTAAATATTGAGACAGACAGGTGGGTCATCGGTAGTGTTGTAGAACCCAAAACCTTATAAAAAGGCTTTGAAAACTCAGAATGGGTCACAGGATGGTTGAGGGTGGAAGGGACCACAGTAGGTCATCTGGTCCAACCTCTCTGCTCAAGTAGGATCATCCCAGAGCACATGGCACAGGATTGCATCCAGATGGTTCTGAAATATTTCCGGTTAGGGAGACTCCACACCCTCTTTGGGCAATCTGCTCCAGTTGGTCACTGTACAGGAAAGTTCTTCATGTTCAAGTGGAACTTCTGTGCATCTGTTTCTGCCCATGGCCTCTTGTCCCATTGCTGGGCACCACTGAGCAGAGCCTGGTCCCTGCTCTGACCCCTCCCTGCAGGCACTGACAGACAATGATGAAGTTCCCTCTCACCCATCTCTTCTTGAGGCTGAACAGCCCCAGCTCCCTCAGGCTTTCCTCATTACAGGAATGCTTTGCTGGACTCACCCCAGGATTGCTGGCTCTGGGATTATTGTTTACTCAGTGTCTCTCCTGTCCCCAGGGTACATCTCCACACCGGCTGTCTCTCGGCTGACGCCCGATGAGGTGGTTCGGATGCGAAATGAGCTCTTCACCAAAGAGAAAGAGAGGCAATTGTCTCTTCACCCACGGATTGAGAAGATTGAAGTGAAATACACCGGGAAGCCGCAGCCTGGCAGTGTGTTTGTCATGAACAAGGCTCTGTCCACGCCGTATAACTGTGCCATGCGTAAGTGGATGCACTTCTGAATTAGCCCCTCGTGGTGAATGTAGTGCTGCCAATTGAAATAGAAACAGTTACTTTTTGGAGGTTTATTTCACAGTTCATCCTTCCAGGTCATTTAGAAATATGAAACTTGCAGTTGTTAGAAATGCAGCAGTCTCAACTGCTGATCCTGAAAAATATGGTTAATAACTAACTAATACTTTAGGAGATTTTTATTTTCTTTAGATTTAAGTGAATGGCATTGCAAGAACTCTGTTCTGGCTCTTGTGGATGGTGAAGTCTGGGACATGTACAGACCTCTGACCAAATCATGTGAAATTCAGTTCCTTACCTTCAAAGATGAAGATCCAGAGGAAGTAAACAAGGTAAGTTATCTCATTCCATTGTAGATGACCTTGGTTCTCTGTACCTTGTCTCATTGCAGGTGGCCCTAATTATGACCTCTTGATTCTGTGTGCACCTTTCAGTTCCATGCCTGTCTGCTTTCTTGAACTTTGTTGTCATTAAAGTTCTGACACTTTAAATGTCGTTTTATTGGTGCACCATGGCTGTCATTGGCTGGACTATTGTGTGGTGAATTTTTGGCTTTCCTTTCAACTGTTGTATTATTCTGGGATTTCAGATTTAAATATCTCCAGGGTTACATCTGGCTTGCATTCTAAGGGCAGTTTTGATTTTTTTCATTTGATTCTGTTTGGAGAATCATCTCTGAATAGAAGTTTAAATCCTAAAGAAAGTAATCATAAAATCATGGAAAATCTTGGGTTGGAAGGGACATTAGAAGCTCATCCAGTTCCACCCCCTGCCATGGGCAGGAATGCCTTCCACTAGACCAGGTCACTCATAGCCCTGTCTAACCTGGCCTTGAGCACTTCAGGGGTGGAATGCTTGGGTTGGCAGCTAGGTTTGTGCATCATCCAGTTAAGTTTTGGGAGATCTTTTTGGAATAATTAGCTTCTAGGCATTATATTCCTGTTCTGAAATTCTCTTTGCAGGCATATTGGCGTTCCTGTGCCATGATCATGGCGTGTGTGCTAAAGAGAGCATTCAAGGATGAATACTCAGTTAACCTAGTTAAAGCTCCAGAAGTGCCAGGTGATAAAAGTGTTTTATATTGATTGTCTTTTGCTGCTTCACAAGTGAAAACTTAGAAAAAAATATTTCCAGTGATTGATGGTACTTAGCATTGATATGTGTATTACATGCTGTTGTAGCTGCCTTTAATTTATAATGACCACACTGAAAAGAATTCTGTTATCAATGTTCAGAAAATAGGTCCGTGTGGCCACTGGGTTTCAGACCACTCAGGATTTCATAGCTGAAATTAGTAACTAAACCTCTATATTGTGAAGTGACATGAGCAAGGTTTCTAGATGTGATGAGACATTTCTGTGGAATTTGCTCTAATAACTGCATAACCTTGTCCATCACTTGAATTTCTAAAAATGACAATGTCTACACCAAATTGGAAGATTATTGAGGTACAAACAAGCTTAGTAGCAACTTCTGCTCATCCGTGATCTGATTTAAGATTTAGAAAAGTGAGAAAATGCATAAGAGAAGAGGTTGTTTCAATAACAAAACCTGCATAATTATGCATTTAATATATGAGAAGGTTGGTTGCTGGTCGTGTGGGGTGCTCTAACTGCTTCTCTTTTTAGCAATTTTAGCATTTGTTGTGATTGGTAAGTACAGGTAAATATTTCAGTTCTACCAGAATTTGGAATAATCTTGGATATACTCAGCTATATCATTATACTGCACGTATAGAAATAGTATGATCTTACTGGGCTCATAGATTTGATTTCTATAAATAGCCATAACTCAATATACACAAAAGAGTGTTCTAACAACTGTCAGATAAATTTGTGTTGCCTTTACCAGAAATTTGTGCATTGCTTGTGTCATGGATAAACAGCTCTAATGTTGTCTGATTTCTCTGTGCAAAAAATTCCCCTTTATAATCTAATAGCTCACATTTATTGTATCAGACATACAATAATGGAAAAACAGTGAAGTATTTTTAAATTGAGTGGTTTTGGGGTTTTTTGCAGTGTTAGATGCAGTTTTGTGAAGCAGTTTATTTTTTCCCCTCTGTATTGGGATTCTATTATACTGACGTTGCATTAAAACTCCTTTCAAATTACTTTCTCATTCAGTGAAGTGAAATTAAAATAACACAAGTTAATCTGTCATTTTATAGTATAATCAGAGCTTAAAACTTTTGTTTTATGATGAATTTCTAGAAGTAATTCTGTTTTTCTTTTTCTTCTAATTTATTTTGTTGTAAGAATATAGTATGATTGTGAAATGCATACTTTGTTACAAACATGAATATTTTTATCTTTGGATTGGAATTGCAGTGATCTCTGGAGCTTTCTGTTATGATGTGGTTTTGGACAATAAACTGAATGACTGGAAACCAACAAACGTAAGCACTTTTCAGGCATAAACCCAAAAAGTTCTAGAGTTTGTGTCCTTGTCCAGTTGTTCTTTTTTGATAGGGGAGAAGAGGCAGAACTTTTTTCCCTTTTTGTTAGTGTACATTTGGAGTAGTCTTTGGGATGTGATCTCTGCATTCACCACACCCTGGTGCTATGGCAGAGTGCTCTCAGATTTCCCTTCAGATAAAAATAAACCTTGTGCTGTCTTCCACATGCTTTCAGGCTTTAGGTCTGTGGAGCTGGAGAAAATTCTAGTCTGAAGTACAAGTTCAGAAACACTAGATAGGGCCATTGGGACCTCAGTGCCATATTTGTTACTGTACAGATCTGTTCCTCCTCAGCTGCTCTTGCCTGGTAATTTAGATGCAGCCTCAGTCTTTGTGTGTGTAGGGTTTCTGAATATAAAAGTGTGTATAAGGCATATTTTCTGGTCGTTTACAGCAGAATCAGCTTGTTGAATAAAATCTGTGAGCACATTCAGCTGCAGCTCTCCTTAATAGCTTGCTTATGTTTCATGCTCTGCAGTAAATCTAATAATCTGAATGCTCTAAATCTCAGAACCATTTGTGATCACAAATGTTTTACCCATCTGGGGCTCATTCTTATTCTTGTGCCCAAAAACCAGCAGAGGGGTGTATGGCAGCAAAGCAATATTGGTACAATGCAGAATCTTTCTTCAATATGATCTTGTGGCTGAAGTAATTTAGTTAGAAATATTTTCTGCATGACATTTTAAATGTAATTCCACTTCATAACAAATTCTTATTTACGAGTAAATCTGAATTACACAGAACCTCAGATTCTGGTCCAAGGTGACAAATTTTTATTTATTAAATATTCAGTACCTTTTTTTCACTTTGATCTATCATAATAGAGCTTATTTATAAGTGAAGTCACTGCTCTGGATAACTAGATTTATAGATGAGTATTCAACAGTAGCAAGACTGTGTATGTAGTACCATGTAGGGAAAACCTACTATTAAACTGCCTACATGGGTAGTTTAATTAATATATATTATTTTTGAGTGAAAATGCGTATTTCTCATTGAAATGACTGGGCATTGAGTCTGTCCATTAAAACAGCGATGATCTGTAGTGCTCTTTTGATAATAGTAAGACACTCCTACAGTAAAATTCCTGTATTTAGGGTTTATAGTAGATGATCTTTGTTGCTCTGACTAATATTTACTGTTTGCTGTGCTTTATCTGTTCACTACAGCTGTGAAAAGATGGTTACAATTTTTATGTTCTTTTATTAGGACAACTTCTGTTCTCTTACAAGGGATGCCAAAAAGCTAATCCATCAAGACCTGCCCTTTGAAACGCTGCACGTTGAAGCAAAAGTAGCACGTGAAATGTTTCAGCATAATAAGTGAGTGTCTGAATTTGCCTTTCTTTCAAAGAGGCAATTAGAAATCAAGTCAAATCTCTGCTTGGTTTTATAAATCTAAAATAAGATGTGACTGGTGAAGTAAGAAGGTACTTCTCCCACTGCTCCCAACAACTTACTCACACCAATTTACTTAGTTCTTGTTCTCTTCAGAGGCCAGCACCAGCCACCTTTACTGGATGTAGTTTCATGACAAACTGAAAGACTGAGACTTCTTTTGTTCACTAGTGAGCTTCAAGATTCCACTACTATTAAATTGAAACTCTGGTGCTTAGCCTTGACATGGTAGCTTTTTCTGAAAGGCTTCCATATTTAAAGAAATGTATATTTTTCATGTCCTGATATCTTCAAATGAAGATTTAATGAAATGCAGGTTTTGAATTGTGCAGGGGAAAATGGGTAAAATACTTTGGTCTGTGCTATAAAAAAAAGGTTTCAAAACTTCTTGTCTTCTTTGCTGAAAAAAATACCTCAGCCATGTTTCTGGTCCACAGCTTTTTGGTAGTTGGAGAGTGTTTGTACACTGTCTCCTAAGGAAATGCTTCCCAGTGTCCAGTTTGAACCACCTCCCAGCAAAAGCATTAAACCATTCCCAAACATCCTTCCTCAGGATCCCATGTTGGCTGTGCCTGATGATTGCACTATTTTTGAAGTGTCTTTCAGTAGTGCTCAGTAAAATCTCTGTAATTTTTTCATGAACTGAGGTTAACTAACAGGTCTGTTAATGAAGCATGTCAATATGTGTTCTCATTAGGAATTTAAACCAGTCTCAAAGCTCACATAAATACAAGCATGGTTTTTAGGAATTTTAAATGAATTAAATTAGTTTCTGAAGTGCTCTTACAAGAGCAAGGCGTTAAAGGTGAGGATTTTTAAATTTTTTTTTCTTGTCCAGATATAAAATGGAGATGATAGAAAGAAAAGCTGCTCAGAATATGGAAGGAATTGTACCATTACATAGGTAAGCAAAACTGAACTCCCATTCTGTAATGATTCACTGAAACATTTGAGTATATTGCAAGTACTCTAAGTGAGAAGAGCAAGTTACTTGGGATGGTTTTAAATTTAAAGATCACTTGGATTCATTACTGTCTGTAGTCTGTCTTAATTTGATGTGGTTTGTTAGCTTGTTTTTTTAATGTAACCATTATTTTGTGATACTGTGTGATACTATGTTTCTATTTCTTGTTATGTTAAGGGTGGTAAGTGGCAGAGGAGTCTTACTGTTTTCCTTGCTTTTACAGGAAGACTAAATAAATCTCTAGAGCTTGACAGGCTGAATAAAATACAAACCAAATACTGGTTTGAAAACAGGAGTTAGCATTGTATAATGGATTTTTCTCTCAAAGTTGTCAAGGTCTTCCTAACTTGCAATCTACTGCTTTGTAGTGGTGGAGATGAGAATAGAACAGTATCCTGGGGATTCAGTGTAAGGTATCTTAAAGAGTTCTTAGTCTGGAGGCCGAATGTGTCTCAAGCAATTCTCTGTCTTAGACAATTGTAGGATATTCAGTTGTGTAGATGTCTGAAGAGTTCCTAATTTGTTTTTCCTTTATCTTAAGGAGCATCATTATCTAAAGGAACAGATGTCTTTGCAGTGGTGGTTCTTGAAATTTTAGAACAATGTTGTGTCATTCTTTCCCTCCTCCCACTCTGATTTGCTCAATAAAGGGGAAAATGGGCTTACCTATTGCTTTCTGGGAGAGGTTCATTCTCAGCATTTCTTTGCTGTACTATTCTGTCTCTTTTTTCTTAATTGATTTGCAGTTTTCCAAGAACTGGAAAGGGAAGTAACTGTGCAGGTTGTAAACACTGTACTGTGGAAAACAGGTGATCTTGGAGACAAATCTTTTTCTGGTGAATTACAGTTATTCCAGTTTTAGAGCCAACATGGTATCAAAGGCTTTTTAAACCTAACATCCTTTCCTAGACTTGAGGTTTAAATTTTCTAAGTTCATTTAAGGAAATTGTGTGACCTGTACTTTTGGTTTAGGAAACTTCAAAATGCTGAGCTGGAAATTTGTTTAGATTTGGCTTGAGATTTGTGTGAATTTTCTTTCTGTTGATTGGAGTTTGCTAATCAAAATGAAACCTAATCTCATTGTATTTTACTCCAAATATATTTGGCATATAAACTGGGGTTTTCTTTGTCCCCCCAGGTTTGGTGACTTTGTAGATGTCAGTGAAGGTCCTCATATTCCAAGGACAAGTTTCTGTTTCCAGTATGAGATAACAGCAGCCCATAATCTTCAGACTGACCAGTCTGAATTGATAAGAAGATTCCAGGGTGTGTCCTTGCCAGTCCATTTGAAGGTAAGTAATCCATTTTGCACAGGTTTTCCTTCTTTAAATTAGAGCATTTTACCTGTGTTTCCATTTTTGTTAGGTGCTGTATTGGTAGCTAAATGGAATTCTTAGTTGAGAGCCGTAGAAAGGGAGGGCCCCTGATGGTGACTGTGTTGGATATTTGGGGTTCATTTTCCTGAAACAGTTGTGGATGTGCAGTCAGAACTAGAAAAGTTTGCATGAGAGGGCCCATGATGTTATTTTTCAGTATGGAAGGTGTTGTTTTAGTCGCCATAATTCCTGCACGGATATTTCATTCTGCTTGCCTAAGTTCTGCATGCCAGTCTTCTGATATCTAGGCTACTGACAGTGCTTAAAAGAGCAGAACTTTGTGTTTATACTCATGATAAATATACCATTCAAAAAATTTCATGACACCAAAGTAAAAAGTAGCAACAACAAGAAATGTCCTAGCTCTGATGAGTCTTAAACAAAGAACTGAAGGTGGAGGCAGGGCTCTTTATTCCCTTTCGTGTTGACTTACATGATTTTGACCTTGTGATCTAGAACATGTACTATTGTCTTAGTTGGGGAAGTTTTCAAGTGTTCCTCAGCTGATCTCTGTGTTCCCTTCCTAAGCATAATTCCATTTTTTGCCAATTAATTCCTCAAGGATTCCACACAGTGGATCAATCATAGAACCATAAAATGGTTCGGGTTAGAAGGTACCTTAAAGTTCATACAGTTCCAATTCCCCTTCCATGGACTGGGTTGCTCAGAGGTCCATTCAGCCTGGCCATGAACACTTCAGGGATGAGGCATGTGATGGGTAGACATTTACTCAGGTCCCCCACATGGATATGGGCAGATTGGACACCAAAATTTTAAGTTGTTAAAACGGAACATTTGAACTGGGCATTGTTATGGTTTTGTGCCATCATTTCTATACATTTGTCAAATCTATTCTATGATAAGATTATTTTTTACCTCTGCTAACGTTATTTAATGACATTTCACACAGGCTCACCACACTGTGTGGCACAAACTGCTGGAAAGATCAAAGAGGCTGGTAAGTCTCACTAGAGGTGAAGTATAGGTTACCAAATACAAAGGTATGCTCTGATAGAGGACACTTTGAATGATTAGAGGTAGGTAGTATACTCAAGAACTGTCTTTGGGAATGAAAATATTCACAGGTGAATGGAAATCAGAAATCTAACTGCTTGTTTATTAGAGGATGTGGTAACACTGTTTGTGAGGTCTGTTATTAAAAAGCATTGTACCATTAAAAAAACATGTACTATTTGATTGATATGATTTGTCCAATTAAAAAATACCTCAAGGTAAATGGAACTATAAGATATTGTAACCCTCCAAGATATATAATCAAATAACCACTATCAAGACGTATTTAAACATAGGAAGTCTTTGCAAGAATTAAAGAGCAACTGTTATAGAGCCTTTCGATCAACAGTTTTACTTACTTGTTTGGCAAGAGACAGGAAAAAAAACCACTTCATGTCTTCTGAAACTTGTTAGCCATGGATATGTTCTGAGCTTGCCCCATGGCATCTTCCCTGAACTTAGTGTGAATATTCTTGTCCTTCAGGTTGTTTAATTTTGGAGAAGATAATAGTCTTTGTAGATTGTCCTTTCTTGTTATAGTGATAGTATGAGGGGAGGATTTTCAGGACCAAGGAGAGTAAAATAATTTTTAAAAATATAACAAAATTGATATCTTTCTGCAGGTCACTGAAGAAGAATATTTGGAAACAGCAGCACAATGTCTTGAGGCAAAAGATGGAACTGAGGAAGGAAAACATGTATCAATTTAAATTAAGTTGAACCTCTAAATGTACATAATAAACTGTGTATTTTTACATTACTTGTTTGTGCCTCTTACAAAATGTCTTGGGTAATTAATTTGACTTCTGTGATGTAAATCATAGATAAGTATAGATGCAGGTATACACAAAATGTTTCAGTCCCCTTTAAAGGTTTCCTTAAAGAAAAAAAGGGTGGGTGGAGGGAAGTTAATTTTTTATCTGCAGTAACTTGCAAGTTGCCCCTGTCCTTATCTTGGCAACAGTAATTCCATGTGTCCATCCCCATGTTGTTGCCTACTGCAACCCAAAGCTGAGACAAATAGTATCTTAAAAAGATACCCTTAAAAGTATGTCAAGGTATAATTGCCATTGCTTTGCCAATACAAAAATAGTAGAATGTAAGAAGTTCTTGGAGTTTAATGATTTCTTTCTGCTGCACAAATGCGGTTAAAGATAATTTTCCAGAATAATACCAAGAATTTAGTTAATTTCTTAGATCTCTAGTGTACTAAGATTTATTATGCCTTTTCTTTGTTTGATATTTAAATATGGTGACTTCAATTAAATTTTGCAAGGGGATTTTGTTAGATGATGTTTTCTGATGTTTTGTATTTTCATCCCTAACTCATTAGAACTGTTCTCATTATACCAGAGGAAATTTTTATTACTTTTTGAAGTGCAAATATTTTCTCTGAATTTCATCCCAGTTATTATTTTTACCATTAACTGCCTCACATGGTTCCTAATCAGTTGACACCACAGCTTTGTGAGAGCAGGGTAGTAGTTCAGTACAATACATTTAGGTATAACCCATGTCTTCTCAGGATACTTGGAAAATGAATGGGTTTTTTTCTTCTTGATTAATATTGTTTATAATAGTATCAGATGCTCTTTTTTTAAAATAAGATTGTTGATTCAAAGTTTACCTTCAGTGCACACATATGCATTTACACATTCTGTATATTTTCATTAAATTGAACTTGCTGGAGTGTACTTTGGTTTTGAATCTGTTGTTCTGGTGCTGCTGAAGAAGCAGGCGTTGTTTCTTGTCTTAAGAAACACAAAAATTTGCTGTTTGTGTTGTTTTTTTTGGGGTTTTATTGTGGTTTTCTTTTAGTTTTGCTTGGTTGGTTGGTTTTTGTTTGTTGTTTAATGCAGTGCTTGCCATCTTTGATTAACCCAAGACTGATGAAATTTTGCCATCTGAATTTTGGGACCCAATCCATTTGGTCTGTTTGGAATCTTAAGCTTGTTCTATTACAACCCAGAAAGGCTCCTGATGTCTGCTTGCTATTTTGGGTATCCAGAATTCCTCCTGGATTCCACCAGCTGCAGAGGAAGGTGAGATGGCTGCTCTCACTTAGGAATATACCTTATTAAGCCTGCGTGGAATTTCAGGGTTTTTCTGGCATGTTCTTTTTTGGGGCGCTGGGAAGAGGCTTTTTTTTTTTGTTATGTTTGGGGTTTGAGTTTTTTTTGGTTGGAGCAGCAGGAAAGTCACCCCACAGGTGAATCCCCACAAAAGGGACTTTTGCAAGTGTGTGACTACAACACTGAAAATGTTGTTGATGTCTGTAGCAGACCCTTCCCTGGAGGTCTTGCATAAAGTAGTGGAAGCTCAAACCTCTATAGAACTCTGTGCTGTCTCACGCTTTGCTTCCATGGGGTCCAGAAGACAGGTCTTCCTTAGGGAGAGATGTAGCTGGAGGATGCCTTTGAAAAGCACCAGGATCCTCACAGAGCTCAGCAACAGTTAAGAGAACCAGGCAGTAGTGTTCATTTCTTTCTCACCGTTGCACATTTTGAAACAGGAATGTAGATTGAAATCTGCTCTGCCAATATGGGATTCAGAACCACATGTGCAGAGAAGAACATCTGTAGCCATGATATTTTCAGAAAAATCCTTTCCTTAGGATTTTTCCTCCTGGGAACCTGAGAGGCCTCAGGAACAAAATGTAAACAATGGTTATCTGCGGCTGTGGAATGGAACAGGTGGATCTGTGATTGGTCTCATAGAGCTTTTTCTAATTAATGGCCAATCACAGTCAGCTGGCTCAGACTCTGTCTGAGACACAAGCCTTTGTTATTCATTCCTTCTTTTTCTGTTCTTAGTTAGCCTTCCGATGAAATCCTTTCTTCTATTCTTTTAGTATAATTTTAATATAATATATATAATAAAATAATAAGTCAAGCCTTCTGAAAAATGGAGTCCGATCCTTGTCTCTTCCCTCATCCTTGGACCCCTGTGAATACGGTCACAAACATCTGTGGTTTTTGGGGGGGGTAGCTCATACAGTGTTTTGAGCACTCCCTGCCTGATCTGTATTGAGTGATGGCACTGCTAGAAAAGCCCTGAACATTTCTGAAACGAATGTGGGAACAAATGGAAGCAGTGCTCAGTTCCCCTGGCAGCCACAGAGCAGCAGGGAGATACAACCCTGAGCTCAAGGCCATTTGTTTTACCTTTTACTGTTGGTGCATAAAATGCTGAAATTGTCTGCTGAGAAGGCTCAGCAGCAGCTGAGCCAGAGTGATGCTTCCTTTCTCTTTTTGACTTAGGTTTTCTGAACTTCTGCTGAACTGCAGGGTGGTTCCAGCCTGGCTGGCTGTTGGGGGCTGTGCTCAGACACACACCTGCAACTATCACTGTATACCAAACTTAAAGATATGGGGTTGTATAAAATACCAAAGTGGGCATGGCAAAGCTCTGACTGAGTGTGCATTCTGGATGTTTGTGCACTCTCCTGCCCTCCCTGGGGCCTGGCCCAATCTTCTCCATTGGAAATAGTCAGAAGACACCATCACTGATAAGTTTAAAAAGAGACAAGAAAGTAGATGTTGCTATTTTCTATACTGAACGCTATAGGAAACTGCAGGAATTAGGGGTGGATAGATGGGCAAAAGAGACTGCAGAATTTAGCCAAGTCCCCTTCTTGGCTACTTATTTTTATTAAATTTCTGTGTGTAAAGAGGCAATTTTTACTCAGCAAAAGAACTGCAGAGCCAGCTAAAAGTAAGGAAGTATCTAGGAGGATGCAACGCTGCAAAGTGGAGAAAGGGGAGGACAGGGTCTCTTAGGCCAACATACATGGGCAGAAGCTGATACTGGCCCGATTCTGATAAGGAATAAGAATTTTTTTATGATGAAAGTGGTGCAACACTTGAATGTGTTGTTCAAAGAACTTGTGAGTACCTCAGCCTTGGAAATATTCGAGGATGGATTGGATGGCGCTTGGTGCACCCTGATCTAGTGGAAAGTGTCCCTGCCTGTGGCAGTGGGGTGGAATAGGATAATCTTTAAGGTCTCTTTGAACCCAACCCATTCCAGGATTCTATAGTGACAGTGGAAAAGGCCTGAGGCCTTCTTCCTTGTTGCACTTCTCAGCAGTAGTTTCATGGCTTCTCACATTCAAGCTGTTCCTCCTTCTGCATCTTGTTTGAAAGAATTGAAACTTTTAATTTTTCCCTTTTCTTTACTGGTTTAATCCAAAGAAAGAAAACCCTATATTAAGGTTAAAGCTACATGGTGACTTAATCCTAAGAGGTGGCAGCAGGAAGGTTGAGCCAGTATCAGCTGACACATGTAACCAACTGAGAAATTTTTTCCCAAAGAAATATTCTGTATTTTATGTTATCATGGATTTTGGAGATAGAAAAGGCAATTGGGATTTGGTATGACTTATTTCATAACAGAAGGAATTAAATGCTAAGAAAGAGTTATTTTTTTTTCTTACCAGGCAGTAAAGGTCTTTCCTGGGAAATTGAACACGTGCAAGTAATGAAAACAATCATCAGTAGACATCAAGTCCTTTCATGACAGCAGCCAGAACAAGTTTCCCTTTCAATTTTAACTTCTGTCAAGGAGTAATCTTTTACTGCTTTTTGGTAACTTATCTAGCACTATTCCACTCAGCACAGTACTTTGTTATGTTTGAAGCCAGTGAACTTGCTACATTTATTTTATTACTTTTTACAGACACAGGAATTTGGCAGCATAAAGGTGTTTGATGGGAAGAGGTGACAGTGGGTATTTCTTGAAGAACACCAACCATCTGAAAATGGTAATGCTATCATGCTGTGGTTTTTCACAAGACTTAACCCCAGTCATGGACAGCATTAACATTTTTTCAGAGTGAAAAGAAAACCTATTATTTTAGTATCTGCAAATATAATATCCACAACCTAACTATGTCCACTTTTCTGGGGAACCAGCTGTGCAGAAAGAATACACATAATTGGTCTAACATTTGGCCATATTTATAATAGCTATCTATTTATTAAGTTTGCAAGTTACTCACATTTTAATGAGAGAAAATGTGAGGGAACAAATACTTGATTTTTATGGCATGACTATGAATCAGGATGGTGAGGGGAAAGATCTGTTTTCTTCCTTAGGACATCTTCTATTGACATGTGTCTGTCTATACAGGGTAGATGCTCTAGGATCATCTTTGCTTCAACTAACCAATGCTGCTGAATGTGGCCTCAAGTGGACAGGGAAGTCAAACTGAGCTTCAGTGTCAGCCAAAAAATGAGATTGTCTCTGGACTCTCCTCTCTTTTGCCACAATCTTCTTCCTGCTTTTAAAGCCATTTTCCCTGGAAATTTAATAGGAGTGTGCTTTTCTTTACCAAAATATGCTGCACCGCTTTGGGAATTCCCTCTCAGAGCTATGGCTATGACTTTGGAAGGGATAAAAGTGGCTTTTCCTTTTTGGTGGCTATGGCCCCCCAACTGTATGCATCCTGGGGGAGCCACTTAACCCAGAGTTGATTTGGAAAACATTTATGCCCTGCAGCAGTTCTGTCTGAGTGTAAAAATCCCATTCAGTGAGACTCTGTATGGGACATTTTTTATGAGACCATTGATTTATAAGTTTCTGTGGTCTGGAGTGCTCTGTGATCATTCTTTGTACTGGGGATTCACAGGCAGACCACTGCTAACAGAAAGAGGTGTTCATATTGAAACATCACAAATATTAACCATATTTCTTAATTTATGGTGAGTACTTTGCGTTTTTTAGTTTTCCCTTTTGTTCTCCCATCAAATTAATGTTTCATAGCTAAACAATTCCCCAAGCAGATTTAAGTAGAGATAAGAGAGAGTTTTAAGGATTGGCTCTGTCACTCAGGTTTTGTGACTGTGAATATTCAGGAACTATTTTGACCTTCCACAAAATAAATATAATGATACTTTCCTGTTTCTCTACAATTTTCTAAGACTTCTTGAAGTTTGTAATAGAAAGTACACTAAAGATACTTTCATTTTCTTCTAATGACCTATTGACCCATTTCTCCTAAAGGACTGATAATTGAATCTCAAAGAAACATTTTCCGTCAGTTTTTCTCTTACGTATAATTAAATTCTATAGAAATTAATAGAAGTTGTACACACCAAAAGTTTAATCCATATTTTTTCTTTCCTAAATAAAAAGAAGAAATTAAATATTTGTGTAGGAAGTAAAACCAAAAGAGCTAAAAGTGGTAAAGTAAAACACAGGTTGTTGTGTTCAAAATGTTACACATTTGACATCCTGGTAAGGACTTGCTAATACACAAAGCTGCTTTTTTTTGCTGCTTTCCCAGACTCTATACCTAGCAAGCATGCCTTCATGCAGAACAACTTGTCTTTTTACATGTAGAGCAGAGGTTTTTCCCAGCATAGCCACTGACTGATTCATGATTTCTGTTCTCCTCCCACAGCTGTACCAGTTTGTTCCGTGTGAATTCTGGTAAGAGGCATGGTACAGTGTTAATGCTAACGTGTAGGAGTCAGTCATAGGTAAAAACCCCTATCACGATTAGCATTAACAACATACAGCCAGCAGAACTCCAGAGACTGGAGTATGAGACATAAAGAACTCAAAGCACTGGGTTTTCCCCT
Source organism: Camarhynchus parvulus (assembly GCF_901933205.1). Lineage (NCBI taxonomy): Eukaryota > Metazoa > Chordata > Aves > Passeriformes > Thraupidae > Camarhynchus > Camarhynchus parvulus. The sequence continues at coordinate 101,241,364 of NC_044571.1, forward strand.
TGACAGACCTAAAGAAAAAAAAAAAGAAAAAAAGAAAAAAAATACATATCAAGAAATTATGGCAGGGGATGGAGAAATATCAGAGAGGGAATTATTGCAGTTAAGTACACAGGAACCATCTGCTGTGCATTTAAACCCAGTCAAACTTGCCATTGTCTAAGTCAGAGAGAGAGAACCAGAGTGCATTGAGCAGTGAGTGCATTGAGCTTGCTGTGAGCAGGCAGAATACAGATTGCAGCATGGTCTTGCTTAATTTTGTATCCCTTTAGATATCAGTTAATGAAGACTTCTAATACAAACCTAGTTCCTCAAAATGTTTTAAACTCCCCAAAAAGCAAAACCAAAAATTACTTGGTCTATTCTGATTTAACTGAGAAAAAATGCCTCTGACTCTTTAACAGGATGTGTGAAACAGAGTTAAAACACAATCATAGTTTCATCAGTATACAAGGTTGATGATTAGGCAACAACAAATATTCCTTTGGATTCTGGTATAAATGAGCAAGCAGAAAGAAAACCTTTTGGACAGATTTAGTCTAGAATCCATATGCAGGGCTCCTACACCCTCATACCTACCTCTAACCAGTACATTAGAATGAGTTAATATAATTGAATTAATATAATTGCCTGTGTTGAACCATTTGCTAATTGCTCCATAATATTAAACAGTCCATTAACTGATGCTTTGACCATAAAATTAATGTGCTGAATCTTTTTGACCAAAGTTGAACACTTTTTTTACTTATTTCAGCCTATTATCGGTTCTCCTCTGGAAACAAACAAGGAGACAGAGTTTTAGAAAACAGCAATTTCAAATATCTGAAAAGAAATCACATAATGAAATAGAAATACACTCAGTAAAAGCAAGGGTAGAGAATCATCATTATAAATTAAACTACCTGATTTATTTTTACAATTTTCAGTTACTTACATCAGTAATAAGGGTTGAATTGTTGAGACAGTCTTTCCAAGCAGTTCTAAAAAGGCCTAAGTAATGCCCATTTAGTTCTCTGCTAAGTATGTCTTGATTGAAATATATTTTTCTTTATCTATCCTTCTGAAATAAAGTATCAGCTCCTGTGCAGAGTTCATAAATAGTTGAATCTTGTTTGTTTTCTCTTTGGTCTCCCAGTAACCGTTTAAAAACAAAAAAAAACAACCACTTTTTTGTTGTTTAATCAAAAAGTAACAAGAAAGCTTGTATGAGAAATGAGACATTATATATGAGGCTGTTTTGGAGATCATTTTGTGTATGTAAATTTTAAGAAACTGATGTACTTTTATAACTTCCTTACTGTTACTAACACATGTTTTAAGGGGAAGTTTAAAATGTCATAGTAAGAGTGTGATCTAATTTAGAGATTTTAGGGAAATTACCTTTCACTTTGTGCCACTCTAAATGAAACCAGCCTCGTACATGGCTGCAATATGCAAGTGTCAAGCAAAAATTCCAAGGTGAATATAAAATTTTGGTAGGCAGAGAAAAGGCGGTTTAGAAATTTCCAAACCTCAGGTTTAAAGTGATGATTCAGAGCTCTGGTGAGTGTTCAGAGTAAACTCCCACTAAAGTTGGGCACAGAGAGCTGTGGTGTAAGATTTGCATTTGTGGGCAGTGAAGTGAACAGTTTTTAAACCTGTGTTAAAATGTTGTGTGTCTATTTGTGGTATGTGTTTGTGAGACGAGGGACAAAGGCCAGGGCAGAAGGATAAAAGATCCAAGTTAAGGTATTAATTTTTGGTGGGATTTTTTGTTTGTTTGTTTTTTGTTTGGGTTTTTGTTTGCTTGTTTGTTTTTAAGGAAGAAAGCAAACCTGTATTTTCTGTCAACAAAAGGTTACTGTCTTACCTAAATTTATTCTGCATCGAACCTTCTTTGAGCAGGGCTTTGAATTCAATGATCTTCAGAGAATCTTTTTAATCAAAATTATTCTTGAATTCAATTATTGTGCTTTTATTGTCCCTAAGTCCTTATTCACTTGGTGTCACCCAGTGGGCAAAGATATGTATGAAGGGCTCAATGCAAAACATCAGTTTCTTCTGTGGAAACAATAAATTTGTCTTCATTAAGCTTTGGATAAGGATCACTTTAGGCAATAGGACAAGAGCTTTCACACCAAAGCTTATGTCACCTCCAAGTCTACTGCCACTAGAATATTTGTAGAATATGTTTGTTAATTTGCACTCTCTTAAATGTATTCCAGGTTGCTATTCTTCACACCATGGTTCCAAATTCTAATTATTTAATGTCTCAAATGGGTTTTGCTAAAAAGCAAATGTTTTTATCTGTGGTTTGCAGCAGCCATTTGTGATTGACAATACTTTTCAGTCTGCCTGTCTTCAGACTTGGAAAAGAGACAGTTTTGAAACTGATCACTTAAATAATCTAATAATTGTTTCTCTAGAAGCTGAATGAGTGCTGTACTTGCCCGTGCCAAGTTCCAGCAGTATTGTTGAGCAGGATAGAAGTGAGAGACTTTGGGCAGCACGTGGTCTCTGCAGCTTTACTCCAGAGCCAGCCCTTCCGGGCAAAAGTACAAGGCCATAACCACAGATGAGAATTTACTTTAGGGCTTTTCTACTCACATGATCTTGGATCTACATAATGGAATAGTTTTGCCTAGGCTGCTATACTTCCATTTCAGTTTTGGATTTAAAAGCTGCATAGCATCTCCAACACTGCAAACTGTCTGGCTTCTGTGTGCTAAAGGCAGAAATACAAATCATGCTTTATCAGGAAGTGGTGAGAAATGACACGTGTTTCCTCTTGCTGAACCTTTGTAACAGCTTTTGTACAGCTGTCAGGTTTCCTTTACATGAACAAATACCTGCATTGCTCCCTGCTGTCTTCTCAAACAGCTCTAAAAATGTGGCCTTGACATCAGTGGAAACAGTGACCATCTCCTCAGGTTTAAATATAATGAAATAAAATCCCCTGTTATTTGCCTTGCAACATTAATAAAGAAAAAGCTCATAAGATCTGGTGTGACTTTCCTCTTCCCTTTTCCAGCACTGTCTTTCTTCCCTTGTAATCAGAATAAAACATGTGTCCTTCCTATCTTATCTGCTGACCTCTGGTCATTAGGTCCCATCCACTCATCTGCTTCTCTGTTCCTTCACCTGTTGCAGTGACCTCAGATAGGTGTGTGTTTTATTTTCATTTTCAGACTTCATGTCTGCTTTCACTGTTACTGCTTCCATGGAAGCTGTCCAATTAAAAAGTCAGATTCCCTTCAGAAGTTATCATCAAAAGTACAGTTCAAAGTACTTAGTTAAACTGTGACAAATGCTTCTTTCCCCACCTGCACATTTGGACATTTTTGTATGGTACCTAAAGGTTCTGAGGGGACTTACTGTGGTCCACTGAAGGGTTAGAAGCATCTAGCTCATTAGTCAGGTTATGTGAATCTTAGCCAGTTTTGCCTCTCCAGTTCCAATGACCAAATTCTTATTTAATTATTGCCCAACTGGAGGGGCTTCTTTGTCACAAATCTGGAATAAAATTCAAGTTTTTGTCCCTGGCTTGATAGGAAGAAGACATACAAGCTTTGGTAGTACTTCCCAATATATATATTATTTTTTTTTACGAAAAGCATGTGCAGCTTAGGAAAGTAATGCCAACTCTGCAAAATTCAGTAGCCAGTTTAGAAAGAAAAAGATGTTCTCCAAGCAGCAAAAATAATTTAGGACTTGCCTTTTGGGAAGCCTTATCTGCTGATGCTTAGGGTTGTGCTGTCACATCTACCAAGTCCTTTTCTGGTGGGAGGAAAGGCAGTTCCCAAAGGCTAGAAATCTGCAGTGCTCATGTATAAGTAGGTAAACTCACAGTCCTGTTGGAAGAATCAGACTGTGATAGACCCCAAGCCTGATGCTTTGGTAGTGTGAGTGTCTTTTGAATCTTTATTGCTCTGCAGTCATGGAAAAACCCATTTTCTGTAAAAAAATAAGACCTAAATAGAATGTACCAGTTTCAGAGGGGTTTTTAGCTTTGAATAGCTGAAATCTAATTTTGACTTAAAGAGAACAAGAGTTAATACAATTAACAATTCTATGAATGTTTTAATCACCTACAAAGGGCTGTTATATATAAACAGTATACAACCATCCATTTTCAGATATCCTGTTTACATTTTCAGGAGGTTTTTAAGTCTTCTCATCTAATTTCTCAGAAAGCAAAGCTATTCTTTTAAAAACATACAATAAAAAAATTGACTTCAGGTTTTTAAGATACCGGAAGAGCTCCAAAGATGTGTATGTACATAGAAAAAGCTTTTCTCTGCCAAAAATGTTCCTGTATAACAAAACACGCCTCCACTTTGTGGCTCAGTAGCTGGATAATCTGTTTTTTTAATACTAACTTTCAGCTACTTTTCTTGCTCCTTTGTAAACTAAGAATTGCCATGTTGAAAAACTAGTTGAATAAATTATTGATCCTAGATATTTGCTGCCAAAATTTGAATCCAAAGCAAATTTTTATCATCAAATAAAACCTTAGAGTTTTCACCAGACAGGTATTAATGATAAGCATGGAGATCCTTTTTTTGTTGATATGATTAGGTATTTCAAAAAAGCTATATTGAGTTCTTACATCAGCATTTGAATCATGTTGACTTTAAAAAGAATTAAACAAACCATAGTAAATGATGCAAGTCTAATGGATATATTTTAAAGAAGGCATTTCTCTGCTGCTTATTTATGAAATGACGACAAAAACTTGACACATTATCCAAAACTACTTCTTTGGTCAAAATTTAAAAAGTCACACAGTTAGTTTTCCACACCTCAAAATGCCTCTGACAAGATGTAGGCAAGACAGTAACTGCAGATGCATCATGAAACTCTTCAAAGTAGGCAACTGAAATGCTGTACAAATTCTATTCCATGCTGCATGTTCTTCTAAACTATTGACCTCAGAGCAAAAGGAGGAGTGCATGAGCTGACAAGCAGCACGCAGCCCCTTTCCTGTGTGTGCTGTCCCAGCAGATAAATGAGGTCACCATGAAGGTGAATTCAAAACCAACAAGGGAACTGCCTTTGCATTCTCTGGAGGCTCTGTGAGTCTGGATGGCTGGAGGCATATTCCATAAGGATGCCTGCTAGTGTATTTGTGCTCATGTGCAAAAGTTTGAAGTTCAGCCTCCCTGACTCTTGAGTCCTCTAAGCCCTGCCCTGCGGGCCCCTCCCTTGGCCTGGTCCCTTTAGCACAGGAGCTTCTCGTTTTTAAAAAAGAGTGCATACAAAAATAAACAAACACCAAAGAACCAAGCTAAAAAACCTACCTGCTATGAGGCACTGTCTTTACACAGAGATACAAGCAAAACCAATGCAGCAAGAAGGCCACAGACTTCCTTTGTTCCATCTCACAGGTTAACCATGATCACTCAGCTTGGCTTTTTTTTTTCTTTTCCTTTTTAAGGAGAGACAGAGAAAGAAGGTAAATGGAAAACGAGGCAGGAATAGTTGCAACAGAGATGTATTGGTCTGGCTGGCTCCTGATATCCCTTCAGCATGAGTTAGGTGGAGAAAGCCTCTCCAAACAACTTGAGACCCTTTATAAGTCATGGAGGTGACTCATAGCTAACCGACTCGCCTTGCTTTTAGTAAATCCCCCGCTTTCCTTTTCTTAGAACAGAGCTTAAAAAAAAAAAGAAGAAAAAAAAGTAGAGAAACCCCAAGGAAAACAGAAAACTCCAATCAAACTGAGGACTTTTTAAAAATGCACCATGTACTTTCCTTGCCTCAGACATCTTGACATCAGCCTTTGAATTGAGTAATAATAATAATAATAAATGCAAATGATTGTTTAGTGGTGCTGGTACACTTAAACAGGTCGTGGGTATGTTGTGAGAGAGAGAGAGTTCATGCCAGTATCTTCTGACTGAAGAGGGAGTCCACTGTGGTGAGGTGTTTCCTACTTTTCTCTCTATTCCTTTTGCATCCTGGCCTGTCCTGGAATTTTTGTGTAACAATTAACACTGGCAGATCTAGGCAAAGAAAAACCCTCAAGAAATGTTCAGAGACACTGGACAGCTGTAGCTGGAACAGCTGCAAAACCTCTAAAACCAGGGACATACTTTAGTGAAATTAGGGTGTATGTGGAGGACTGTAAACCAGTGGGTTGTGGAAACCTGTTACTGAAATTATATAGCATTTTTTAACACCGTTGAAAGACCACTGCAGATGACTGGAAAGACATGTTTGTCTAAATGAACAGGAGTTACAATATTATACAGTCCTTATGTTCTGAACATATTCTCTGAAAAATCCAGTTTATTTTAATTTCCAGCAGCAAAAATGGTGGCTGCTACTGCCTGATTTTTCTCAGACACTGAGGTTTGTATCTTTTAAAAAATTAATACATTTTCACTGTGAATACAAGATCTTTTTGCCTTGAGCTTTGGAAGTTCTGTGATGCTTTTAATAATATTTTATTTCAGATCCCACTAAGATGGCTGAAATACAATAGTTCCATTTACCAACCACTGAAATATAAGGAAAAAATTCTGTCAAATCCCACCTTAAACATACTGTTGTTCTCTTTGTTTGAGGCGTGTGATCACAAATGTCTTAATTTTCCCCAGTAAGCCCACAAAAGTTTCTGGCATTTGTCCTCAGATCTGCACTTCCATGGTTGCATCAGACCCTCATTGCTCATTAACAATGGGATAGGGTTTGACTTCCATGGTTATAGAGATGAGTTTGAAGCTGTGGCTGGAGCATTGGTGTTTCCCTGACACATCCCAGGCAAAGCAGCTCTTGGAAACACAAACAATTTTGTCTCCCAGGGCCCCTGCTTTGGGAACACTGCTGGGGGAGAGGGGGATGGTCAGCTGGGCTGAGCTCTGGTGCTCGTGCCTCTGGATAGGTGGGGAGGCTGTGGCAGACATCTCTCTGTGTTCTTCCTGCACCTGTGCCTTGAAACAAGGCTGGATTTCTCTTGGGCACCCACTGAGGAAAAAGAAAAATCCTGAGCTACTTGGTCCTCTTCCCCAGTGATCTTCTCCTATGTGGTATTTGATGTAGGACCAAAACTTGGAGCCAGATTTTATGGGAATGAAGTGTGAGTTTAGACACCAAGATTATCTCCAACCTGATCATATTATAAGACAATTTCTTAATTTTTACCTCATATTCTTTTTTGGTTTTTAACTTGCTTGATTCTCTTGATTTCAGTACAAATTGGAAACCTATATTCCTAAGGAGATGAGACTTAGGGAATTATTTTGTATGTCTGTGAGCATATCTGTTGGTCTCCTCTCTAATAACTTGAAATCAGGGATTAATTTGAACACATTTGATGATGAAGGGGTATTTCAAGGATATGAAGCTCCTATAATTTCTGTGACAACAAATGTGGACATTAGACAAGATGTTATTAAAATTCCCTTTTGTGGCAAGGATGGTAATTGGAGTTCAACTCTTATCAAATATCACAATTTTGCAATTCTACAGGCAATAAGATTTTGTTCATTTTGCCACTCAAAAGATTACCAGGTTTGTAAGGGATAATTTTAAATGCATGAAGCCACGACTTGATACATTGATTGATACATAATTTTGGGTTAAACAACATATAAAATCCTAATGTTGCTAAGAACAATGGGCACAGGTAATTTAGAAGGATTTAGTCAGCTAGGTATTGATGCCTACTTAGGGTTAGACTGTTTAGGGTTCTGTACATGCACTTGTTTGAAGGCAGGTAGAAAAGCAGCTCCAAATGCTCAGACCACAGCTGCTGTGAGGTGGTCTGGTGGTATTCCTGTGGGCTGAGGTGCTGCTGAGGCTGTCCCAAGTTCTCTTCCTGCTCCTCTGGGTTTCACTCCCTAAACTCTACTTTGCACCTTTCAGCAATTATCAACATGGTTCTGCACTTGAGTATGGTGCAGCATAATTTCCAGGGAGAGGATAAACACTATTTGTATTTTCAGGTGTGTTCGTATGATTCCAGTGGCTACTGTGAGGCCCAAAGGAAAATCACCTTGCAGGAAAAAGCCCTGGAGTCTTTCTAGTTGTCCAGCTTATAGAGAAACATAAATCTCCTGGATGACAAGGCAAAGATGTTTAGGTTTCCTGTCTTCTGTGAGCAATATATTCATACAAAGAATAGACTCCAGTCCAAAACTGATGGGATTCAAAGTAAGTTTGAGCTGAGTATGACACTGGTCAGACCCATAACACTCAGCACTGACTTCACTTGAGGTAGTGGTTAAAACTCAAAATAACTTACCAGAGACAGGAGCAAACCACAATTTGGGCTCTATTAGAAAATAGACAATGGAGGAGGTGGAAATGCTAGGTTTAATTTAAGTTGCTTAATGACAGAAGTACTATTTTCAAACAGAGTTTCTTCATGAGTAACTGCAGAGCTTTAAAATATGGGTCACTGGGAAAGGTAATAAAAATCTACATGTAGCCAGCTTCTCTTTTAATTAGCTGCAATTTTTTTCAGACTGTCCAGACTTTTCTTCCCCCTTTTGAAATAAGGTTTGTTCCTTAATGAGGTTTTTTCAATTGAAAATTTCAAAATTGCTAAAACTTGTTTTTGCAATAAAAACAGCCTGTAAATTTTTATTTTCAGTACCCTTTTATTATTTTCATGGAAATTTTGACATTTATCAGACAAGATATTTTTGAACAAAAGTTACTTAAATGTTACCATTTTAGTTAACCAAAAAGTATTCTATATGATTTTATCAGTTCTTGTCACACTGTGTAGTCTAAAACATTTGAGATGGATGTTTGAAGCTTTTTAAAATCACGTCTCCCCATTCTCCTGTATTCCTTTGCCACAGTTTCTGGTACTTCAAGTTGTGCAGTCCTGGGTCTTAAAGAAAAATGAATTGCTTTTATAGGAAAATATGTTTTTCTTGTGGACACCAAAATTCTGCCCAAGTTACTCTATAAGTGTCTTCTACTGTGAGCATGAAATTGTACTGATGAGCCAAATAGAAGGCAGAATGTGATTGCTCAGATCTATCTTCCTTTTCTGGTGGAGCTTTAAAACTGATGAGCAGTGCCTTTTCTTTCTTGTCCATCTTCTTGTCCTTGCAATGGAGATGCTGCTTTCTAAATCTGCCACAAAAGCAAGATGCTCTGCAGGACCTCCTTGGAACTTGTATTTTCTGAGGACCTATAGCTAAGCCAGTGCCCCAGGAGATGTGCAGGCTCAGGAAAACCTTGTGGTCCTCCTCCATTCATGTCAAAATGGACAGTGAGGAATCCAGGAGCACATACCAGAGCAATAAGTAGGTGGTGCAGATGGTGAAATGCAGCATGGAGGGTGTTCCAGTGAAAAAACTGGACATCAGAAATTGAACATGAACTCCAAAGTCCACATGGCCAAGCTCTGGAAAGACACAGCAGAGATGGAGAAAACTGCTTGAAAAGCTGGATCCTATGGAAAACAGATTTCTTCTACTTTAAAGGAAAGACTCAGTCCCAGAAAGCAATGAAAACTGGAACTAGTAAGCAGTTTTTAATACAAGAAGGAAATGGATGTTAATGTGGATTGCTTTTGAGATTAACTTTACATGGTGGAATGGGCTATGGTCATAAAATACACATTTTAATACATCCTGGATAGGTCTAAATGTGACTGAATAGAATTCAGGTATAATTAAAAAGATGTTTTTTAATGCCAAAATACTCTGTGTAATTTTTAAGCGCTTTGAATTGCATCCAGACATCAAAGAATAATGTTTGCATTTATATCCTAATGTCATTTCATTTTTCCTAACAGAGTCCTCAACTTACAGTTGGAGCTTGCATAGTTTCTGTATGTTTTCTTTATTACAGCCTTTCATTTCTAAAGGAGAACCAGGCTTTCAGTAATTTTAATTTCTAACAGACTGTGGCACAGTCCTTTATTTTTCATTATGTTTATCATCCACGCGTTTTCCACTTGGTTTCTAGGAAGGAAGGGACAATATAGGACAGGTAGAAGAGAAATCCCTGCTGGGCTTGGCAGGAGGAAAAAGGAGTGAGGAGAGGGAAGTGCTGCCTGTGTAATGAAATAGCAAAAGAAACTTCTGTAGCAGAGTTCAGAAAAGTTGAATTTCCATATATCTACTCATGAAGAACTTACTGGAGCTTTTCTGTTCAGCTGTATAATGTAGTCTACAATTGCTTAGGCATTGAAAATATGACTGAAGACGTTAATGACCCCAAAAGTGTGTTTAGTCCAAGCTGGGACCACAAAAATATGTATGTAACCTTAAGCAGGGATGTTTTATGTTTCTATTGTTTTTTTCACCCTTGGTGTTGGTAGGCATGGGACAACATGGCACCATCTTGGAGAAATGACCTTTACAAACCCCTTAGGTCACTCAGTAAGCTAAAACATCTGTTATGTGTCTTAGTAAGGAATCACAGCTGAGCTTCAACCCAAAACTTAAAAAGAATTTTTTCTCTCATCCTAGCCCAACTGTTGCACTTGTATTTTCACAGAGAAGGTGTAGTCACCTTTCTCTGCACAGACAAAAGCAAGGCACAAGTCTTCCCAAGAATATTCTTATCTCACTTGCTGTGCCTGTGTTTGTGCAACAGCAGAATGCAATATGGAGATTGTTTACCCAAAGCGATGGTGTTTTGTTTCCTTGGCCTATCAGGGCCAAGCACATGTGTGTGTCAGGACTGTCAGCTGACAGTCATGAGATTCAGTGTTGTGTGCAGAGTTGAGTGCTTGGCAGATTCAGTTTAGATGTAATGTAATATAGTATAGAATATTATAGTATAATAAAGTAATTAATTAACCTTCTGATAAGATGGAGTCAGATGCATCATTTCTCATTCCTCCTTTGTTGAGGCCTTCTCAATGCAGCCATAAGAAGGGGAAACCAGAAAACTCTGACTGCCTTCACTGCTGTGGAACCTCCATCTATGTGTGGGCCATTTACTACTGTATGCCTTCCTTGTGTGGCATTTGAGCATAAGAGCCCTGAGTAGTCAGAACAGAAGCTGTATGATTTTTATACAAGTTACACAGAAAAATGTGTCGGTCACAGGTAAATACCCCCAAGGGCAGACCAGGTATCAAATCCTTCAGTTCTCACTTCCTTCTGAAAAGTCAGGGTTAAATTTTTGGGAATCAGAAGAACATTTCTATAGATTATTGATCACTTAAGCTGAAGAAAATGGCAAGTCTGTGGAATTTATTTTCTCAGAAGTTTTTTTGTATTTCTGAGGGTTGTAATTGTGGGGTTTTTTTGCATAAACCAGGTTAGTGCTGTGAAAGAAATGTTGTATTCTCTTGTTCCCACCTTTCCTCAAATAAGTAGTTTTAGATGTGAAATAGGACCAAGGGACATATGCCTTCAAAAATAATCACTAACTGTTTGAACTTACTGAAATATTATTATTAAATTCCAAAAGTACATAGTCAGATATCCTCAGCAAAAGTGTGGGAAGTAGAACAGCAGTTCAGAAGTTATGAGACTGTAAGACTGAATACAAAGCAAAAGAATGACAAGCCTCTTGTTTCCTCACAAGAGAAGAGTTGGCAGTATTTTAGGGGCTATCTGCAGCTTTTTCTGAATGCTACTGGAAAGTCAAAAATCCTTTCCCTGAAATAAGACCTATTTTGCCTTTAAAGATGATTTGCATGCTGCTCCTTCCTGAGCTGCATCTGTGTTCTCTTTGGTGATTGTGTTTAGTCACTTTGCCCTGTGGTCAGATGGAGGGAGATTAGGTTGATCTTGTACTTGAATGTCCTCCCAGCCTGGTGTTATTCAGTGGTTCCAACAGGAGAATTCAGGTAGAATATAGCACAGATAAAGGATTTCTTGGAAAATAATGAAAACTCACTGGTAGTAGACAAAACATTCTGACAGAATATGAAGTTAATGGTACATATTTTGCGGTTTGAATCTTGAGTTTATGATCAATACTCACCTCTTGTTATGGTGTAAGCTAAGGACCTCTGCCCTGTCTTCTCCCCTTTGTACCACAAATTTTATCCATATGGAATATTAGGATACTTTTAAGCGAGTGTCTATTTTGATAAGCCGTTATCTGCAGAACATTAGGAATCATTAAGAATTGCACAGTGCAAGGTATCCTTACAGCTCCAGAAATTCTCTTTGTCTAGATGTCTAGGAAAATTTAGATAAGGATTATGAATTTGCATTCTTTTATTCACAGCTCCTAATCTCTTGCAGTCTGCCCATCTCTAATCATCCAGCAAAAGACTTCAGCAAGAACTAAATCAGAAATATCTGCCATGAGTTGGTAATTTAGAGCTGGGTCTGAGCTCATGGCACAGCTCTGTTTCAACAACATACTAGAACATACTAGGCTGCCAAATCAAGAAGAAAAACAGATGTTAATTTTCTAGGCTGAGAGACTATGCTGAAGTTTTGTATGAGAAAAATATTTTGTAGCTGTTAGAAAAAACAATGTTGTAAAGAACATGAAAACACCCATGAATATTTTCTGTGGATAAATAAATTACCCAATGAGTAGAACAAAAAGTTCCTAAAGAAAAGAAACCCACCTCAGAGCTACTGCTATTTCCCACTGAGACTGTTTTCCTTTGTTGTAAGACATGCAAGGTTATAAGTGTATAAATATAATGTGTACTGAAAGGGTTAATGGAGTTTATTTCCTTCTTTTATACTCACAGGAAAATGACTTAGGTCAATTTCCTGTACCATAGAGAGCTGTATCACACCGTGAAACACTCAGCTGACAGCTTTATGGCAAGACATGGCAGGAGCAGCTCTGTGAGAGCTGCTTCTTCAAAGACAATAATGTGGGTGGGGAATTTTTACAAGCTTTTCACAAAAGTTCAAAAAATTCTGAAGAAGTCAGTCTTCAATCAATGATTTTTCTTTCTGTAAAGTACATGGGATTTTGTGCTTTTTTCTACATGATGAATATTTCCTTCCCAGGATACCCTTAATGACAACATTGGTTGGTACTACAGAGACATGAGATTAATGAAAGAAAAGAGATTGCCTGGCAATATGGTAGTAAGTATTTTTGTGTCAGAGAGGGAGAGGGATGTTGAATAAAAAAATTACATGTTTAGATGTAATCTATGCTTTTCTGTGTTGCTAGGAAAATGGAATAACTTTATAAATTGTTCCACAATTATATTTTCTCTTTAAATATTAGTAAGGTGTATTAATAAACATCAATAAAGTTTATTAATAAAGTAGCAGTAGCAATAGAGTAAGAACAACAACAAATAATTTAAAAACTCATTTGCTGAATTACAGTCATTAAAATTCTTCATTAGATACAAACACTCTGCATTCAAGAAATGGGTGAATAGGCAAATGAAACAAAAGCAACACATAAACAAGTGGAGAGGGCTTTCAGGGAGGTAACACGCCTCTGAGAAAGATTTTTAGGCAGGAGAGTGTCACAAAGTTGTAGCTGGGAGCAGAAACTCATTGGGTAGGGAAGATGTCACTGTAACCAATATCATTATCATTCACTTCTATTTAGCTTTTTAGAAGAAAGGAAAAATGGGGTCTACCTTTCCTGGGCTGGCATCCTGGAAGCTCATGGCTGCAAGGAGGACAGGGTGTTTCAATGCCATGAGGGGCTCTAGGGCTCCTAAGCACAGCCTTCTCTAAGTGGCAGTGGCAGAACTAGAATAATCAAGCCCTGAGGGCATAACAGCGTGTGGTGCCAGCATCAGGTTGTCTTGAGAAACCAACTAGTAATTATGTACCTAAAAATCATGTTATTACATCACACCTAACATGGCCTTCAAAGGAGAGGCAGTGGTCTTCAGTGGGGCCATCACTTTTATTTTGAGTCACAGCCTCAACAGATTTCTTCTCTGTTGGAGGGAGAGATGAAGTAATATGTCTGTCTTGTTAGAAAGAGAGCAACAAAACCCTTCATTGAGAAAAGTTACAGCTGCATGTACTGGCATGATCCCTTTAAAAAAGGACATGGCAGCACTGAGGACTGTGAGATGAAAGTCCTTCCTCACACAGCCAGCCATGTGTTGGGTTAAACACTCATGTCTGTTAGCAGTAGAATCTGGATTATGTACATTTCTGGAACTACAGAAAAACAAATTAAAATATTACAGACCAGAGATTTCCTTAACGCATATGAGCAGAGAAGTAGCATTATACCTAATAAACTGGCTGACAGTGTGACAGTGTAGCAGAGTCTATCTATCTATCTATCTATCTATCTGTCTATCTATCTATCTATCTATCTATCTATCTATCTATCTATCTATCTATCTATCTATCTATCTATTTCCATGTAGGTTGTAGTTCTATGAATATTCCAGTATTTCGAGTTACCTCAGCCTGAGAATGGTTAACCTGGACACATAGGTCACTGCATGAAAGTGAAGTGAGATTGCTCAAATGTGATGCAGTTGGAGGTCTGGGCGAATCAGTGGCTGCTAGAAGCAGCCATCAGATCATGGGCAGGTATTCCAATCCAGAGAATCTCTGGCACACAGGAGTGGTTGATCCCTGGTGTGAAGTGCAAAGCCCAGGAGAATGGCTGGCTTCAGAAGAGACTCCATAAAACCCTGCATAAAGGGGCACAGCAGGGACTGAGATTCTAGATCCTTCAGAACTGCTGGAGGTTTTGCTAAGGCATCTTAAAAGTCCTACTTTAATTCAGGGCAGTGTGGTCCTGAGGCTTTAATTTAAGGCAGTTTGGTCCTGAGGCAGTCCTAGTGGAAGGGAAATAATAGTCTGGGGCCAGAAGCCTCAGTGAGCAGAGCTCACTGGGAGAGATGAGATGGCAGGAAAGCAGGGGAAATGCTGCTCCCTACTTAGTAAAATTCTTTTGAAGCAAAAATGTTTCCATGAGGCCTATGGTCATCATAAAATTGCACTATGTTGCTGGATTCTTGACCAACTCTACGTAATGTCTCCAAGTGCAAAAGCTTTGGTCAGAAGCAAAATGCCAGCATATTCACTTAGAAGAGGCAAACCATTTTTTTTCCTGTTCCTTCATGTATTCTCCATTTCAGGATAATTTTTTCACTTTCTTTGGGCACAGCCATGAGGGCTTGCAGGCTTCCCTGAATGAAAACTGGAACTATGATGTTACTACAGAATTCCTGAGCCCAAGTTTGCTAAGGAAAACATCCAATAACCCAACACTTTGGTGTTGTGCTCTGCCCAGTGAAATGTAGCCACAGCAGAACCTCATTCTTTTAGCTTGTGCTCCTTTACCCTGCATTCTCCTATCCTGCAGGAAGAACAGGTGTCAGAGTAGAACAAGGAAGATCTGGTATCAGCCAGAACATTCACCTCTGTCATTTCAGCTCCATGCAGTAGCTATCAGCTACTAAGCACAAGTGAAACTTTGTGGGACATAGTCCCTTCTAATGACTCAAAACATCAGACAACTCTGTTGCTGTGCACTGGATGCTACAAATAGATAAATTGGTATGAATTTCCAGTTTTCAGCATGCAAAAGTTATTTGGCCAGAGAGTTTGTTGCCAAGGCAGAACTGGTGAGATGGAAAGGGATGATCGATTGGGAGAGGTGACACAGATCAGTAGCTGTAAAACCCCTTGACCAAGGAAGGATAGTTTGAGATGAAGAAACTGGTTGCAAGAAAAAGACCATTCCTCCTAGGACATGTAAAGATCTTGCTCAGTCTGCCCTTGGAGGTTGAATGTAATCATTGTAAGTGTGTACATTAACATGGATTTATCTTTTTTGTCTCCACCCCAGCCCATGGTGGTCTTTGCTGTAGGTCCTTGGATGAGAAGTGTGGGCACTTCTCAGAATGCTAAATGTGTTGATGAATGATTTTCAGAAAAAATAAGACAACATCAGATGGAGGATCAGTAGATCTGTAAATTAATTCATGGTTCCAGAAAATGTACAAGGTTATAACTCACTGACACACATGCATACACACTTCTTGCCCCAGATCCTATAATCCCTTTCTATAGGGTGTACCTACATTCTAGCAGAAAAAGAAAACCTTCAGGTATTAAATGTTACATATTTCTCTGAAATTTCAACCTTTGAAAGATGAACATTTTTAAAGGACAGTCCAAAACTGATAACAAGAAGTGTGTCTAGTATTTTCTTGCTCTCCATGTAGATATCCTATTTTCAAAGTGACCTAGCTTCATGCACAAAATTTGAATTTCTGAAGTGACTCACGAAATGCATGCAGGCTCTGTTTATGACTTCTTCACCTTCTTAAACAAAGAATGCCAAACCACTGAACGTTAGGAAGCATTCCTACTTCATTTCTTAGAAGTTTTTGCTGTTCCCCTTTCTAACGAAGGCTGCCGTTACAGTCATATGTCAAGAATGATTCATGTAACACAAGATAAGTTTACATATGCCTAACTTTGTCTACTTTCACTTATTCATAAACTTACACACTCATTCTTGTTTTAGATTTTATTTTAATCTTGTATAAGGATGTGTGTTCATTTACTTACAGACACACCATTTATCATATTGCATGGACTTTTGTGCATAACATATATTGCCTGGGCATTTGGATGCTTTATTTTTGAAAAAAACAGACATTTAAAAATAAACTCTAAAAACTAGCTTGTCCAGAAACATGTATTTTCGTCTCCTGTATGTCATACTAGAGGTATATGGCTTTATTTTACATTTACTGTCCTAATTTTACTGGTTTAAGCAATTGATAGTCATTTGTATAGTAATTCATTTGCCCTGTTGCAGCACGTGGTGACCTCACAGATTTCAAGATGTTTGCCAGCACAGGCTACTGGATATTTCAAAATCCCAGTAAGAGATGCCTATGGCAGAGTTTAACTATTTCATATGAAAACTAGAACCGAGCAGGTCTGGATGCATGGAAAAGGTCGGCTCTTGCTCAAGATTTACTGCATATGCAGTGAACAAGGAGGTTTATGGAGTGCTTTGTTGCCAGTGATGTTCCAGGGACAATAATTTTAATGGACCTAGGACTTTGTACAGGAGCTGGGTGATTCTGAAGTCCCTTTGGGCTTGAATGCAAGCAGGTTTAGGTTGTTGACAAGGGATTAATCTCACGAGATGGACTTTAATGATATTGATGTCTGTGTTAGATTCTCCATACAGTCTGTAAGTGGGAAGAAACATACTTTCTTGGACACAGTTCATCTGGCCTTGTTTAGATTTCTACTTTAGATGGAGATGAGTTGTGATCTAGAAGACCTATTTATCTCCATGACTACACAGAAAACCTATACATTTACCTCAGATGCTCAGGTCTACTTATTCATTTTTTCAGATGAATCCTATTCCTGGAGCCCAGGCTAAGTCATAGATTAGCCAGAAGAGCCCAAGGAAGTGCACTAATCTCAGCATTCTCCTGAAGCAGAGGGTGATATAGGTATAGGAATTGAGAGCCAGTGTTGATTACCAACTTTAGAAACATGAACACAATTCCAAAGTTTTTGTAGAGTTATTCTAAAATATTTCAGGTGTGTATTGACAAAACTGATTTATTTTAAACATATGATGTGGCAGATGAATACATGAATTTGCTGTAACGTGATTCAAATAAGTCTCTAAGATTCCACAGTTTAAAAGTAAAGAAAACATCTGAAATCCATTTATGAAAGCTACTGGATGGACTTAATCCATTTGTGTTTTTTTCTACAGCTGGCTCAAAAAATCATCAGAGTAAATGTACCTATAATGACCTCTATTTGCCAAAGGCTGTAAATAAGGAGGGAGGCTGGACATCTTCTGGCACAGTGAGGGTTTTCTTGACAGGCAGTGATTGCAGTTAACTGATTAGTTTCTAATTTATGGAGTGCAATGCAAGGACATTTATCATGATTTAAACATCAAAATTTTGTGTGGATGCTTATATGGAGAAGTCCAAATTATGATACCCCTATTTGAGCCTTTAAAGGCTTGTCATATTCAGATGATCAGATTTGTTTGGAGTTAGTAGACTGGATCCATAATCTAGATCTAATCTAATCTAGATCATAACCTATGGCATTGTCATCATTCTAGAAATGCCACAGACATGAAAAGGTGGCTAGGGAAGGAATTTGCTCACAGCTTTGTAGAAGTACACATTGTACCATTATTTAGATGTGTCACTAAGGACCTCCTCTGATGTTGCATTCCTACCACCGGTGAAATACGTAAGACAATACACATGGGTATTGAGTGCAGGGAATGCTTTTTCTTAAGTTCTGAGCTGTAAACAGAGGTTACTCCACAGCCCACAGCTCAGAGCACTGTGCTATGAAAGCAGTTGCACCACTTGAGTGTTTCTGGCATTGCACGCTCCTGAAAGACTCTGCTGCTCTCCTCTTTCAAACAGGAAATGCCACTCAATTTTATCAGCTTTTTAAAAACCAGACTGTGTTTTAGCCACAACATTTTCCCTATGAAACAAAATTGCTATATTCTGACTGACTTCTGAGACATGCACACGCACAGGGGAAAAAAGGAATTATTTTATTAAGAAGACTCTACCTTGGATTTCAGCCAAAGTTAAAATCAAAGAATCATAGAGTATTCTGAGTTAGAAGGGGTCCATCAGGATCATGGAGTCCAACTCCTGGCTCTGCACAGGTTAACCCAAGCATCCCACCATGCGCCCAACAGTGCTATCCAAACACTTCTGGAACTTTGTCAGGTTTGGTGTTGTGGCCATTTCCCTGAGGCTCCAGTTCCAGTGCCCAACCACCTTCTGGGTGAAGAACCTTTTCCTCATATCCAACCCAAACCTTCCCTGACTCAGCTCCAGCCATTTCTTTGAGTCCTGCCACTGGTCACAAGAGTGAAGAGATTAACTTGTGGAGTAGGGTGACCTAGAAGGACTTGGAAAGGAAAAGATACTTCATTCCAATCAATTACATCAATGGAAATCTGGCATTCTCAGTTCCTTCTGGGGGATAGGCTACTAAGAAATGTAATTTGTCCATTAAATATCAAATACATGAGTGATATTTAATTTAAAACTACAACAATAAAACTTTTGCATTGGCATACATGTTCCTACTTATTTTTTAAAAGCAGTATGAGTTTTCCAGACTTTTCCTTTGGAACAGATTTGCTAAGAGACTATAAAATAAAACTAAATAGAAAGAAATGTGTTATCATCTGGAATATATAGTTAAATTTAACACTGACGGAGAAGGAAGCCAATTTTCTTGCAGGGTATTAACAATGAACTCATTAGTGGTTACTCATTAGTCGAGTGCATTCCCAAAAATAGTTGGTTATTCAAACCCATATAAACTAGTGTCTTGCGATCTTAATACTGAAGCCCATGGGACATATACCATAAGAATTGCAGGTTTCATTTTGTCTGAATATTATGTAAAATTGATAAAGATTGACAGGAGAGAATAAATGGATTTATTCATGCTGTTCCTACATATATATCATAATGTTGTATCTATTGAAGACTCTCACTTGCTCCACCGTGACTTTGGAAAAAGCTGGATCCAAATATATGAAGACAGAAAATGTGAACTATTTCTAAGAACAAAGAGTTGATATATATATATGATATGTATATATACCTTGGTATGATACATGCACTTACTCAGAGACACTGTGAAAACATACTGTTAAATTAAATAGAAAATCTTGTGTAATCCTATTTTTTGTCACATGCAACTGTTACTTATTTTTGATTGTCCAAGGTTTCAACAGCTAGAAAAATGAGGTGGAGACAGATTTCTCTATCTGAAGTAGAAAATCTTGTCTGGATTTTTTTTTATTTTAATTAAATTTGGAACTCAAGTACCATCTTTTATTCAAAATTAAAAATCAGGTCCCAGAATGAAAAACTAGTTGAAACTGAAAGAATATGGAGTCTTACACAAGTGTCACTTCTTCATGTTTCTGTTCAAGAAATGAATCTGATTTTTGTAGTGGCCTGCAGTTATTTTAAGCTGAGAATCTCACTGGTGTGGGGATGGTTTGACAGTTCTTTTAGGAATGTTACAGGGAAAATCTAAAACCTCTCGCTTTTACACTTTTCATGCTGAAACTCTGTGTTTTAATATGAAATTACTCAGGGTTCTTACCAGCCATAGGGGAAGTTTGCTCCCAAACTTGTCTTCTGCTCTCAGAGAGGATGAAGTGATGCCTTCCCTTCATTTCTCCTGGTCTACAGGCCCACTATAGAGGTTGTGGACACAGAAGTGAGAACTGCTCTGTTCAACATGTCAGAAGACAACGCATTTATTATCTTTTTGTGCAGCATTAAGTGTAGTAAAAGTAATGATACCTGTTCTCACTACTTTTTTTATTAGTTTACTATTAATTTATTGAATACACTTCAAATTATTTTATTACAGGAGCATGTCCAGATAAAATATACTCAGCAATTTTCTGGTATTTCAGCAATATTCAGTGTGTGTGTAGTTCTCCTTAGCATGACATGAAGTGTCCTACACCTCATTTTCACCCCTAGTGGCCTTCTCAGCAACCTGCTTCTTTGAAAAGTATTTTAATGAGCTTTGGAAACTTTCCTGTAGTCACAGAAATCCTGATAACAGTGCTTGGCTTCATGTGAAAGAGGAATTCCAGCAAAACCCAATGGGACTACTGAAAAGTTTAAGGTAGAGTAAATCTGTTTGTAGGATCAGAACCTGAATTTCTGCAGGATCCATGGAGATCATCATGATGCACATGAGAAGACACTGAAATTATTTTTTAGATCCCTTATAACAAACCCTTGAGAAAGGCTATTACCTAAAGAACATTTACATCTCATTTTTGGCTGGTAATCTGTTTCCTTCTTGGGACCTGCACCTGCAATGAGTCATTTTTTTGTATTTTAAGGCCTCTAAATCACAGATGGAGAGAGAAGGCAGTGAGATGACTATTATTTCCTTTGGATAACTACATGCCATTAAGTTCCCTTATAATTCCAGCTGTTTCTTGCATCTCAGGATGGAGTTGTTTTACTGTGTGATATGTATGAATACTGTTCAGGGATCATTCTGACTCATTAAATGTTTTCATCTCTTGAAATCTGCTTATGTTAATTTTTGCAGATCTTCATGCTTTTGCCACAAAGAGAAAAAAAAAACTGAAACATTTTGCCACCAAACTACAGGCAACAATTTAAAAATAATTAGTAATTTTGTATATATTTATGAATAAATGTATCCCTTTGCTATTACTGCAGTCTTAGAGCTGTGATTAAGCAACGTGGCTTACACAGAGTGGACTTAAAATACGTACAGAAATAATGGCAAATGAAAGCTTTGACTTAAAAAGGCAACATATTTTTTAGTGATTTTAAGCCCAAGGTGTATGGAACAACATCTCTGGTTTTGGCTAGAGCAGGTTGAACCACAGTTATGATTCATCCTGGCAATTCTCAGTTGATTTTATACATTGAATGGGGATTCCCAGTGAACAAGGGTAATTCTAAAAGAGTGGTTGAAAGTGAATTTCTGCATCTCAGCAGATTTCTGATCTCAGCCCTGTTGTGAAGATCAGGACTTTATCATCCTACATGTGCATCTGCTGACACTCACGTTACCTCTACCTAAACCTGGGAGGGGGCACTGAGCTCTGCAGTGGAGGGGCATGGTATAATTTCCATGTAAGAGTTGACTTCTTACTTTCATACT
The DNA here is from genome assembly GCF_901933205.1 of Camarhynchus parvulus. Lineage (NCBI taxonomy): Eukaryota > Metazoa > Chordata > Aves > Passeriformes > Thraupidae > Camarhynchus > Camarhynchus parvulus. The sequence continues at coordinate 101,262,897 of NC_044571.1, forward strand.
CTTTTCCTCCTTGTCTGTGCCTTCTTTTCCTTTTCCAAAAATCTCCACCAGAATCAATAAAGAAAAACTCTTTTCGATCTCACTCTCTTGGCTTCCTGAGTTTTTTATCCAAGACACATTCAGTCATTTACCAGCAGTCCTGGTTAACCCAGCAAGGCCTCAGTTGACTGGAAATTGGCAAATATGTAATTTGTCTATAAGAAGGGCTGGAAGGCGTATAGGGGCAAATACAGGGTTGTCAGCCTGACCTCAGTGCTGGGGAAATCATGGAGCAGACCATCCTGAGTGCAATCACACAGCATGTGTAGGACAGCCAGCAGATCAGACCCAGCAGCTCTGTTTGTGAAAGGCAGGTCCTGCCTGACCAACCCAATGGCCTTCCATGAGAGGGTGACCTGCTCAGTAAATGAAGGAAAGGATGAGGGCATTGTCTTACCTGGACTGTAAAAAGCCTTTGACACCATTTCCCACAGCATTCTCCTGGAGAAACTGGCTGCTTATGGCTTGGACAGGTGTGTTCTTCACTGAGTCAAAAACTGTCTGGATGGCCAGGCCCAGAGAGTGGTGGTGAAGGGAGATAAATCCAGTTGGCTGCTGGTCACAGGTGGTGTCCCCAGGGCTCAGTAATGTGGAAAACCCTGTTATTTCACCTTTTTATCAGTGATTTGGATGAGGGGATTGAGTGCACCCTCAGGCAGTTTGCAGATGACACCTAGCTGGGCAGGAGTGCTGATCTGCTGGAGGGCAGGAAGGGTCTGCAGAGGGATCAGATTAGATCAGTGGGCTGAGGCCATTGGTCTGAGGTTCAACCAGGCCAATTACTGGATCCTGCCCTTAGGTCACAAGAATCCCAGGAAGTGCCACAGGCTGGGGACAGAGTGGCTGGAAAGCAGGAAAAGGACCTGGGAGTGCTGGTTACAGCAGCTGAACGTGAGACCAATTGTGCCCAGGTGGCCATGGTACACAATGTCATCCTGGCCTGTATCAGTGACAGTGTGGCAGCAGGACCAGTGCAGTGATTGTCCCTCTGTGCTGGACACTGGTGAGGCCACATCTCGAATCCTGTATTCAGTTTTGGGCCCCTCACTACAAGAACGACATTGAGGAGCTGGAGTGTGTCCAGAGAAGGGCAACAGAGCTGGGGAAGGGTCTGGAGCACAAGTCTGATGAGGAGCAGCTGAGGGAGCTGAGGGAACTCAGCCTGGAGAAAAGGAGATTTGGGAAAACCTTCTCACCTCTGCAACTCCCTGACAGGAGGGTACAGCCATGAGAGGATTGGGCTCTTTTCCCAGGTAACAGGTATAATAGTGACAGGACAAGAGTGGTGCCAGAAGAGATTTTGGTTGCATTCTAGGAAAATATTCTTCACTGAAAGAAGAAATCAAGCATTAGAAGTGTTTAAGTCATTATCCCTAGAGGTGTTTGAAAGACACATAAATGTGGCACTCCAGGACATGGATTAGCAGTGAACATGGTAATCCTGGGTTTACTCAATTATTTTGGAGGTCTTTTCCAACCTAAAGGATTTTATGATTCTATATAGTTCCCTCTGCTGTCAACATTTCAGTGACTATGAAGACTGTCAGAACTGTCTCTGGAAATTTGGCTTCTGAAGAATTTCCAGAATTCAACAAACATGTGAATACTAGAGAAGACACATTGAGAAGTAGAAAGCAATCAAAATAGTGCTGTTTAAAGCAGCATTTTTGACTGACATTCTAGCACTTTTAACATGGAGCTGTTTTTCTAGTTCCAAGAAGTAAATTAGGACATTACTGCTAAAAGCTAAAAGCAGATAAAGAAAATGTGTTTCTTAAATGCAGAACAGATGAAATTTCATTGAAAAGCTGAATTTGAGCAGAAGAACTCATGTGTGCTGCAATCTTAATCTATTGATAAACCAAACAGAAAATCTGGATAGTCATGAGTGAATTGAAGCATGTTGGGGCACATTTGCTTCCTGTTTTTTCCCTGTATCTACTTTTCGTCAATGCCCCCCAAACACTGGGTCTCATCCTGAAGTGCAGCTGAAACACCTCTAGAGTGACTCTTTGCCTGTGGAAGCTCTTAGTGTAGACATAGATGATAAACTGGTGAAGAGAATGTTTGTCCTGGGAAAATATTCCAGACACACTTCGAATCAACCTTTGCTTCAAGGTGAGTATTAAACCTGGAGATGGAAATCTGTTGGTGACGTTCCTGGTTATAGCAGAAAGATTAGCATCAAATTTCTCAGTTTGTCTTGAGAAGTTTTTTACTTTCTTCCATCTAGAGCATGGGTAGGCATGTTAACCTCTGCTGGGAATGGAAAAACAATGACAACAATTGTGGGTCCTTGGCTTTCAAAAGACTTTTGTATAGGTGATAATAATTATATATAGATGATAATACGTTGGTTTAGATTATTGTTGCTAAAGATGTATTTGCTTTATTTTGCTCCTCCAAAAAACTAAATATTTGGCTAGAAAATGGACATCTAAAACTATGGCATATGGGTTTAACCTACGCTACCTCAGGGCAGGCTGTTTTCATTCCCTGCAGAGATAGCGTTTCTTTCAGGAAGGAAAGTATTTCAGTGATCTCAATGAATACAATAAGGACGATGACTGACTTCTTAAACTTTTTCTTGAAGACAGTGGATGAGATATTTCTGACAGCATCTGCTAGATCTGCCACACTCAACTGTGTTGGAAAAGAGTTGGAACGAGACAATAACACACAAAATACTTAACTTTTGTAAGAACAAGCTAAACTCCTTTAAGGGCCCTGTTCTTTAGGAAGTGTTGCCTTCGTCTTCTGTCAACTGTCCATGGGATTTAGTGTCTGGGAAAATGTCAGCATGTGGTCTTACAGGACAGTCATGTAGGGGGTCACCTCCTACTTCACATCCCTGAAAGTGCAAATGGTGGTGAAAGGGAGTGATGGGGTCTACAGGCAGGTTTTGTTGGAGCCGATTTATGCCTGGGGCAGCTAGTTGAAATGAGAGAGCAAGATTGACGTGGGCTTAAAATCATTCACAGTTCTCTTTGTAAACCTTTAGAAAACAGGTGATAATAGAAAAGTCTGCAGGAGGGTAGGCACATCACAAAGGGAATCTAGGGAGTTATTGACACTTATCTTTTATTACCAAAAAATACTGAGACAAATAATGAAACAAGGAATTTATAAACCCCTACAAGTATAGATTAATTAAAGACAAATTGAGTCAAGCAGTTTCATTCATGAAGGTGAACTTGACTTTGTGCTAGGAAAGATGCTTGATTTTACATCTTTTTACACTTTCTTACATGACATTGCCCTAAGTAAACTGTAGAAAAATTATCTAGATGAAATTGCTGTAGAGTGCAAAACTGGTTAGAAAACTGTTCTTACAGAGTATCAATTAGTGATTCTTCACCAGAAGAGAAGAATAAATTTTCATTATTGTCCACAATGAAGTAACAGGGAGCGTGACTTATATTCACAGATGACATGAATGACACTAGAACATAGCATTAAAATTCAAAGTGTTCCTGGTAAATTTCCAAAAAAAATTTGAAAAGGGTGCTATACAATAAAGACAAATGCTAGGTTGTGCTTTGAAGGTCAACTTTCTGGTATATTTACCATGTGTTCATCAACCAGAGTATTTCTTTCAATCCTCATGCTACACAAGCAATACAAAACAATTGGAGAAGATTTAAAAGTGTACAGCAACAATAGTTGACCTCCTAAAACATGCGACCTGCAAGGAAATCTTGAAGGATCTGGAGTTGCTTAGTCAGGAAGGAAATGAGAGAGGTAGCAATTTATCAGTTTTGAAAACCAGAAGAAAGAGGAAAAAAAATCTGTTCTCTGTGTTCTTGATTGTTAGGATAAGAAATAATAGACTCTGAGGCAGAAGAAATAATAGACTGATGTAAACTCTTTGAGTTAAGAAGCGTACACAAAATGCTGAATAATTTCCGACAGGGCATGTGTCTTAGGCTTATGCCTTATATGAAGCCATTACTTGATATTTTTCAGATCAGCTTTTAGGAATAGCAGCAGCTCTACAGCATTTGGAACAGGTGAATATACTAGATGGTGTCTTTAAACCTATTCCTCTCTTGGTTTCTGTGGTTCTGTGATACAGCTTTTGATAGACAAATCAAAAGTTGCTGCTTATAGAAGTATTAGTCTTGAATTTAAGAACTGGATTTTGTGCTTCCTGTGTCTCTTTGGTTAGAAATGACTGTTTCTGTCTTGCTGTGGTTGGTGACAATCATGCCAACATTTAGCTTGCATTTATGTACTGGTAAAACCAAGAACCCTTAGCCTGGCGTGGCTGTGTTCCTTCTAACTCCATTACCAGGGCCTTAAGTACACTATTAAGCCATAAACCCCCTGACCAGCTTCACCTGGAGCTTCCAACCACACTGGTGGTTCCAGGAGCTCTGGATCAGCCCCAAGCCTTCTCTCCCTGGCTGAGCTGGGAACCTCGGCTCAGATACAGCCTTGCCTTGGCCTCTCTACAGAGCCCTCTGAGCTGGGGGATCCCATGCTGTGGAAGGCAAATTTTTCATAGCACAAATAAGTACTGTGGATGGATATCAGGTCAGCAATAATTTCTGTTTAGACAGGCAATACACATATGTGGTTTTGATTCACCTCTCCTAAGTGTAAACCTCTGAAGTACTCATTTTTATGTGACAATTTTGACCTTTTGCTTATGCTGTGCCTATCATGAGGCTCCTGAAGTATTTCACAAAATGAAGGTGGCAAAAGGGGACACAGAATAAAAATCTTAACATGGAGGATGTATTCTAGATTATAAATTTCCTAATCATGTCAGGACCTCAAAAATGCTTTTTTTTCTACAAATGACATCAGCTTGGAAATAACCTCTGACTTCTCTGGATAGAAGATATTAGTACAGACTCTTGATTGTAGAATTAATCATATTTTTCACTTCTGTTATGCATAACATTGGTAGTACAGACAAAGTGAAAAACTTTGAACTACAAGATTAAATAACAGGTTACGCATATAAGGGAGACACTCAAATTGGCATTTAAAAGCATAGGCATTAAATTCCTGAGGGAAAACAGAAAAACTGCTAACAACAAATGAAGCAATGTAGTTGTATTGTGGATTTTAGTGTAGTACTTTCCAAGGTCCTTATTTAAGTTGGATGTATATGCTTACTATTTTTTCACTCTTTAAATCTCGTGTGTGCTGAAACTAAAACAATTAACACTGACATTTAGTAGACATGTAATTTTTATATACTTATTGTTTTAAAGAAGGCTTGAAGAAATTAGGAATACAAATTATGAAAAAACCCTAACCTTTTCTATACCCAAATGTTCCCTTTCCATGTCAGTCTTGGAAAATATTACTTGAGTTGTTTTCCTCCTCTTTGTAAGTTTTGGTTTTTTTTCACTTACAACCTTGTGACTGTAAAAGAAACCTAATACTCAGAGGAATTGAAAAAAACCCCTTTGAGATTTACCAGCTCTACTTCAAAGAATGAGGAAACAATGGAGGAGCTAGGAAAAAGCTGTCTTTAAGGGTTTTCCAAGGAAAGTTATATCAATCTTTATCAAGACAGAAAGTGGCAATGTTTGGATTTTCAGGTATGTTTTAGTGCTGAACTACTTATTAGTGTTTGTTGAATTTATGATGATCCTGGAATGACTAAAAGTGCAGAATTAAGAAGCATCTGGCACTTGTCAGAACTCTGTGTCTCGTAGCAAACTGTTCATTTACAATCCATTTATAGTAAAAAGTTGCAGATACTTTTTGATATTACAGAAAGAATAAAATTGTAAAATGTTCTATAAAATTTCAGTACAGCGGTAGAAATTTTGTTCAAGAAGATGACACTGACAGCTGAGGAAGAGTAACAAACAAATAGGAGGGTTCTGATCAGTGAAGAAATATATTATGTTTCATCAAGTGTGGCTGTCTAGCAGATATCTGGTTGCACTAAGACTTTTTTTCAACCTAATTTATTAATGTGGGTTTTTTTTCTAAAAATAATAGGTAAAGATAGTTCCTCCCAGCTGTTGATTCAGTCTTACTTTCTTACAGACCTATATTAAGATGCAATTAATTACCCTGTGGGTGTGACTGTATGACACAAATTTTCTATCAATAAATGCTCATTGGGCTCTTGGACAACTATTACTGCATAACTTCTAATTTGCGTTTCTTCCTGTCTCTTTAAAGAGAATTAGAAAAGAAACTTGGTCCTACTATGCATTTCCATCAGGCAGCTTGAGTAAAATGCCAGGCCCTGCTGAGTGCCCACTATTATAACTGTGGACAGGGGTGTCACACATGTGATATCCACATTTCTGCAGTAGCTCTTGGCTGAAGGAGACACAGGAAGGTCTCTTGAATGTGCAAAATGAACTGCTTCCACTGGGGATTTCCAAGCACCTTGCATCTCAAAAGACAACATGTGAGCAATGCATTCAGATCTAGTAACCACAGTGAATCAATTTCCTGCACAGTCTAATTGGTAATGCTGTAGCCTGCATCCCTAATATTCAGTATTCCTATATTCTCTAAACCCAAAGGATTTGTTTTTCTTCCAGTGCTGATATCACCAGTGCTTTTCAACTGTATATATTAATGGTAATTTTTCAAGTACCATTAGCTAAATTGCTTTAAAACACTTTTGAGCTTAAAAGTCCCCTGCAGAACTACACATATGCTCACAGCTCTGCTCCATACACTAAAGAAGAATAATTTGGGGGAAGCTCGGATTTTTTTGGGGAGAAAAGCCCTGTACCAAAATGTCAGATTGCTCATAGTGTATAATTTTTAAAAAGCAGAAGCAGCTGCTTCTTGCTTGTGAAGGGTCACTTTGCAGCTGCCTCTTAGGATTTTCCTTTCTATATAGTGTGGTTTGTCTTCCTCCTCATCTTTAGTAATTCAACAGTACCTTTTTTTTCCAAGCTTAGCATTCCTCTTTAGTGCCTGGATATTAAAACAGAATTTTCATGCTCAGGTGATTCTCTGTTTATAGTCACTAGTATATCCTCTCCCCAGAATTTTTAAATGGATTCAGTTTTGATGGTTTTTCTTACTGAGAAATCCCTCAAGTAGAAAGAGATTTCTTTTTCAGAATTTAAAAATGGGGCCTCCTTTTTAGCAAAAACTTTTTGTGTTGGCAGTTTTGTTCCATATAGTAAGTCATCAACTATTATCAAAAAAATCCTCACAATTTTAGTCATAAAACCTCAGTTTATTTTCTTATCATTTTGCCAGTCTATGATCAGTAAAACCAAAATTTTGCAAGTTGGTCATCTTCCATCCAAAAGTTTTGTTTTAGTTAATTATGGTAATAAGTGGTCACAAAGGTGCATCAGTTGTATTTGAGGACAGCTTTAAGAGCTAAACTTGCGATAGTTGGTCTGAAAGTTTACATTTGGATCATAGGGCTAGATTAACTTTGGAATGAGATGGATATTTCTGGTTAGTCCTCCACTGTTCTTTTGAATGTTCAGTAATCAGTGCAGGAAGGATTTCCCCTATAGAAATTAGTAATTTGGAAAAAGAAAAAAGTGTCTCAACCACAGGAGCAACGTTTTCAATAAAATTTCCTTTTAAATGTTAAACAGTCTGTACAACAAGTGAGTAAAGACTTAATCATAAGTATCACTACGGCAGTTTGGGGATCTGGATTGAAGCCAATCTACCACAAAAAAGCACACCACATATAGTTCTGGTATATGAAAGATTATTTTTGAACTTGACAGTCTTTTGCCTTTTTCAGAAGCTGATGAAAATTCAGTCTCAAAAAATCAACTTCTAGTGTTCTTAGTACACCAAAGTTCCCTTTACCACAAAGCGACAGTCTTTCTTGGTGCTCAACACAGACACAGTCATGTAAATACAAATTTCTACCTTTGGTTTACCTGCTGCAATTATCTTTGTATCTGAGCGATTACTTTCGTCTGCTTAAATACACACTAGCAACAGTTAAGTTTCCACGACAACAAAGCCATACACTTCATTTTTTTGCTGATTAATGTCTGTAGTCTATCCCAGTGATAGGAGCTTTAAAATGTAACAGTCTTGTGAGACAAAAAGTGCTGAACCAAATGAAGCGATTTATTTGGAACTCTTGTAGTTATAAGGTGTTACTGATAAACTGCAATTGTGAGTTTGCCCTATTCTAGAGCTGAAGAAAAAAAGGTTCCAATTTGATGGCAATATCACATATAAATATTCTGATTCTTGCAAAACTGTCAAAATTATCCTGTATTTGTGACTAAATTAAAGGGAATTGCCTGAAATTTAAATATTAAAAACCTAATCTCTCTTACATAAAAAGGAACCTGCTGCAAGATCAAGTATCTTGAGCATAAAAGAAGCAAAAAATAAGGTTTTCTCTGTGTGTGAAACCTTACTGCTGAGCAAGACCCTTATGCAAATATTCCTTAAGGTATTCTGTTTATTTTTTATTGTTTCAAATTTATACTTACTTAGTGAGAAGCCATTTAATATTTTATTATTATCACAGTGTGATTCACTGCAAAATTTACTCTAAATTGCCTTCTTTGAAGACAAAATAATAACTCGTGATCTTGATTATTGAACTATGATAAACTTGTTTCGTATACTACATGTCTAGAGATGTAAAAATATCAGCTTGTTATTTACAGAGGGGAAACTGAGATACAATATGACTGTAGGTCTAAAGTGTTTCAATTTTGAATGCCAGCTTCAGGTTGTCCAGAGCTTGATTTTTATCCAGGGATTTAATGAGAAACTTACAATTAGTAGACACCTGAGTAAATAATTTAAAAACTTTTCTGATCAGCTGATGAGTCTCTGTGAGAGAGGCAGGGATAAAATGTGATTCAGTGGGATAGATTTCAGCTACCTTACTCAGAAGGCCATCTTGATTCTGATTTCAGTTTACATCTCCCAGTGTCAATGACCAATCAAATCAAGGTGTTATGAGCAAGTGCTAATTTTGCTGCAAAGCAGTGATGTGTTCCAAGAAATTATCTGTACTCTACACTGACAGAGGTAGGAATCTGCACAACGCGTGATGGTATAATCAAGACCTTTACAATGCATTCAACCAGGAGTATGAAATAAGTGAGACAGACACCACTTTAATCCTCACATTTCTTAATTTTAGTGTAATTAATTTGACAGCACTCACTTAAAAATATACAATTATGCATAATTTTCAAGGTCTTATATCACAAGACAAAGAGTTAAGAAAGAAAATTAGGGCCTATAGCAACATACAACTATGAGGCCAGTTGCTACTCTTAAATCAATAACTCATACTTCTGGCATTTAAGTTAAAAGCAACTGATAAAACTGACATTTATTCTCTGTATATTGCTACTAAAGTGGTGCTGAAACTTTCATTTGGCCAGCGGATTTCACGCTATCTCTCTAATATCAGAGGAACTTGACCTTGGAAATTTTAGTCACTGATAGAGGACCTAGAGTATTCTAATATGTTACTAATTCTGGATTTTTTTTCATGCTGATGTTCTCAGAAATTGTTTAGCATTTCTCTCTGTTTTCTCTTGTCCTGGTCCTAGATACTATTTACTTGAGGCAGAGACAGCCTTTTTCTGCTGTACATGGTACTCATGGCTACAGGATTCTGGTGATGATGCATGCTGGTGGGGGGCTGCAATTCTGCTATGTGCTGTTGCAATACAGTTAAACACATATATTCACTCTTCTTTCTGAAAATTAGGCATGGTCATCCACCAATGAAGTATATTTCATGGAGATTTTGCACACGCTAATGTATTATATATTCAATTATCATAGCTCATCCAGTTCCAGCTCATCTGCAGAATGTATTAGCTCATGGTTAAAGCTTTTTTTCCTCCAGCATCTTTGATCCAAATAAAGGTGAAAAGTATTATAATATTTTATTATTGGCAAAAATATCCTCTCTGTATTATAATATTTTATTATTATTACTGGTATTATAATTATTTTCTTATAACTGAAGGAGCTAATTTCTTTTTACCAATATCTTACTTGATGCTCCTCCAATTTTCTGCAATAATTTATAAATAGGACAAGAGGTCACAAGACTTCAGCTGGAAAAAAAGTTGTTCAGAAGAATGAAAGTTCCTGGAAACATAACTGTATTGTGGGAAAACCAGTCTTTTTCTCAGAGCACCTGAAAACTCTCCCTTACAGTAGAGCTTGTTATTACCTGTCAAATATTTAGGCGAGCTATTCTTCAGAAACCTGAAGACACCAGATATCAACCTTCTAAATATTTTTGAACAAAGACTTGAAAAATGCATCTTTCTGATAATCATTGTGTTTTTATGTTTTTTTTAGTATATGCAAAGAATATTTTGCAGTATTAATATCAAATTTCAAGATATAATTCCTGTCTGAACTGATATTCTAGGGACAGATAAGCTGTACAAAAATTGTTTTGTACTCTGATTCCTGAACTTCAGGATCTTTAGATACCAACCAGAATTTGCTGTACGCTATGGTAGTCAAATTGGTGAAATGATGGAGCCCTCATCCAGACTCTGGGTTTCTGACTGTCAAGAAAGGAGTTCACAAGTTGAACATGAATGAGCAAAGCGCAGTGAAGGAAAGAACCACCCATATCCACTGTATTAGCAAAAATGTAGTCAGCAGGCTCAGAGAAGTAATCATTCCCTTCTGTTTAGCATTTGGACTGCACTACTGTGGCCTGACTGGGGCTTCCCCAAAGAAAGTACAAGAAAGACATGGGCGTACTGGAGAAAGTTCCCTGGAGGGCAACTGGAACAAAGAGGGGGCTGGAACATGTGGTGTACCAAGTGCTGCCTTTGTTCTATGTTGAGATAAAAAGGCTGAGATGGGGGGATTTTAATTGCTGCTTTCAGATTGTGAATGAGCAAGTATAATGAGGATGGAGCCAGAGTCTTATTTCAGTTGAATAGCGAAGGGCTGAGAGAAAAAGGGCATAAAGGGCAGTACAGGAAACTCCAGTGAGATACTAGAATGTTTTTTTTAATAAGGTAATTCAAGTAATAGAGCAGATGTTCTAAAGAGATTGTGAAATCTCCAGCCTTGGAGGTGTCCATAATTGAACTAAGCAACTGGCTCTGAGTTCATCTTGCTTTAAGCAGGCCTTTAGAGGTCTTTTACAAGCTATACAGATCTATAACCTCTAAAAAAGTCTCTTTGCCTGGGCAAGACAAACTTCTAAAGTAAGACTCATCAATATTTTTTTTTACTAACAATCATTTGTTGGTGCTTAGGGTTACAATATAGTAAACATGCTCATCTATCTATGATGAAGTTCTGGGTGATTAAATTGAGAAATACTTGCACACTGAACACTTCTGAGTGCAAAGCAGTTTGCTGATACCATATGTCACAGTTACTTCTTTCGGGATAGCACACCTTTGAGACACAGTTATGGTGATTATAAAAAGGGAGTAAAGTCTTCCAGTAGCTGCTTTGTTAAAATGATGGTGCAATCTGAGTCTGATCTGTATTTTCCAATCATGTGAGTCAGTACAGCCCCTGTGTTGGGACTGTTTTCATGGCTGGTAAAGCACTCCTGTACAGAGTCAAGGAGTCAAATGGGTTTTTCAATTTCCATTTTAACCACTCATCCCAGCTGTGTATGAAAATTGTCACAGTTGCTAACTATTTGTGTCACTTGGCACCAAAGAATATTCAGTGAACAAGCAGCAATATCCTCTCAGTGAACACCTGTAATTTCTTTACTATGGTAAAAATTCTTGAATGGTATTATGAGTTACAGTCTCCTGAAGATGCTGATTCAATCCTTTCTCTCCAAATATAGTCTTCCTTTTCCATCAGAAAGACAAAGGGCTATCTATAGCTGAGTGGTCTTGGCAGTGCTCTAATGGGCCAATCCTTTCACATAAAAATTAAGAGCCTTTAATATATTGTCGTAAGATATGGCCAGCATGCAATGGTAAACACTTTATTCCTTCATTCATTTATTACCATTCCAATGGTAAACACTAATTCTTTCTCTGCAGTAGGAATTGCATGGACCTTCTTTGTAGGGTACTATCTACTAAATTCCCATATCATGGCCTGTTCTTTTCAAGAAGTCATTGTGGGACCCCAAGAACATGGCCACCCATTGCTCACACTCTAATTTCTTTCTGGTTTTTGTGGGGGTGTGTATTAGCTGTATGGAACTGGTGGCAGATGAACTATGTAAGCCTTGATCTTACGTGGTCAGGCTTGAAGTTCTCAGGACACAGAAATATTGCTAGTTTCTATGTTTGGGCTCCAAGGTAAAATGAATTGTGGTAGGTTCAGTGCTGGCCAATCACTAGTGCACTCACTAGAATGTACTTACTTGTCTCCTTCTGTGAGGTAGGATTAGAAGAAAGGCAAAGCAGGCTCAAAACTTTAAAATGGTATGAAGAAAAATTTGTTAACAGTAACTAAAAGAAAGAGTAATAAGAATCAGAACAAAACCTTCAGGACACTTCCCCCTACAACTTTTTCTTTCCTACTGACAATGCACAGAGACGAATCCTGAAATTTTCAGTCAGTTTACCACCTCTAGAATAGTCTTTCTTAAGGTCACTTAGGGAGAGAAGTCCTTCTTGTTAGTGTTATGGAGACTTCTCCACAAGAAAACAGTTCTCTTGTGGCTCTCAATTTCCATGAATAGCAGCCGCTCAGAAAAATCTGCAATCGTGAAGTCCCTCCTATTTTTTCACAGTTTTTGCCACAACTGTGTCTATGGGCCATGTCAGCTTATGGGGTACTGTTTTAAAGATGCGCTGTTCAAGAGCAAAGGTTTTCTTTGTCTATCTCATCTCTGAGAACAGATGTTTTCTCTATCTGGGGGCACAGGATCTCATCACTCTTCTGTCTTTCTCTGTTCAAACTTCTCATGAGATCACAGCTACTTCAACATTTGCTTACTTTGGCATGGAGGCCTTTGCCTACATTTGAACAAGTCATCTCCCCATATTTGCATGTGTTACAGGGAGAAAGAGTCTGATGTATCAATTACATCCTTCTCCATAGCTTTACAAGAGGATTTCAGCCCTAAGATCAAGGCATGTCCTCATCCCTCCCATTTCCTCATCCCTCCCATCTGGGACTTGACTCCTTCTTCACTGACTTTGGTATCTTCATGTTACTCCCCTATATATCTGCACTTGTCCTTTTCTCTCACTTGAGGGAGGATTGAAGCACTGAAAGAATTAATATCTCGCCTGAGGCCTGCAGATGGTTGCATGAGCCCAGCTGGGCTCAGTAGCTTGTGGTGGGAACTGTGGTGGGAAAGTGGCTCAGACTTCAGCAGCCAACACGCCAGGCCTGATGGCTTCTCCTCCTCCCAGCTCAGTGGTTGTGGGTCAGTCTCAATGGTGGCAAAATCTTGGCCAAGCTGGCCTGGCCTGGGGCTGCTCCTGGGGCCCTGCAGACCCCAGCTCGGCCTGGGCCGGGCAGCGGGGCAGGACTTACGTCAGCGAGATGTTGTCAGCCATGGCCAGGCCTACCTTGGCTGGAGGCCTCTCCCAGCCACTGGGCCAGGACTGGGGGGGAGAACCTCTCTTTCCAGGTACAGGAAGGAAAAAGAGGGAGTTTCCCGGGTTTATTTCGTCTTTACCATGTGTTTTTCACAGAGGCGTGTACTGCTTTCCAGTGGTTCAACTGATTGTCAATTCCCAAAACCAACCACTGATTGGTTTCCTGTCAGACACGAAGGAGACTGCCAGCAGCCTCTCCCAAAACATCACTTCCGAGATGCAAAACTAGCACATGAATTAAGCCAGCAGTTTCCATTCATACTGAATTGATCAGCTGATGGCTTTTGCTTAGATCTGATTAAGGCTTTCTAATGTAAACCGAGCGTGACCACAATGAGCTGAACAAACCAAAGTCTACAAAATTGATGTTTTCAGTGCTTAGGTTTCAATTTTGTTGCAATGTTTCGCTTTCCAATTGGGAAAACAAGCTCGATATCTCATTTCAGACTGAATCTATCTGAAAGGAAACATGGTGGCTTGTTGAATTGAGTTAAATGGTTTACATTCAGGTCAGATTGTCTGAGTTGATGCAGTAACTCCTGGAAGCAGCAGTTGTGGGAAAAGTAATCATATGTCTTGATTTTCTTAGGAAGAAGTGAAATTGAAATTGAAAGGCTGACCATGTAGTTTATCTTCTGGCATCTTCAGGTCCAACTAAGAATCACAGATATTTAAATACATATATTTTGAATGGTACATATATGTACAAATGTATGTATTTCTAGGAGAAAAGTACATAAAAATACTTTTACATATAGATAAATATATACATATAACCTTTATATATAACATATATATATATGTTATATAAAAATATATGTAACATTTAAACTGTTATACTGTTATACTTATGTTTCTATAAATGTAATAAAATGTATTTTTCTTTCCTTTGCGAAAGCATGACTGGAGCCCAGAGGAGAAAGAAAGAGGTCTACAAAGTAAGAATCTCTTTCTCTTTCCAGGTATGATGTCCTGATACATGGTGTTTTATATTTTGATACATGGCTATGCTTTATCTGAACTGTGGTACATCCTGTGCCACACATAGGGATTAGGAGAGCTAATACTGGAACTTAGTTGAAGTATAGAAATGAATGAATTTATGTTCTTAGGACTCTGTGCAACACAGCCACAAGATGGCAGGAGCACAATGTCAGTTTCTTTTCACAGCATTTCCATCCTATTTTCCTAGTTTTCTGGAATTGCTTTGCAATTTACATAGTTTTGATGGTTTTAAAAGCCAATTCAGTGCAACAGCAAGTCATTTTAAAGGTTTCAGGTCTGTTGCCATGTATGCCAGAATCCAGAGTAAATGCAATAGTAGCATTAAAAGCTTAAGTGTTGTACTAGTGAAAGAATGAGCCATCCAAATCCATAATATTTTCTTTATTTAGAAAATAAATTGTATAGCCATAATATTTTCAACTCCTTAGGAAATTAACTTTTTCTTTCTTGATCAAGTTCATGATGTTAAAAACTTTTAATGAACTGAAAAAACTCTGCCAATCTATTCCTCACATTTGAATTTTGGAAAAAAAATTGCAAACAGCTCCTTGACCAAGTTAATGAGAGACTACTATGATCTTGTACTACTGAAGAAAAGTGCACCAAGTGCAGAGCTATCAGAGTCTCACATAGAGCTAGTGCAGATATGGAATGTTGCCCGCAATTTGACAGGTGTAAACAGTTTTGGAAGGCTTCAGCAGAGCAAAATTAGCTTTAAAACCCTGCACACTCTTAAAAATATTAAGCAGCGATTTATGGGGCACCTCTAGTATATCTATGAGTTGAAGATAGGAAGGGATCCTTCAGCATCAACAATTTTCACCATCTCTAGAAAATGGGCTCACATTTGACCATATGATTAGTCTAGATGGTTATCATTGTACAAGTACCTAGCAGAACTCTATTAAGAGTTTGAAAATATTTGGGGTGTCTTCTTGCCTAAGTGTATTCTAGGTACTTCACAGGTTTTCTCTGTGTGTGTGGATACACACAAAGTCCAACTGAGTAATCTGTGCATAAGCCCTCCTGGGCTCCAGGGACTGAGCAGGCTTTCCCCTTCAGTTGTGGATGCTCCCTCTCCTTCTGCTCAGTGTGAGGTAGACACTGTCCTACTGTCTGCAGGAAAGACAGCGTATGTCCAGTCTGTCATCAGAGACTGCATAGAAAGATTATGTAAGTGGTGCAGAGAAGAATGAAAACTGAAGTAGAAGGAAACCACACTCATGTGAAAGAGAAAGGAATATGATGGGGTTGTCATTTTTTTGGGTTTTTTTTTTTTTTTTTTTTTGTTATTAGAAGGATTAGCAAGTAATAAGATGAATTTTAAAAGAGAATGCAGAAAAGGATGTATTACACTTCTTGGTAAAGCAGAGGAAAAAAGGCATGAGACATTTGCAAGGGTGGCCTGATGGAGCCAATGTAGAAATGTCATCGCATGTAGCATCCTAAGAGTCTGTGGGGCCTCACTGCTTCTGTCTAACAGAGCCCATCACCTTGGATCCTGAGGATACCACTCACAAGTGCAGGTATAAATACAGGTATTTTTAGGAGGTTTTTTCCCCTCAAAAGGTGAAAGTAATTTTACATGCATAAATATGGTTCCTTTACTGCAGACCATGAATGTGAGAGGCACATTGCCGGCTTACCATTTGCTGAGACTACGGGACTGAAAGAAAGAGACTTGCCTTCTCCTTCCTCCTCAGTGCTCCTCAGAAGATGTGGGCTGGTGGAGGGAGCCTGATGTATCTGCCCTGCAGTGCTGCGCTGTCTGTTGGAGATACTGATGCTCTTTACAAAGCCACAATTCAGTACTCCCTGGAGAAAAACCTTTGCTCAGGCATTGAGCAGCAAGACAAAGCCAGGGTGATTTCCCACCCACCACCCCCTCCATGGCACATGTAGGCAGGGACTGCATCTAAAATCTGACTTTTTTTTTGTATTAAGATCTTGTTTTCAGTTTCTTAGAAGATTTTGCAGCTTAAAATGTTCTCTGTGAAAATGCCCATGCAGGGTGTCATTCTTTTATTTGTATGAGAGGTACAACTGCATGGCTAGACAATTTCCCAGAATGTAAATAGGGGGAAGTACATTTGACCTTTAAAAAGATCTTAAATGTTTCACTGAGATGAACTGGCACTTTTCTTATGGGGCTTGTTTCTGAATAAGGGTATTGCCTTTTCTTTATGGAAAGGAGATGACAATTGATTGAATTACGCATAACTAAGAGAACCTTGCAGTACACACGGTGATCTATTTACACGGAACAAGACCTGGTAAGCCAGGTTGACTACATCTAATTCCTCTTAGTGTTGTATAGGCTGGTTGCTTCTGCTACTGGCTGGAAAGGAGGCAGCTCTTTGCTAGCAGCATTCCTCAAGGAGTGACACTGAAGGATCTGTAAATCTTGATTCTAAATTATCTCCTCCCTTGTTTTTTACCCTGCTCTCCTCACCCGTTTGTCTGCCCCTCTGTACCTCTGTGTTGAGAGGGTCAGCAAAATTAAACTTATATTTCTGAGAAGCTATGAACTAGCTCAGACTAGTCCTCCCAGACGGAAAATCAGAGGATTGCTTTAACATGAAACATCTGAGGAAGCTCTATTTAACAGAGGTCTGAGAGAATTTAAAGTGCTAGGATAATCAGTGTAACACCTACAGATAGCCACCTCCTATGGCAAGCACATAACTAATTTGACAGAAAATCTTAACTTTTACATTTATAAACTCCTAGAGGCATCACATGGTAGCTTTTTTTTGGCCTTTGATGCAACTAAGACATGTACATGTGGATAAAATTTTTGTGTTTGTCTACTGCAATCTATTTATCTAGCTATCTAGTTCTCTTGACATGAATTATAATCTATTCTAATACAAACCCCACAGCTTTATATTTCTTTGTAAAGAAGAAAATATAAGTAGTAATTTTGCCAGCAGAGAAAATCTATTTGAAGGTTTTCTCTTGATGGCAGCTGCTTCTTGAATTTTTTTATCTTCTTTAACATAATGTGGGATGTTAAAATAAACACCTACCCAGAGGGATCATAATCAATTTTAGCTGTTCATACATCATTGTGCTATTAAAGCACTTTTGATTTCTGAGCCTTCTCACTATACTGGACCTTTTATTTTACTGCAGCAATATATTTGGTCTCATTCTCGTCCATTTTATTCCTGCTGTCTGTTGTAATCTCGTATTATGTACTGTGAGTGTTGCATATAATCATCTGCCATTTGTATTGTTACATTCATTTAACATATTTTAGAACTAAAACTTAGATAAATACTGAAGAAAAAGCAAAAATTGACCTGCTCCCTTCTGTCCTCATCTCAATCACTTGTCCTCTAGTGTTTCAAAAGGAAAAAATAATTTGGAAATTGGGGGATTGACCTTTTCACCTTTATCAAATGAAGGCTCCTGTTTGTGAGACCTGCTTTGTGTTTCAGCTCTTTACTGAACTCTCAGAGCTATTTATGCGATATATAACTGTGATGTAGCTGCTGCAGGCATCTCAACTGTGTTGTTTGGAGTAGGCAGCCTAGAAGGAATCCAATTAGAAACACAAATATCTGTGAACGTATTTGAACTTGTTATTTTACTAAGAATTTGAAGGAAGCAAGAGATAGTGTATACTTTTACTGCCTGCAGTGTAGCTATAATCCCAAAATGCGTACAAAAACCTATATAGCATTAACTGTAAAATGGAATTATTTCCATCACCGAACAGGATAATGTACCAAGCATTATTCTTTGCATCTTCCCTTATCCTTGGTTTGTCATGTCATGCTTTGATATGCCTCCAGAATTACAATGCATCTTTTCTGTGTGTGTGTCTGAAGAATTTAAAATAATTTGAATTTAGTTTTCTGAAAGATTGCAATCTTTTCGTGCCATTTGACTAAACGGAGTAGTAAATATGGAGATGCTGAATAACAACTCCTCTCAGAAAATCCTTAATCCTTATGGAGACTCATGGGATTTCATGCTAAATACAAGGTTTCTTTCTGCTGCCTTTGCTTATGAAATGCTTGTAAAAACATAAAGATATATAGGGAGAATAAATTCAGATCTTTTATATCTTTTATGAAGCTTGGGAAAGGCAATGCCAACTGTGGTGTCCATTAAGGAAATGTCCAGGAAAAAGAGGACACACCTGTAATCAGCCACACTTAGTGACAACCTTCCCATAACACCCCCTTTGTACTGAAAATTCTTCTTTCCATAGGAAGTCTGAAAATACTGCACTCTGCCAGTCTAGCCTGTGCACATCCTCTGGACTGAGGATGATTAGAATAATTTTTTCTTTTTTGACACTAGAGGATAAGTGATTAAGATAGGACAGAAGGGAGCAGGTCAATTTTTTCTTTTTTCTCTAATATTTATCTAGGTTTTGGTTCTAAAATATGTTAAATAAAAGTAACAACACAAATTGCAGATGATTATATGCAACACTCAAGGTAAATAATACAAGATTACAACAGACAGCAGGAATAAAATGGACTAGAATGAGATAAAATATACTGCTGCAGTAAAAAAAAGTCCAGTACAGTGAGAAAGCTCAGAAATCAAAAATCCTTTAATGAGTAAAGCCAGTGCTTTACTCTGGAAAAAGAGGCTGGAAAGGGTGAATTTAGCTATGAAACAGCCAAAATGCCATCATACTGAACCATTGTTTATGTTGAAAAGAGAGACTATTTTGGGGAACAGGAGGCAGTAATAGTAAGAGTGGTTAATTTTAAAATAATCTCTAAACCATGTTTTTTTCCCAAATAAAAAAAGACGGTTTGTTAGTTGCACTGAAGAATTTTTCCATGTCATAGAAGAGTACTGATGAGTAATTGAATATATAATTTTATTTGTATTTGACTTTTGAAAAGAAAAGAAAAAGACTCCTTCAGAAGCTATTAATAAAATAAGCCCTTTTTTGTTAGGCAAATTAAATGAAATAAAACCTGTATAAGTGATCCTTGCAGTTACAACTAAATATTGGACACCAACTTATTTATTGTCCCTTTGGTATTTAGCTTGTAAAATAGTTTTCATTAAACATCTGGAAACAATTAATGAGAAGGATCATATTGCAAGAAGCTTCTGTCTCCGTTTTCCATTGAACAAATCTGTGGCTTTTCAATAAAAATGCTTTTTTCCTAGGTATTCATAAAAATTATCTATTGTTATTACCATAATTTTCCAGTCTTCATTGTTAGAAATAAATATAATGGTGACTGACAAGAAACCATTTTGCCCTTTAGCTGAAAAAAATAGAAATCAGGTTTCATGAATGAGTTGGACTCCATCACGATAATGAGAGAAAACAATTATCTAATAAGGGTTGTTCACATAAACCTTTACATGTACCTACATACATTTTTCAGATATACATTTTCAGAGCATAATCCTGAGGGATAAAACCTTACCATTAACATTAAACCCTGCATATTCCTTATTAAGAATATATAAGATGTATGGTATAGGATCATATTTAGAAGCCTTTTTTAAAGAGAAATGAAATGTTTACTTTTGTGTGCTCAGGTTTAGTACAGAAGTGTACGGTACTTAGCAAAGGTTTTGATTTTTTAGGGTGTTTTTTGTTTGTTTTTTCAACAGGGAAATGTTTTAACTGTAACTTGGGAGTACAGTTAGGCCAAAATATTAATTTCTTGATCAGAGAATATTCACTTATAACTTCTATCCATCCCAAAAACCCCTGTGCCTCAAGTTGCAAGGAAGATTCATAACCCTCACTCAAAACCTCCCGTAACCTAAATCCCATCTGTAGTAGTGTTAATGATGTTGTGATTAATTTGAAACACAGTATTTTGATGTAAATATTTTTTTTACATTATAAGCATTAGTTCAGAGTTGTCATTTAGATACCATGTATGTAAAAACTGGAGAAAGCCATAGGGTAACTTCCCTCTTGGTGTGGTGAGGGTGTCCCATGGAAGTTCCTCTAGCAGTCCAGAATGCAGAAGGAATGGGCAATCAGAGCTGTGATTGTGAGGGTGCTTTCACTGCATCTCTAACAGGACAGAGGTGATGCAGCCCTTAAGGCCAGCAATTATAAATCGAGAACTGGAGATCTCAAGTGCAAATAATATGAATTGCTAATAATCAGAATAATAGGAATTGCTAGCAATCATGCAATTTACCTGCTCCTGCACATAATATAAGAAAGACCTAATAAATTGAGACCTCTAATAAACTGAGATGTTTTAGAGCAAGAACTGCTTGAGCAGTGTGATCTGTTGTGTTTTCTAGTGATTACAGATTTGGAAATGTAATATTACAAGATCATGGACCTGATGTTACTCTGGGGCTGATCATTGCTTAAGTCAAGCAAGTAGAATGCTTTTCATTGGTATGAGGGAGAGTAGTCTATATTTAAGAAGGCAGCTTCATGAATACCACATGGTTATTCCAAAACAGCTGTCTTTTACCTCTTCATTGGCTTTTTCTGCTACAGTGTACTAGTTTGAAAGCAAACAAGTGGGAGATTCCAAATTAGAACTAAAATTTAATAGGAAAATTAAAATAAAGGTAATAGTACAGAAATTGACAAAGTCAAAATATGACCTGACACCCTGTTGATCAGTCTGGTGTTAACAGTCCAATTAAAGAGTGGCTACAATCCTGTTGGAGTGATGGATGTGGTTTTGTCAAAGCGGTGATCCTGGAGAAAGATCTGGTCCTTCTCTGGAGGTCCAGTGGTGGTTATTGAGCCCTTGTCCTCTGAGAATCCAGAGGCAGCACTACCGTGGTGTTCCAACCCTCAGATTACAGACAGGTAGGAATGTTTGGTTCTTTCTTTCTGGGTGGGGCATTTCACAATGGGATGATGTAATTCTATGAGTGACACCTTGATGGCCTGTTACAGAGATGGCCCTGCTGCTTCCCCAGAGGGTGTTATCAGGACTGAGTCATGGAGAAGATAAAGAACACTGCTCCAACTATTTGAACATCTTATATAGTTGGTAATAGAATTCATACTTTTGGTTACATCTTGCATTCTAACCCAAGACATACAGATACCCTGAATAATGGAAAAAAATAATCTAATATTAAACATTTGGGACTCCAATTGCCCAAGGCCTGAAAAGAAAGGAAATGTAGGAGAGGAACCAACATTTTCAGACTGGGTGATGAAAAATTCTGGAGTTCCTTCAAACCATGATGTGTAGTTATAGATTGGGAGCTCCACTTTTTTGTTAGCCTATAAATCCAAAACTTCTCTTGCTCTGTTTTCTGCATGAGATTGGACTGAATGAGAAAATTAGAGGGTCTTTCCTCTTCTTTGTGCCTCTTGTGTCCAGCTCTCCATTTTCTGTGAAAATGCTGATTTGCCTAATGAATCATGACTTAAAAAATTTTAGATTTTAGCTGAGGGTTAGAACCAATTGATATTGAAGTTAGATACACCACCAACAAATTAATGATTATTAGATGATTAAGCTAAAGCTAATTGTTAGATTATGAGCTCATTTGTAGAAAGAAGTGGAGCAAGTGAATCTTTATAGGAACATGCTGAAACCAGTAGAACAATGCCCAACACCTGGACTCTGCTAATCCATCACGAAGCAGGGGGCCTTGGATGGTGCCAGAGGGTCACAGAGACCTGATGAAGACCGTCCTGACTTCATCCCTGAGACCACTAACCCAATTCAAGAGAAAAATTGCACACACATGAAGGACTAATAACCTCATTTTAATACAAAGTGGTGATGGAAGGTGCTGGTGTTATGCAAATGTATTATTTTGGGAAATAAATAGAAGGCAAAGAACCTTGTGTGGTGTGGCCACGCATTCTGGGGACAACATCCCCCCCTGTGCCACTCACTGGTGTAATAAACACGCTATTTCTAGCTTTAACTAGTTAGAGAGTCTTTGTCCGTGATCTTCGGTTTTAACGATTCACTAAGTCCTTTTAGATTCTGCCTCCCTTTCTATCCATGGCTTCCCTGAAGAGCAGCTGATTAACATCCACAACATTCTTCACCATGCACAAACAATGAGTCACATAATTTGATCAAGAAAATGCGAAACTGCTTGTACACCTGTTGATTTTTAAATTTTTGGTATGTAGTTGAATGATCACTATTCATGAAACAGGATTTAGTTGATGTTTGCAGCTTACCTCTGTCATCAGTATTGTGATAGGCAAATAATTTGCTGCTGTATAAGTAACAATGATATTAATTAATAATAGAAAGGAATAATCTCTTAAAATTGCTTCAGATATCTGTCTCTATTGAACTTAAATATTGTAATTAAAGCCAACATTTATCACTTGTAAACCTCAGAAAGTGCAAAAAAAATCCCAGAATCATGTTGCTTAATGGCTTTTCCCACATATTTCTCTATTTACTGTGGTATTAATTTGCAGCATGCTGCTAGGCTAAAATTAATTCTGCAGAGAGTTATTCATGTCCCTCTTCATATGTCACAAAAGAGAAGAACACATGTGCTTACAGAGTGATGTTGTTCCTGTAAAAATACCATTTAATAGTAAGAAAATTACTCAAGTATTCTAACAGGCATTGTTCAAACTGAGTGAGGCTGGTGAACAATGACAGTATGTGCTCTATAGCAGTGTTTTATTACATTACAAATTCTCAAGGCAGTGACATCAATATTCATCTTCTCTAATATAATACAGAAGTCATTGCAATTATGAACAAAACCTTCCATGAGTGATTGTTGTACTGGTTTGTGTGTAAAATAAAATCAATATTAACACCTTAGAAGAAAAATGCTAAATAAAAAGAGTAGCTGCTAATGCAATATAAGAAAATCTTTCAAAATGTGCCACTTCATTTTTCCCCCTTATTTCAGCTCAAAGCAGAACAAGGCAATGACATTATAAAGAAAATGTTACCTCAGTGGCTTCATATGCCATTCAAATTCTAGATGCTCATTTTCAGGCCTCTGTGGATTTTGATTGAATTAGTTTCTTGAAAGTATTAGTTATCTGCTTCTTCCTTGAAGCCCATATGTTCTTCTTAAAGAACCTTTATTTTTACAGGACTATTGTATACAGCATCTCAAAAATGCCTGGTCTCCTATAATGGGAAATAAAAAATGAAGATTAGCAAAGCATAACTTCCTCCAAAATCTAATGTTAAATGTATCCCTTACTACAATTAATTATAGCCAGCCCATGTAAAAAGGAAAAAAGCACAGACCATAATTTTTTGCGTCTTCCAGGGTCACAAACAAGTTCTTCTGTTGTATCTTTATCTGATTGTTTTGACCAAGTCTATATGGGTTGTGAAACAAGGAAGATGAAAGTTGTGGTGGAAATTATATGTGGAAATTATATAAATTTTAGAAGGTGTAAGACCAACAAAGGAAACCATTGAGTCATTTTTATTCTGTGGGCTAGAGGAAATAGATGGAATGGTTTACTCTCTGAAAAGTCGTAGAAACCATCTGTTGCTGATTTTTAGGTTGGACTCTTTTAAGGCCAGGGTATAGGATGTTTCTTGCTCCATGATCCTTCATCATCCAATGGCCTTTAAGACCAGGGGATTCTGGCTTGGCAGTTTGGAAAAAAATTGCTGGAAATCTCCTAACTGCAGTATTTCTGTTTATGGTAAAATGTTATTTAGAATGGAGAGATGGTTGAGATGCTAATCTCCAAAGTAAGCAGCACATCTGTGGTACATTGTATGATTCCTTAACCAAAGACAGTGGATGGCACAGAAAAAAATGAGCCATTCCCTTGTGGTAATACACATTCCTCCAAAATGAATGTACAGTGTTACTCTGCATTCTCACTCTTTCTGTTTCTCTCTCTCTTTCTCAAATGAACAGTGAAACATTTTTAGCTGTAATAATTTTCTGTCCCTTAAAAAAAATATTTTTTTATTATATTCTCTGAAGATAATGACTAAAATAAGAAGGTAATTTGTGACCACATAGAGTCAAAACTAAACCAAACAATAATCCACTGTCCCATTCATTATGTTACTATGGAGTTGATCTCAATAGTCACAAATTTAAGGTAAAAGCTATGAAACAGGTATGATTACCACATGTATCTCACAGCAAGAATTTTGAGGTCTGCTTAAAGCACACAACTTAATTCTGAAAAAAGTTGCAAGTCATTAAATAGATATAGAAAGAAATTCAAGCAACTTCAGCACTTGGCACTTCCCTTGTATATTTTCCAGTTCTTGGGGAAAATTTAGTACCTTTGCTGAGAAATCACATTTGACATTCTCTTGCTACCATTACACAGTTATGTCCCTAGAGAGTATATCCCCTTTCTAAACACATTTCTGGGAGCTGCAGGTATGGGAGCCTGATTGCTAATTGCTACAGGCTATACATTATTTATTTTCATCTAGTAAGGACTCCAAAGTTTTTGCACTGTTTTCCTTTCCCTTATTCTTGTGGAAACATTTACTAGCTCAGCCACTGTGCCATAGTTCACAGCAGTAGGATTAGCTAAGAAACCACATGTTATGAAATTTGCAACACCTGCACAGCAGTCAGAGCTTTTTTTAACCCACTGATACATGTGTACAATTCTGCCTGTTGCAAAGAAGATATGTATCTTCTCATGTGTTTTTCAGGACTAGCATATGAATTTTAGTAATTTCATCTCTGGAGCTCCAGAGTGTAATAGACATGGGCTTTATATGGATTGCTCCTCTGGAATTCTGCTGACAGTGTCATTTGAAAGAAGCTCAGGGTCTCTTAACATTCTGTTTAGGTATCTCTTGGATGAGGGCATCTCCTAAGAGCTCTTCAGGAGTGACATTTGCATTCTTCATACTCCCTGCCCTTATCAGTTAGTCTTGGGAAAATAGTTCCTATTAATGATTTCTTCATTGGGTTTCTGAATTAGCAGTGGAGATGAAGAGACAGCAGGGTTTTTATGTAAAAGAGCTGAATTCTGGTGAGACAACAGAGATCCTATGGGGAACATTATGCTAGATGTGCTTCTGACTACATTAGGTACTGATGAGTGTATGAGATGCTCAACACTCATCATGTTTAAATCTTAAGAGAGAAATTTCTTGAGAATCCTCATTCTTGATCAGATCCCTGATTTTGGTGTTCCTTGATGACAGGCTCAATCTGTGATGTACAGCTATTCCTGCCAATAGAAGTACTTGGAGGTAGTTAGTAGTATTTGAAGTTGAGGAGAGACAACAAAACCAGTATCATGCTGAATGCAAAGGAAGTCATATTATTTCCAACCACTTAAAGAGATTTTTTAAAATGAGGGCAGTAAACATATGCCTCTCTTACGATGGGCTGGTGAGTCAGAAAACTGGGTAGAGTCACCTATTTTCTGAACTTATCCGTCTCAGCTTCTAATATGCTAAATAACAACTGAGGTTATGCTCTTTTCCCAAGTTTAGCTTTTCTTTTCTAGCAATTTCTCTTCAAGGTTTCTTCAATCATACAGTTTAGCAAACTGTGTGCCCTGTGTGTACTGACAGTTATGGTGACTGTACTGGTACTGATAATGGTATTAATAGTAGTGTATATAGAAGTCCAGGATTTTTCCACCCTTTTCTGGGAAAGATTTCAATAAGGAATTATACATGAACCTGAGATATCATTCTGAAATGTGTGTTTGAATATGTGTTAAATCTCATTTTGAGGAAGCAAAAGAGATGTAAGGAATTTTCCATGAGGGTATGTCCTGGTTTAGTGCTAACTGGGGAGAAAAAACCTTTAAAGGGGTTCCTCCAGAAAGGAGACCCAAGTGGCTGGTTCGGGAAAACATTTCTTTGGACAAAAGTGGAAAAAACTGTTTATTTAACAGGCAAAGCATTCACCAGCACAAAAAATGAACAATGTTAAATAAAATCTCTTGCCAATCTGAAGGAATGACAAACTCAGGAAGTCCCTTTGTGGGCTGTAGCTCAGCTCACTCAGTCTCTGATCAGTCCCTCTGGTGCTGGAAATGCCGCAGCCCAGGCCTGGCCTGGTGGGCCACAGGTGCGAGCTGCTGGTGCTCTGCTGGGTGATCAGTCCAGAGCAGGTTTGAACAGGTCCAAGAAAAAGAAAAGAACACAGTCCAGGGAACTTCTCTGCCTCAGCTAGCTAAAACTAACTAAAAAGCAAAGGAGAGCTCTGTCCTGCTGTCTGTCTGTTCTGCAGACAGCACAGTCCAGAAGCAGGATGGGGGGGAGCAAGTGCAGCTTCTGATAACAAACTCTGTGCTTCTTGTCTCCCCCCTTCGCTCTCAGGACAAATCTTAAAGGTGCAAAACTCATTATCCAGCATAAACAGAACAGACCACTGAGGATACAAGTGTCATACAGCCAACCCAGGACAGGGTACTAAATTGGATGTACTATTTTCAGTCATCTATGATGTCTCATTCAGGGTTTGAGGTTTATCCTGCAGACTTCAAACAACAATCTATACAGAGTGAGCTCACTGACAAGCAGTGTCTGTTTTTTACTAATTCAGGATGTGAAGATACTGACTGTAGATAACTGGAATATCAATGAGTCTGAAGGAAAGATTCAGAAATGATGAGTGGATGTTTGTTCTCTGTTCCCCTACTTGTTTAAGGATGGTGTCCTTTGGGTCTGTGACTGTGTGATGAAGGAAAGAAAGAGCAGTGGAAGGAGTGGGAAGCTAAGTCTGGGTGACATTAGACATAAGTCTAGGTGACATAAGTCCAGATAGGAATTGTACAGACTAGAGACACATTTTAAGGCAGGACTGTCTATTATTTCATCAGCTAGTAAAATCTAGCAAAGACTTGGAATTAAAGAAGGGGAAAAAGATCTTCCATAAACACAAGCCTGTATGCGGACAAGGCACAGCACTTCTTGATTTCTCTTGAGTGCCTCTTCAAGACTAGAACTGCAAAAATGATGGCAGCTCCAAAACTGAGAAGGCATGACCTGTCTTTATTTCAGGGTGTTATTCCTTGTATTAATGTCAGTCTGGCACCAAATTTAGCAGAATAAATGCATTCTATTTTACCCCTGGTACCTGGCCTCTACCATAACCAAAGACACACATGACCTCAATATGTGTGTAATATTTGTGTTAATAAAAGAATTATTTTCTTTTTAAAAGCCATACTTCTGATTTAACTGGGATATGAACTGACCTATGTTATACTTTTCCCCCGCTGTATTGGTATAGTAGACATAAATATCTTAATTTTACATTAATTGAAGGTAGTACCTTGGAGTGCTGAAGCAGCAGGTGCATACTTGCTAACAATGAAAACACAGAATCGCTGGCAAACAAAATATAATCCATCATAAACAGCATAAAATGGAATATGCTTCCCTGATGCATCACTTTCAATCACACACCGACTCATTTAGAATATGAATTTTCCTCAGGGCTTCTGCAATTTGTAAGACTTGCTGACTATTCATACACAGATAATGCCCATTCTTTCTTCTCCTTACAGGGTATTTAAATTAATAGTGTTCATTAGTGTTAATAGAAAAGCTTCTGATTTATTCTTTTAAAACTGCATTCAGAAAAATATGCTGTTGGTTTTGACACAGAATATCTGTACATTAGCTGTAGTTCACTATCCCAACTGAAGAAGTGAACTGTGTATTTGTGAAAACATGTGCCTCTTTCAACAGAAAAATGTGTCTGATCTGAAAGTGAGTTGCCAAGAGAACAACTGAAAACTCAGCATTTTTGTGCTGGGGAAATTCTGACACCCTGAAAATGCTTACATTGTGCTTCAGTACAGCATCTGGAATCTGCTTTGTGACCAAAGAGCTGAAGAAAGTTTTCGGTTGGTTTTGAAAATCTTCATCTTCTGCTTTTTCTGGGGAAAAATAGAAAACATATCTATGACTTTAAAGATTTCCTTGCTTCCATGAGCAGGGGAAGGAGATGGGAAGGTCTGAAACCCTTCTGATTAGAGTCCCAGTGCTGCTGGGATGTAAGGATTAGATGGGGCAGAGGTGCAGATACTGAAATGTTCCGGGCTAGACTGTTTGGGTCCTTGGCATCTTTAGCTGTTGATCTAAGAAGCTTGGATTCATAAGCAGTCTGGTAGGAGAGGGAGCAGACGTGTCAAAATCTTGAGATATTTTTCATAAGTGTTTATGGATGCCAGTGATTTACAAAACTTCATTTCCTTAGATTGGATTTTCCTTTATGATCAGCTTTGACACAGGACTTGCCGATGTACCTGCTGAGTTTGGATTTGCCCACTTATTTTCAACATACCTGCACGATTGTGAGGGGAATTACCTCCTCTGTTTCACTCTTTAATGTTCCATTTTGAATAATACAAAATAGGTTTGAATTATTATGTACATGGAAATTCCTTATTTGAATGTATTGTTGAGCCTGAGTTGCTCAACAATAACTGGTAAGGTAGCATTGACAAACTATTGTGATCTGAGGAATTAAATAAGATGCCTGTATGCTGCTAATTACTAAAGACTCTTCCCATCTTTCTCCAGCTTCGCAACTTTGTGCTTTTGGCTCCTTGGCCTAAGGGCATTGTGGAATCAATCACATTGAAAGTGCACCCAGTAATTCCATCTGTGCACATCAAGGTGCAGGAGGCTGGGAAGCCAAGCTACTCTGGCACAATTTACCTTTGCCTCTCGTTCCCTCACTTGTGCTTGTTCTCATATATATAGTGAAGTCAACAGAGAATATGGGAGAAATGCATCTCTCAAAACTTGCCTGTGGCTGATTATTTTCCTTATAAGACATTCTTCCTTGCACTCATATATTAGTCACCTCAGGTTTCTGAAAATGCCTGCTTTGTCCTCCGAGAGTACCTACAATTACATGCTGTCTAACTGAAATATCATCTGCAATTTGACACAAATGCCCAGTGGACTATGAGTTAGGATTTACTACTGTGACATAAAACCCCCAGTATCTTGTAGCTGGAGATGTCCAGCAACATGAATGAAAACCTTTGCTCTTGGCTCAGATTCTGCATAATCTGCACAAAGTAACCTCCTGAACTTAAAAGAGTGCTGTTAGGACAACAGTGATAAATAGCATTGGTGTCTGGAAAATACTTAGTGCTAATTAAAGCTGAAGCACTGTAATTAGTTTATTTGCTTATTTCTGGAAACCTTTGTGGTTTTGTTATTGATTTTGTACATGAAGAGATGGTTTAGACAAGGATATTGAATTGTGTTTTATGTCCTCTTAAGACCTTCCATGGACCTATGCAGTGATATATAGAATATTTGGAGTGAAGGAATTAAAATGACACTATCTTTAAAATGTCAGCTTCCAGAGTCCTTTGTGCTAAGTCCATGATACTTTACTGGTTGCTAACAAGTGACTTAAGTATGTAGGTAGTTGATTTCTTAAAAGAACTCAAAATGCTATAGTGACACCCTGGGGAAAGCGCTGCAACATATGCAAAAAGAGCAAAACCCATGCAGGATCCAGGCTTGATTAATAGATCATGAATGCAGAATGTGAGAAACTACGTGTTGGTCTCTCTGCTTGCCTAGGAGGAATTAAAATTCAGATGACTTCCCAGAAGTGCAGTCATAGCAACAATCTTCTACCCTTTGTATTGGTGGTGTGCCTCAGTACAGGAAATCAAGATTTCTTAGCCCGCAAGGAGAAGAAAAGATTACCTGTAGTTTCTGCCATGTCTTCCTCCCAGGGCAACCTTGGGTGCTGTGCTTTGGTGAGTCTGGTCTGCAGAGCTTCAGATGTAATGGGTGGGATGTGTCCCTGTCCAAAACAGCCATTTTACCTTGTGTGAACGTGCTCTCCTGGGTGTGCTCTCCTGGGTCGTGGGAATCTTCAAAGAGCAGCTCAATGTTCTCCTGCTCAAATGCTCTCCTGTTAAGGACCTGGATGGCCATTGTGTCCTAGATTGCAAGGCAAGATGTATTCTATTTGCCATCTGTTAGAGGTGGGGCAGTTCTCTTCTGTTAATTGGGCGGTTTTCTTTATCTCTTCCACAAGCCAATCCTCCCTCCAGGGAGACATCTGCTGTTAATGGGCTATCAAATGTCACTGCATGACTGATAAAAATTACAGCATCCCATTGTGAGATGCTCCACCCAGAGGGTGGAAGTGTTCTCTGGAAGTGTTCAAAACCAGTGTAGCTATGCTGCTTAGGGACATGGCATAGTGGTGGACTTGGCAGTACTGAGTTTATGGTTGACTCCTTTTTCTCAGAGGCATTTTCCAACCTTAATGATTTGATCATGCTGCCTATTCTGGTGGCACCTTTTATCTTTTTGGT
The DNA here is from genome assembly GCF_901933205.1 of Camarhynchus parvulus. NCBI lineage: Eukaryota > Metazoa > Chordata > Aves > Passeriformes > Thraupidae > Camarhynchus > Camarhynchus parvulus. Next base: position 101,293,599 of record NC_044571.1, read on the forward strand.
GGGCCGTGTGTCATAATACAATTGGGTAGGTCTTATTACAAATGCGGATGTGTTTGGAAGGTTTTATTCAGTACTTGTGAATTGTCTGGTGTCTGATTTACAGCTGTGGGGATTTTTTTCCTTACAGATTTTTATGAAATATTTCAGGCAGACTTCTTTGAAGATATATGCTGTTTGTCATCTGTTTACTTTAAATTATCCACCTGTCCAAACAACTTGTTCAGTCATTCTATTTTGTCTGAGGTCCATGTTCCCATGTAGACCTCTGAAATTTGGTCCACACATTTACTCAATCATTCTCTAGGTTTATGCATCTCTTATTTAAAGAGTGTCCCACCTGAAGCAAACCTAGGGTGAGGTAAGGTGTAATGGTGCCCCTGATGCTTTTCAAACTTCAATCATTATTTAGGCTTAATTACAAATGAGATAGATGAAGGGCTAAAAAACTTCTTTATAAGCTTATATGGGTAATAGTGAATGCACAAATGCATGAAAAGAAAAAAATTACTGTGAAAATTTAAAAAAAAATTGCCAATAAGAAGATTCAAGATACAGTATTTATTAAAGAACTTGTCAATGAAACAAGGTATTTAACATGACAGCAGTGTTTGAATTTGAAGGAAGCTATTCTTACATCTCTTTGACTCTTTGTTCTGCTGACAAACTCAATTTTTTTTTACTTGCTACTAAGGTCTGATTTTTTGACTAATGGTAAATACCTTCATCAAAATCAATCCAGCAGAAAATATTTTTGCATGCACTTGTCTTTCTGCTGCCACTGTTAGACACGAGCAAAAATAAGGGTTAATACACATACAGTTTTAGTAAGTATGAGCAACAAAAATACATTTACATTTTCAATCTTTTAGGTAGTTGAAAAAAGACTATGTCTTCTGTTCAGACTTGGAAATAAAGCATCTTTTCACCCTCTCCATTACCCACATTAAAAGACCATTTGGTCTCCTCTCTCTCTGGAACTGTGAAAAGAGCTTTGTAGCTGACTGAGGACACTGAAGACCACTGAAGGCAGCACATACAGCCACACTCCCTCACGCACTCTCCAAAGTCTTTTCAGAAAATTCAGCCAGATCAGGGCAAGATGGGGGATCAGAAGACAAAAGTGAGTGGAAAATCCAAAGGTCCATATGTAATGTAGTTTTGCCTTACTTATCCCACCTCCTCCCTTTTTCCTTGCCTCTCCCTCTCTCTTTCCTCGTCCCCACCCCAACCTTGACAGAGTCCTTCAGATGGCCTTTCCCACAATCTTTTTAACTTCATTCTTTCTCTCTTCCTTTTTACCTCATTTCTTACCTTTCAACAGTGTTTTAATTTTTGTTTCCCTTTTCTCTATGCTTTGCCACAGCTTAATCAATCCTTTAGGTTCTCCCTTTGGATCTTCCTTCAGCTTAAATCCGATATTTGCTTTTATGGTATCTTAGGGTCCATAGGCTCCATTTGTTTGTCTCTGTCTCCAGAGCATAGAACACATTTTAGGCAAGGATACATGGCTTTCTGTCTGACTGGAAATAAAAGATCTTGGCTTTTAGAGAAAGTCTGATCTAGCCTATGATGAGTTAGAATGGCTTAGCCAAATGCCAGGCTTGTCTTTGTAGCATTAAATGATTGTCTGCTTGGTCTCACTGAATATTACATAGCTGGAAGTAGGGTGCTGTCCAGATAACTTCTTAGTTTCTCCTTTCTTTTCCCAGATCTGAAAGTATTTGATCTTTTCTGTTTTGCTAAGCTAAGGTAACTATCTGGCCAGGACACACTCCTTTCATTTATTTATTTATTTATTTGTTTTCCTTCTCTCTGTACTTCCACTTATTTCCCTGGAGATCATTCTTGGAGACCTTTTCTATCTTCTGTCTAATATATTATTTATTTGATAGTTCTGGGTATAATTCCTTCTGGACTGTTTCCTTTTTCCTTGTAGCCACTCTTATACAGTGGAATAATTCAAAAGGACCTATTGTAACATATCATCACATAGTCAGTTATGACTGTTTTTTCAGTTTTGGTTGGAGTGCCTCAAGAACTGCTAAAATAAATAGTAAGAGTTAATTATTCAGGCAAAAAGAAATTTACCTCAGTTATAAGTGGTTTTGGTATATGAAGACAAAAATCTCAGGACAACCCATATTACATGTCTTTCTTCTGCCTAGTTTTAAAATTGCACAACGGGCTAATTACATTTGTCTTTCTGTCTCTCTTATGGTTTAACTTAATCTCTTTATTGATGCTGTCTGTAGCAACTTCATATTTTCAGATTTTTTTTCAATTTGTGTTCATATTCTGCTATTCTTAGAATTATTAGCAGTAGCAGTAATTCTGTGGCCCACTTCTATGAAGTATCCTTCAGAGAATGTTACAATTTTCTTTGGCAAGGCAGTCTATCTGAATCCAGGGACAGTAAATCCACCCTTTAGGAAATAATGTGTTTTTATGATACATAAGGAAACAAGCTTGTTTGAATTTATGAATTTGTTCTCCTATCCATTATGATATTCGATAGTGAATCATAATGTCCTCTACTTTCCACCCATAATATACAGCATATTCTTCTACCTCTGACATGAATTTCCTTTTGCTATGTTTCATATAAATTTTCTTGAGAGGCCTTGGAGAAGGATGACTCAAAAAGCCAAGAAAGGACAGATAAATTCTATGTGTACAATAAGCATTCTCATTATCTTCTGAGAATATCTCAAAAGAATAAAAAAAATTACTTGAGAACTGTGAAATATGACGAAACAAGCATCTCCAGAAATGAACATTTGTCTTCAATCTCTTTGGGGAGTTGATTGCCTGCTGCAATACCCCTACAAAGAAATATAAACTCTTTAAATTAGCTTCCTGTATTCTCTGTTAGGAGTATAAGCTTGCTTTCTCTAAAAAGGTAATACTTTGCACCTTTGTGAAGAGCATCTGTCATTGGCTTGCTGTGTTCCTTATTTAGACAATATGTTTTTCTTTTTAAGCAGCAAATTTGTTGTGAGTCAATAAATTTCTCTTCTCTGTAGTCAGCATCCTTGCCATCTTCCCCTGTACCTTTGGAACACATGGAAAAGGGCTTGTACTTTGCTGAGTAACCTACTATATAAATGTTTATTCATTGTTAGTTATACAAGAAAATATAACGCTTTTTTTTTTGGTTTGATCTTAAAGTAAACCCTTTTTTCTTTTCCTGTGTCTGCCTCTAACTTTCTACTAGACTGGCTCAATACATTGATCTATATAGTGGGATGAGGTAGGAAACATATTTTAAATCTGAAATCCTATACTCTGCTGAATGTAACATACATCATTAAAAGAGCACCAAATGTTCAGAACATGTCAATCTTAAGCACATATGCACAGTGAATAGTCCTGCCAGGGATTAAAAAATGGCAGAATGCAGATATGAATCTTAGGAAAAGTTATCTTTCAGTGTACAGTATGGTCATTAACATGACATCCCTGTATAGTAATTAAGTACACTGCATTATGTTCCTGGCTTTTTCTGTGATGATATTGTATAACACACTCAACCATTTTCATTATTATTATCTTATATTTTCTGGAAGTGTGTTTATTATAATATTCAGAAGCTATTATTGTACGCTGCAACGTGATTCCTATAGCCTGGGATCTTCACACATCCAGTGGTGAGTCGGAACTGTGCCAATGAGTGTTGTGGTAGGAGGATAGAACTTTGGCAGAAAATAACCCCCCTTGCTTTGCAGCTGGTTCTCAGATTTCAGAGGTGCTTGCTGCAGCTGGGCTGAATTTCCAATGCCAAACTTGGCACTATAAATATGGTTGCATTTAATAAGATCCCAGAAGAACCAACAGTGTGGGTTACACCCTGTCTGATCTCGTTCGTGATCACAGATTCACCAATAGTGTGGTTTATTACAAGCAACAGATTACAGACTCTTACAGATTGATCTAGACAATGTGATAAATGCACTAGATCTGCAAAATATCAGTGTTTAGCTCTCACTAGAAGTGTCCCCAAGTTAAAAGGGCACAAATCTTACCGAAGAGGAGTCCCCGTTTTGGGTAGGAGAGAGGAGCAAGTATGTCGACTTATCTGCAAGGTGATTGTATTCTCCTCCTCCACCCTGGAGGATTTCAAATGTCAGTTTATACTTTTGGGAGATATGGAGGTGAGACTGTAGTCAAATGTCCTGTTACTGAAGTCATAAATGGGGGTGCAGAACATAATATGTAAATCACTACTACAATTAGAGAGATTACAAAGCTTGTGAGTCTTGTGTAGGGGCAGGATAGAACTGTAACCTGTTGGTATCACTCCCTCTTCCAAGTGGTCAATGGCAGTGATAATGGTCTAATAACTTATTATCCCAACAGCACACCTTTGTACCCAGGGAAATCCCTTCACTGCATATCTCAGGACACATGTCATAGAGATCCCTTCACCACACACATATCTCACAGCAACAGGCCTCATTTCTGCAATGAGATCCTTAGAAATTTGATGATTGTTGAGAAATTTAAATTAATCTTAATAAACAAGACAACATATATATTCTTTCATCTCCAGAACTTGGCATGTTTCAGTGTCTATTCTATGTGACCCCTGCAACTGGAATATTTTAAAAATACTTTTTATATTACAGTCTTTCATCTTGGTCTGTCATCCAGCCCTTGATTTCTATATTTTGAATAGCAAAGAACTGTTCTTTAAAGCCAGGGGCTGATCATACCTAGCACTTTCTTGGAATTGCTGTAGAGTTTGATGTTTTCTAAGGTTGTGATTTAGTCTTTTACAGCCAAGTTCTAATCATTTCTATGCTTATCTGGATCTACAGATCAGTCTCTTTTCATAGTGATTTTACTGACACTCTGCAAAGAAGTGAATACTGAATTGTTAAAGAAATGAACACCAAAATGTTAAAGAACAAATAAAAAGAATCCAAATGAGAGAATAGGAAGGAAGAATAGGGAACTATGCAGTAGGTGTGTCAGGTATTGTGTTGCAGTGACTTGCCAGTTTAATATGCTCAAAAAACAACCTCATTTGGGGACTGCTGGAGGGTACAAATGAGTCTTGCTGCTTGGTTTGTTTATATGCTTATTTTTCAAAAGCGAAATTTAACTGTTATAAAATACCCCATAAAAAGCATTTAGCAACAGTTTTATTGGTTACTAACCTTCTGGTTTAATAAATATTAGAAAAATGTCAACCTTTTAGTCAGTGTTTTGGAACTTTGTCTGTTAGGAAAACCATGCTTGTTCTTTGAGATTTTAGGTAGTCATCAAAGAGGATACTCACAGGAAAAAAGGTGAGACATCACTGTAAGTATGGGATTAATTCAGAGTTGCTACTGGATTTATTATGGATTGAACAAAACTTTTAGTTAGTAACTTTCAAAATAAGTGGTGTACAACAAAATAAAATCATCAAAGAAATTTGCAACCCTTGTATTCGTTGCAATGGTGATGAGGCTTTCTTCCTCAAAGTCACCTATACCCTCTAAAAATATCCAGAATCTAGCCTTGAAAGTTACACTGCCTTTCTGAGACTCTTGTGTGGTGAGACATGAACTTATGGGATATTTTAATGATGAGTTCCACAAAATTGCTATAGTCATATCCATATTATTACAAGTCAAGTTGACAAAATATTTCTTGTTAAATCCTTATAATTTGTCCAGGGATCTTTCTATTCAGCACCAAATCAGTCTTGCATAAGTCTGAATTAACCCTAGAAGGAGATATAGTTACTCAAAACAGGCAAGTCAAGAAAATAATTATAAAAGAAATACGTGTGTTTGCATTTTATTCTAACTAAAGGACAAGACATTAATTATGAGTAGAATATTTTTGGTAATTTCATGGTAAGTTTACCTTTCTATTTCCTTTGGGTTCACATAGACACAAAGTGTTAATATATAACAAAGGCATATACGAGAAAAGGAGATCATTAGACCCAGACTATGCTTAGGAAAAAAAAATCAGAAAAAACATGTGATGAGTGGAAGTATGGAGCATTTTAATTTGTTGTTGGTCTTTTGGAGCTTATTTCCAAACACTAAATTTTATCCCATTAGTTTACAAATCTGTCCTCCTTTTTTCTTTCGTGACTATCTTCTTGCAGTTATAGTAGTGCAATATATTTTAGTAAATTTTTTATATGTCACAAAGGTGTTTTCTGACTGTTTCTAAGAGGAAAACAGAATAGCAGAAACTGAATCTTGGCTTCCAGGGTTTGACTGGGGGACTACAGAGGGCAAGGTCTACAAGGCTGTGGGGAACTGACTCCACTGAGGAACAGCAATTGAGTCAAAAAGACTTTAAAAAATAATTTAAGTCACTTTTCACATATCACAAAGAGGAGCACAGGGTACGAACAGAAGCATTTCATTTTACATTGTCAATATGTGCCTGGAGTTAACTATTACTTTGGAAGACCATTACCCATCTGTTGGAAGTTTCATAAACAAATATCAGTAATGACAGAATAATTTGTGAATCACTGCTCGAAGTGGCACAGGAGGAAGAAAACACAGAAGAGAGGGAGGGCATGACAAATGCTGTTATCTGTGATGAAATGAGTTGTGTGGGAAGAAAAAAAGGAAGGGCTGAGTATCAAATAGGAGGAAGACTGGAAGGATGGAGGAGCTAGTGGATGAAAACTGTGTGTGCAGTGGGGTGTGATGATCTGCCTCAAAGAGCAGCTTCTGTCATGAACTGAGTTCCTGGTGTAGTGGTCAAGCATTATTCAGTGCTTGTAATTTTATTTATAACAACTCTGGCTCATGTGGCTAACTTTGGGCTCAAGTTCCTTGTTTTCCACTGGTGCAATGCAAAAAGGTAACTACAGCAGGTTCTAGATCCCTTTGCAGGAGGGGCATTGGCCTTGCCCCTTGCTATCTTGACTTTGTTCAGCCTGAGTTTCCTTAATATGTTCAGCATTTCTGTGGCCCCTCAGTGGCCTGGGGTGTTCCTGTGAGGAAAAAAAGTTTTATGAACATTTAAATCAGGGTGAACTCCCCTGGAAAGAGTTAAGGGAATAAGAAGTCTTGGTCAGAAATGTTTAAAAGAGAAAACATGAAAAAAAGCAAATGAAACCGCCAGCTTTGGTGTTTGTGAATTTTGTCTGTAAAGCACTTGCTTCTTTTCTTGGTGTTTCCTGTATGTAGGAAGCAATAAAAATAATTCTCATTGGTTAGAGAACCAAATGCATGCAGAATTTACTTTGGTGCAGAAATGAAACAGTGTTATGGCTGGTAGATCAACAAGACCTATTTGTCAGTGACAAGTGTAGAGGGTTGATAACCTAAATAAGTGTCCTTTAAAAACCCAGCTAACTTTCTTGAAGTGTTTTTTCAAAGGAATATCACAACTAACAATTACTTAGATGCAGTGCTGGAATGAGGAAAAGTAGTGACTTCAGTAGTCCCAAAGGCAAAGACAAAACAGGAACTGAATGAGTGAAACTGAAACTTTAAATAAATTCAAGTGAAGAATTTAAAAAGTGCAATCACACTGGCAGCTTCCATCCTGCTACTAATTAATTCTGATTTTTGCTGCAATCCATGTATAATGTGCATCATCCTTGAATAAATGAGGAAATGCATATGGAATGTTGTCTGCTCAAAATTGATACAAGTAGAAGACTGAAATTGTGTACCCCAAAGACATCTTTTATTCAAAAAAAAAGGGTAATTGCTCTGCTAACAGTTTTGAAGACAGAGCTTTTCAGCTGGCTCATTTAGTCTTACCAGGAAAGAAATGTGAGAGAGATATGAACCATGTTTTGTGAGCATATCAAAGAGCAGTTGTTAAATTAATTCCAAAACTGAATCATTATGCATTAAGGATATCCTATAGCAGAACAGAAACATATTTCAGTGGTTTTATTTTTCAAAAAAATATTTTCAAAATATGTTGTTTTACCACCTTGTGTGTGTATCCTTGCACGTTTCTTTTTTTATTATTATTTTGAATTAAACCTTTATGAATTGCCAATTTCAAGAATGGCTAGTAAACATGACTTCAGTGTGTGCGGAGAGAATTTTACGAAAAAAAGTCATGCTAGAGGATCTAAAGTTTCAGCAAGCAATCTAGAGATGTGTGAAAGAGCTGATGAAGTAAATAATTATTTAATCTCATTTCTCATAAGGCTTTTGCTCACAAGACATGCAAGCAACCTCAGCATTCTAATGCATGATAGCTTTATGGGATTAGTCCTTAAAAGGGAGTGGACAGATGTGTGGCAATTATAAAAATTAAGGAAGCATTACAAAATTGAAGCATTAAAGTTGTCTAAAATCCATGCATGGCCTTTTATATTTTGATTATGCTAAACAAATTTAAACATATAAATGAAGACATTTATAGTGGTATATCATGACATGAGCGCATGCTACCTTGATTATGCATTTAGAAATTACCTGATGAGAGCAGTTTACACTCTCAGCAAGTGGAAAATCAAGCTGCAGTTGATTGAAGGGCTCCATTTAGAGATATCTGGGAAGCAGTCACAGAACTGTGGTGTGCAGCAGATAATGGCCTTTCCTTGCAAGTCAGAAATTTATATAGGGAAGGTAAATCTCTAAAAAAAGAACGTAAAAGTAGCATAGCTGCATAGGCACTTTTCCAGAACTGATTCAACTTCCTAGCAGTGGAAGAGGGCTACAGTCTTGAGACCTGAAGCAGCATGTTTTGAGACAGCGTGGTATTTTCTGAGTCCCCTGTCATTGGGAGGAATGATGAATCTAACTCCATGTTCTTAGAAGGCTAATTTATTATTTTATGATCTATATAATGTTAAAGAATGCTATACTCAAACTATACTAAAGAATACAGAAAGGATACAGACAGAAGGCTACAAATAATGATAATGAAAACTAGTGACTCCTTCCAGAGTCCTGACACAATCTGACCGTGATTGGTCATTAAGTCAAAACAATTCACATGAAACCAATGAAACAAGCACCTGTTGGTAAACAATGTCCAAACCACATTCCAAAGCAGCAAAACACAGGAGAAGCAAATGAGATAATATTGTTTTCCTCTTCCTCTGAGGCTTCTCAGCTTCCCAGGAGAGAAATGCTAGGCAAGGGGATTTTTCAGAAAAAATAAAAGTGACAAGATAGCTTGAATGTCTCTGCAGAAAATTGAAATGTAGATTGAGACCTTAAAAATTACTCACTATAAAAATGAGGATTCAGGAAGACAGTAACAAAGAGTGATCAGTCTCACTGATTTTCATCACACCAATGGCTCCCCTCTCATCTGGAGCCTAAGTTAAGAACACACTTGCAGAAAAGGGGACCATCTGAGGGAAGAGGAGGAGGGTGCAGTTTCCTTTCTGGGCAGAGAATCACAGTTTGAACCAGTTTCAGGATGGACACCAACAGGGATAAAAACACAACGTTCATGGAGTTAGGAATATGTGTCTCTGTTGGAGACTTAGGGACTAATAAAGAGAACAGAGAACATACAGCAGGAGAGGTGACAGAAAGAGAAACACTTTGGGAATCGGCAGGGAGTCTTTTAAACTTGCTGAAACCATCACAGATATTGAACCACCTGAAACCATTTCCTGTGGAATGTCCTTCCAGGCACCCCTAAGTTTGTAAGTAAAGACAGCAGTCTCAGTATGCTAAATAAATCTCTAAAGTTAAAAAAACCCAAAAACAAAAACAAAAAACAAAACACAAAACAAAACAAAACACCCAAAAAACCCCCAAAACCAAAGAAAGAAAAGAAAAAACCTCAGGCACTGAGTTCCTGTTCCAGAGTACCAAGTGTTCATTTACATTTATACCACCTGTAGCACAACATTTTCTGGAGGCACTGCTGACCTTCCTGTGTGAAATTTCTCTTTTCTCCACCTTTCTCAAGGAAAGGAACATGATAGTTTCTAGTTGTTCTTGTTTCTGTTCAGTGTACTTTCAAAAAATTACTAAATTACTTAAAATTGTTTCTCTTTCTCCTCAGTTAGTGTCAATATTTGAGTTCTGGTACAAATCTAGAATGTTGAGTGAGACATTGCTCTGGTATCTTGAGTTTGAGCTCTATCCCCAATATCCAGTATCAGAGAATTTCTGTCATTTTCTTTTGGGATGAGCTGATCTATGGATCTGGGAAAAACCCCACAAGCCCTTCAGGCTTTTTCTGAGTCTGAGCCTTGTGGGTAACTCAAAATGTTCACGCATTCTTTTATAATGGAAAGAGGAAATAAAACTTCAGCTAACCACAGAGAAGAAATAACTTGTTTCATATAACAAACATAATGTTTCAGTCTCTGTCTTTCTTTTCAGACCTCAGCACCTTTTCTCCTCAATGTGTTACTGCTTCCCTCCAACTGATTGCTATTGCCACCAATGTCACTGTCATACCCCCTTTATAATCTGAGACTGGATATGCTTTGTTGATACTTCTGACTCTTTTCTTTCCTCTTTTTTGTAGTCCATATGTTTGGAAATGGGTCTGTGTGGGCTGCCCCATCCACCTTCCAGATACAGAGCAGCATTTCTCCATCTGAGTGGAAATATAAAGAAAAAGAGCACAGCAGGTCTTAGGGAACTCCTGGAATTGGTTTTAACAATTTGAATTGTTTTTGTCTATTTAGAGCCTGTTTGATCTGGTTTGAACCTGACTTGTGAGCAAATGCCCATTGACTTTCTAATCTATTTATTGTTTATGAATTTATGAAAAGGATAACACTCTGAATAAGGGTTTAACATTCTAAATTTTATTCTAGTTCTAATGCATGCTGCTAGTCCAACTTAGTATCGTAATCCAGCTGGTTTCTCAGATGCTGTCAAAATGCAGTATGTGGGTGTGTGTGTATGTATATATACACACTGTAGGAGAACAAATAAAGAAACTGTTATATCAGTTTAAGACCAAATTATGGCTGAAAACTATCCATATTCAGCTGGCATTTCAATCACTGTTTTGGAATGCAATATGTTCTAGGAAAAAAATGCTCTTTGTTATCATGACATTAGAACACCCAGATTTCAAAATTTTCTAGTTCTTCTCTCCACAAGGCATAATAAGCCAACACCTAATCCACTTATACTTTTGTATGTTTTTCTTTCCTTCAAGGTGAATGATGGGATGATTCAATTTTTTTGGTGCAGATCTTACCTGCTTTCAAACATTCCAAAATATATTTTACCCTTTGGAATTGTTTTAATATCAATCCTTTAAGGAAGTATATTGCTACATATTGCTAAAGGAGAAGCAGCTGCCTGAGCATTTGACACATCTGTGAAAATATCTTTCATAACACTGATTATCTTCCTACCCAATTTTGGGCACAACAATATAAAAAAGATACAAACCTATTAGAGAGCATCCAAGGGACAGCCATGAAGTTGGTGTAGGGCCTTAAGGAGAAGCTGAAAAAGGAATGGCTGAGGCCACTTGGTCTGTTCAGGGTGGAGAAAAGACTGAGGGAGACCTCATTGCAGTTACAACTTCCCTTTGCTCATGAGGGGAAGTAGATGGGCAGACTCTCTGCTCTGTGGCAATCAGTGACAGAATCTAAGGCAATGACCTGAACAAGTATCAGGGAAGGTTTAAGTCTGATGTTAGGAAAAGGTTCTTCCACTAGATGGTGGTCAGGCACTGGATCAGGCTCCCCAGGGAATGGTCATAGTCCTAAAGCTGCCAGAGCTCAGTAAGTGTTTGGACAATGCTCTCAGGCACAGGGTGGGATTGTTGGGGTCTCCTGTGCAGAGCCAGGAAATGGATTTTGATGATCCTTATGGATCCCTTCCAACTCAGCTTATTGTATGGTTCCATGACCCAGTGAGGCTGTTCCTCAGGGTGCCCACGATGGGGGCTTGAAGCCCACGGTGGTGGCTCAAGACTTTTGTTGAGTTGGCAAAAGTAGCATCCTGAATGATCTCTTCAAGGAGGGCTTGCCCAGTGAGGTCAATCTGTCACACGTTGCCCCTTCAGATGTGGCTCAGTGCCCTTTTGCAGTCCCTGCTCATTGTAGGAATTCCAAGAATCACAACAGCTGGATGTGGACAATCCAGGTGAGCTAGGATCTGAGCCCAAACTGCCTTTTTCTGGCGCATCTCTGCCTGTGCCTATGGGTCACAGCAAGAAAATACTTCTGATTCAATGGGTAAATAAGTAATACCCATCTCACATAGCTTATAGTTGCCAAAATTTGTTCATGTTGAGCAGTTTTCCTGCTAGGTTAAAGAATATATTGCATGTAGCAGTATATACATATGTTTGTTTTTCTTTTCAAATTATTTTATTACTACACCTGCAAGTATTTTTAGATTTCTGCCGGATGCGACTGCAATTTTTTGTTCCTATCACACATGCCCTCTTAAAGGAAAAGCTTTTTTGTGTGTGCTTTCTCTCACTTTCTTCTCTCTTTTCCTTTTGCCTTCTGCAAAAACCCCAGAATTATAAACAAACATGCACTGTTGGCATTTTGCATATGGAAGATACTGTTCATATTTTTTCATAGAATCATGGAATGGCTTGGATTGGAAGAGACCTAAAGATCATCTCATTCCCACATCCTGCCATGGTGAGGTGCCTGCCACTAGACCAGGTTGGTCCAAGCCCTCTACAACGTGTCCTTGAACACTTCCAGGGATGGGGCACCCACAGCTTCTCTGGGAAACTTGTGCCAGTGCATTACCATGCTCATATAAAAGAAATTTTTCCTAATATCTAATCTAAACTAATACAGATAATCTAAAATGAATACAGAATAATCATATTATATAATATTAGTATATATGATAAAATATTAAAAAATAAATACATTTTCTATTAGTATAATAACTATACAGTAATACAAGAAATAAAAATAACATTACATATAATATATAACAGATAATATATAATGTATAATGTATAATGTATAATATTAAACTATGCAATAATAATTAAATACAATGATAAGGATACATCATAGGAACAAAGATTTTGTTCTATCTCATCTATTCTGCCTACACAGTAAGTCCACGTCAGCCAATGCAAAGAGTAAATGGAAATAAATATGATGTCCTAACTCAATATTTATTTCCCAAAATGACTTAATATAGAAAACACAAATCCAATAATTTTAAGGAACAGGAAGCCTTTTGTAGATGTTTTACCTCTCTGGACTGGTGGATCTTAGTCAGCTAATCAAGCAGGTAATTTTTTTTCTCATACTGATTACATGGTGTTTTGGATTTGAGCAGAGATGGATGATGGCAGCCATTCATTTATGTAATGTGGTAGCTTCCCAAAATACCTGATGCCTATGGAAATTTCCTCCTCCACCACTATTCCTTCTGTTACACTCATATTAATTTTCAATACAACTGCAAAGAAACAGTTGGCTCAGGTTCATGGTTCATATTGTAAATGAATATGCTTGTCAGGACAGTGACCTAAAGAGGAAAATTTTAAGTAACAAGAGCTTGCCTTTACAATAAGCAATCACCAGGCAATTATCATTTTATCACAATGATGAGGAAAATTAGTAGTTAGAGGAAAGGGAACTTGCTTTAATGTTATCTATCCTTGATATTGTCCTAGGTTACAATATTAAGATGTATTCTCTTCCCATCCTGAAGAGCTGCTGAAACCAGGAGGGGCATTGTTTTTTTTTTTCCTTATTTCCTGTTAATGGCCCCACAAATGCCTTGCCCATGGCTCAGAGACACCTCCCTCTGGGAGCAATTTCTCTTTAATGGACCCACCACATGACTCACAGAATGATATCAGCCCCATTGTGTGATGGCCTGATCAGGGGGGAGGAGCTAAGCATCCCCACTTGGATATAACCTGAGGTTTGAGACAGAACAAGGAGTCTTTCCACTGGCTTCCCAGGGGAATGGCTGCCTTTTCCACTGGACCTTCAGAGGAAGACTACACCCTTCCACAGAATCACTGCTCCAACAGAACCACATCTGCCACTGCAGGAGGACTGCAGCCACCAATCCAACTGGACTGCTACCAACACCCTGACCAACAGGGTGTCAGGCTGTATTTTTTTTTTCCTTTCCCTAATAAATTGTATTTCTGACTTGGAGTCTCTTACTGGTTTTGCTTTCAAACCAGAACAGATATCATTGAGTTTTAAAGTAATATCCCACCTTCTATTAGGAAAGAAAAATGGCAACTATTAAGTATGGTGATTTTTTTCCAAGCTGCTTGGAGCTGTGAGCTGGGGTGTCAAACCTTTGATTTCATCCTTGCAACAACCCTGACAATTGAATGTGTTTTTTTCCCTCTGCTTAATATAAAATCCCAGCAGGAGTTACTTTTAAAGGCATTTGATAAAGGAGCCTACTCATGGAGCTGAGAGGAAATCAATTGAACTTTTTCATTTAATGGGGCTGTGATGCTTAAGTCCCATGGTATAATGCATTGCTTTTGTGGGATTTTTCTGACAATGTTCTTTCTTCTGGCTTACTCTGCCTTTTGTCTCATGCTCACATTTATTTTTGGCAAGTCTGCTTGTAATTTTAGGCTGTGAAATCTAGGATATGGCATAGCACTTTGTTGGCACACTCTAATGAGATTTTAAATAATTTTTGTATGCAGAACCTATCAGTGAGAGTGTTGTAGCAGGGTATCCCTGGCTGGGTAATGATTAGCATTGACTCCATGGTTTCAGAAGGCTGATCATTCACTTTATTACACTATACTTATCAAGAAACTCATTGCCCTTATTGGCGGTCTGATACAGGCATCCCAAATTGGTCCTTGAATCCAAACACCATCACCATTAGCCAATTAAGAAATCACCCTTTGGCAAACAAGTCTCCATAACACATGCCACATGTTCACGACAACAGATGCAGCAAGTGGAGATAAGAATTGTTTATAATTTTTTTCTCTGATCTTCTCACAGCCTTCCCCAGGACAGTGCCTGGGAAAGTTGTGCCTTGCTCTCTGTGGCCAGAGAGGTGTGGCCACATGAGAGTTGAATAGCACTGTTATCACGAAATGAGCTCAAGAAAGAAATCTTCTGTGGCCCTAATATATATTCTCCCATGCCTACCTTCAAACTTGAAAATGTACATTACAAAGAAAATAATCCCTACTGCCCATTGGAAATTCCTGGCCTAAGATAGGAATGACCTATGGTATTTATCTTTCTCTCCTCTCCCTGGCAGCAATGCTAATAATTTAACCTGGAGGTTGCAAGGCACCAATGAGCCAGTATGAGCATATAGATTCCCATTTGGCTGCTGATGGATGTTGGAGTTTTTGTGGAGTGGGCTGTGTGCTGCAGCCAGTGGCTCCACAGAGCTGGCGCAGACCCAGGAGCTGCTTGGTTTGCTGAGGTGGCATTTGAAGGCTAGTTCATGTCCTGGCTGTGCTGTACAGGTGTGCAAAGTGTCATTTCTCTTATGCCTCTCAGCACACACTTATGGAAGGAGGCTCTGGATTCTATGTCTGTCTTCCCCTGATTAGGGAAGTTTACTGGAGAATCATGAAAGGGCAAAGTTGGGACTTAATGAGGGCAACTGGACACAGCTTGGAGTTGTAAGCAAAAAAATGTTAAAACCTACTACACATTCACAGATTCACAGAATCATAGATTCACAGAATAAGCTAATTTGGAAGGCACCCTCTGGAACCACTGAGTCCACCTCTTGGCCCTGCACAGGACCATCCCCAAGAGTCACACCATATGTGTGAGACCATTGTCCAAATGCTTCCTGAACACTGTCAGGCTTGGTGCTGTGACCACTGCCCTGGGAGCCTGTTCCAGTGTCCAGCCACCCTCTGAGAGAAGAACTTTTTCTTTTTTTGATAGCCTACCTAAACCTTCCCTGACACAAGATCAGGCTATTCCCTCAGGTGCTGAAGGGGCATCACAGAGAAGAGATCAGTGCCTGCCCCTCCTCTTCCTCTCATGAGCAAGTTGTAGTTAGAGTCCTTATTGGTACACACAAAGGTTGAACAGCTCTTTGCTGGAGGCTGGTCCAACATTCAAGATCAAGGCTTGCCTTGGCTTTCTCTCACATCCTTTTGGATGCCCTTGCCTCCAAATTAGAAAGTCTGTACTTTCATCTGATCCCATAAAAGCTACATTCCTTAGAGAGGATTTTCAGGGGAGAAGGTGTCCTACTGCTCTTTGCCTGTCAGCAATGCCTGCCCTCACAGAGCAGCTGCTGGTGCAATCTTTGATGTGTGGATTTTGGACAGCCTGACATTGCCATAACCTCCTTCCTGGCCAGGTGTCCTGTCTGGTCACCTCCAGCCAAGCCCAGTGGTGTGGGTGTCCCTTCACCTGTTATTTAGTGTGATGTTTGTGGTGTGGGGAAAAGAGGGGCCTTCTGATACACAGCTTTGATTTTATCCAGATTTTACAGTATTTCATCCCTGTGTCTGTCACTTTCTACTGGCCCTAGCACACACCCTCACTGTAATTCCTGAATTGCTTTCCTAGCTGTCCCTGTTATGAATTGCTAGCCTGGGATGGACTGGAAGGAGAACAGAGAAACCTTTCACAGAATGTGATTCATTTACTTATAGTCAAGAGAACCTGAAGTGATGGAAGAAAAGTGAAAAAAAACATTTTCTCTTTTGGATGCATTTTTTTTTGTTTAATTTCATAATGTTGAATAAATGTTACATTTTAAAGCTGTGGGACACTCAGGAAAGCCCCTAGTTTGTTTGGAAGTCTGTGCTGACAGAAAAGGAACAACTGTGGAGAGATAATGGTACAATCTCTAAGATCCATAGGGCCTAGGCAACTGCTAAACTATATTTCAATCAAGTCTCATTCTGGTTTAAAGAAGAAAAAGAAAAAAGAAAAAAAGCTGGAGCATACATACAGAGAAGAATTTATAGTTAGAAGATCACCACAGTGAGAAGGTACAGGAAAACAGCTGAAAAATCATAGAATCACAGACAGCATGAGAAGAGATCTTAGAGGTATCTAGTTCCAACTCACTGCTATGGACAGAAACACAAAATAATCTACTTTTGACTTTGATTTACCACAGGAATGTTTTTGTTTGTTCAAATGCAGTGCAAAAAGGTGGAGAAAGGGTCGAAGAAGAGAAGCAAGAGACAATATTGAAAAATCTGTGTCATCATTGTTTTGTTTACACTGTGCAGATGGTTTATATTGCTGTACTTTTTCTCCCCTTGGATGCTATTATTTTACTTTCCTGATAGTCTGAAGGGAAATTAAAAAAAAAGTCCTAGGCTCAGCTTATTGATTTAGAGCTGCCAAATTCTCCTGATGTGCCATTCTAACAGCTAATTGAAAGGTTTCTGTTGTGTAATCAAAAGTATGCTTTTGGGAGCTGAAACACCCTGTTCTGTTTCTCAACTTTTTGATCTGAAATAACTAGGTGAGCTGTTCCAGGAAGCCGACTGTGGAGATGTGTGTCCCTAATTTCCTCCTTTCACTGGCCCCACCTGTGCTAGCCTTTTAACTCCTTTTAACTAACTGTCATTAAAAGAAAAGTAATTGGCTTTGGATGCTTCTATTCCTCAAAACCTCATTAGTACTTGAAAATATGTTTTCTTCTCAAAATTTCACTTTCTATTATCAATGAAGAAGTAGATATTCTTATTTAACTCTGTAGGAAAAAAACTATTTTTAAGCCTCTGTATCTCATTCATGTTTCTGACTGTCTCTAGCCTGTGTGAGAAACATTTTGATTGAAAGGCTACATCAAACTAAAAAGTAATTTCTTTTCCAAACCAGGCTGTCTCTTTCTTCTGCCTGCAAGTACCTCAGCTTTGTCCTAACTTTATTTAAGTGAATTCATCCAATACACATCTAAGAAGAATGAGACTTCTAATGCTCTTGAAATAATTTCCCAAAATTAAAGTATATTTATATATCTTTTGCCTACCTACATGTGGTAAAAAGTAGGGTATTATTTTTAAAAATGTGATGGTCCAGCTTCAGCAGTGAGCACCTGCTCAATTAGTCTGTTTCTGGAAGTATGAAGTCAGGCTAAGCAAGTATCTAATCCTATGACATTTTTGTTTTTGTCAGTATTGGGCCTTGTCACAGGTATTGTTCCTTCTTTTCCACAACTGATGGTTTCATGTCAGCGCGATCTTTTTATCATTAAATTCCTATTATTTACATTGTTGCAGTGTTTAGTTGTGCTACTCTGAGATTTGAGTCTTTGTAACAGAGCTTGTTTCGTAGATGTGAGTTTTCCCTGTAGAATCTAATGGGATTAACAGTTTCAGACTGGCAAATATTTTAAATCTCTGTTGGACTTTATACTGTGTCCACCCTTTTCCAGATGTCTCTTTGTGACCGTAGGATGTGGGAACCTTGGCTTGAAGGTGTCCAGGGCAAGACTGCAATGCCAGTGGGCTGGAATTTTTCATCCCAACACAACACAAAAATGCATACTCACACTGACTGTTAGATGTCCTGCTGTCTTCTTCAGGACTTCTGCAAGGTCAGCACTGTAAGTGTTCTCTTGCAAATTCAGAAAATTCTGTGTCATGGAATAAATGAAGGCGTAAGGGTTTTACCTGGCAAGCCCCATGCCTTTTGTGCTCTGTAATGAAACTGGTTTTAATGTGAGATTTTAAAAAATAATAATTCAGGTTCTCATTTTCTTTTTTTTTTTTCTTCTTTTTTTTTAATTTAAGTATTTTGATTTCCTATGTCCAACTTCCTGGAAGAGTGGTAGCAGGTGGAAATGACACTTTACAAAACTGAGATATCCAAGTCCTTGTGATTTCAGATGCCAAGAGTTAAGAAACAAGCATCCTAACATGCATGATAACAGAGTGAATGATAGAAGTACTGCAGCTAAAAAGTTCAGCTGTGAGCATTCAATCTCAGAAAAAGATAAGAGATTTTCTCCCCAGAAAACATCACTTTCAAATGAAACTGGAAGAACTATATTTAAACGTAATGTTGAGATTCCTGTTTAAAATGAATTATAAATTCTTTATAAAGATATTCTGCAAAAATCACTAAACTCTTTTAGTGTTAGTCCTCCAAATATTAGAGTTTTCAGAATTTTCTACAACAAGGTAGAAAATTCTAATCCTTTCCTAAAGGATAAAAACATACAAAGAGATAAAAACATATTTTCTAGTAGTGCCAAATACATTACTGCAGCGTTAGGCACAGGCTCAGAAACAGCTAAAAAAGCCCATGAATGATTCAGCCATAACATTAATGTGTCATCCAAAAGTCCCTCCATATACTCTTGATTTGAAAGGTCAAGTTTTGCTAAAAAGAACATTCTTGATGATCCTAGGAGGTCTAACCTATCATAAACAACCAAACTGCATGAGACAAGATACACAGTAGGCAGAAAAACCAGCTGGTCCTCAGCTGTGGAAAGGCAGCAAGATCTGCTGGAGTCAGAACAAGGGCAAACTTTTTTTTTCATTCATTTCCCCCTCTATTAGAAAATGTTCTGCTCATGACCTAGTGGGTGACATCAAGTGTGTCATAGAACACAGCTGTCCTTGGCTGAATTACAATAGGGTGTCTTGACCTCAGTGAGGTGTTTTGAAGTTAGATTTGTGTTCCAGTGAATTGGCTGTCTGAAGTTATTTGAGTATATAAATGCTAAATGTGCTGATCTGAAGCAGTGTTTCTCCCTTTAAAGTATTTTCTGGTGTGTAGAACAGACTGCTTTCTTCAGCTGGAAATTCCATTGGGAAATTTACCGTGAGAAGGGAAGAGCTCAGTCTCCTCAGGTGGGATCCCACTGTGAAACCTAGTGTGTGCAATCAAGTTTTTCTGGACTTTATGTGCTCATGTTCCACCAGACAGAGCAAGGTAAGGACAGAACACTGATGTACCAGTGGAAGAGAGACTCCACTACCCTGCTTGCCATTTTAAAATAAAAATTATTTCTGTCTCCTTGGGTGGAAAGGCTTAAGTGGGCTTAATTTCTGAAGCTAACAGATTAAAGCAACATAAAGATTCCCTTGTTCAAACACTTTTCACAGCAGTATGATCAAAAGACTAGAGCAAATAGCAACTTTACAATGTCAACTGCATTTTTCTAGTTAAAAGGGTGACTAAATTATATAAATACTACTTTTAAAATGTGTGCTTCTTAAAAAACAACAAACATTTAATTAAAAAACCCAAACATGGACAAACCAAATACTGAAAAGCTAGTGAATTCTTTTTTTCTAGAGGCCATTTACTTCAAGAAGTCATGCTCTTAACTGTGTCTCCTAAGGAGAGCAGTGACTAGGAGCTCCTGTAGTATAACTGCCTTCACTTTTCATGACAGGAGATGGGAACCAGCACTGGAAGAATATTCTAAATATGATGCTCCATTTTTGGAGAGGAACAGGAGTCTGAGGAAAGTATAATGTCAACATTTCCTATAGAAATTGTCTTTTATTTTTTTTGTGTGTTTTTTAAAAAATATTTCCTCTGTAAAAATGAGGCTTTACTTACCCCTTGCAGTATACATTCAAAATGCGTTTTTCTCAGAATTGTTCTAAATAATAGAATGGATTTGGCAGTCATGGACATCTGAAAGCTTGCCCTCTTTATTGCTTTATATAACCATTATGTGATAGTATCACCAACCTGCTTAGAAGACCTGCCTGATTTTAAGAACAAATGCTTTGATTCAACGTATTTACAAAATCTGGGGGGCCTGGAAGCTCTGTGTTTACACCATAACGAATTGATTTTTCAAATACTCTGTAAGTGGATCAAATTCATGCAAATCCGTGATAGGATATTCCCTATCAAAAAAACCTCCTGAATCAATGCTTAATCTCTTTAATTCTTAGGCTTCCTGCTCTTGCAGAGCTTGTTAGGCTATTAATACTAGTCCATGCAATGCTACCCACAGACTTTTGGACTGCTATTTATAAATACTGGAAACTTGAAGGTGAATTCTGGTAATAAATGTCTTACAGGAACATATTTCTGCACAATGTAGTACAGACCTTTGCCTATTCTTCAAGGTTATGGACTTTGTAACATAGCGCAAATTCCCTTGCACAGAGGCTGTGATTTTATCCTGGAATGTGGGGAATAATGCTCATCCCAGAATTTTATGGCAAATACATCGGTCTGTGTCTTGTGGCGTGACTGGATCTGTGCCAAAGATTTGAGTGTCAACAGCACCTCCTCGTGTTGAAAACTTACCTGTTTAAACATTCCTGACTGCCTTACTGACATACATTGAAAACACTATCTTCTGCGCAATAAAGAATTAAAAATACTACTCTGCTTCACAGAAAAGCCCATTTCTGTGGGTTATTAGTAAAAATATGTGAACATTGCTAAAGAAAATGTTAAAGACTAATGCTATTTATGTCAAGAAATGTTACCACATACTTTTCAAGCAATGTATTCCATCATCAGCACTTCCACCTCCTTGACACCCAGTCTGCATTGCTCCAGCTGATTTGGATGCTGATATATGTGCATGGTTTGTTACATGCCAGTCTAGGTTACAGGTGCTCTTGTAAAAAGTTGGGGAAAAACCCCCAATGGTTGCTTTACTTCATGTATGACAGTATGTGCCATTATTGAAAATAGTACAGATCAATTTTGTCAATGGCAAAGACACACTGATATGTGCCAACAATTTTCTCAGGACATGTGATTCTGCCAGAATTTTCTGCTCAATAAATGCAGAAAATTTAAAACCTGTTTTTTTTTTTTTTTTTCTGGATAGAAAGTCTGTATTTTAGATTTTAAAATATTTTAAATTTTTATTATTGAGTGACTTCAGGGAAACAAATATTGTAATCTAGTTAAACTATTTTTTGGCTGTGTTTTTCTCCACTTACCCATGCTGTTAGGCAAAATTCTTCACGGCAAACATGTATGGAAGAAGGTGATTCGTACTTCCTAATGTTAGATTATTATAACTAATTTAACAGTGATGAGCTCTGTGGAGGAGGGCTGAGCAGCAGATATAGTCTGTCTGATATTCTGCTGCCCACAGCATCTTTTAGCCAGTTTGGGATGTGCCAGGCTAGATGAGCAAACTACTTGAGAGGTGGGAAACTGGTTGACTGTTGGCCTTAAGGCAGCACTTACAGGGGTCCTACTGTACCTTGGGACTGGCTGTGAGTGCAGATCCTGAGAGATCTGTCCTGGGGCCTCTCCCATTAAATGGCTTTACCAATGCCTTTGCCCTTGTCAAGTCTGTGGATCATAGCAACTTCTAGGATGAAATCTAAATTCTCAAAAAGCAGGGTGACCATTTAAAATGAGCCTTGCACACTGCAGGAATGAGCCAGTAGGAATTTCAACAAGAGCAAACACAAAGTACTATACCAGAGATGGGATAACCCTCTGGAATGCCACTGACTGGCTGAGGATCAGCTCTGTGGAAAAGGACTTGGGCCCACTGATCTAAGGAAGCTAAACAGGAACCAGCTTGGAAAAGAGACAGATGATGAGTTATCAGAGAAGTCATCAGGGGACACAGCCAGGTTTTTGCAGCTGTGTGTGCAAGGACAAGAAGACAACAATGGGAATACAAAGGAGAGGCTTCTAACCGAGATAAAAATGTCTCTCCATGAAGACATCCAAGGAATGAAGCAGGTTGCCCAGCAAAGATTTGCAGGCTGCATATTTCAAAATTTCAAGAAGGAAGCCCTGAACAACATAGTCCTTGAGATTAACTGCTTTGGACAGGGGCTTGGGCTGATTCTATAATTCTCCTTGCTTGTCTGAGACTCTCAATATTCTCTGATGTTTTGTGCAAGGCAGCCAGAAATGCAACTTCAGTGGCCAAAGCATATAGTACAAATTTGCAGAGAAATTTTTTTATTGTTCAAAAGGAGGCAGTTCCAGCCAGGTGGAGTGAAGGTCCACACCTTCTCCTCACCTTTCTTTCCCTCCCTCTTGATATCTGTGCCCTTGAATAGCGCAGGTATCCAAAGCCTTGAATTATTTTTCATCCCAGTTGTGATATCCTGTCTGAAATTCTTTCATCCAAGAATGTGGGGGGCTAAACAGGGACACTGGAATGATATGGCATGGTCTTCTATGAAGATAAGAGTGTCATGTTAGTCCTTGACACTTTGGTCTTTCAGGTTAAAGAATTGCATGTTACATGCAGATTATCTTCCAGAGAATTTCACTCTGATTCTATAGAAAATGGACAGAATTTGACAGTTCTAAAAGAAGAAGCAAACTAGCAGTCAAAATTAGAATAATCCCTACCAGAGCATATTTTTCTGCAACCAGGAGCAACTGGTGGGGGTAGGAAGAAAAGGAAGAAATCATTAATAAAAGGATAAGGCAGAGTAGGTAAAAAAAAATATATACAGTGCTACACTAACATAGCATCAGTGAGGGTGAGCTATATGACAGATGACAGATCAGACTACATATCCAAGGAACAAAACAGAAGTGTAAAAAGTACTTGACTGTCCTGTTTTCAAAAACTACTAGCATGTTTATGGAGCATGGAATCTGATCAACGCCATTGAAACTCAGGCAATCAAAGTATATAAAAGCAGATTTGTTGAAATCTATGGGAAATAAGCACCTACTTGTTTATCCATCAAAAATTCCCATTAAGCATTCATCTGAAATACTGTTAATTTTATTAACTTTGAAACAGTTGATCACCTTTCTAAAAGAGTTCTGGCTTAAAAATAGGTTAGAATTTTTGAAAGGATTATCCATAAGGGTTTTTTTTTACCAACTGGTACATAACCATCCTGCTTGGCTCTGATGGCCAGAATGATCAGGTTATGCTAATATTAGTGGTAGATTTATTGCTAGAAACTTAATTTGTATGATATGTCATTCTGAATGCCAAGCTTTTGTGAAAAATATTGCCTTGTATTAGTTGTTGTCACACCTGATGTTGTAGTGTAGTGTTATGTAGGGTGTATGTTAGTTTAAGAATACATTTTCTCATGTAGTTATGTAATGTCTCTCCACAACTGTGACAAATCTGTCTTGTCTGAAGACAGGTTCAGATTTCTTAGCTCTCATTTGGGTGACTTTAATCACAACACTGTGCTTTTCTCTCCTCTTCTGGGACATTTGTATTACCTAACTGTGCAGTTAGATTGCAAGTCTTCATCTGGAACATGTTTCTTTTCCTCCTCTGGAATTTGGCTTGGATTCCAGATCTAAATTTAAATGGAACTCTATTTTCCTTGTCTAATAACCAGTGAGTAATTAGGCTTCTACATAGAAAAATAATTATCTAAAGAAATGTGTTCCTAAAATGACATTTTGAGCACTGTAGATATATGCCTTCTCTGCCAGGTTATCTGCAGTGTGCAGAAAGAAAAATCTTAAAGATACAGATGTATTTATATATATCCAGTCCCTGTAATTTTTAATACTCACTTATGTTATTTGTGTATCTTATCTCTTTCATATTACTGGAAAATATTCTTACTTCCTAAAAGAGGCATTTGTTTCTAATGGAGTGGCCCATTAAAAGGGTCACGTAATAATATCTTCACAGAAAATGCAGCTGTATATCTCAATAGGTCTTTGTCCACTTCCAGCCCCTCCCCATCCCCCCTCAACTATTCTCCTGTAAATGGCACCTGGATGGAAGCAGATCTGATTGTTCCTAACTGTTTCCACTGTCTTATTCAGATAAGTTTTTGTCTTATTTCTGTTATTGGCCACATTTGTGGGCTGATATTTGGAATGAACTTTGTCTACAGTTCTAATATGCTGCTGTATAGTGCTGTATATCTTAAGGTGCTTTTCAGGATGTGGACCTAATGATTTGCAGTAATGCCAGTGAGGATTCCACCACTGGATGTGTCTCTGCACTGCAGTGGATTATGGAGATTGCTATTCAGCTTGATTTTTATTGCAGACATGTGGTTCAAAAAGGTCTCTGAATATTTGACGGCGTTTGGGTGTCCCCAGCCTGGATCCTACAGCTTAGTACCCAACAGTTTTGAGTGAAACATTGTCCACAGTGAAACATTCCAGTGGCTGTTCCTTATTCTACTCGCTCTCCCTGGCTGGTGCGGCACAGATCTGCAGTGCCTGATTTCCCACATCAGTGTCAGCATCCAGCAAGACTCTGGTGTGTTTGGCCTCCTTTAGTGTTTCCCTCAGCCTGCATCCAGCTCCCAATCTGCTCTCATGAGTAGACAAGATTGTGGGAATTCATAAAATTAGAAGGTTGTGGGAAAGCTGCAAAAGGCAGGCCTCAGAGACAGCAGAACTGTGATTAGAGCTAAGCAGTAGCCATGAGATAGGTCAGCAGAAAAGTTATGTAAAAAGTAGAAACGTAAGGACAAATAGAACAATGGTCTGTGTGTTAATGCTTGTCTAGAATAACTCCCTAAGCTACAGACAAGTTTATCTAGTGAGACATTAGGAAGTTCTAGGCTTAATAATGGAGCTCTGTGCATTGTGTTTTAAGGCTTACAAGCAGGTCTTGTATTTGAAATAAGCAAGCATTGCTTTAACCAAAGGTACGTGTGCTTATAGTGGTTGGATGGAACTGCTGTCAATGTGCTTTTGCTTTGTGTGATTGGCCAAAAAACTTATAAAGTAAGTTGTAACATTAAGCTCTTGATCTGCTGCTTGGTATGTGAGCTGATGGCATCTTCCCATTGTCATAACCATGTCATGAGACTGATGCTGGAAAATAAAACAGCTCAAGGCACGTTCCACAGCAGTCCTGTCCTGTTTGTGATTTGTACACAGACCCCTGGCAGGTGATAAAGATGACTGACTTTGGTGTTTC
Source organism: Camarhynchus parvulus (assembly GCF_901933205.1). Classification (NCBI taxonomy): domain Eukaryota; kingdom Metazoa; phylum Chordata; class Aves; order Passeriformes; family Thraupidae; genus Camarhynchus; species Camarhynchus parvulus. The sequence goes on from NC_044571.1 coordinate 101,319,230, forward strand.
AAAACATGTCCAGCTGGAACATACAGGTAATTATTAATGTTGGACTGAGTTCAGTCTGAACAAACACAGCAAAATCAGCAATGAACAACTCTTTTAAAGTACTTGACCTAGCTTTGGCCATTCCACATGAGAAAGCTGGGAAAGCACTCACATGGGCAGCTCAGCTGCCAGATCAGAGAGAATGGCTCTTCCTGGGAGAGAAGAAGTGGTGTTCATGTGGAGGAGGCAGTTTCATCCATGTGCTAATGCAGGTAAGGAAGGTTCAGGTCCAGATGGTCAAATGGTAGCTTTTACCAGGCAACTGACAGTAATCTAAAGCACATTGTTTTATGGAACATAGCACTAGAGGAGTATGGCTTCCTATTTTTCTGTGATTTGTGTCCTGCTTTGCTCTCTGGTCAATAGTATTCCCATTTTCCTGTTACAAGGCACAGTCACTCTGTGAGATTGGGATGTTGCCTGGCCAACCAGCCTTTGGCTGCTGATTTTCCATCTAAATGTGTGAATTGGTGGGAGACTGCTGTCTTCCTTTGGGAACTCACTCTCTGCTACTTAGTCTTTGGAGAGACTCGAGGTCCTTGAGCCCCTGTCCCTTGTGTCAAATTGAAAATTGATCAGTGGCTTCAAGGGCCTCTGGGAGAGATGGGTCTGAGGACCTAAAAGTTAAGTGATTGTATGTGCTTAATTTCCTTTGCAAGTTGGGAGAGCAAGCATTTTCAAATTTCTTTTTCATTAAACTATCTCTCAAGCAAAAGATTAGATGCAGTACCAAGAGAATTGTATGATATACAGCATAATTTTTCAGAATATGTGAACAAATAAAGGCAAATATCACACAAACTGATAGTGATGGCCTCTTGGGCTGAGGCAGTTTAAGACCAGATGTCATAAAAATCCTCATGAGACTGTTAGCTATAAACAACTCTTTATTTTTAACCATCCTGCTGCTTGTTTCCATGTCCTTTTTCATGAAAATCCGAATGATTTTCCTTTCAAATATTGACAAGGGTTTACAAAAAGGTTTTAAAAAGGGTTTTAAAAAAGGTTATCAGTGCATGAGTTCTTTGTAGCCAGTAATTCCCAAGGCAGCTGTGAATTTGGAAAAGCAAATAGCACTTGGCAAATGTATCTTGGAGATAAAACCCCAGACAAAAGCTCCTTTCCTGCAGATATGTGTTTGGTGGGTGTGAACCACAGAAAAACTCAATCATGGCTAAATTATTTTCCCTTCTCTGGAAAGGAGCAGAAAATGAGTCCTGAGCAGCATTTATAAACTCAAAAATTCAGAGTATGTGCGTGAAGCACCAGTAGAGGGCATTAATAGTCCATGAAGAAAGTACTGCAGCAGTAATAAATTATGAAATGTATTTGTTTTAGAATTAAAGGTGTAAGAGCTGTAAACGGTATGCTTTTGCATCCTTTTTGCATCAAAGCATTTGCCTGTTTTTAACCCTGAATGTGTAGATTCATTTAGCTATTTTCATTTAACTGGCAATAAGTAAAGCTTCTGAAATTTTTCATATCCCTCATCTGGAAAGTAGTTTGCAACCCATTCAGTATTCAAATGTAGTACTAATTCCTCTTTCTGGCAAACATGGACTAATTAGGCTTTTCAACAGACAAGTGGTTACCTGATAAATGACCTTCTGCAAAAGGCTGCAGTAAAATAAATTAAAAGGCAGATTTAGCACAAATGATGGCCAAGCAACAAGGCACAGGAGGAAAAGAGAAGCTTTGCCAATCTGCTTCAGAAGCTTTAGAAATAATGAAAATGTTTGCTAATGAAGTAATTGTAAGTCTGACTCTGCGTGTACATTCTTAAACACAAAATAGGATAGGCTTCTTGTCATACTGGCCATTAATTCACTTGAAATCATAGTTACAGCAGGAAGGAAGCATGATCACTTTTCACAGGATACTTATCACCTGTGGTCGTTTCTGAAACAAAATGTGAGCAGCCAGCAGATGACAGAAGAAAATGGCCGAATTGCACATAGCTTCCAGCGCCTTTTTTCCCCATTGGTCTTGGGGATGGTTTATTATCCTATCCCATTTTTGGGCTCTTTGATCTGTTTTGTTTTGTGCCCAGGGGCGGCGGCTATCCCTGCCCCACAGCCCATCCTCTCTGGCTCCGGGGCTGCGGCGATGGAGGGGAGCTGAGCCGCGGCTTCCAGGGGGAGCTGGGGCGGGGCGAGAGGCGGGAGAGGCAGGAGAGAGGCGGCTCTCTCCCTCGCTCTGCCGCTTCGAGCGCACATATACGGCTGGTACCTCTGACCAGGGCTCCTGCTGTTTCCGTAGGATTTGCCTTCTTTTTTTTTTTTTTTTTCTTTTGTTTTTTTAGTCTTTTTAGTGGTTTTTTTTAGACTTTGTTTTTGCCCCTTTTTTGTTTTGTTTTGTGTTTTTTGTGTTTTTTGTTTTTTTTTTTTTTTTTTTTAGTTTTTTTGCCTTTTTTTGTTTGTTTGTTTTTGGGTTTTGGCTTTTTTTTTGTTTCATTATTTTTTTTTGTTTGTTTTTTTCTTTTTCCTTCGGCACTGTGACTCTCTCTCTGAGCTCGCCGGCTTTGCTCCTTTGGCTGCTCCACTGCCGGGCACCCCAGACCCGGTGCGCGCTCCGCCAGGACCCGACGCTGCCCTCCCTCCATGCCCGGGGGCTGCCCCTCCTTCCACACACCCTCCGGACCCGCCGGACCAGCCAGCGCCGGTGAGAAAATCCTGAAGAGTCTTTGACTACGTTCAGGAGCTGAACTGCTGCTGCCTGACCCCCACTGTACCTCCAGCATCGCTCCGAGTTTGTGCTACACTGAAGCTTTTCCTGCCGGGAGCTCCTGCTCTTCCAGCTCGCTTCTCCTGAGGTTCCTGCTACAGGTCCTTTCGCTATCCAAAGGGGGCACCGATATACTCGCAGGGATATCAAATGAAAGAACTGTAAAGAGCTGTTCCAGTGCTTCTCCTGAGGTTCCTGGTACAGCTCCTTTCGCTGTCCAAAAGGGGCACCGATATACTCGCAGGGATATCAAACGAAAGGATGGTAAAGAAAATGTCTTTGAATTGTTGTTTTCATGGAATGTCCAATCTCAGTCTGCTCAGATTAAGTAAGTTTCAAAGTGTACCACGTGCAATCTTCATGTGTGTATTCAGACACCCTTTCATCGTCTATCCCTTCACCAATTTTGCCATGTGCCTCTGAAAGCAAAGCAAAACCACAAAACAACACTTAGTGTTCCTCCAGAATCAATCTTAGTGTTTGAGGGATGAAAACATTTATTTTTATCTAGCCAAGAAATTTAACCATCAGGAAACAAAATCTTTTTTTCTCAGTACTGAAAAAAATTATACCTGTGAGAAAATATTTCAGCCATTGAATCCGGCAAATACCTCAAAAGTTAATTTAGCACTTTTCAAGATGTAAGGAAAAAAAGAATTGTGGGAGTGTGAAACCTGACTATTTTTCTCAGCATGTCAGGAGTCCCTAGGGTATGTTTCAGGCTCATCAACTACTGCTTGATCAGAGGTGTCACAAACAGGTACAGTTCAAGAGCTGAATTTTTACTTGGCATCCAGGTCTGCTGATTTGCTATTTCTGACTCTGTCCAGAATCCCTGACCTCACAGAACATTTAGTGATATGAGAACCCAGAGTTCCCTGAAAATGTCAGGGCCATTTCCACATGTATCCACTACTGTATGTGAAAGAGAAACAAACCAGAGGCCAGCATGCTCCGTGTTTAACTCCCAGCTCCTACTTCAGCTAAATTAGGAACCAGTTTTCATTGGCTCAATAAATTGTTGCAGAAAGAAAGCTCCTCTTGAGGGTAGTTCAGAACAAAGGACTATGTTAGGCCCTCTCTCAGTATAGTTTTACTTCTCCCATTATATTTTTCCAGATTTTATTTCTCCCATTATATTTTTCCAGATTTTTCCACAGTCGAAACAGTGCACTTAAAAAAAAAAAGTGGTATGTGAAAAAAAAAATCCTACCTTCGTTTTTTTTTTTTTGGATTGCTGAGGTCAATTGCTAAGTGAGAGCTTGAAATATTTCACTCTCTCCCTCTAATAGATCCTAATCTGAAGCACAGATTCAGGCCATTGCAGAAGATAAAGAACACTACATTGCTTTTAGGTGTACTTTGTTTTCTCAAAGCATGAACAGAAGGCAGTTCTTTGTGTCTCTGATCTGTAGTCTCCAAGACTTCTTTGATCCCTTGGTATTGCGGGACCTATAAAGTGTCAGAATAGCAAATATGTTTTAATACACTTTCTGGCTCAGGGTTATCCTAGAAATTGACAAAAGAATGTCCAACATTTCAGAGCAACACTGCCATCTAAACCTTTTTAGATGCCTTTAGCTGAGAATACAGAGAGATATAACAAAAATTCAAATGCATCATACAGAATATTTAGTTTGTAGGGCTTTTTATCAAGGCATTGGTAATCATTAAGATAACAACACAGATCTTCCTGTGCCAAAAAGCCTTGTCCCCTCTTGGTGTTGGCACAACCAAGTCATTTAGGCCATGGTGATGATTTAGAGGGAGAGAGGGAAGGAGTAATGGCCAGCTGGCATCAGTTTAATTCTTTTGTTTCTGCTTACCTTGTGTATTCCTTTTTATTGAAGAAGTCTTGGTTGAATATAGGTTTTCCCCAGATATGTATACCATGACACAACTGGTTGGCTATTGGACAGCAATGAATGGCCTCTCTTGGGTTCTCCACACTCAGTGCCAGAAAATAAATGGACTTCTATCTTGTTATGGATGTACTAACCTAAAAATAAATTCAGGAATATTATTATGCATTTAGAAATACTTAGAAATACTGCTGAAGAGATACTGCACCTATGTTTTTGCTGTTATCATGAAATGATTTGATTTCAGCTGGCCTTCATTCATCTCAAGACACCTTATGGCCACATATGTCTCTTTGGAGTAGGTAATTAATTGTGATATTGAAATTATATTGTGATGAAGCCAAGAGAGGGAGTAGAAGGTTGAAAACTCCAACCTTTCAGAATTCATGCAGTAGTGAGTATTTTTTGAGTCTCCTGGCAGGCTGCATTGCTGTATCCTGCTGAGAAAATCCACTCCCCTAATCATGGCTCAGCATAATCCATGATACTGTGTAAATAAGAAATAAGGGTGGGCAATTTCCTGCCCAGGTTATTCTTTTCCCATTTGCTTCCACATAGCTAGGATTTTGTCCTCAAGTTTTAATGCAATTTGAGGGTGTTTGGAACTTCATCAGAGTGGATTATTTCCTTGGTTTCTTGATGGGATCCAAGCACATAAAAAAGGCATTTTGCTTAAAATAAAAGAGCAGAAATAACCCACTTTCCTCTTGCTCTGCCCCCAGATGCAAAGATAAGGATAGGTAAAAAGTATGTGTCTGTCATGGTTATATTTAATAGATGACAGTGTTGTTACAGGAACTGCGGTAGGGAAATGCATTTTTTAGCTTTATATTGACAGTGCTCCTTTAAACAATAATGGGAAAAGTAGAAAATAGCATTTCAAAAAAAGTCAAAATATAGCTCATAAAAGCCCATATTTCAATTTTGCAGATGTGTTCATGTATAATCTGCATGTCTATTACTCTTCACTCTGAAGTCAGTGTTTAGTAGGCACAGGCTATAGTGACACATGACATACATGTGTCTTGGTGCAAGTGTTTAGTGTCAATAATAATTGCAATATTGCTGGTAAGTTATACTGTAATTCAAATGCAATATTTTAATGAAATTTAGCAAAAGTTTGTATTATAGCTCAAACTACTTAGTAACATTTTGTTGTGTCTCTTATTTTTTGTTTTATAAGGAACAACTGTATTAGTGTCACATAAATAATTTATTTATGAAATAATAAAGCCATGGAAAAACCTGTAACAGTTAAAAAGAAAGTGTTCAACTTTGAAATTCAAGATAATAATTTTCTTCTGAACCCAACTTAAAACATGGCTTTTGTCTTTTTAGGGATCTGCATTTGGCTTCCTGTAAGATGCAAATATCTTATGGAACATTACCCTTTAGGATACTAGTTGGCAAATAAATGAAATTAATTTTTTTGGCCAAGCATTAATTTTTTGTTGAAAATGATATTAATTTTATTTTTCTTATGTGAATGTTGCCATTTTAATGTCATTAATGGCATGAGACCATTATCTTCAATTTTCATCCGAACATTTTATTTGAGATGTGAGTTATCCTTAAAAGCTATTGGAATCCTGCAGATTTAATTTAAATAAGGCTTATGAGTATTTGAAATAAAAGTTGTCTCTATGCTTCAGGTGAAGACTGTGCAACAGACCTTAGAATTCAATTCAGCAAAACAATTAAAATTACATTTAGCTTTAAGTTCATGACTTGTTGCCTTTATTTTTTTCTTCTATTTAATGGTTCTTCCTGCTGTTAAAATTCATTCAAGATGCAATTTGGAATCACTCGTTTGCAGATAGCGCACATATGACAATAACTAAAAGAAAGGAAAAAGAAAACAAATACAATAATTCTCCTTGCTTTTTATTTCTGTTCAGTCATACCTAAGCTCTGGGAATAAGGAAAAGTAATTCTAGGAAATTTTCTGACGCACCATGCATGATACAGAGAAAGATCTCTGCATATGAATTCTACTGCATTTACCTACCATGTGTACACTAGTCTCTACACAACCTGGGCAAAGCAATATTTTTCCAAAGCCATATAATGAGCACAAATAACCCATCCTACAATGTGATAGGCTGCCCTTGCAGCTAGTAAATATTACAGCTCAGAACTATGTGGGAAATCTTTAGACAATTTAAGTAATAAACATATTTTTCTTTATTATGTGCTATTTCATTAAAATAAAAAGTAAGCATATTGGAGATGGACTAGAAAAAATATTAGATGTGCACCATCTGTATTTCTTTATAATGTGAACTCTAGAGACAATTGAATTTGCCATTATGAAAGTCCCTCTGAGAATTCTGCATTTTCATGCAGAAGGAGTAGCAAAAAAGCAGTAAAAAATGCCCATTTAAAATATTCACAAATATTCAATCAGCTAAGTGCTGAATTGTGTTCAGTGACATTCACCATTATTTTATATTCACTTCCACAAATGAAAATACATTCATTCAGATTAATTTAGTCCCTGAAGTGGATGCAAAAATCTCTCAAGCTTCCTGGCAGGTTTGTGTGAGTGCTGATGCAGAAACCATTCACACTGATATTTCGCTCATTCTTGGAAAGAGAAAGAATAGGCCCAGCAGTGAAAATGTTCAAAGGCAGTGAAATACAGAAATGGTGTGATATTTGTGATCGACAGCTTGCAGCCATCAGACCTGATCCTGCAATCAAGGCACTTGTGTGGCTGAGAAAGCCACAGAGTTCTGCTGACTTTAAACGGGTGCGTTGGCTCATGAGTCTGTTGCTAGTACTGAACTGCAGGATTGAGGTTTATGGAATGAGTCAATTCTGCAAAATCTATTTCAGGAAAAAAAAAAGGGATTATGACATGATGGTCCAAATAAACTAGGATTTGTTCCATAGGCAATGTACGAACAGAAACAGGTGATGGAATTCTGCATTATCCCTTTTTGATTAGCAGCTCTAAGTTAAAGGTAACTAGATGAGATGCTGCTAATGCATTTAAAATAAAGAGATTAAATGAAGAGAGTCTATAATGGTGAGAACTAATTAATATATGGCGTTAGATTACAGTGTAACTATTATGTCTTTGTACTGTGGTGGAGTAATGCTAATTCTGTCCAAGTCTGTAATTTTTGTGGTATGTGAAAAACCATAAATAAACATACATTTTGGTACATTTGGTGCTGTTTTTGGACTGTCTGCTTTCAGGAGAAGGCCAGTTGTTCAGAGTGGTGTTCTCAACACCCCAATTATCCAGTGGATAAAATTACCTCTGGAGCTCATCAGCTTCCACTTTTCCATTCAAACAGAGTGTGTTTGAGGAATAGAAAATGGGGAGCTCCTGTCTGTTTCTGCAATAAATATTAAAAGGGTTTTCAGCTTAAACTAATATGTAAGAGAAACACCTCTGCCTTAAATTTTCTCATAAATATTTCAAACCTATCTCTCACCAGTAGCAGTGGTTTCTTGAGGCACGGAGCTCATTCTCTGCACGCTATACTTAGTTAGTAGTAAGTCTTTCCTTCCGAAAATGCCCCATCCAGAAAGTGTGCAGAATTGAATTATCATCATTGCTGCAGGGCATGATGTTATTGTAAGGTAAAGTTTTTCATCCTTAGATGAATATTAAAAGTAAATGTGGAATCTTACTTCTGTTTGTGCTTTTAAATGAAAACTACTGGGTCTAATTCACTTGTAAGTTCCCTAGATTTTGCAACTGTATTGTGGTTTTAAATCCAATCGAATTTCTTCAGCTTAAGAGAGCAGTAAGAACATAGCATGTTGTCTGGTTTTGGCTCATTCTTCTGTCTTGCTGGCAGACTTGATGTGCATTTTTTGGTGAAAATGTTACTAAGACACTAACAACTGCTTGCGAAAGTAGACTTTTGTTTGCCACTGGATGTTTGCAAGACTGGTAAGAAAAAAGCTTGCAAGTGTAAAAAACTTCAGGGTTTGGGCAATGTATTAAAATGAGGGAGACAAGTTTGTGTATTTGCAGGAAACTTTACTCTGGATTCTTTTGCATTTACAGTAAGAAAATGTCTTCAATTATATTAGCCAAAAATGACTATTCAATGCATTTGTGCTGAAGACAGAACACTAATGAGCCTTGCTGCTCAGCGTGGGCTGGCACACAGTTGCTGTTTGCCGTGAAGAGAGGGCTGTGGACTCCAAGAGAAGACAACGAGAGCTCTGAAGAGTCTTGCTGAAAAATATCTTTCAATATTGTGTTTTTCTCTAGTGAGACTAAAATGGCAAAACCAAAGGTTGCTTATTCTAAAAATCCAAATGTGTACCCGATTATCTGGGATTTTGTGAACAGGTACCTGGGTATTAAATTGAAATGAGCTACCCATTTTGCCAACAAAGCCCATGCATTATTTAAATGAAGAGTGCCACTCTATCCCTAGTTGCTTCACTTGAATTTGAAATGTATTTATCTTTTACTGTTGCTATAAAATCTCTTCCAAACAAAAGCTGCAAACACCACAAGGGAACTGTTTCCTTACTGGTAAAATCACTTCTATTATTTCTATTTTTACTATCATGGTTCATAAGAAGGTGCCTTTATGAACAAGGATTTCATGTCTAGAAAAATTATGTTTTCTTCTATTATATATGTTTTAGAATTATACATTTGTTTATTGCTACCAGTAAAAGCACATGATCTGTTAAGCTACATTTAATCAACTAAAATGAGCTTGTTTTCCAGTGCATACTGCTGAGATCCTACTTTCAACAGATCAGAGAGTGTTTTATACAGGATTTTCTTTTGTTTCAAAAGACCAGAGATGGCCACTTACAGTAATTTCTGACAAAGGCCCCATGTTTTGCAGCCCCATAAATATGACTGTATTTATGGCCAGGACTCTTCTCAGCCCACTGGTCTAAGTGCAATAAATCCCATGTGATTATAGTTATGGGACTTCATACAATGACCTCATTTAGGATATATAAATGTGGTTTTTCAGCAGCGTTTAAATTTACATCAGGAAAGTTGCTAATTGAGGAGACTTTTTTCTTTACTTGACAATCTACCTTTCTTTCTTTCATTCACCCAAAACAGCTGAACTAAAAGTCTGCTGTGAGACTTGTCTGGTATTTTTTTTTTTATTTTGGGTTGGGGTTTTTTTGGCTTTTTGGGTTTTTTGTTTGTCTGTTTGGTTTTTTCTGCTTGTTTTTGGGTTTTTTTGGTTTTTTTGATGGTTAGGGACATGATACACTGCAAATTCTAATACCGCTGAACTTAAAATAAACCAGAGAGAGACAATATTATATCAGTGTTAAAAAAAAACAGCAAAAAACCCCCCAAAATCCCAACCCTACACATTCTGTCCCACTGTGGAGCAGGGAAATCTCATAATAATTTGAAAACATGCCATGTGCCTGTGGTAAATATGTTTTGGAATATCTGCACAGTCAGCTTGTTCATTAAACTCTAACACCTGTTTGTCTAAGTTTCCTCTGTCTGATGAATGGCTTAAGGAGTCCATTATACCTCTGGCAGTCCTTCTCTCATCTTCCAGAGTGTCATATCTGGATTTTGAGAAGAATATTCTTAAGACAGAATTTGAGTTTTGTTTGTTTTGATTGCAAACTGGAAAGATGTATTTAATAATTGAAATGCAGATGGTGGTTGAGGTACCAGAGTGCTGCCTTCCCTACATTACAAATTTAAAATGATCAGAAATTCATCACATTGGTATTTTTGCTTTTTTCTTGTTTCTTTACTGGAAGCTGATTAGATGCTTTAATAACCCTATGCTTTTTTATCCAGGTTTCCTAAGGAATTTTATGTACATGATGACACTGTCATTTTCTTTTACTACAAATAATTTTTGAACTGGTTTCTTAATTCCAGGGAAATGTAATGGTGAAAGTTTAAAAGCAATCAGGTTATTCTGACAATAATGTACTGAGTAAAGGAGAGAGACCTAAACCAGTGCCCTACAAAGTATGAGATGGGTGCAATATGAGGTACTAGAACATGCCAGAAAATGCAGCTCAATCAAGAGAAAAGCTCTAGTTAGGGGAACTGTGTTTTCATGGAATTACCCAAAACCTCAGGATCCATGTCTTCATTACCTCTCCTGTAACAGATCTGTATATTCTGCTGATATTTCACTACATTTGTTTTCCCTGTTTTGTAAAATGTAGGTCACCTGTATATATTTCTTAATGAAATATGTCCTTCCGATTAACTGTAAAATTTTCTTATAGAGTTAGTAAGTTTTCTACTAATTTGATCCTTGATGTGGCTGACTTAATGACTAACAAATAAATTAACTTTGGTAATGAAGTTACTAAGCACTCCTAAGCATTTGAATTTTTTTTTTTAGCAAGAGTAGCTTATAAATTGCAATAGTTTAAGGTATCGGACAATACCCTTTTCCTGACCCAGAGATGGGGCAACTGAGAGGCATTTTAAAAACTTTTATTCCATTTTCAGTCTCATGTGAAGGGTGAGACAATACAGATGTTATAATTCACACTATCACAATCAGAAGACAATTATCTCCTAATTACAATACATTATAAGTGTTTCTTGGCCTATCAGCTTTTTGCCACACCGTGCTGCAGGTGCCTTAAAGCCAATCATCTAAAATTACCCCTTGTGGGTCCTACTAGAATGCATCTTTCATAATTCCATTTCTCCAAATTATCTAGTCTTATTTGCAAGGCCATCCTTTGAAACTTGTTTCCAGCTCCATTTCTCTCTCAACAATGTCTGTCCTATTTCATAGCATTTCTAAGTCAGCATTTCTTATTTCAAGATTTGCCTACAGATTCATACTGTGTGAGCCTTCTGTCAGGTTTTGAGAACTTTCTACAAATCCATTTCCTACATTAAGGGATTTGTTTTGTTAGTAATTTGTATTTCTGGCTGCATTTAACTCTGTCTTTGCCAATGGTTTTCCTTCTCCAGAGCAGTCTGCCAGCTCAGTGTTGGTGGTCTCTCATGTGCAAGCCCACTGTTCTGAGATTCATTTTTCAGTCAAAATATGGAAAACTCATCAGAAATTATTTTTCTGCAAACACTTTTGGTGTAGCTCTTTCACCAAAAAATGTGAATGTCAAAGCCTTGAATGCTTCCTTAATACCAAATTTTGGTCTTTCATGCTACAACACTGAAGTAAGATCCTATTCAGTTCAGCACAGAACAATATTTTCAGGAGGTGGAGCGAGCCTAATGTAACAGAGTCTCTGATTCAATTGCATTTACTGTGGAGACTGACTGTAACATTTTAGTATCCTCTAAAATGTTAATTTTTAAGAGATTAAAACACTTCCCAACAATTTCAATAGTGATTTAAAAAAGAGTAGAATGATGAAGTCAAACCTGGTGCCTGTTTTGTCTTTGACCCAAAATCCATGTTATAGAGAAGTGTGATGTAGTATCTCAAGAGAAACAAGCATTTACTCAAGTAATGTGTATGTTATAATGGGGGCCCTGGAAAATGTTAAAAATAGACTCTGAAGATGTTAGGCTTTGTGTTTTGCCAGATCATTGCACCTGTGTAAGCAGCATGATAAAGGATATAATTGTTAGATGTGATGATTGTTTAGTAATTAAATATGATTATTGTATAACCATAAGAAGAATCATGAGAAACTATGTTAGAAACTTAAGGAGAACCACGAGGGGCCATGCTTGATTGAAATCTATGTATACAATAGAACAATATAAATTTAATAATTAACATGAGAGTTATATAATGGTAGAATATAAAAACATGTTAATCTCGAATGTATGGTTGGAGTCAGATTTGGGTTCATTCCCCTGACACCCAGAGCTCTTAATAAAAGCACCGACATATGATCATTTTGTGGTTATATGTTTCTGAATGCTAACACATGTCTACAAGATGCTTGTGTTTCAAAATAATTTCTTCCAGGTTCTGATCCTAAAGGAGCAGAATTCATGGCTATATTACCAGTGATGTGAAGGTTTTCTTGCTGACACTTTTCCTCAGTCCATGCTGACCTTGATATTGCAGGCATCACCATGCTGTAAGATAAAGTGGCAGGCTGATTAGTATTAACTGCAAGACATGAGTGCTCAGGTCAGAAAATAAAATGCATTTGGTATTATGGGAATTGATGATTTTCAAATACAGTGTGCTTCCATGTTCAAAATTGCATGCCAAATTATGCCATCTGAGAGGAAAACTGTTGCCATGCACCAGATGTAAGTACAGGCTGTAAAATAGCTGAGCTTCTTATTTTAGTCTAACAAAACAATAAAGAAGCCTGTTCTGTTGCCCAGACTGTAGCAGATTTTCTTAACATTGCTCTCTTGACCTTTTAATGTGTTAAAAATAGTTGTTCAATCAACATCACAGAGTTTGTTTCCATAAGGGCTCTCTTAGTGTCCTTATTCTGAAAACCTGAAGTGGTGGTTGCCTTCGTTTACCTCCATAAATAGTTGATTTGACTTAGGCTGGAAGCATGGAATGCAGGAACAAAAGATTATTTTTGGATCGTCACCATCCTCTCTTCCTTCGTGAAAATTGCATAGACTTTCTCCACTCATTTTGAGACCTTTTTAATTTTGTCACATTTAACAAATTCATTTGTATAAACAGTGTAACTCACTTGTATAACAGTATAAAAACTACAGAAAAATCATAAACCAAATAGAGCTTACCATAGAGATAAAAGATGGACCCATTAAAAAGCTAAAGACATCTTGTGGATATTGGGTAGGTTGTACCATGCAACTAAATGATCACAGACAGATAACTTTGATTTTTAAATTTACTGATCCTGATCATAGATTCATATTGGAAATTAATTATACATAGGCCCATTACTTTTGTTTGAATGCCTGAAAAAGCATGCAGAATGAAGTGTTAATTCAATGCTATTAAAAATGCTATTTCTCTTTGAAGTAGATTTTGAAATGTTTTTAGGCATTTTGAAGATAGGTTCTTTATGGAAGGAAGGTGCTCAGTATGTTCTCAGGGCCTTTTGTAAAAAGTCTCAATGTGAGTAGTTGAGCAATAGCATTTTTAGAAGCACTGGTTTGAGTAACACAGGTTACACTGAAGCAGCTGTGAAGTTTTGCATGTGCTTTAGCAGAACAGGTGAGGGTCTATAGCATCAGTAAGCACCAAGTGGAAAATGCTTTCATAGCTGCTTTTTGAGTTTTACTCTTGTCTGTTTTACTTCACATTCATCAAAAGATTAGGTTTGTACTGTATATGTGTACCACGGGGACAGCAATCACTGATTTTTATTTTCCTTTTGTGATGGATGAACGAAAATGTAAAGGTCTTTCATTTGTTCCTTGACAGTCAGATAAGATAGTTCATATGTCATGTATCTTCAGAACTATTTCTAGAATAGTGAAAAATTATTTTCTTAACAGCTTTGGGAAATAAAGCGTTGCTAAAATTAACAAGACTCCAGCAATTCACCAGTATATTCACACATTCACATAAATTCATGTGAGAATGATTCTCTGAAGTTGTAATAAAGTCACTTATGGTTTCCGTTAGGAAATGTGCTTCTATTGCGTTTTCTGCTTTTTCATAATTTCAACGTATTGTTCTGATTTTTTCAGGTTCCTTGTCTAGATTCCAGCCCGCTGACGGTTGCTTAGACTATTGGGTCACAGGCAGAGGTTGAACCTGGATCTTTCTGGCTTGATTACTCTGGAAGACTAAATGGAATCTTGGGTTTATGGTTGCTTCCCCACATGCTGACTTTAAACTGGCATTACTGAGATTCTAATAAGTATTCATTTGTTTCAGAATGGTGTTCCTGTCTTTTACAGGTAATATTATCAAAAGCCATATGTAGCCTAAAATGAAAAATGTTTTCTAAGACTATTTGGAGAAAATGCAGTACATATATCAGTGGACAATTCAGCTAAGGATTTATCTTGGTTTACTTACAGGCATTGTAATGTCTTCTTTTTCCCCAAGGTGAAAAATTCAAGTCTACCAAACAGAGCAGAAATCCTTCATATCCGAAGGATGTTACTCATTTTCTGAGGATCAGTCCCAGAACACAGTCAGCTTCAGTAGCAGAGCTCTTCAGTGCTGGCACAACGACAGAGGTTAATAAACATTTAGTTATTGTATTTATTTAGATGAAAGTGCATACGATTTTTTAATTTGCCCTTCAGGTTTAAATTGTTCTACAAGCAATTTAAACCTCAGATAGGCAAGTCAAGCAAAATCTAATCTATTGATAGTTGTGAAGGGTGTGCTTGAGCATTTGAATTATACTCCTAGTTTAATTCTCCAGATTGAGATTTTTCAAATGGTTTAGATGAAATAGGTATCAGCACTCACTGAAAGGTCAAACATGTTTGCAAAATAGGATTTAAATTTGTCTTTATGGTGTTTAAGGTACCTACTCTTATGTTCAATGATGGTATTCCGTATTTTAAAGCAATTAAACTTACTATGTTAGATTAATCTGTGACTTGTAGCTTTTACAAACTTCATAAAAATGAAATGGAGCTTCATTAAAATTAGTAGAGCTTCTAACCTGATCTTTTTATAATAATGGGATAAAATCCTGCTCCCATAGAATTCCTCAAGAGGAAAACAGAAGGAATTTTAGCACTGGCTTCAGTGGGATCCACAGCTGTTCCCCATGCGATGGAGTTATTGATGGAATTCACCATGTTCCTTGGCTTTGATTTAATTAATGACAACAGTGCTGACAAGATTGATACCTATGGCAAGTTGTCAAGCAATTGACCATATTAATAAGGTCCACTGAATGCCTGAAAAGAATTGGATGATGTTTATATCTGTCAATCGCCTGAAGACTTTTATTGAATCTACTGAGTATTCAATATATTTGTAATTGCCATTAAGTACCTCAAAACCTGGAAACCCACATAATACTCAACAAGTTTCATGTTTTCAAGTTCAATATAACAAATACTACTGTTCTAGTATTTTGTTGACATCTGGCTTACTAATATATGATGAAGTTTGTAGTTCATGCCCCTTTTGAATTATTATAGATCAGCTAAAATAACTAAATTTAAAAACAAAAGTTTTTTCCTTTTTCTTGTTTTCCTGTTTTTTCCTTTTTCCTTTTTTTTCCTTTTTTTTTCTTTTCCTTCTCTTTTTCTTCTGTCTTTCCTTTTTATTTTCATTTTTTCTTCTCCAGAGTAGATCTCCATGAGAAGGTGATTTCTACTTTCTCATTCTGTCCCTCTTCCATTCACACCCTTTTGCAAGGAAAAGAATCTCACCAGCAACCAAGGAAACAATCAAACAAAAAACAAACAAAAAAAACCCCCAAAAATTGTTTTCTGATTTACAAAATGTTTTTAGCATAAGACATATTTTTAAACGTTGGACACATTAGAGGTAGTCTTACAAAGTCAGTCTGCTAGAAGCTGTATGGCAGCTTTGGAGATACTGGATTTGGTTTTTGAGCATTGTTTAAGCAGGGAGGTTTAAATTTTTCATCCGTGGAAATGCTATAAGCATAGGGTTGAGACAGCAAAGAGTGTGTGTGTGTGGTTGTACCACTGGTCCATCCTCCCAGCTGCCATGCATGGGCTGTGGCACTTGGTGCAGAGTTCTATGGAAGTGTGCTTGGTTGGAATAAAATCTTTTCTCCAGATTAACATGAGTGGAATTTTTCATAGTGCTACTTGCCCTCATGCAGCATCTCCTTTGGGGATATTAAATAGTTATTATATCCTTTATAAAAGCTAAATGCAATTCATGGAGGCTCAAAGAGGAAAAACTACATGAGCTGTGCAAAATTTTGCTCAATAGTATACCAATCTTTAAATACTTAAATTTGTACAAAGCACTAATCAGACAAGGGGAAAAATGCTTGAATTATTTAAGCTAATTTATCTAACAGACAAAAACCCCACCACCCTCCAATGCAGGACTTCCATCTGTCTCCAATGGTAAACAGCTACCACCTGCTTCCTATAAATGGCAGTATGAGATTATCACTCAGTAAATGTCACAATTTCCATTTCAAAACTCCTTTTCAGCTCTCTTGCTGCAGCAACAAAATAACAAATCACCTGCTACCATGGTCAGAATAAATGCCCTATCGATGAAATAAAGGGAAAGACAGCTAGAAAAATATTAATTTTTTGGTTTTTGCTTTCAATTATATAGAATTGTACCTGCATGATGATGTGTGAGATATATATTCCACTGCATTCTTTAGTATATATTTTAGTCTTAATGCTCTATTAACGTAAAAGGGCAAAAATTGCTAGTTTGTATATGCAATGGCACCCATCAGTGACCTCTAAATCCATGCAAATATGTTGTAAACTATTACTGTTAGTACAAGGAAGAATAATGCGCTTTAGGGAAAACCATTTATTTTCTAGAATAGAAAATTTCCTTGCCTTTGTTAAATAATTCCTCATGTCATGATATTCCTCAAGCTCTGCAGTAACTGTAGGGATGCATATTCACCAGATTTATTTCGAGGGGCTGTAAGAGAAAAGTCAGGCTGAAGTGGGTGTGGACAGAAGAATACTTTAGTCCCTGGTTAGCCAGGCCCTTCAGTTTCAACTCAGTTGTGGCAGTCATATTTTCTGGAAAAAATCCCTTTGCCCAGGATTCTTCTCCTGGGGAGCTGAGAAGCCTCAGAGAAAAAGGAAAACAATAATCATCTGATTTGCTTCTCCTGTGTTTTGCTGCTTTGGAATGTGCTTAGAGATTGTTTACTAACAGGAGGTTGTTTCATTGGTTTCATGTGAATTGTTTTGACTTATTGACCAACCAGTGCCAAGCTGTGTCGAGGCTCTGGAAAGAGTCACAAGTTTTCATTATTATCTTTTTAGCCTTCTGTAAGTATCCTTTCTGTATTCTTTATTATAGCTTAGTATAGTATTCTTTAACATAATATGGTATCTTAAAATAATAAATTAGCCTTCTAAGAACACGGAGTCAGATTCATCACTCCTTCCTCTGTCTGGGGAACCCCGCAAATACAATAGTCAGTGATCTGGCAGCTATCAGCAATCAAAGCAGAAGCCTGTATGATATTACATGCTCTACTGACATTCTGGTTTCTGACTGAAAGGCAGTGAGATTCAGCATCATAAAAGAATCATACCATGGGCTATAGTGATGTTGTCACTTGTGCATTGGCACAGGCTGACATTTATTAATACACATCTTAATGCAAAGCATATCTTTCTGTGTTATTTGCACTGTGACTAAAATACTCAGTACAGTTCAACCTTATTTTTGGGGGCACATCATACCAGTGTATTCCCATTTTTTCCCCTTTCTTTTCAAATACATCATGGTTACTTCATGACTCAGTTATGCTTAAGATGCAGGTGATAAGGGAACCTGCTTGAGAAAAGGGTTTTTTAAAATATGGTAGCAGTTCCCTGCGCTCCAGATTCAGACTTTGATGTACCTCTTTGTGTTCTCCTTCCCCTCCAGCATAGCATCTGACCAACAATTTTTCTGACCCATTTGTGTGCACCCAGTCTCTGTGTCTCAAGGAGCAATTTTGCAGCATTTTACCTGCTTAGAGACACTTTTATTTCCAAACATTTCCATATATTTGTAATGTTCAAATGATGTGGAATACAGGCAACAGATGGTTTTTCTTCTGGGTAGAAACCAGCACTGTTTGTTTTGCATGGATCTAAAGGTGTATTTACTAACAATTATTTTACTATAAAATTCAGATTTGTTTTCCTTTTCTCAGAAAACTCACAACTTCTGAATAGGTATCTAACTTCAGACACACTTGTATTTCCCTTCTGTGACAAAGACAAGAATTTCTAGGATATGAGCCAGATGTTGACAAATGGATTCCTTCAGAGATGACTATTCTTTTCTACTTTATACTCAGAACTGAGAATAGGTATGCTTTTATTGTGGGTGCTTCTGTTTGATCCCTAAATTGAGACAGCAGAACCAGGGTTCTTCTGTCACAGTTCTGTTCTTCCTTGCTCCTAGGAAGAGATGTATTGCTTTCATAGGAGTAAAGTGAATATTTTATGCATAACATGAACAATTACTACAGAATATTTACACAGAAACACATTAGAGAATGCAAGCACAGTTTAGGTTTGTGCATCTATGGTGGGTCGTCCCTAGTGTTCTGAACATAATTATGGAAAGTGATCATAAGTTAAACCATTCCTATTAAATCTCTGCCAATCAATCTGCTGTTAGGAAGCAGGTAGAATCCCGAGTTTTGTGTCCTTGAAGGGAAAGAAAGGTATTGATGAATGTGTTAGACCACAGAGGAGGATCAGTATGGAAGTGAGGTGCCTTAGGTGTATGTCACATGAGAGAATGCTGAGGAGAAGAGGGGGCTGCAGGTGAATGTGATAGCAGGCTGGAGCAGATGGAGCACTTAGTGGAGCAGATGGAGCCTGGCTTTTCTCAGAGGTGCCCACTGAAAGGATGAGAGCCAACAGTCATGGGTTGCAACCAAAAAAATCTGAATCAGACCTAAAGAATGAATATATCATGATGTTAATCATGGAATATCACTGGAAACTGTTGCGCTGGCAAGTTCCTAGGAAGGCACCTACAGTTATATATATTATATATATAATTATATCAGGCTCTTTGGACAAAACTCTTGGCAACCTGATCTAACAGAAGTTAGCTCCATTTTAAAGAGGTTTTATTAGATGACATCTATAGGCCCCTTTCAAGCTAATTTTCCTTTGATTGTACATGCCTTTTCCCTGAATTTCACAGAACAATTCTCTAGTCTGCAGTGAAGAAGGGACTCTAAGTACAAGTGTCCCTGCTCTGGGGAATCCTGTGTCCTCCTGGTAGTAATCAGAGCCCACATTAACATGTCTCATTAGCACCTTTGCTAGCAGTTTATGTGGCTTATAGCTCAAGATTATCCTGCCTTTGTGAGGATGTTACTGAAAAATGATTAAAGCTCCACTACTGTGAGGAAAGGCTGGAAGAGTTGGGGTTGTTCCTCCTGAAAAAGAGAAGACTCCAGGGTGAACTTACTGTGGCCTTTCAGTACCTGAAGAGAGCCTACTTAAAGGGGCCTGGAGTGACAGGATGATGGGGAATGGCTTCAAACTGACAGATAGTAGAAAATGACTTAAGCTATTTCTAAAACTGGCTTTATCCAGTGTTTCAGCATTTTAATTTCATAAGTAGAAATCATTAACTTTAATAATTGAAGCACAAAGCAAATTAACTCAATGATAAAACCTAATTAAGAATGTAATACATGGGGTTATATTACAATCTGATTAAATATGTCTTAGAAGACTCTTTCTAAAAAACTAATTTATTAAAGATTTGTAATATAATCACACAGAAATTAACTGCTTCTTCCATAGCTTCATTCTGAGGTAATCTGAATTAGTTTATTTAAAATAAATATGCAAGAAATTAAGTTTGTCTTGCAATACCTTCAACAGTTTTTGAGAGAGATAAAAGAAGTTACATTGAAGTCAAAACTGGTGATGTTAGAATAGAATGCAATAAAATAATTTTACAGTGGAAAATCTGCAGGTTTTTTTTGAAAATTTTAGAAATAGTGATTAGAGCTAACCTATATGAACCATCACATGCTGTAGGCTATCAGCGCTTCTGGCTTCCCTGGGGAAGCTCTTGTGAGAAACGACCACTCACTTTAAAAATTTTAAAAGGTTTATTAAACCTTAACAAAAATACAACAAAGGAATACATAAGGAACCATTGCAGTGCTGGGAATGGCCCTCATGGATACCACGTGGCCAGTTCATCTTCAAGATGGATGCTCAGTCTTTTATACCCCTGGGGTTGCATCAGCCAGCCCAGCCCTCCCAAAGTCTGTCAGTCAGCTCTTCTTTGCCATTTATCAGTGGAGACTGCTCTCTTGTAACTCTATTGGAGGTCATGTGTGGCCATGCTGCACCCCCTGAGCAACCCCCTGAGCTTTTCCATTCCCCACGGCCCCAGGCAAGGGACACCTGTGCAGCCTTCTTTGTACCTGTCCTAGACAGCCCCGGCTGTCTGATGGCAGCAATACAGGGGGGAAAGGGAACTGTGGGGAGAACAGAGGACATCTAAACTACAATAACATAACTATAGATCAATAAAGCTTCTCTTAATAGTCACACAATATTCATACCTTAATTGTGAGACCCAAACATCTCATTATCCATCTATAATACTCTCTTGTGTCTGAAATTGTAAATGCCCAAGTCCTAGGGCTTGAATTAATATGCTCAAATGAATATTTTTTTATTGTTGCCATTGTTTTCTAAATACTTTATAACTATTCTCCTATTTTATAGCCAGACTCCTCCTTAAATGTCTTTTAGTAAAGCTAAAGGGAGTCTTGTCTAACAATCTTGTTTCTCCCCTCAATGTATAGGTTTGAAAATAATTTCTCAGTGAAAGATTTACTGAAGAAGAAGAAGAAGAAGAAGAAGAAGAAGAAGAAGAAGAAGAAGAAGAAGAAGAAGAAGAAGAATGCCCTGCTGTCAGGCTATTATCATTGTTCACATTTCAGAGTACAAGATCTTGATGAAAAATAAGATAACCAAGCAGAAAGGCTTCATTAGGGAGCTCTGTAGTGGCTCTTTGAAACACTATAGAATGCATCCAGATTTGACATTGCATTCACAGATGCTGGCATAAATTATCATAGTGGCACAAAAAAAGAATGATTGTTCACAGAGTTACAAGAGTGGATACTCAGAATTTGGATTTTTTTACTTCCTACTTCATCAGGAACTCTCTGTTCTTGATGTTAGCACTCATTGTGTCTGTGTGTGACTTAGTGCCTTTCCTTGCTGAAATAATGTAGGGACTACACCCTGTAGTGTTAAGATACCTTACCTAACAGATTAGGAAAGCACCCATTTTTTTTTTTTTTTTTCCTCAATCTATCTCTCAGAATATGTAATACACCTTTTAAAATAAATATCAACAAGACAGTTTTGGAGATGTAAAGTCTGATAGTCTGGCAAAGGCACTTTTTAGCAAAGAAGAAAATGTTGATATTGACTCTTTTGGTAGAAAGGAGTGAAATTAATCCAAATGAATTAATGAATGGTCCATCTTCTGCCAAAAGAAAATTCACAGATTTTGTGATGGAAGTTTTTTAAAGTAGAAATTAAGAATTGTAGAACTGTTTTGGTTGGAAAGTACATTAAAGATCATCCAATTCCACCTCCTGCCATGGGCAGGGAAACCTTCCACTAGACCATGGATGGGGTTCCTCAGAGCCCCATCCAACCTGGCCTCGAACATTTCTAGGGCTGGGGCAGCCACATCTTCACTGGAAAACCTGTGCCAGGGCCTCACGATCCTCACAGGAAATTCTTTCTAATACCTCGTCTAACCCTGCTCTCTTTCAGTTTGAAGCCCTTGCCCCTTGTCCTGTCACTCCATGCCCTCATTAAATAGTCTCCCTCCATCTTGTTGTCTCCCTTCAGGCCACAGGTAATTCTGGAGCCTTCTCTTTTTCAGGCTGAGCAATGCCAGTAAGTGGTTTTAATAAATGATGTCAATTTCTAGTGTTTTCTCAAAAAAACTCTAATTGACAACTACTGAATAGTGATTACTTATATATACATTACAGATGAGCTCTATGCGCCTGGAGATAACTCTTTTAATAGAAGATTCTACCAGTTGTAAAAAGAAACACTTAAAATCCCCACAAAAAGTTACTCACAAATACAACAGACTATGTTGAGAATGGGGATGAGGGAAGAGAGTGAAAATAACTATGATGTTTAGGTGCAGAGTAATTTACTGGTCTATTTTGTTTGATCTTCCATGCTGTATCAGACATCATTATACTAAAGATGACATGCTCACTGTTCACAGCAGCTGCAATACATTAGCCTAATGGATTGGAATGATAGGTTGCCTTAGGAATTGTCTATTTTGGGCCAAATCCATATGTAAATCATACTGTGAAAACTCTTGATACTATTGCAATTGATAAAATATGATGTCTTTGGAAAGAAAAAACCCCAAAAGCTAGAGGAATGGTGGGAAGAATAATAAAGCATGGCTTAAATTACAAAACCAATAGCTGGTCAAATGAAGAAATGTGACAGAAAAAAAATTACATATAATATTTTATTAAATGTACGACGTTTATTAAAATACTTTGGACCTCATGAATTTACATCCATAAGGTAGAAATGCAAAGATTCAGTACTTATCAGATACTAGGGAAATATATATTTCAGTGGCACTTCTTAGCACAAGCTCAGAGCCCCTGAATTATCTTTGTACAAACTTGAATGTTAGCAAAACACAATGTGATGCTGTGGAGTTGCACTACAGGAAATTCTAGAAACTTGTCTTATTTGTTGCCAAAGCATTTGCTTTTTCTCTGAAACATTCTGGTACCATTTAGGAGGATTTTCTGCATTTATCTGTACAACATAGTGTGGCTACAGTGGAAAGACTTGATGCACAGCAGAAGACAAAGATGCTGAAGTGCTTACCAAACTGGTATGCTCTAATTTTGGGGATAAATTATGACCCCAGTGAATTTGCATATGTATGCTAAGCAAATGACTGCCTTGAAAGTGTGGATGGAGTCATGGGTCTCCATGAAGAAAAGAGTTTCTACCGTTCCTATATAATTCAAAATGTTAACGGTTAACTTAGTTTCCAAATTCCCATCCTGCTTTCCAATAAAAATAACTTAAAGCATTTAGAATTTTACATATTATCTAGTCTGCATAAATGTTTGGGCTGCATGGAATGAAAACAATGCTAAAATTATTCAGTTCAATCTTAACCTGTACCTCTACTTATTGATCTTACATACCGTCTCTTAAAATATTTTATCTTGCTTGAAAGACAAGAAATATTTTGAGTGAAAGATAATTCACAATGTTCCAGGGTAGTTAGTAGTTTTACTAACAATAATAAAAAAATTGAATAATTCCACAGTGAATTTTGGTAACTTCACTTATAAGATCGTGGAATGCATGACAATGTTGTTCAATTGGTAAGAGTCCCAGTGTGTCTGCTGGTTTTCAATGTTAATATGTATGGTAAAATCTCTACTGCTGCCCGTAGAACTTTTACCTCTTACTTCTGCAGGATAAGGCAGACTGAAATGTATTGACTAGGATTAGACTGATGTGAAGGTGTGCTAACACTACGACAACTCTCAGTTGGGGTGTGCCCTTATGGATACTTCACAGGTGGTCATTGGGATTTGCTTAAGCACATCTGACTGTAGGGAAGAGCAGAGCTTGTTTTGAAGTGATGCCTCATGTATGGAGGAGACAGCAGACTCTGAAGCTTCTTTTACTGATGCCTTCTCTAGTTGCACATTTTAAGGTGGTTTTTTTTTGCATTCATTATGTTTTGTTCTTTTTGTTCCAAGTCTAGTCCTGCAGTTAATCTTTTTGAGTCTTTCATTCTCCTGACTGAACAACTTAATTCCTAATCCATGTCCTGAATAATATTATTTGTTTTGTAGACAATGTGGAGGTGTTGGATCACTTCTTGAACTTCTATGTATTTGAAGTGCTCTACTTTGAGTTGATGTGTTTCTGAAATACCTCTGAGTATGTATTACTCATATCTTTCCAGTTCATGTGTCCACAGGTTAAGGAAAAAGTAATTTCTTAGATGAAGAGTTTTCTTCAGTGATTACTTTTTACTTCAGTCATTATTTTTAGACATAAAAATAGAATTTTTTTATTATTATGGGAAATGCAATGATACGTTTAAAAAATTGCAAAATAATTCCTATCTAGACTTTTGTGCTAGATTACAAGTTGCTGTCAAGTTTGTAGTTTTATAGAATCATAGAATGCCTAGGGTTGGAAAGGACCTTGAAGAACATCCCATTCCAATGTCCTGCAATGGGCAGGGACACCTTTCACTAGACCAGGCTGCTCAGAGCCCCATACAACCTGGCCTTGAACATTTCCAGGGATGGGGCAGCCACAGCTGCTGAGGAAAACCTGTGCCAGGGCCTCTCCATCCTCCCAGGGAAGAATTTCTTCCTCATATCTATTCTAAACTTGCCTTATTTCAGTTTAAAGCCGTTCCTCTTGTCCTGTCACTGTAGGTTTTGAAATCCCTAGGATTAAATGAACGACATGCTATGAAATGGAAAGACCTGTTTGATTGAATTGCAGTCATTACTTGTGACCTTTCAAAACTTGTGTAAGTCTGGTGAAATAGGAAAAGCACAGAAAAGAATAAATATATAGCTTACCTTTGAAAAACAAAAATAAAAGGAACTGGAAAGTCTTAGGCTTAACTAAGCTAAAGGAAAAATCTTTATTTCTGTATGAAAGTAACTGAGGCAATGATGAAGGCAAATAAGACTTAACCCAAACTTTCAAGAGCAAATCCTGTAAAACACTGTCTTCTGTATGACTTCATGGGTGTGAAGGAAGAGTTGCAGAGGTGACACATCTCAAGCTTTGATGTAGTTAAAAGCAACTTAAGAAAGCAGAACATCTAAAAAAAATGATATTAAAAGCAGCAGGAAAATCATATATGGAAAGCAAGAAACAATGGCTTACCATGAAATAGAGAGAAGTACTGACTTATAAGTCCTGGGTCAGGTCCTACTCACTGTTCACAAATAAGGAGGTTGGTATTTATTACATATACTGATGAGAAGAAAGAATGCAAATACATTTTATAAAAGGATGTCTGAAATATAAGTGTTTTTCAGACAACCAAATGCACAGTGTTCCTATTAGGAGAGACTGAGCTCATATGATTGAGGAGTTACTATACAGAGAAGTGGTTTGTTCCAAACCTCCAAGAGTTATGGTTACGGAGAACACAAAAAGGCTGCAGCCCAGCTGTTTGTGACTGCTGTGGAGAGGAGCTCATTGCCACAGGGCCGCTGGATTTTCGCCTCCTGCTGGAACTCTTGTGGAATCTCCACCTTCCTCGGTGTGAAAGTTGGTGCCATCTCACACCTCGTGCCAAGGAGGGTATTTCTCCAACGTTTGCCCCATTCTCTGGACATTTTTGGGTCTTTTTTCCTCTGTGTGTGTGCATGGCAGGCTTGTGGAGTTCTGATGGTTTGGTGTTTAGTGGTAATTTACGTTTGTTCCTTGCCTTGTGGGCATTCTGTTGTTAATAAACTGTTGAGTGGGGATTTTGTTTGTTTGTTTGTTTTTGGGGGCTTTTTGTTTTTGTCTTTTTTAAGCTTTCCTCTGTTAGTATTAATATTCTGTTATTGGAGGAGGGTTGTTGAAACCCTTTAGAGGAGACAACTCATTGCAGCGTGTCCTCTTTTAAATTTGTCTCAAAACTGAGACACCCTGAGTATCCTATTCTTTGCAGACAGGAGCATATATTTCATGTTTTTAAAGCCAGCCTAGATGATAATGGCTTCTTGTGATGTGCTGATCCCTGCAAGAGTCAATAGAAATGGATTTCATCAGTCTTACATAGAAAATGAGGCAACAGCAGGAATGTAAAATGCTTGTGTTAACCATACATATGCTCTCATTACCAATAATGAGATGAAAATTACTCATCTTCATGCTGTTTTATATTATTCTATCATTTTTTTATCCTGTCTAGCATTTCATAGAGAAAAAAAAAAAGTCTTCTTCTTTAGATTGCTTGGATTATGCATGTGCATTGTGGAACCCATAGAGAGTCTGAATCACCAAATATTAACTCTCAGTTCTGAGAGATGCCAGTAAACAGCCAAAGAGCTAGAACTGGTGGCTTTTATTTAGGCCATGATAGCTTGAAAAAAAATCAGGCTGGTTCAAGTGGAAACTGCATTTGACAAATGTCAGAAGGTGGAAAGTCTGAAACATCAGATAGCAGGAAAAAGGCATGTAAACTGTATTTGTAAACTGTTCAGCTCAGATTAGAGGAGACACATGAATAATTAATCACACTTCTTACTCATCTTTATGTAAATAGCGAGAAATCTGTATTGGGAGAAGATAATAAAGAAATTGACTTAATTAATTAATTCTTAACTAGAACTTAAATATCTCTCAGTCCAGAAAAAAAAAGTAACTTCATGTTTTTTCCCCAAGAATCGGGAAGAGGATCATCTGAATCTGGAAAGGCTGATTCTTACCTCTACTTATTTTTAATGCAAAAGTAGAAGTGGCAAGTTTAAATATGATAAATAAGAACTAACAGCAGGAAATAAAGTTTTTGAATAATGGAACTTATAGTCCATGGCAATGTCAAAAAAAGGAATGAATATGAACTCATCATTGTCTTGCTTTTGAATTCAAAAAATTCTTAATCTTGTTTTGAAATCTATCAAAGTTTATAGAAATTGTGCTCATATCTTCTGCATATATGTAATGTACATTACAAGTGCATTTTCTAGTAGGCAGTGAAGCTTGACTTGCAAAAAATATTTTCATGGCCTATTCTAGGGCTTATTTTATAGTTCCTCTAAACTGTTTCCCAAGGCAATATAAACTGTATATAACACAGTCAAAAAAACTATCAAGCATTTACATGATAGAACAAATTGGAAGATGGTTAATTTTAATCTGGCTTACAGTTATGGCTGAGAAGCTATAAAATACTGGAGGAATGAAATATACATAAATATCTTCCATACACAGCCTTCCACAAAATGAATGGAAAGTGAATGTTATCATATTTGAGCTGAATGGAAAATAAGTCTGATCTGCTACAGTTATCAGTGACTGCTTTCTTTTCTGTTGCCTCTCATCCTATCCATATGCCTTCTTTTCCAAAATAAAGTGAAGATTCCAACTCCTGAATAATGCCGTTTAAAATGCAGCCATGTTTTCCAAGTATAAAAATGGCATGTAACTGATAGCTCATCTTCACATTTTTATATAAAGTTTCTTCTAGACCAAGGAGAAGCTATCACAAAGATATGAGAAAGTTTTGTCCTGTGAAGTAAGAAGTATTTCAAAATACTCATAATGAGGCCTGAAATGAGATATTAGAGATGAAAGCAAGAAGCATCAAGTGTCAAGGGCCTAAAACTTCCATAGTTGGTCAAGGTTTCTTTACAATGTCAGGTGACTTCTCATTTGGTATAGTTTTCTCATTAGGGATAATTTTTCTCATAATTACTTTCTAATGGGTAATAACTAGCTTTTCCTCATCTTTTTGAATGACACTGCAAATACAAATCCAAAAAACTAAGGGGGCACCAGGAAATACACTTATTTCTTTTACTTGCTTTCTGAAAGAACAAAAGTTTAGATCAAACACCGATAGTGTAATCTTATTTATTTTATTTAAAGAAAGTATCAAAAGAAAGAAAGTGTTGTAAGATTAAACCCCAATACTAACTGAATTTGAAAAAAAAATGCATTGTCATTTGATAGACTGGTACTATCTTTGATAGATTGCTATTCTTGTTGCCAAGCAAAAATTATGGTTGTAAAGCATTCAACCTTGATGCTATGGATGAAGTGGGTCCTCTCCAAAACATGTTGCTATGGGAGAGCAAGGAAAGGTGGAAGCTGACTCAAGTGCAAAAGTTTGGATGTAGACAAAGAGAGGGGAGAGAGCAAGAAGTTTGAAAATAAAATGGAAAATACATGTGGTAATATTTATATAGGTAAACATGATGAACATGTTCCTCCTGAGGAGTTAAAAGCAGTTTGACCGAGCTTTTGGATTACAGGGACTTCACTGTGCTTGAAGGAAATGTTCACATTCTTGTTCAATGAAAAGCCATCGGATTCTGCTACCAAGAGACTACAGCAAGGGTTCTCTTGAGAAATGTGTCATCAGCCTGTCGTCGGTTGGACACAAGGTTTTCGGGGTGAAGGAAGAGACGAGATGGGCTCCATGATCAGAAGGCTTGATTTATTATGTTATGATATATACATCTATTATAACTATACTAAAAGAAAAAGAAAAGGAGAGTTTCCAGAAGCTGCTAGCTACCTAAGAATAGAAAGTAAACAATGATCAACAAACCTTGCTCTCTCGGACTGTGTCTGAGAGAGCTCAGTTCTGGATTGGCTATTATTTCCAAACACTCAATCTGGGCCAATCCAGAACTGACCTGTTGCATTCCACAGAAGCAGATAACCTATTGTTTATGTCTGGTTGCTGAACTTCACAGCTTCAGCAGGAAAATCCTAAGAGAGGATTTTTCATAATAGAAATGTCTGTGACATCAGCCTGTCATGCATGCAGGGGATTGGGCAAGCAAAGAAATATTAAAATTCTCAGCATATGGCTTTTTCAATTGTCACTGATTTTTATGGGTGTAAAAATCAGATAGAGATTGACACCTGCTTCTTTTAGAGGTGTGCATCTAGCTGAAAGGGATGGCAGGATGTAAGTTAATAAATGGGCAGGTTTTTGTTGTTAAACCCAATCCCTAAATATTTTGATGTTTCTAATACCTGTCTTGGAATAAAACCCTTCAGAATCTCGGAGTGGATGAATAAGCCTTAATCTGACCAGCCTCACATGGAGTCCCCAGCCACACCTATGGATATTTAAACTCTGGGATTTTTTTACTCTTTTCCTGACCTAAGTGTGAGAGGAATTTGCTTTCAGTTTAGGTACAGCTGCACTCTTGACTGGCTGTGGGCCCTATGAACTGGACTTCACCGTGTGGATTTGTTGCATTTATGTGCATCTTTTTGTAGTTAATCTATTAGTCAGACACTACTGAAATAGTTTCCATGTGAGACATGAATATATCCGTAAATAGCAAAGCATGTAAAACATGTTATTATTTCTTTTGAAAGTTCTATCTGATGTATCAGTCTATGTATGTTATGAAGGAATGAAAGTAAAGATTCTGTGTAGCCCTGTAGAGCTATAGAAGTCTGCCACTCTTAAAATAGAATGATATTCTGACAAGAATAAAGAAAAAATATGTAATGTTAGTCTGTGGCTCAGAGACTGGAGAAGTTTTTGTAAGTACTATTCTTGCTTCTGTTGATCTGCTCCAGATCTAAAAGTCTTTTCTTAGACCTTTTAGGATAGCATTTCTGCTCTCATCAGATGCCATGAAAACTCCACATAGAATAGAATTTATTGTTAGGAGAAAAAATGCTGCATATCAGAAATGTGAACTTTAATTATTTAGTCAGTTTATACCACACTCCATTTTTGAAGTCTGAAATTTTATTTTCCCCAGCACCCACTTAAATATGAAATGGCTTAAGTGTCCTGACTGCTATGATGGCAAAACACAAGCTTCATCCATTTTGTAGTGTATTTGCAGTCTTGGGTGAAGTGATGTTACTCAGTGAATTATTCCACACAAATGAATGTATATTTCTGAATAGGTATCCACAGGAACTGTGTAGTATTCAATACAGGGTAAAGAAAATTATTTTAAAAAGTCATCCCCAATCTTTTAATGAAACCTAATTATTCTTAAATATCAATGGAAATTTAATTTTTGCTATAGGACTTAGTGCAGTCAGATGTGTTGTTATTAATAATAGAGCTGCTACTAATGCTCAGGAATTATATTTAAATAAGATTTAATCCTCTTTTTCCACATTCTAGTGTATTGTATAATTATCTCTTTCCCTTATTTTGCTTTTGCAATATTTATTTAGAAACGAAGTCAGCCCTATTTCAAATAGGTTAGGCATTTATGGTTCTGGACGAAGAAAAGTTATACTGCAAATTGTTAGTGCAGGGAATTTAAGCTAGTTAATACAATTAAAAAGTCCCCCAGCTTATCTGTGATCAAGTCTAGAACCTTTCTGGAATACTAGGAGGTTTTGTCAGGCCTTGGTTTTACTTGAAATCATCCTTGTAGCTTTTAAAATATTTTCTTGGGCTCCTAATGTCACTTGTCTTTTGCTAAAAGAAGTTTAAATTCTGGGGAGAGGATTACTCATGATTCAGTTGTTCTTACTCAGGGCTGATGTTCTCTAGGTAACCACTGAAGGCAACTGGGATAGGACAAATAGTTTACTTCTTCACCTAAACTTCTATTACCACGTTTAAAGTTGCTATGCTGTAACATATTTACTAGACCTAAATGTTTTAAAAGTTAGTTGAAGCCACAGTCCAAAGACCTTGTTCAATACAAACAGAAACTAGCAAAATATTGATTAAATTAATCTGTAACAATTGTGCAAGCCCTGCAGTTTAGCTGCTGCTGCGTGTTGGGGCAGCATCAGCTCTTGGGTCAGTTCAACCAAGGAAAAAGATCTTGGGTCAGAGATGACTACTTGCTTTCCAAGCTTTCTCTGTATATTAAAAAATCTCTTTCTCATTCATGCAGAGTAACCTATGTCTAAAGCTTGTATAGATTTGCAGGCTGGTGCAGTGAGATAGCAAATCTAATTCCATGGCAAAGCCAGTGTTTCTAGAAGCTGTTTTCTGCATCAAGGATACAGGTGGTAAGGTGATAATTTATACTTTTTTTAGGTCCACGTTAAAACAAATATCAAAATGGCCTTTATATGGATTATGCCTAGATTTATGGATTTTCTGCTATGAGTATTAAATGTTTTTATTTTAAGCACTGTAGTTTATTCACCTTTCCCTTTAAATATCCAGTGAAAAGGAAAATCTAGTCACAGGGAAATGTGTTGCTACTATGAGCTAATTCTGCACCAGGAAAGGGAGGAAAAGTAATTGTCTGCTTTTGTCTCAGATACTTTTGTTGTCATTAAGTAACAAAAGAATCTCAGGAGAAGGTAACTGGGGTAGGTTTTAACTCACTCAAGTGAAACATGTTATTTCATATTTGTTTTTATAATGAGATT
The DNA here is from genome assembly GCF_901933205.1 of Camarhynchus parvulus. Taxonomy (NCBI): domain Eukaryota; kingdom Metazoa; phylum Chordata; class Aves; order Passeriformes; family Thraupidae; genus Camarhynchus; species Camarhynchus parvulus. The sequence goes on from NC_044571.1 coordinate 101,350,478, forward strand.
GAAGATATGAGATTCTGTGAACCAGCCTCTTCAAGTTTGCTTTCAAGGCTTGTGTTTTATCTTGCATTTTTAGAAGCTGGCACAAGGAGCTGGGCTGAAAACCATCAGTTCTAACAGCAGCAAAAAGGAGGAGCAAGAGTGTACTGCCAGAATAATGTAGGGAACTGAACCTGATTCCTTCTTGTTTGCTTCCTGCATGCTATGGCTGCCTGGAGAATCAGGGGACTCACAGAAGCCACTGACCATCCTCTCCTGTTGCCTGTGCACTTGCCTCTGCAAGTGCTCCTGGTGGCAGGAGGTAGGTAACAGATGGTGGGGACTGGGTAGGCTGCCATTTGCACATTCACTGCCATTGTTCATGTTCAGGCACCATGTATTAGTAATTTTAATGTTGACATCATATTATGCTATTTACAGGTATGTGGCAGTCTTTGCCATAATCCCTATTTAGGATGCATTATAGAATGATTCTGTCATAACTTCACTTGTGTTAAATTGATAGGAAATAAAACAAAGTAAGGTAAAATGTCTGAGGAATTTGGAATTTCTGACTGAATTTGCTAAGGCTTGAACTACAGGCCTAAGCCTGAGGTGACTTAAAAGATGAATCTTGAGCATGATGCTATTAATACCATCAAGGGTCTTTAGTTAAAAATAGATTATCAAAACATTTATATTAGTTGTTCTTAATGCCAAACCGGCTGTTGTAGAGATGTTTTTATAACGTGGTATAAGATATATTAAAAATTCTTCCAACCAATATCCCTAAAGTCTTGTTAATAGAGAAACCCTCCCAGCTGATAACTCTACAGGCTTGTTAGTAGAATATTTTAGGAAAAATCCTCTTACTGTGGCCTGGGCTCTGGCCAAGCCTTGGCCCTGGCTGGTGGGGAAATGTGCCATCAGAACCAGGTGTTTTCTGTTGATTTGAGCCTATAAAAGCTGGACCCTTATTTTGGGTTAACTGAAGACCTCATTTAGGAGTGGTCACACTGGGTGGGATTTTCCCAGTAGCCAGGAAGGGTTCTCCAGGTCCTTGCTGCTAAACGGGGCTCCCCACTGACTGCAGACTCTGGATGATGGTAAAGTATTCAGGCAATTGGTGACGTATCTTTCTCAAACACTGTTCTCTCTCTCATGTATAATAGTGAATAGATGCATTACCTTGCTTATGTTTGCTTGTTGCTGAAGCTGAGTGGGTAATGAGCTTCTTGTTTCATCAAATATATCCTTTTACTTCTGTTTTGCCTCAATATTAATAGTAAACTAAGACCATTCTTTCTACCGGTGTCTATATCCATTCTCTTGCCCCCTGTCAATTGGCAAAACACCAGCTCAAGGAAGGAAATCAGGGTTGTGAATGCAGAGAGTAACTCTGAACAGGAGTAGCAGAAGTAGCAGGTGGCTGCTCTGTGACCAACCCATGGTCTCAGGAAACTTGCTAGCAGGCAGATGAGGTTTTTGCAAAAGGAGCATGGCCACAAGCGTGTTGGCATGTTGGTAGTCTAGTGGAATGTCAGGGAGTAATGTAGGAAAGTGGTCAATTCAGATTGGTAATAGTTTTATTTACTAATAATGTAGATTTTGGTGTGCTGAACAGAAGTATGTTGACAAAATAGGACACAAACTTGATATTGCCACTGATGCCACAGGGTTTGCATTGATCAGAGAATAAGGACTTCAATTTTCATTATATTTGAATCAGTGTAATGCAAAGAAGGGAAAACCTGAAGTATAACACCTGCAGTATATAGTACTACTATGAAGTAGTAGTTAACTAGGAAAAATCAGTCTTCAGAAACTGCAGTTGGAAAAATGGAGTTGTCCATCTATCTCTGGATGAGATAAATAATACTTTTAAAATAAGAGTAATAGCAGGTATTTTGTATCTTGTGAATCTCAGCATTGCCATTTTATTAGTAAATATCTCTAGTGGTTTAATTTATTGTTCCCTGTTTTCCTTCTCCATACCCGCATTTCCTGGGTAGGGATTTATCTTCCATAACAAGAAAAATACTGTAAACACAGTCATTGAAGAAAAAATGGAAAGTAATTTATACATTCAAGATTACAGCAGCAAACCAAGTCATGCATTTTAGGAATAGTTGTAAGCATTACATATTAGGCTGTGTAAGGAGTTTTGTACCATGAAAGTTATTTCTCCTGTATAGTTTCAGGTATGTATTTTGTATATTAATGTGTGAGCCCTCTTTCTTTTGGATGGGATTTTACTTTTCTCAAATTCACCTTAGTTACATGACTAATGATCTTGGGATACTGAAACAGGTGTGCTATTTAAAGGGGAAATATTTCCTTTATTTTCTGTTAAGGCTTTAGTATTTCAGGCTTTCTTTAGTTACAATTGCTGACATAAATTTGTGGTCCCCTCTGTCACACTGGAGAGAACAGAGGTAATTACAATCATTGTGGCAGCTGGTATTGATCAGTTAATATGAGATGACTCCTTCTTGTCCTGTATTTGCTATAATTCTAATTCAGTGGATCATTTTTCTGAGCATAAACTCACATCTATAGTGGGCTTAGCTAAAGTTGTTGCAAGGGAATTGTAGGCTCCAGTGCTTGAGGTAGAGGCAGTGCATCAAGGAATACATCTACAGCCATCCAGAAAATATAGGAATGTATATCTAGGAGTGGTAAGGAAACTCAAGAGAAGAATGCCTTTTGGAGGAGTTCCTTGGCATTTATGTGGAGAAAGCTCCTTAACTGGTTTTATGGAGTTCTTGAGAAGCTGCCTTTCTGATCTTTATGGGGTTCATCAAGAGAGGACCTTTAAGAGATTTATATGGTTTAAGAGGAGAGTATCTCTATGAGCTTTATGGCCTTTATGAATTTTGTGAGGGGTTTATAAAGAGAGTGCCTTAAGGAGGGGAACACCTTTATGAGGTTTTGGTGTTTGTGAGGAGAGTGCCTTTAGAAAGTTTAAGGCCTTCATGATGACAAGGCCTTCATGAGGTATTGTAAAAGCAGGGTGACCGCTGTGGCAGGGAGAAATTATGAGGAGGACTCCATGATATCAGAAGGCTAATTAATTACTTTATTATACTATATTATTCTATACTATATTACACTATATCACAACTACATCTAAACTGAAACTGCACGAGCACACAACTCAACTGAACAAAACCTTGTGACTGTCTCCTGCCCGACAGTCTGCACACGCGCTTGGCCCTGATAGGCCAAGGAAACAAAACACCATCACTTTGGGTAAACAATCTCCATATTGCATTCTACTTTGGCACAACGCAGGCACATAATGAGATAAGAATTGTTTTGATCATTCTTTTCTCTGCTTCTCTCAGGTTCAGAGAATGTAAATCCCACAGTGAGGAAAGCAGCATTACGATATTTACAGGGCTCCTGAGGAGATTTCCTTTGTGAAACTTAGTTTATGAAGACAGCATCCTTGAAGGTTTATGGGAATTATGGGAAAATCCCATTTCTGAGGCTTTTCTCTTGATGAGGGGACTACTTTTATGAAGTTGATGTGGATTTTGAAGAGAGCACTTCAATGAAGAGAGTGCCCTTATGATTTTTATAGCGTTTATAAAGAGAGCATCTTCAGGAGGAGACACCTTCATGTGGCTACAACTTTACGAAATTTCTGGATTTTATAAGGAGATCATGTTTATGTTGTTTATGATGAGACTATCTTTATGAGGACATTGCCTTTATGAGTTTTATGGCCTTTTTGATGTTATGGAGTTTATGAGTTGAGTACCTCTATGAGGTTTATGGCATTTATAAGTTGAGTTCTTTTATGAGGTATAGGTGTTTTATTAAGAGAGTGCCTTTATGTGGTTCCTAATGTTTATGAGGAGATCTCCTTTATGAAGTTTATGGGGCTTACGAGGAGAGCACCTGCATTAGGACAGTACCTTTATGAGGTTTATGGTGTTTATGAGGTGGATGCCTTCAGGAGGAGAGTGCCATTGTGAGGATTATGGGGTTTCTGAGAACACCACCCTTATGAGGTTTATATGGTTTCTGAGGAGAGTGCCTCTATGAGGAGAATGTTTTATGAGGTTTATGGGGCTTATGTGAAGAGGCATTCTCCTTACAAACCTCACAATCCAAATAAACCTCATAAAGGCACTCTCCTCAGAAGTAATCTTCTCATAAGCCCCACAAATATCATAAAAGCACTTTCCTCATGGAGACTATCTCCTCATGAAGGCCATAAATCTCTTAAAGACACTCTCCTCATAAACCCCCTTATTTTCATAAAGATATTCTCCTCATCAATTCCATAAAATTCAAAAATATCTTTAATACCATGAAGGCCATAAAGTTCATAAAGACGCTCTCCTCCTAAACTCCATAAACCTCATATTGGTGTTTTCCTCCTTGCCACCATAAAATTCATAGAGACCCTGTCCTTGTAAAGCCTATAAATGTCATAAATAAAAGCATATATACAATCACCTGAAAATGGCTTTTTCTTCATAACCTCCATAATCCTTATAATGATGCTCTCCTCATAAACTCTACAAACCTCATATAAGCACCCTCATTAAAAAAGTAATCTCCACATAAACCCCATAAACTTCATGAAGGTGCTCACCTAATATACCCCATAAACCTCATAAAAGTAGTCCTCATCAACACCATGGTTTCCTCATAATCCCTATAATGCTCATAAAGGTGCCCTTATGAGTATTATGGGGTTTATGAGGAGAGCACCTTTATGAGGTGAGCACCTTTATGTGCCCTTATGTTTATGGGGTTTACAAGGAGATCTCTTTTATGAAGTTGATGGGGATTATGGGGAAAGCACTTTTCTAAGGTTTATGGTCTTGATGCGGAGACTACATTTGTGAAATTTGTGTTTTAGGCAGGGAGTGCCTTTATGAAGTTCATGGGGCTTTTGGGGAGAGAGTCTTTATGAGCTTTATGAGGACTGCACCTTTGTGAGGTTAATTAGGTTTTTGTGGAAAGTGCCTTAATTAGGAGAGTATATTTTAAGGTTTATGGGTTTATTAGGTGAGCGCCTTTATGAGGACTTTGGGGTTTATGAGGTGACTGCCCTTATGAGATTTAAGATGTTTATTAAGAATGGACCTTTTAGAGAATTTCTGTTTTTTCTGAGGAGATATTGTTTCTGGGGTTTATGGGTAAAGCACCAATAAGAGGTTAATAAGGTTTATCAGAAGAGCCCCTATATGAGCTTTATGGTCTCTAATGAATTTAATGGGGTTTATGATGTGAAATGGGTTTGTGGAGAGAGCGCCTTTATGTGGAATGCACTGTATGAGGTTTTCAGAGAGGGTTTTTAGGAGGCAAGCAGCTTTAAAAGGTTTATGGCTTTCATGACCGAACCCACCATGTGAGCAGATGGCCTTCATGAGAAAAAGTGCCTTTATGATTTTTACAGGGCTTATGAGGAAAGCACCTGTTACACCCCAGATACTTAAATCCAGGGGCTGAACTCAAGGTTCCTATACTGTAACTGATGAGAAGAAGAAATCCCCACCAGATATTTTCAAGAGGTGAAAAATCACACAAAAGTTTACTGGCAAAAGTATAGAAAATTAGGAAACTTTGGCAAAGGAATAAATACAGCTGCAAATCCAATATAAAACACCTATAATAGCATTATTTAGTATTTATGTAGTATTAACTTAGCAGAAACTTAGCATTTGCTTAGCATAAACATAGCCTATTCAACTTAGAAATGTTTAAATCCATAATATGTTAAGTTATCCCAAAAAATTCTATGTAAAGAGGATTAGGAGAAGAAGAAAGAGAGAGACAGGAAGAAAGACAGAAGAGATACCAAAATACACACATATAGCTACCAACTCCTAGGACTCCAGCATGAACTCCAAGGAAGCTGGCACGTTCCAGGCCCGTGTAGCTTCCCTACTGACGGCTTTTAAGCCCTTGGCCCTTCATGGGACCCCCTTCCGGGTGGGACTTTTGGTCATTTGGCCAACCAGGGGCTGGGTCAGCACTGCCCCTGGTGTGTGATTGATTGACAGCTTGGCCAGGGTTGGGACCCTGACTCTGGGCTGGGGATGAGGCATTTCTCTGTATTGCTTTCGCGGGACTTATCTGCCCCCAGACCCACATGGGCATTCCAAAACATTTCAAAAATGTTCAGAGACATCAAAGTTATCTAGTCTCTGTGTCTCGAAATATTGACTGGCCCCACCATCCTGGAACTTTTCCTCTTGTGTGTAATCAGGGTATCATTCCTCTCCTGGTCCAGTCTAACAGACAGAGCAGAAAGGAAAGAAGAGAAAAGCTTACTGTAACTCATATAATGGCTGGCTGCTATTCATAAATCTAGTTAATATCCTTTTACACAGTTCACACACACACACATACACCCCCCTTCCACCCTCCTTTACCCCATCCCATGAGTCCAAAAATTGTAGAACAATCAGGTTCTGGAAGGGAGAGTTCATGCAGCAGTCTTTCAGCACCCAGAGTCCAGTAGATTGGTCCATGGTGTATTCCTGGTGATTTCTGGTGTATTCCTGGAGACCGCACTTTCCTCCTATGAGATTTAGTGTTCACTAACATTAGATAATTTACACAACTGTTTTTGAAACTTTGTGGACTTGTAAGTTGGGCTCCAAAATAGCTTGGCAAATTCAATTTAGGCTGCCTAGCCTTTTGGAGTTGACAGTCTTACAGATCCAGGTATCTCCAAAACCCAAACAAATACACATGTCCCAGATTTACCACCTTTATCTCTCCCACCAACCAAGTTTCAAGGAGATTCCCAGAGCCTGTACTCAAGGGGAGAGAAAAGGTCAGTGGACATCATGGGAAACAATGTAAAGTACAATTCTACTATCTAAAATTATCTGGATTGCCTCAGTAATGGGAGTCAAATATATAGTAACCCTCATTCATTCCAATCTCCTTAGCGTATAATTTTCAGGGTCCTGATTCAGACCAAAAACCTTTTCAACTTAACCAAAACCTTCAGTGGTTCTCCACAGAAATCGTTTCATCACTTCTACAGCTGGAGAGAACTTTCCAGCTGTTGCTCTTGAGTCAGGGACAGAACACAGACTCCAGTCTTCAGGAGGTGAACAGAAGGTGTTTATTAGAAAGTAGCACGTCTTTTATAACCTGACCCGCTAAGCTGAGACAATTATTCTTGAAAACTAATGGTTTCATAAAAATCTATTTCTGTGTCAGTTTGATGCTGCAAATTGAATGTGTGCCCAGATTTAACAAGGCAGCAAAATGCATTGCTGATCTTACCAAGGAAAGGAAGTGCCTTGTGATGTGTAAATCTTTGGGCCCCAGTCAAGAGGAGAACTAGGCCCTTTAGTCTGAATCTCAGCTGTATTTCTCTTGAATGGAAACCTTCACAAGTGTCTACAATTCTAGGAGATGTTTACTGAAGGGAAAGGATGGAACACTTGTACGACTGAAATGGCCTAAGGCAGTACTGTTTACATAGGGTTATACTTGCTGAAGGAGGTGATCCTTGATACAAAGGAGGAATGACTGAAGCAGCATGAATTCAGGAAGAAATGCTTGTTCTTATTCTTCATATGATAATAAAATGTCAGGAGAATGTCCTAATCTTTTAACTGTCATCTCACTGTTCTATTAAAAATCTTGCCCTTATATTTTTACTTTTTCTCCAAAGTGTCCTTGGATGACTAACCTTGAGTCCCAAGGGATTTTGATCAGTGAAGACACCCTGATGAGAACCTTGAGAGCTGCTGGGCAATGACTTCCATGCCATAGTTATATGGTCAATGAGGCCATGTAAAACAGGAGCATGTTCTAAGGTGGCAATTCTCTATCCCTCCTGTATTGAAGACATAAGATGAAAAAAGTGTAAAACTGTCTGTAGCTGCAATGTACTTATCCTGAGCTACACAATTTGAAATAATTTTCTGGTTGCATTTTTATTATTATTATTTTTTAAAATTCAGATGGATTGTCTCCTGAGAAAATCTCCCATGAAAAATAATAGACAATCAGTTCTCCCTGAACTTCTCTAATGTGAGTCCTTCCCACAGGTTTCAGTTATTCAGAGACAGGCTGAGTTTTTGAGTTATCTCTTCCCTTCTTCTCTTTCCTCTTTGTATATCTTTTATTATTTTCAAATAGAAAGGACAGCAGCAAAAATTTCAAGAACTTATGAAATGTCATGGAAATAGATCGTATGAGCCACTGTTAGCTACTGAAAAAATAATTTCACTATAAACATGACATTTTGGAGTAAGAGAGATTATAAATGCATGTGAAGCTTTTATAGCACTCAAAACATCTCTTGTGTTACTTCTTTGATGTTTTTTTAGTGTGTGAGTTCACACTAAGGTCCTCTTATGTTTCTTGCAAAATTGAAGAGAAATCTAGTGGAAAACTAGGCTTTTTTGATAGTGCTTGTTGAAGTACTTGCTTAATTGTTGCATATAGGTTACAAAATAAAGGCTTTGTTACCCTTCTAAAATCATGGCTTGGGCCTGTTACTTTGGCTAAGTAGAAGAGGACTATGGGAAAGTGACTCAGCTGAATTAGAGGTTCTATAACCATTACATGTTCACATCGTGGTTTATGCTGGTTGGTTGAATTACATTTGTTGTGCTTAAATGGAATGTAATCTTTGAAAACAAATTTTCTTTTCTTGCCACCATTAATCTTTCAAAACTTAAAAATAAGCCCCAGAGATTTAGAAGACTTCAAATCAAGCTTAAATATTCCTTTATCAGTAGACTTATTTCTTCAGGTTCTTAGGCTTGTTCCTATATGCCTAGGGATTTATAAGAAACAAACTGTTGTAATATATGCTTAATGCATGATCTCATGCTGCTGATCACCCTTCCACCCTGTTCTACTTTATTATTGGATTTGGGTAAATGAAATAATTTTACTAAATTTTTTGAAATGTTCACAAGAAAAAGTGCTATTTGATGTCTAAAAATGAGCAGACCTATTTTCCAAATACCTATTTTCCAAATTTTGGAAAATTTTCCAAATTTTCCTGATCTGACAAAAATGCAGGAACAACAGATTTTAATTTTACCAAGGTACAGATATTAGAATCTTTTTGCAAACCAAAAAACACTGATTTTCCATTCTTGGGACACATATGTCTATGGGTATATGTTCTTGTCAGTTAGATAAACATGTTGTCTTCTTAGTAAAGCCTGAATGCTTTACACATTTTCTTTTATAATGCCTTATCAGAATAAATTCTAAAATACACTTAAAAAGACTAACAGTGAATAGAATGACGTATTTCATGTGTGAAAAGCACTAAATACAGAAAACCAGGAAGTTCTTGGGTTTGTTTGGATCTAGTACCTTAGTAAAATTGAGTTGAACTTTTTCATCAGCAACTCTTTCTTTTATTTAATAGCCAGTGTTTTTTCCCTTCACTTTGTACTTTCTTTCTTTCAACTTTGTTCATTCATTCAGAAGCAAGCTGGCTGTGAATTTCCCACTACAAATAGGAACAGAAATACCAAAAGGCACTTTTTGATTAATGTCTCTCAGAGATCCTATTTTGTACAGATGAAGTCTGAGTGAAAAAAGAAAGCGAGATCGCAGAAAAATTCTTAGAGAACAGATGAAAAGTCCTGAATTAAGATAGAACAGAAACACTTTGAGAATCCAGAACCGCTCATAGCTTTGCCATTAGGGTGATGAACATATAAAAACTTTCTCTGACTATCTCTGCATCCCCAGAGAATGCAGGTGTAATGATAATCAGTATCATTTTATAAGGAATTTTTCAGGCGAGCCCAGATAGGTAGGCTGCTCTTGTTGAATCACCTGAGGGTAGATCTGCCTGTGGTTACCGCTGTTGTAACAGAAGAGGTGAACTGGAACATCTGCTGATGTAAAAACCTATTAGCTGAAAGTGCAGGTCTGGCTGTCAGCTTTGGACCTCTGTCACCATGCAGACAGGAGATCCTGAAAATAAAATCACCATGCCTTTGGCTCCATTACACTTCTGGACACTTGTAGGGACACACCTGTTTTATGTTATCACTGGAAAGCCTATCCTTGGCAATCCATCTTGCAATCCCATGAGTGCAACTGCACTAACTTCAGTGACTCTGTACCTTTAAAACAAAAATATTTTCTCCTAAATTAATTAGAGCTGTACATTTTATTTAATTAACTCTTTAAAACACTGGATTTCCCTACTGTGATTAATTTTCTTTTTACTTCCTAGACTTTTTTAGACCAAGGCTTTTTTGTTACTCATTGTTCACTGACAAATTTTTACATTTTCATGTAGATTTAAGCATTTAGAACCTCCAGAGAGAACAATACAAAGCTAAACTGATACAGAGTCTCTGAGTACATAATGAATACCTACTTGATACAAATTCCCTGATGTGAGGGGGTAAAGGCTACATAAATTTTTACTGAAGCAAGACGTCATTGCTCAGGAAACTATGAAATCTTTTTTTGCTGTTGTGTTGTAGTGAGGATGGTTCTATACCCTGTGGTTTTACAGTTTGTTTGGGTAGGCTCTAAAGCATAAAATCTATTAAAATATTAAAAATTATGAATTATTAAATTGAAATTCATTACAATAAGATAAAAGAAGTCTCCACTCTGTTTCTAGCTTAAGATGCAATCAAAGTTTTAAAGTTTTCAATGCTTCAGTGTCATTTAAAACTGAGTTAAGTCCCATTTGTCAAAGAGGTCGCAATGTCTGTGATTTTGGGGAACTGTAATATTTTGCCATGATTGTTAATCTTTGTTTTGCAGTTTATAGGTATCTCTGACAAAAGTATTCCAGCAGACTTTCTGCATGAAAATCAGCATGAAGCCTTTTCACTGAAGTGCCAATCAGCTCATTGCTCTTGCGCCTGCATAATTTTGAATGGAAAGCAGATAAATTACTTTGTGCATTTGCTATTGTATCTGAACTGAAATAATGAGCAATACTTGGCCTGTTTTAATGGGCTGAGTAAAACTTTAAAATTATTTCTAAGCATGTCAAGCACTGGAAAGGTTGGTTGGGTTTTTTCTTGTTTGTTTAGTTTGGTGTTTGTTTTTTTAATCCAGGGAAATAATACATTGCCATACATTGTTATATTTTCAGATAAGTGCCAGTGGTGGTTTTAAACTGAAATTGTATACCTTCATTTACTTTTTAATTTCCATGAATGTTTTTTTGGGTTCAAGACAACAGAATGCTATTTGATGGCAGTTCATATAGAATGTAAAGCATGTAGGAATGATTTTGATTTTTCAAAAAAATACCAGTGTCCGTATTTTGGCTGGGATAGAGTTGATTTTCTTCTTGATATCTATATAGTGCTTTGTTTAGGATTCAGTATGAGAAGGATGCTGATAATACACAGATGTTTTGGCTGTTGCTGAGAAGTTTTTTACCCTAAGTCAAGGACTTTGGTCTGCCAGTGGGCAGGTGCACAAGAAGCTGGGAGGGAGCACAGCTGGGACAGCAGATCAGAACTGGCCCAAGGGATGTTCCACACCATAGAATGTCATGTCCCAATACAAAAATGGGACAGCTGACCAGGAGGAGCCAATCCCTGCTGGGGGATGTGCTGGGCATGGTCAGCAGGTGATGAGAAACTCTATTGTGCATCACTTGTCTTTCTTGAGTTTTCTCTTTCTCTCCATCCCCCTCTCCTTTTTAAATAACATTATTATTATTAGTAGTCTTATCATTTTTATAATAGTTTAATTTGTTTCAAATATTAAACCTTTCTTATCTTTTTTTTGGTCCCATCCAACAAGGGAAGGGAGGGATGTAAGCGAGCAGCTGTATGATACGGAACTGCCAGCTGGAGTTTAATCAGAACAAAGAGTTTTTGTTCTCATTTCAGATACATTACTTCAGCTGCATCTTTAACCTGTATTCTGTCAAATATATCTCTTTCAAGTTTTTTCAATTTAGCAACACAAGAGAGGTGAATAGTGAGAAGAGTTTGTTTGCACCCTTCCTCACTTAAAAAAAACCCCAACTTTATAACTTTTAATGGTACTTGATGTCTCTTTAATACTGAAATTGAAGAATTGTCAAAATAAAAACCCCAAAACCAAGACTGTCTATGAAAACGCCCTATGATATAATTAAATTTAGGAAATACAAATGCAAGCACTTTTATTTACTTGCTTATAGTACTTTTATGTGCAATTTAACTTGAGAGAGATTTATGATTTGCTCTGGGAACATAACTGCTTCTTGTAGAGAAGGACAGGAATTTGCAGTGTAAGACAAAAATCATTAAAAGTGTGACTGTCTTGGAAATAGTTTTCTGGTGGAAAAATAAGCTTTTGATTGTGTTTACTTACAGAATCAAAGAAAAATATATTGTCTTTTGAATTTTCAAATGTGTACAAAATAATAAGTGCCAGCAATGCAGAGAAATGTTAATTGATGACTTTCTTTAAATACTTACTGCTACACAATATACAATAAATTTCAAACCGCTGTGGATGTTTGAAAGTAACAAATCTCATTGCAGGCTGCACAAGAAGGAAAGGTTTTAAATTTATTTATTTTGAATAGAACTGGGGATATTGACTCATACCTATGCTCCTTTCTTTGTGCTTACAGTAACAGAGTTTGTCTAGGGAGTCTGGGTGGGATTACTTGTGACAGCACAGAGAAGAAGGGTCACTAACCATGAAGGGTCTGTCTCATATCTGCCACACTGTTTTCATTTAGCAATCATGTGCCTGTACTTTGCACGTGCCTCCTATGCCTTCAAGTAGCTGATGGTGATTTTTATCATTTTCCCTTTCCCCCTGTCCCTCCACTAGGGAATTCTGCTGATCTGCTCAAAGGCATTGTTTCCCTCTCTGGTTGTAGTCTGCCTTTTGTTTTCCTGCTCTGAGCATCTTGAAGTTGCATGTAGAGATAATGTATGATGGCCTGGTGATTTTAGCACCATCCAACACCTGTTCTTTCTTTGTTCCTTATTTGTGACATTTCTTGTGCTGTCATTCACATGTTCTTAGTTACACATAATTCACATAATTCTTAAAGGTTTTAGTCACAAGTCTCTGCAAAAAGTGCATTTTAGCTCTTAGAAAACCTAGATGTGAACAATATTCACAATTTATCTCAGTGCAGCTGTTCTTGTGGTAGTTCATCTGGATTTTTTAATCATGTGAAATGATTTCTTATGCAGCTTAATGAAAGTTTTGAGACAGGTACAGCATGGGATGTGTATGAGAGCAAAGATCAGTCAATTTCAATTTTTTATTTATGATGGCTGAGGACAAAAAAAGGATGCCTCTCAAAACCTTTCTTGTTTGCTTTGTTTCATGCAGCAGCTTCAAATATGGCTATCCGTGGCCTAAAAGATGCTGATGATATTATCTTACTCTATCTAGATTGAACGCTATATAACAAATTGATGAACAAGAATTCAAAGGTTGACTAGAGACTAATAGTTCATTTTGCATGAAATTTTTAGTTATAAATGGATCAATTTATTACTGTGGAGAGTAACTCACAAAAGTACGATATTTTGTAAGCCAAGCTACATGGAGTATCACTTATTTTCACACAAACATAATGAAAATTTTATTGTTAAAAAATTCGGTTTCATTGGCAGTATTCAAAAGCATTTCCCATGCTCCCCATGAAGGACTACAGGGTGGGGGAAGAGTGTCTGGAAAACTGCCTAAAAGAAAAGGATCTGGGGTGCTGCTTACAGCTGAACAGGAGCCTCTGTGGGCCCAGGTGGCCGAGAAGGCCAATGGCACATGGCTTGTATCAGCAATAGTGTGGCCAGCAGGACCAGGGCAGGGATTGTCCCCCTGTACTCAGCGCTGGTGAGGCCACACCTCAAGTCCTGTGTCCAGCTCTGGACCCCTCCCTGCAAGAAATGTTTTGTGGAGATAAGCAAAAACTCCACAACTTTGTGAAAGTTGTAAAGCTGGTATGTTTATTACAGCGCTGGATGCATGCGGAGATTACTCTCCTTAAAAGACTTGCGTACCTCTGGGAACTTCAGGTCCCTTTTTATCCCCCTCTCAAATACATATGCATACAATTTCACAATAGGTTCATGCATGTTCATTTTTACGAATTTCGGCGTGACATTTGCCGCTAGTTCTTTATCAGAAAGAATTCCTAGGTCAGGCTGACCTGCTCTCACAGCAGTCTCTCTGTCTCTCTTTATCACCCTCTGTCTCCCTCTCCCTTATCTCCGTTCTTCACTGAAGCAGTTTCTCTGAGCCTAGGCTTTTGCAGTCAGGCTAAATAGCTATGTTTTCTAACCGCAGACTCAAAGATGTACATTTCACCTAAATCAAAATGGATTTCTACTCTGGAGAATTTCTACTCTGTCTCAGAAAGACATTGAGGTGCCAGAGCATGTCCAGAGAAGAGAACAGAGGTGAGGAAGGCTCTAGAGGGTAACTCCTATGAGGAGTGGCTGAGGGATCTGGGAGCATTTAGCCTTGAGCAAAGGAGGCTCAGGGAAAACCTTCTCAGTCTTTACAATTCCCTGAGAGTGTATCCAGATGGGGTTGGGCAGCTAGTGATAGCATTAAAGGGCGCAGCTCTGTCCCTTTAATGACATCAGGAAGAATTTTTTTGCAGAAAGAGTTGTTAAAATTTGAATGGATTTAATAGTTGCCCAAGGTTGTGCCGTGGTTGACAAGGTGATGATCAATCCAAAGTTGGACTTCGTGATATTGGAGGTCTTTTTCAGTCTAAATGATTTAGTATTATTCTATGTGATTCTGTGTTTTGGTGTCTATTTTATCACCCCCTTCACATAGAAGAGGATGTCTTATGGAATAATTAGTGTTCTACATTTGTAATTATTTTACCAATTTGCTGCATTTTTGCAACTCTGAAACTCTGTGTATCGTGAGATGAGGTATCTAGACAGGATTGCACAACTGATGTTTTTGGAAAGTCAGTTAGTATGATTTCTGGATTTTTACCCTGTCTTATCAAGTGTAAATTCACAGTGTAGTGCATTCAATGAAATGTCCATTTTTAAAGCTTATTAAAGAAATTTTAATCAGTGTACAGCAGTGACAAATGTGACCGTGCTCATATTGTATCAGCAGTTGCCAAGAAGGAAGAACAGCCTGCTCTGTTAAAACCTGAAGTGCATCCAGAACGATGCTAAAATTGCACAACAGATATTTCTGCAAATATTGAAGCAGTTAAGTGCAAACAACTCCTAGTATTTGCTTTCCTTGGGAGAATATATAATGATTTCTGTACAATGGAAATTAATGATGTTTAATGTTCTTAATTTGCATTTTTAGTAATATAATGGGATTTATAAAGACAGATGTCATTCATGATTTCTTTTATGAGAGCTAGTAATTTGGTTGAGCTTGTTGTATATTGCCTACTTAATGTGGAACTAGAATGGGCTGTTTTATGTACCATAGGCACAATAAAACAACCCATGAAAGAATAGTTGAAATGAGGATATAATGTGCCTCGTGAAATAAAAGTGGTTTGTGCTGCTGTAACTTAACACTACTTTGCCAAATGCAGATGCAGAATTCAGGTGTTTAAAAGGAGTTCTGCTATTTTGTTATAGCTCTCCCTGTGAATATATATGTAAAACATGCATGCTTTCAGGTAAATCCTATGTACATATATATATATATATATATATATATATATATATAGAAAAATCTGTAAATCAAGTTTAGAACAAAGTCATGGATCCTATCTTGGTCTGTTGACGTACAAAGAAAATTTTTTAGCTGTCCACATAAAAAATATCAATGGAGTATTCACAGTTATAACTTTCCCCTGTGCGTTTCCTATTTTTGGGTTTAGATTGACCATGAATAATATCTGACTGAAAGGCAACTGAATATTTCCAGCAAAGGGAACAGTGAGTTACACTATTGAGAAAATGTTGTTTTATTGAAGGAGCAGGTGTTTTAACAATGTGCATATTGATTTTGCTGGTTTTGCTTGTGGCAGAGTTAATTTTCTTCACAATGACTGGTGTGGAGCTGTGTTTTGGTTTTGTGCTGAACACTGGGCTGATAATACAGAGATATTTTTGTTATTGCTGAGCAGGGATTGTACAGATCCAACACCTTTACTGCTTTTTGTACTGCCACTCTGGTGAAGAGGCTAGGGATGTGTGGGAGCTTGATTTTAGCATATATCCTAAAATAATATGAGAAAATCTTTATCAACATTAGCCCCTGCAGCTTTTTAGTAGTTTCATGAAACGCAAAAATACTTTTGTTTCTATTGATAATTAAAAGAAAGACAGAAATTTGGGTTTAGAAAACATATTTAGGAAACCTCTGAAACCTCATTTGTAGCTTGACCAAGATTGTCTGCTTTACAACAGGAATTTATATATTTTTGCTAGAAATTTTAATTCTGTAGTACACCATGCACAAGTAGTTTATATGTTTTCTGTCTATCAAACTAGTGACAAATCAAACTAGTGACAAGGACTTTTTTGTAGTATTTAAAATGTGTGTGGGAAAAGAACAGTAGGTTTTGGTCACCAAGGTATGTAAGAAGGGGAAGGAATTTGGTTTATTTTGTTATGCTTACTACTTTTTTCAGAAACAGGTAATGGAGATTTAAAGAAGCATTTAGAATTTCTTGGAAACACAAGTGGGAAATTTATCTTTCGCCTCATCTCAGATGAGTTTTTTTTTAGAAGCTAGAGAATTGTTTAAAGGATCTATACCCCTATACTTTCACCCCAAGCTCTCTCAATACTTAATTTTTTTAAGGAGAAATTGTAAAGTTGGAGAGAACACGTGGAAACCGACTCTCTGTAGGTACATAGAGAAATAACTTTTTGGGGAGAGCAGAATTTTGGGGTCAAAATAAACTGTATTACACTCCCAAAACAAAATTTCTTAGAACAGCGAAGCTAGACATTGTCAAACAGGTTGTAAGGGTTTTCTTGGCTCACACTGTTCTATCTTTTCCTTCCAGAGGTGTCATAGGCATTAAATCCACTAAGTTTTGCTGAAAAGAGTAATGTATTTGCCCTTTGGAAGGTTCCTTGTACTTTAAGTAATCTTATAACATAAAATTAAAGTGATTTCCTCCTGAACTTCTGCTGAGGTTTAAAGTACTTGCTTCCAGTGTCCACACACTTTGGCTGGGATTTGTGTTTTCCTCCCATGTACATTTATGGAGAATTCTCTCTCTTGTCAGACTACACTTTATTAGATAGGAGGAGAGAAGTTCTTTTGGTCTCCTCTTGGAACAAACCACTGCAGCGCTTCAACATCCATGAGATTATTTTTCTGCTTAAAAAACTCACAGAATACAATTTTAAAACTGCTTCTTCAGCAAATAATACGTAATTATAAAAGAATTAGCCTTTCCATGACCAGACTTATTTACTTGCAAATGCCCAGAAAAAGATGTGTTTCAGAGGGGAAAGGCAGTGTGGTACAATGCATTCTTGCTAAATTACTTTTTCTAAAGGACTGTTATTTTCAAAACTTTTTTGCAGTGTTTGGCAGCAAAGAATCAATGCTGAAAAGGGGGAATATGTCATTCTGTTTCCCAAAGCCCGAAGTTTGATTTTTCTTGCTCTTTTCACAATGTACGTAAATGCTGATGAATTATCATCTGTATTTCGCTGAATTGTGTGATGAAGCTATTTCCTCTGCGAATAATTGCATTGGTGCACATTTCTTACATAATAAGGTTTCTGTTTGTGTGTTTTTCCCCTTCATGAGTCTTGTTGTCCCTTTTCTCATAATGGGGAAGATTTTGGGAGAAATTGATGAACAGTTTCTGAACCTGGACTTGCTGCTTTTCTTCCTGTTTTGATGGTTGAATTTTCTGCTTGATAATACTGCTATTGTGCATAGTTTGCATTCATGTGGGAAACTGATGGTTTTTTCACAGCCTTGAGAATCTTTGATTCTGTCATTTTTCAAATGTTTGACTGTCTATTTCAACTCTCCATGTAGCAGATTGGCAGAACAGACAGGGTGGCATTTTGGAGTCAAAAGTCTAAAAGGATCAGCATTCAAAATCAAAGACCTATATCTTTTGAATGCTGAAGGATTAAGGTACAGCATCCCCCTTTATTCTGTTTGTTCTCATGGTAATTTGCCCTGTTTCCAAGGCAGATTCACCCTTTTGAAATAGGCTATGACAAGGAATGTAGATTAGGTCCAAATAAGTCCCAATAGCATATTCTGAAGCAAGCAGCTCACTCAGAGGTGTAGTTGCACTCTGAAAAGGGTTCTGGCACTGCTAGAAACCCAAAGTGGTGCTTGTGTGCAAGACCTTGCCAGCTCTCTCTTTCTGATTCGCAAGTCAAATGTTAGATGAGTAGAAAAACAAGACTGGATTGACTGGGAGGTCTGCTTACGTACTTATCTTTTGTTAGGTTTCCACTGTAAGTAGTGTCTTCACAATACTTACAATAGTGTGTTTACTTGTAGTAAAATCCTTTATTCTGTTTTTAAATGCAGAGCAATCTTAAAGTTACAGAGCATCACTAAGTATTAGATCATAATGTCCTGGATCTCATGCCACAGTGTTACTCAAACTGACACGTAGTGAGAAAATGAAAAAACAGCTAGGCAAAAAACTACCCCAAACCAAAACATGTACTCTGCTTTCTTCCCTTAAAGCCTTGTTGGTGACAGTAATTTTCACCTCTGTTGAGTTTGTGAGGGTCCCCAGGATGAGGTGACAGATGAGAATCTGACTACATGTTCTCAGAAGGCTGATTTATTATTTTATGATATTATATTTTATTAAAGAAATGCTAACTAAAAATATACTAAGGAAAGAGAAAGATACAGACAGAAGGCTTAAGAAGAATGATTATAAAAAACTTGTGACTGATTCCTCAGTAGGTCCAACACAGCTGGTGATTGGTCATTAAGTGAAAACAATTCACATGAAACCAATCAAACATGTACCTGTTGGTAAACAATGTCCAGACCACATTCCAAAGCAGCAAACACAGGAGAAGTGAATCAGATAATTATTATTTACTTTTTTCTCTGAGACTTCTCAACTTCCCAGAAGTCTCGGGGTCGGCTGCTTGTTCTCTGCCCCCGAGGTGAGTTGGGTGGTCCAGGGAGCGACCCCAGGCTCTGAAGAATGAGACTGGACTCTTTGTTGTTCGGTCTTCAGGTTGTTTATTAAGTCTTATCTACAAAATTTTCTTCCTGGCAGGCAGAGGTCTGACCAGCAAGGCAGCCACGATGCTCTCCGACCGCCCCCAAGGCTGCTCCGTCTCTTATACCACAAATTACGTATATCATATTTACCTTTACCTTCCAATACCTATCACCCATGTTGGACAGTGCACCCCTTCCCCAAACCAATCCCTGAGTGCCAACACCACAGCAGAAGATGGAGAACAAGAAGAAGAAGGAAGAAGGATGAGACACGCCCTGTCCCCTCCATCTTGTCCCCATTACCTTTATACAGAAATTTTTAAAACTTATATTTCCACCCTGTGTACACCTTATAAAAACACCCTTTAAACCTGTGACACCTTCCAGCCCTCATACCAAACTGGCAATTCATTTGCAGGATCGAAATCCAGCCACCAAGTGTTCTGGGCATCATGCCAAGATCTCCGAGCCCCCTGACGGGGTTTCGGCTCTCGACGTGGTCTCGGGGGACTCCTCACATCCGGAGTGATGTGCAGAGTTCCCACAAGAAGAAGAAATCCTGGCAAAAGGATTTTTCAGAAAATATGACAGTGACACACCTCTTCTGCCCTGTCTGACTTAAGGGCAAAAAACAGAGAATGCTTTATCTCTTACTCCATCTTTTTATTGCCTTGTTTTTAGGTATATTGGTTCAAAAAGAATTTAAAGAAAAACATGTAGAAATGGACCCTACCAGCTCCTGTAATACTGTTTAGTTTTCTGCTCATTCCTGTTTTCTCTGACTGATGTTTTCTTCTCTTCTGGACAGAGTGAGCACAATGCCAATGAGCTGATTAGAACTTGCATGTAGTGAGCTGATCTATAAGGAAAACACTGTGAACACTCAGTGTTGATAATCTCAGTATCTCAAAGCAAAAAGTGCATAACAAGGAATGAAAATGTATCAAGTTCATGCATAAGAAAAAAATCATTTGGCTTTGTCTCCACTTATAGGTGTACTGCTTCCTGAAGCCTCCTGTCATGCAAGTGCAATGTTATCAATACATTCTTTTCTCATAAGAGACTTTTTTCATCTGTTCACCTGCAGAACACTCAGTTTTCTTGTCTGAAACGGAAGCTTCCAATTATTCTAATCCTTGAAAATGAATGCATTAATTGTCCTCATCATTTACAACATTTTCTTGTCTTTGACTCCAACAATTGGTGGTTTTCTCATTTCTCATAGTGGTTTTGGCATTTCAGCTTTCGAGGACCCTTAATTAATTTGCCTGTTATCCAGTTCCCTGAGTGACATGAACTCTCAGAGGTGAACACACACTTATATTTGCTGCTTCTGGCATAGAAGGAAAGAAGCAAAAAAGATCTTGCATTTTTCACAAGCAGAAAAGAAAATCAGAGCTCAAAAGTCACTTTACATGTGGAATATCTTATGAACTAGTGATAGGTTGTAAACAGCCTGGAGATTTTTTCCTGAATAATCACTTTTCTAACTCAGCTATTTCCATCAGTGTCAAGAGACTCCAAAATATGTGACCTCACAAAAGAATTGACCACCTCTTCTGCTCTGTTTATGATCTTGGTTGATTCCAAGTTCAGGGTAGACCACAAGATTGTCATATTAGTGAATAAGAATGATATCTTTTCTGCAAAGAAAGGTGAGTTAATGCTTTGAGGGAAAACCAGAATACTCTGTAGAATATCCATGAGTATTAAAATGAACCAGGAAATCAGTTTTCCAAGATTTTTTTCTGTGTCAAAACATAGATGTTTTCTTATAGACAAGTTTATTTGTTAGGGTTTTGTGTAGATGTGATTTCTGAGACTCGACACTTCTTTCACCATGGTAATAGGCATTTTTAGAAAAGGTGACAGTTTAATTCAAAATATGTGATAAGTAGTTAACAAAAAAGTCAAATTTTGATTTCTGGTCTTTGTATAATATTTGAGATTAGCTCAATGTACTTCACTCATGAATTTTTGAATAGCTCAGAGGCCAATTATCAATCTTAACTAAGCAGAACAACTGCTTTCCATGTGGCAATTTATGTTAATTTATAGATACACATGCCATAAGGCTAAACCTTTACACAGGAGGCATTGAAGCTCATAATGATGCATGCAATCCAGGCTGGGAGTTTTCCAATCTCAAGAAAGTAAAACAGATTGATATTTTAGAACTGGGGGGGAATAGGCTTGTTTTTCCAAACAAACGAACTCATCCATGACCTCATGCCATTAAAATCTCCCATTTAGAATTATAGGTTATGCTTCCATCTCACTTAGAGAAGAGCAAAGCCTCACAGCCTTTTCTGTTTGGCTACTACTGTGAGTAAACAGAAGGAATAAATGCATGGTGGCAGGAATTTCAGGGCCTCTTCTGCTCCTCAATTTCCTACCACTGGATTAGATTTACTTGTTGGGTGTAAATTTATGACACCTATATCAGCAAAGAAGCTGCCTCCCTGAGTCAGTGGGCAAGGTTGGATGGTTGCTGGTGGTTGGATTGTTGGATGGCAGGGAGGGATGGCGCTGGCTATCTTGGAATCTAGTTTTCCTTGGAAGCAAGCAAGCTGAGGAAAATACAACTACCATTATTTTACAAGTGTAGCACCTCAGGAAAGCAAGCTGTCTTTTATTGTTTGGGCGGACAATCAGATCAATCATCTTTTGTTTCACCTGTCAGTGCTAAAAAGGTGCTTCAGCACTGCACACTTTGAAATCTAAAAGCAGTAAAAATATCAACTAAGAATCAGAAATCTAGAGAAAAGAGATTTACAAAGGAAATCTTGCTAGTAGCAGGGAGGTCACTCTTTCTGTGCATCACTTTATTACTCAATAACAAAAAACCCTCTGAAAGGGATGTTTTATTTTTAATCCAGTGATAGTGCACTAGTGCTATAGAATATATGTAATTGGATATTTAGTATTTCTTTTACCCAAGGGTATGAGATATCTCCTTTTCTCATGTCATCTTTCCCTGCCACAAGTGTTGTGCCTCATGGACTGTTGGGAAGGGATGAGAGTTGAGATCTCTTTTTAGTGTAGGGAGAGGAGAGAACAAGGTGGGACTTGATGGGAAAGAGATGTTCATTTGTGGGAGAAGCTGTGCTGGTTGTATTGGCTGCTGTTCTGGGATGGCCAAGCTCTGCTTCCTCTGGCACTTTGGCAGCCTGTTGTCCTTGATGTTTGTCTCTTTCCCCTGCTGTCACTGCCCTGCTCCCTGCCTCTGGCATAATTGCAGATTTTCTCCCTGCTTCCAGGGTGATAAAACAGTAGATTTTCACAAGGCTAATTTCTTCAGAAAAATCCTGACAAAAAGTAGTTGCTAATATTCTTTATTTAACTTATCCAAGCCTTCATATGACAACATAATGACAACAACAGAGTTTTTCTTTGACCAAATAGAAAATCTGGCTTTGGCCAAAGGTTTTCTGTAGAAAAGCTAAACTTGAAGGAGATACTTGGATCCTCTTCCACAGGTTTTCTCGGTACCTCACCTTACACAATTATTTACACTTTAGTGCACAAATGTTTGTGAATATTTGTGTTCAAACTAATAAACATCTGTGTTGCTTTTGCACGACCTGGTTTTTGGGAGCAGGGCATGGAGTTGGCTTTTGTGAGTAGCTGCTGGAAGCTTCCACCATGTCCAGCAGAGCCAATCCCTGATGGCTCTGAAGATGGACACGCCACTGGCCAAGCCTGGAGAGGTTGGTAACACCTCTGTGATAACATATCTAAGAATAAAATCAAAACAAAGAAGCACACTATAAATTCCAGCCTAGAGAAGAGGAAGAGGTGAGGACATGTGAGGGAAACAACATGGAGACACCAAGCTCAGTGGAGAAGGAGAGAGAAGAGGTACTCCAGGCACTGGAGCTGAGATTCCTCCCTAATGGTGATGTCCATGGTGAAGCAGCTGTGTCCCTGCATCCCGTGGGGATCCACGGGAGATGCAGAGATCCACCCACAGCCCGTGGGGGAGATGCCCATGCTGGAGCAGGTGGGTGCCTGGAGGAGGCTCTGATCCAGTGGGAGACCTGGTGAACAGAGAGGGCCCTGCTCCCAGGCTGGAGCAGCCTGCCCTTGGAGGACTGCACCCCATGGAAGAGTGACCAACGCTGCAGAAATTTTGGGGGGACTGTTTGCCTGTGGGGGGAGCACAAGTTGCAGCAGTTTTGGGAGGACTGGTACTTGTGAGATTGGAACCATGGTGGAGAAGTTCACAGAGAACTGTCTCTTGTGGGAGGGACCCCATCATGTAGCAGGGGAAGGAATCCTCTCCCTGAGCAGCAGAAGATGGACTTGGATGATAAACTGATCAAAATCCTTATGCTCTGTCTTCCTGCTCTGTCAGTGGGAAGGAGGGAGGAGTTGGGTGAAAAAGGTGTTTCAAGGTGTTTTTACTTCTCATTATCCTCCTCTGACTCTGGTAGTAATAAATCTACCTTTTACCTTTAAGTTGAGCCTGTTTTGCCCTTGGAGTGTTTTCTCGCAGTCCTCGTCTCAACTCATGAAGGCTTTGCTAATTTGTTTCTCTCCTCTGCCCAGCTGTGGCAGAGGAAGGTAAGTGAGCAATTTTCATGGGTGCCTGGTGTTTGACTAGGGTCAAATCACTGCCAGAAACTGAAATATTGTAGTTTATGACTTAAACATTTTCATGAAGGACTTTGAAACTGTATTACAAAAGCTGCAAAGAATACCACCACACCCTGAATGGGACTCTCAGAGGGCTACACAATTCGCTGATGAAGATAAAGTAACAACTCAGGCATGGGGACATTCACAAAGCACAAGGCTATTATCTTCAGGGTAGAGACCACAGCCCCAGGGCTATCAGCTGCCAGGCTTGCACAGAGCCTTGCACCAAAGGGTAGGATATAGGATCATTTTCAGGAAGTCTCAGGTATGGTTTGTGTTTAGATTAAGTGTCTTCCATGCAGGTAGTTCTGATGGACAAAATTAAAGAACAAACCCAAACATATAGAAACCTTACTCTTCCTCAAATAATCCTCTTTTGGTAATAATTGGCTAGAGAGGAATTCAAAGAAAAGTTATGGAATAAATTCTGTGCTTACAGCTGGACTGTGACAAGAGAGGAAGGACATGTTATCTAGGTCCCAGCATCCTCTCTTTTTTTGCCACTTGCAAGGGACAATATTGGTGGGTTCAGTATTCTTAGGGTAAAAATACCTTATGGCGTTGCCTGTTGCCTGCTGGCTGTTAATCCAGCAAATGAAATGGAAGTTGTACCTGTCAGTGTTAGTTTGGTTGCCATGTCCTTTGCCGGTTTCTCAAGGTCTTGAGCCAGCTCTTTATTAGTTGATTAGGTGCTAGAATGTGGTTGTCTAGTGAAGAAGAGCCCTTTATATGGTGATAAAAATGAGCAGAGATGGTCAGATGAATAGATATTGACTATGGACATGCTTAAGGACAATGCAAACAGCTCATTCAGTCAGGGGAGTTTGTTTTTTTTCCTCTGGAGTGCACTTATCTGCCTTTTAAGGTAAACGGGGATATATGTTAGGAATGTCAGTGAAGTTATGAATGTCTTTGATGTGAAATTGTCACTGCCTCAAATAAGTGATAGTGATTTTTGTTGTTGTTTTTGTTGCTTCTTTTTTTCCCCCCTCCTGTGTCTTGTTTCAGCTCTGCCTCTTTAAAGTCAAGGAATTTTTCTTTCTTTGTGCCCTCCTGCTTCCTTCATGTCAGTGTTATTCTTTTGTTTCCTTTCTCCCTGATTTTGATATCATTGCCAGCCCTCCTTGTATCACTTGTATCCAAAGATCACAGGGGTCAGTAATGTTAGACCTCTCTATATAGAAATTTGTTCTGTGGAAGCTTTGAGATTTTTCAAAATCCTTTTTCTTTCCATCTGGTTGAAGTGAAGAAAAAAAGAAATGAGAAGGTGAAGAACAATGATCATCACCTTTCCCCACTCCCAGAATATCCAGTAGTTTTTTTATCAGGGTACTTGCTTTTGACATCAGGGACCCATGTTCCAGGCATGTTCCAACCTCTAAGAGTTTTCAAAATGCTGTTCTACCTAATCTATAACAGGGAATTTGCACCTAATCCATAACAAGGAATTTGTACATCTCCTTGGGCTCTAGATTTACACCCTAAATAAATAGTTGTTCTGTAATGAATATGTTTTTCCCTCTCACTGGAGCTGTACAGGTTTGTAAAAGGTAATCATTCACTGAATGAAATAGAGGAAAAAATATGTAGGGCAGAGTCTGGATTTAGACATGTAAAGTCTATTTAAGTTCTTACTCTCAGCCTATGAATGTCCTTTCTGGAGAAGGGTGTCTTAGAATGTGTCTCACACATATTTGGCTACAGACGTGGTTAGCTTCAAGGAGACATCACCAGCAGCTCTAAATTGTGAATTTTTCCACCATGGGACAGAGATATATTTGCCTGTTCTCTCCCCTTCCCTATTTGAACCAGGAGTCACATACACTCCAATATCTGATTTTAAGAACTAATTTTAAGAATTTTTATCCTTCTGAAACTAGGTCATACATTCATTAGTAGTATTTCTGTGTGAACAAAGGAATATTTTCTAACAAAAAAATTTCTTCAGAAAAGTTCATCAGCTGTATCCCTGACACATGGACTACTTCACTTAATCTCTTGCATTAGATGACAAATTAATGTTGAAATTTCTTTTAGTTTGGGATCTTATTTCTTTGGCCTCTTTATATACATACATATATAATTTTTTTAATATTTTTTTTTTAATTACCTAGAGTTCGTAGGATACCTGATAAATTATGGGCTGAAATGGAAAAAAATTTCTCAAAATTCTAAATTGTCCCTTTGGGTTCTGGCCTGCTCTTCCACATGTCATGCCTGGAGTATATGAAAGTTGAGTAAAGTCAGCAAAAGTTTTTGAACCACATACAAATTAACTGTTGCTAAGTTAAATAATTTTAATTTTGAATGGGCATCAGTAATGGCAGTTATGCTGCCAGGGTAGAGAGGGAAGGCTGGCAGTGAAGTTGTAATCTGTTTTAGTTCTTCATAATTGGATGGAATAATGTATTTTTTGATCCATTAAATCTGATGGCCAGTAAAAGGATCAGAGGGAATGGCATGAAGTTTTGTCAGGGGAAGTATCGGCTGGGAATCAGGAAAAAAAATTCAGTCAGAGGGTGGTCAGGCACTGGAACAGGCTCCCTGACAAAGTCATCAGAGCATGAAGCCTTACAGAGGTCAAGAAGTGTTTGGACAAAACTCTCCAGTACATGGTTGTGCAGACCCACAAGACCTACTGGCCTCCATGATCCTTATGGGTTCCTTCCAACTCAGGATAATCTATGATTCAATTAAATCCTTTGTCAGGTTGCTCCCTCTCTGTTCTTCAGAAAGGAAACAAAAGAATAAAGATATGTAGCTCAAAAAAGCATGTTGTAAAACTCCCAAATACTTTGTAAATATCTCCCCTAGTCACATCCCTTATTATTTACTGGGAAAGGAGATACTCCCTGCTGGATAAAGGCTAGTGTAACATATGGCCATGTTATGAGGCCAATCTGGGTACCTCTGTCTGCTGCAGTTGCAGCAGAAGATGGCAGTCTTTATTCAGTCTAGAACGCCTTGAATAAATATTTTGATTTCTAAGGAGCAGTAAACACTCATCTGTTAAGCAAACCTATATGCAAATAGTAATATAGCAAATCTTTTTTAAGCATGTCATTTCTGCATTAAGAGCTATGTAATAAAGCAGAAAATATGTTTTGCATTATTAAAGCATCAAACGAATCAAATTATGCCGCACTAATGCTTCATTGAGCATCATTAAGCTAAGCTGCCTTGTGTTTTGTACAATGTTTACATTTCTTTGTTAACAGAAGGATGCTTAGAGGGTAAAAGTTTACAGTCCAATAAAGATGAATAACTGGTTCTTCTTCCAGTTTAGACGTACTGAAAGCTCCTGACAGTGTGATAGGAGATACTCTTCTTAAACTAAAGGTAAATTATTTCAAAGAGGTGTTTATTCTGTATACTTCAGATAAGTCTATAGGTGGCAGACCTAATTCATTCCTAAAAGCTGGAAGGAGTGCCCTCTGGATTCTTTTCCATTCTATTTTCTTGGAGGTAATGATAGCTACTCATCAAACATAAATTATTTTCTGTACACTTCCATTCTCTCCTCTAAATTTTTGAATGATACCAATCATAATTCTTATGCAAGTGGGTCCTTGTAGACACTGCATTCATGCTAAGAGAAGCAGGAGCCTGGGTAAGGTCTTTTACCTTCAAAGATTGTAATTCTCTGGTGTGTTGTCCATAGTTCTGTAATGTAATGAGTAAGAGCTCCCTGTATTTGCTTCCTTGTCATCAACATAAACGGTGGTAGATTAGTTCAAGAATGAATAGATACATGATCCACAACTTGCTCAATGTACTTCTGTCTTTTCTTGCTCCTCAAAGGAAAAAATTATTTCTCTTTAATCAGGCAGTTTCTGATTAATTCTGGAAAATCATGCATGTTTTTAAGTGTTGAAGTCACCGAGGCTCACTGAAGTCACTGAAGTTTTAAAGGTGTGGTCTTTCCCTGAATAATCACAGAGGTAATTTAACTTTCTTTTGTGAAATACAATATGCTGTCTCCTGTGATTTTTGTGGGGGTTAAAGTTTATTTACACCTCTGTTGTCAGATCTTTGCCTGGTTTGGCATTTGAGTTTGGGTTTGTTTTTTTTTTGTTTGGTGTGGTTTTTGTTGTTTGGGGTTTTTTGTACCTATAAGAGGAGGATTAATATTATAACTCACCAGGAAACACTGCATTTATTTTCTTGAGGTAAAACTTGGCACTAAAATCTGTTGCAGTTTCTCCACCCTTATGAAATAGAGGTTCACAGGAGAGGAACCAGCTGGTTTTATAAAGGCAGCGAGAGATTTGTCACTTCCAAATACAGTGACATACATATCCTCCAGTGTGCTACAAATGAACTGGATGGAAGATGCTTTTCATCTTGTAAGGGTTTGACTTTCTTGTATTTCTTATCTCCTCTCAGATAAAGCCCAAACCGTTCCATGCAGAGTTAGAATCATGGAATCATTAAGATTGGAAAAGACCTCCAAGATCACTGAGTTTAACCTCGGACGGATACCACCATGTCAAGTACTCCATAGCACTAAATGACACATCCAGCCATTCCTTGAGCACCTCTGGGATGGTGAGTAGCTGGAAAGCATATCTCAAAACCTTGAAAAAATTTTACTCACCTGAGAATATCACAGTACAAAATACTCCTTTTCTTGAATCATTGTCCAGACTTGCTACACTCTCAGGGAGAATTATGCTTTTGTCTAATGAAAGTTTTCATCAACTCCCCTCAAATTTCTAGTGATTTTCACATGTAAAAGACTAATCCTGCAAGGTTTTGTGTAAATTGAAGCACTGGCAAAATATCTTTCTGTTAATTATGACCAACATGGTAACTAACAGAAGGAATCCTGCTGTAGCATGATCAAAATGCACTCTCAATTCTTCCAACTCTTAAATTACATTACAATAGTTTTTTGTTTTGGTAGTTCTTCAAAATAGATTGTAATATTTTATTAGTTTATCATAGGCTGTATAAAAGTATCCTACCTTCCTCTTATTTCTTTGCATGTTTTTCTTATCTTTCTTCTTCATCTTATTCCTTTCTTTTTCCATTCTTTCTGTCTGAAAAACCTCTGTGATGCTTTCAAAATTATTAACTTACCCATTGTTGAAAGAATGAAGCTTATGCTGAAAGGCCTCTAAAACTTCACAAAACTGACAGATTATTCCAGCTGTGACTAAGGCTACCTACCTACTAGGAGGTAGGTAGAGGTTGATGATGCTATAATGGCATATTGATTTAATTAAAAAATATCTTTCACTATTGTAAAGTATTATCCTGCAACAGTCTTGCATTCCAGTCTGATGTCCTTTACTGTCTTTGCCCAGCAAAGATAGCACGACCCTAGAAGGAAAACAGCTGCATTTTAAACTGTGCCAGTCTAAAAAGCCCAGCACTAGTTTGGCAATCTTTGCCCTCCAGTATGTCCTATAAACACATAATTTCAAAACTAAGTGAGTCTGCCATGAGA
This sequence comes from Camarhynchus parvulus, assembly GCF_901933205.1. Taxonomy (NCBI): domain Eukaryota; kingdom Metazoa; phylum Chordata; class Aves; order Passeriformes; family Thraupidae; genus Camarhynchus; species Camarhynchus parvulus. The sequence goes on from NC_044571.1 coordinate 101,379,630, forward strand.
AAGCTATACAGGTAGAGTGCATTCAGTCAAGCAAGAGAGGTGCTTGACTAATCATTCATGAATGCTGTAATTTTATTTTGAGGAATGTGTCATTTTCTCTGTGATACTGGATGAACTACAGATGCCAAGTTCATAATCAGAGTTATGATGGCTACTGGATAGCATGAAGCAGTGGCCAGTGAATGGCAGAAGGAAATGTACTGTCTGATAGACTTTTCTGAGCTGAGCAGAAATCAGTGATAATGTCTAAAATGTCTAAATGTCTACATTTTAGATGTCTACATTCCCTGAATACAGGTGCAAGTAGCAATTTTCATTGTTGATTCAGTAGTTCCCAATCTCCTGCTCTGCTGTCCCCCCTGTCAAATACAGAAAGTCCCTGAGATGATGGAAATCTTCCAATAATATAAATATAGACATTGTAGTGGTGTTATTGTAGCTGTTTTATGAGAGGATGATGAAACAATAACTAAATGTATAATCTTCCACTTGTCAGAGCTTACTGTATCGCCCTTTTACTCGTGGGCAGTTTTTATTTTTGACATAAGGCATCACATCAGTTCATCTGCTACTTCAAATCAGAATGCGTTAGCAGCATCCTGTGGTTTTCTCCTGTTTATGCCTGTAGTTGTAGCAGAAACTGTATTTCCTGTTGTTTGATACAGACAGGTGCTATCTCTTAAATTTTACAGTTCTTAAGGTCCTTGGAATTTTATGACCCTTTTGGGACCCTACCAACTTAGGATATTCTATGATTCTATAGTTAAATTTCTTCTAAATTATAGTTTAGATTTGAGAAGCTAAAAAAATTTACTCAACTCATTTTCCATTATGAAAGTGGACCTTGCTTTCTCTAATTAAATGTGCTTAGCTGCTGTATTTTTATTTGTTATTTTTAGGAACATTTCAAGTTTGTGTGGCTGCAGTATAAGAGAAAAATAAATACTTTTTTTCTCTAGTAAAAAGATAATTATTAATTTTGCTGATACTGGTTCTATGCCAACAGGAGCTAAATAAATAACTTTACTTCCATTAGTGGCTTACCAGCTGTATCTGAGTGTTAAAGAACACAAGCCAGACTATCTCCGATTGCTGAATTTGACCCTGTAAGCATTGCTCTGTCTTTCAGCTCTCTCATGCCATATTTGAGTCACCTTTGTTTTCAAGGCTTAATTTGTTCACTTTTTGTGGTCTCTGGACTGACTGATCACCTAGAGACTCAACCGTCAATTTGTTAATCTTCAGTCAAATATTTCTGCATTATCCTCTTGCTGGTCCTTATTTTTGGAAAAGAGCTTTCCTGAATTGTATCGAAGACAGCTATCTCAAGTGTAGCTATCTTTGAGCTTAGCCTTTCATTTTTCTATATGTGATTCATTACACACAAATCCTTTCTACCTGCCTGATGAATGCTATATCACTGTTCACTCTTATTTCTTTCTGTCTTCTCTCTTTATCAGCCTGTCTCTTACTTCAGATTAAAAGCACTTAAAAAAAAATAGAATGTCTTTGTATCCTCTTTTTGTGTAATCTCTGAACAAGAGATTTGCTCTCAGGAGACACTCCGAGGCATCATAGTATTGTCTCCATCTCACTTATTGTATATTCCTTGCACATTAAAGTGGTGTCCTAGAGTGACTGTATAGTCCGGTATCCCCATTGTCTGTCTTTTTGTCCAGATATAAATATTTTTTCTTTAAGAGCAAAAGTAGGGAGAGAAGCAGTGGAAGGATTTTTGGCATGCACTTTGTGTGTGCAGCAGCTTCACTTCCTCCCTGTCACAATCTGCTAGGGCAAGCGAGTCGTGATGGTTTATGTCCAGATCCCAAAAGTGCAAAAGACAAACAGCCGGGGACTGTCAGTTTAATCAGAACAAATGCACATTTATTGAGGGCCAACAGCAAATGTGATAGATGGATCAGAAAATAAAATAAAGGATAGAAGGAAAAAGAGGAGAGGGGGAATACAGCTAGCAACGAGCCAAAATCCTCATGGTCCAGCCATATAGATTTGCCAACGTCTGTGGGGGCTCACCAAAGTTGTCTCAAAAGTTACAGTTTATATAGTCTCAATGCAAAGCGAGTGGCATCTGGCCAAAAGGTGGGGAAGATTCATGGACCACTGTGTTGAGACCCCTTGGTCTGTGAGGCAGGTGCAAGCATGCAAGGGCAAGCCACCGCTTGCCAGAACTTGTGAGGCAGGTGCAGGCGTGCAAGGACAAATCACCATTTGTCAAAACATGTTCGAAGCAGTGTTCTGTGAAGGCACAGCGAGCACACCTGCAAACAATCACTTGGTATAACATCCAGAAAACATCCACCTCAGCCAGACCAGAGCCCCTGTTGGGGGTCTTCAGGGTCCTTGTGACAATTGTGAGGCAAATGAAGGAAGCAATGGTTCCCCGGATTCCTTTCTCTCGGCGTGTTGTCTGCAGCACGGATAGAGGGAGGACAGCTGTCCTTTGTTTTTTAAGCTAGTTTCTTGTCTGTGAGCTGAGTCAAGAAAGCTTTTCCTGGGACAGGGGCTTTTTCTGGAGTGATTCAGCTCTTCTCTGGTCTGGAACACCATCTGCCAGGGACCCCCTCTCACTGGGAGCCTGGAGGGGCCCGGGCCAGTGATGCTGAACCCCAGTTCTGGGGATAGAGAGAGAGAGAGAGAGAAAGAGAAAAAGAAAAAGAAAAAGAAAAAAGAAAGCCGAGCTACATCCACAGAAAGGACTTTGGACTCTGAATCTACCATCTCCTCAGAGCAACAAGAGTTTTTATTATTTAACATTGTTCATTTCTTTTTCTCTTGTAAAATAAACAGTTATTTTTTTCCACTTTCTCCAAGGAAATATTTCCTGAACTGGATGGGGGACGGTAACTTGTATGAGTATATTCTAAGGTGACATGAACGGATTACAAAGTTGGATCTTCACAGTAAGGTAAATGTGTTTTCGTCAGAGATCCTGAGCACATCCCAGGTCGATGAAATGCTTACAGGGACTTAGATCCTGCAAAGTCTAAGGGTGAAGTCTTGCCAGCTTCAGCATTGTCCAGGAAAGTATTTAACCAGTTGAATTTTAGGCAGTTTTCTGATTGCTTTCCATGGGCTTTTAGCTATTCTGAAACAAATATGAAAATTCTCATTAAGATTACTTTAAAAATCAGTAAAGTTAATCTAGCTTCCTTCCTGTAAACAAAATTTAACAGTGAGTGTGTGTTGATGTTAATTATAAAGTTGATTTGATTCTTGTTAACCTATGCTATATTCTTTTTTGGTTGCTGTTTTTAAAGGCTGACATAATTACTGAGCTTCTAGTAGAAATATTTTTCAAAAGTGTTCTTGAAGCTCTGGTTTATTCAGAAATATGGAAGCAGTACACTTTAAAAATCAACCGAAGTTACATGAAGAGCCATATATTTATTTTGCTAAGCAGCTTTTCTGGATGTATTTGATATGAATAATCTCCAATAAAGGGGGGAAATCTGTACTCCACAGATTATACTAGACTCAGTAGGAACCACCACTTTCCACATCCCTGGAGACAATATTTGCATTCAGTGTGTTGGTGATGGAAATGCAGCAAGAAGGGAGTTTCTGCCAGGCAGATAATGTGATGAGTTGCCTGTTCCTGGCCTCCATAACTCACATTGCTGAGTTTTACCCTTGCTGGACTTGAATGGCAGTGGAAAAATTGACAGGCTACTTTTATACCTCATCCTCCCGCTCCAGCATTCTTGCAGCAAAATGTGATTCTGGAACATTCCATAGCTATCAAAATATGTGCAAAGTACTGAAATAGTAGTAATATAAATTATTCATCTAGATAAATATAGCCTTTACTGTAGAATGGTGAAAAGAGGCAGACATTGGGAGGCAGGACTAGCCAAATAACTGTTTCCATTATATCCCTTCAGCTCTGAGAATATCACTAAAAGGTACAATTGTTCTTGTCAATCACATCTTTGTCTCACTTTAACTAAAACCTTCTACCTACATTACAAATCCATTAGCCATGCTGCTTTTATGACAGGTTTGTTGCTCAAGGAGGGGGTTGATTTCATCTGTTTTAGGAAGTCATTCTTTAATCTCAATTTTTGTGTCTATTTTACATGGTAGTGTGCAATCACTGAGCTGCCTCTGTGTAATGGTCTCAAGCAACTCAAACAGGACTGGACAAAATAGGTGGTCACTATGAATAATTCATAATGTATGCTCAGTTTGCTTCAGCAGCTTATGTGAAGTCTTACTGTGGATGGTAGGACAAATCTTTGGTGATGAGGGCATTGTGAAGATCAGTAGGCAAAAAAAGAAATCTCAGGCCTCAACATGAGTTCAAATGATAAATTCATTTAAAAAAATTATGTCCCCTAGTTCAGGATGAAGTCTGTACTGACCAGTGATTGTGAGCATCTAATCTTAGCAAACCCTAAAATGAAAAGATTTCCAGAGGGAATACTTTTCTTTAGAAAATTAGGTTTCATGAGGATTTCAAGCCTAATGCCACAGGCTACCATGGAGGCAACATTGCCTTGATTTTGCTTTTTTATTTTATGTTGAAAAGTGACTGGAAATTTTTTGTTGTTTCTTTAAGATACAACCACAATTGAAAAAAAGGTCCTTAAATGCTTCTGAAAAAAACACCTTTTGCATATTGCAAAAGTAAGAAGAAGGGAAAAAAAAGGCTTGAAAGACTATCAAGCTGTGAGCTGTGACCTCTCAGAGGTTAAACTTTTTGTCTCAGCTACATTTTTGTGTTTGTGTGTCTGTGTGTGTGTCTGTGTACATGTGTGTCCATACATGGTGGTAATCCTAACAACAAAATTAATACAAAATACTTTGTATAAATTATGAAATAGATTTTTAGTAAGCAAAAAATTCCTTTTCAAAATATGAATAGCCTCATATAGAAATTTACATATGATTGTAATGAACTCAAAATAAAAAGAAGTAGTGGGTTTTTTCACAATAAATAGAAAACAGAAATGTGCTTATGAAGCACAGGTATTATTGAGTAGTTTCTTGAACACTATGATGTTTACTATGCAGAGATAAATCTCAGATTAATAAATGATTCACCTTTAGAATTTCAGAGCTTTGCTGACCATGTTAAAGATCTGACAATGACCAACCATTTCCTCAAAAATATTAGCCATGATCATAACCCACAGTGTTAGTTTGGTTGTTTGGGGGAGTGGAGCGAGGGAAAAAGAACAACTGATTCCCCATAGGCAAAAAAAAAAAAAAAATTAAAGATTATTTACAATTGTGAGTTGTATTTGAAAACCAGTTCTGATCACTGGGAAGAACTTGCTATTTGCATTTGCCATTTTCCAAATTACAATTTCTGGAAAGTCAAAACATTTTGTTTCCAAGTGATATTATAACTTGAAATTAATCTATAAGCTGGGAGGCAGTGTTTGGTTTTGGTTTTTTGGTGTTTGTTTCCTTTTTATTAGAGAAAAAGATTAGATTATAAAACAAAAAGACAAATATTGAATTTTGTAGGTAAAAAAGTTTGATTTGTCCAGAAATAAAATTTAGTATTACAAATAAACCTGCAACAAAATGTTTACCTTTGGTGACTGCCACACTATCTCTGCAAATTCTGTTTGAACCAACGTTTTTAGTTTTGTTATATCTTAGGTGGTATTGCGCCTCCTGCAGACAGAAATGTGGGGAAAACACATTAATTTGAAAAAAAAATTTAGAACTGAGCCTGTGCATCATCCAAACTTGTTGTCAAAGATGCCTTAAAAACAACCTAGATTTTTTTCCCCTGAACACCAATACTTCAATAGCAGTGTGGAAGCTTTGGGAAGAACAGATTCTTTTCTACAGAAAGGTAATTTTCAGCTTATTGCACTGTTAACTAAATTTATAGCTAGGTGTTGACTGGATGGAACCATTGAAGTGTTCAAGTGGCTTTCTTTCAATGTAGCTGAGGTATTACCTGGTGAGATAATATGAGGAACAAGTAATTTTATAGGTTCATGACCTTACTGCACTATCTACAGGTAAGGATTAAAATAAAGTGGAAAGGCAGCTATTTAGGCTGGTAAAATGGTTTTCTTTCTTTTTTTCTTTCTCTTATGTATCATACTTGTCACCTGTGCACATTCTTTCTCCAACACTGGACACTTTTAATCTTTTTTTCTCTTTTTTAACATATGCTTTTCAAGGTCTTTTATAGTCCTTTTTTTTTTCTATATGTGTCTGTCTTGTTCTCTAGGACACTGCAAATGCTTTGTAAAACCTTCTTTCTTCCTCATCAGTACTTTAAAGGAGTGAGGTGCTTGGGCAAACCTGTTTGCACGAGCTGTTTGGAACCTGAGTCAGTCTTGAAATCTGTTTCTGAAAGTCTTCGTGTCTGTACTTGTTATGGAACATAGGAGATAAAAGCTGCTGCGTAAGAGGCTTGGCATGCAAGTTCATGGTCCTTCCTTTTCCTGCCTGCCAGTGACACTATGCCACACTTCCACATTTGCAATTTTTTGGGTTTTGTTTGCTTTTTTTTCTTGTCCAAAGCAAAAAGCATTTTAAACCAAAAAGGAATTTCAAATCAAGAGCCAGGATTTAACTTGGAGAGACATAGATTTGATAGATGGCTCACTCAGTGCATAAGAAACTGGCTGGATGACCTCACACAAAGAGTTGTGGCCAATGGCTCATTGTCCATGTAGAGAGCAGTGATGAATGGAGTCCCTCAGGTCAGTGCTGGGGCTGATTCTTTGTTGGTGCCAGTGGACAGTGGGGTCACTGATGACACCAAGCTCTGTGGTGCAGTCACAGGCTGGAGAGGAGAAGGGATGGATCCAGAGGGACTGGGACAGGCTGGAGAGGTGAGAACTGCATGAAGTTCAACAAGACCAAGTGTAAAATCCTACACCTGGGATGCGGCACTCCCAGACACACCAACAGGCTGGGTGGAGAAGTGACTGGGAAAGGCACTTGGGGCTGTTGGTTGATGAAAACCCAACATGAGCCAGCAGTGAGCGCTCATAGCCCAGAAATCCAAAAAAATCCTGGGCTGCATCCAAGCCCCATGGGCAGCAGAAGAGGGAGGGTCAGCCCCTCCAGTCTGCTCTGGTGAGGAGCCACCTGCAGTTCTGCATCATGTTCTGAGATCCAAGCACAGGAAGGACAGGGGACTGTTGGAGCAAGTCAGAGGAGACCATGAAGATGGTAAGAGGACTGGAGCACCTACCCTCAGAAGACAGACTGAGAGTTGGGTCTATTCAGCCTGGAGAAGAGAAGATTGTGTCGAAAACTCATAGCAACATTCTCGTATCTGAAGGGGCCTTACAGGGAAGATGGAGAATGACTTTTATCAGGAACTCTAGTGACAGGACAGGGAGTGATGGATACAAATTGAAAGAGGAAATCTAGATTAACTATTATGAAGAAGTGCTTTATTGTGAGGGTGGTGAGGTGTTGGCACAGGTTGATGAGGGAAGTTGTGGATACTTGTCGTGGTTTGACTGGCCAAACACCAGGCACCCACAAAAGTCATTTGCTCACTCTCTTCTGCTGTAGTGGGGCAGAGGAGAGGGGAAAAAAATTAATGAAGGATTCATGAGTTAAGGACTGGAAGAAAACTCCTTAAAGGGCAAAACAGGCTCAAATTTAAAGTTATAAGGGAAATTTATTATTAACAGAGTCAGAGGAGGATAATGAGAAATAAAATAAGCCTTTAAAGCAGCTTTCCCCCCCCACCCCTTCCTCTTTCTCACTGACAGTACAGGGAAACAGGGTGTGGGGATTTTGGTCAGTTTGTCACTCAAGATCTTCTGTTCACTCAGGGAAGGGAGTTTATTCTCAGCTATGCCATGGGATCTCTTCCACAGGCAAACAGTCTTTCCAAAACTTTTGTGGCATGTGTTGCTCATCCACAGGGTGCAGTCTTTTAAGGATAGGCTACTCTAGTTTGAAAGCAAGGTTTCTCTCTCTCTGTCTCTGGAAGCAGGGGCTCTCTATTAGGGTCTCCCACTGGGTCACAGCTTTCTCTCGAATGTCCCCGCTCTGGTGCGAGCACTTTTCCCACAGACTGCAAGCGAATCTCTGCATCCCCCATGGACTTCATGCAGTACCAGGGAACAGTGTGTTTTGCCATGCTCCTCACCACAGCTTGCAGAGGAATCTCAGCTCTGATGCTTGAAGCACCACCTCCTCCTCTTTTTTTTTTTTTTCCCACTGACCTGGGCGCAGCCATGTTGTTTGCGCTCACATGTCCTCACTTCCTCTTCTTCTCTGACTAGAAGAGCTACTGCTGCTTATAAGCATCATTGCTAACATGTTCCACCAGTTCAAAGACTTCTACAGGATCGCACAGCGCTGAGAGGCTGATCTTGTCTAGGTTCTGTCAGGGAATTGCTCACCGTACTTTCACCACCAGCCATGCAGCCCTGCCAGCACCGAGTGGGCAGTGGCAGCTGCCGCAGCACTGCCACTGTTTAACGCCTCTCCTCATGTGGGGTGCTGGGAAGGAGAAGCCACCGCCACTCTCCCTGCCCTTCTGCCCCCAGCACGGCTAGCCAGGGGTGGGCAGGCAGGCAAGGCTTACTGTGGGTCATGCTGAGATGGTGGCAGCCATGGCACATTGCTGCCTCGCCACCCCTGGAAAAAGCCCTGTGCTTGCACTGTTTTGATTTTCTTCTTAAATATGTCATCACAGAGGAATTACCAACCTCTCTAATTGGCCCAGTAGCATGGCCACCTTCAGAGCCATCAGAGATTGGCTTTGTCAGACATGGTGGAAACTTCTATCAGCTTCTCACAGAAGCCACTTCTGCAGCCCTCTCCTGCTGCCAAAAAATCAACGCAATGCCCCATCCCTGGAAGTGCTCAAAGCCAGGTTGGATGGGGCCCTGGGTAACCTGGTCTAGTGGAAGTTGTCCCTGCCCATGTCAAGTGGGTTGGGCGTAGATTTTGCTTAAAATCCATCCCCTTACCATTCTGTGATTCTATGATTCTGTGATGCATATTTTTTTCCTGAATGTGGCCTTTTATTTTATTTTCTTTGTTAGCACCCATTATTGGAAAACATATACTGCTTTTTAATTCAGGCTCTTAAACATCTGCTTTTACTTGACAGTAATATCTTCTTTTACTTGCAGTGGTTTTTGAATGTGAGGAGATTTCAGTGCAGTTACCCCTGATACGCGCATGAGAAACAGAAAAGTGATTTTATTTCTTCCAACCTGTAAAAAGAAAGAAACTTTCCTACTCTGTTCATGTTTCAATTGCAAACTCAAATGAATAACTTTATGGATATGATGGATATGATATGTCTAAGCCTGTGAGAAATATTGTTATGCAAAGAGATGTTCCCTTGAGCAGAATTTATTTTGTTATTTTAGAAGCATATTAAACAGATTTCTTTTTTTAGTCAAAACCAAGACCTATATTATAAAACCAAATAAAACTGACTCCTTAAATCCTTTCAGAACTGCTGCTAACTTCCTGCTATTTAATTTCCTATTGACAATTGTGATCATATTTTTGAGGTAGCAGTGTGAGATTGTCTCATTTTCTTCTGTACCAAGGATCATGACTAAATTGAAGTAGGTATTTCTTAGGATACGTACCCCTATCCAAGCATTAAACCAATGTAGAAACTATTTAAATTATCTTTTGAAAGTGAATCAAGTTCCTTCCCCATCTAAATTTTTTTAATCTCAGAGGTTTTAGAAGCATGATTAAAGCTTTTAGATTATATGAGTCCTTTCATGTTCTTATCTCTTCTCTTCAGTCCAGATACTTACCAGCACCTTACAGTCTAGTCCAAGAAATCTGTTTTATAGTTTGCACAAACAGTAGTGCGCAAAAGAAGAAAACATCTCATAAATGTCTCTGTATTTACAAGATGAAGTCTTCTTTTGCCCCATAATTATCAGAAATAACAGAAGGGAAGAATATACCATCATTTGATCCTTTGTGCCAAAAACATTATTGTTTACTAGAGCATACATTTTATGAGGAGCAGCTGAGGGAGCCAGGGGGCCCAGCCCGGAGAAAAGGAGGCTCGGGGGAAACTTATCACTTTCTACAACTCCATGACAGATTTTCAAAGACCTGGGAAATAACAATTAGTGGTATAGAGGATCAAATCTAAAATTTGTAAAAATCAAAGATTTGTGGTTATCAAGACAACTTATAAATACATAAAAAAACCCCTGATTTAAATAGCATATCTCCCCCTTGAGTCATAAACTGCTACTATAGTAACTGCTTTAATTGCCCTTAAATTCTAGTGTAAAATGCATATGAACTGCACCATTACTACTGAAGACTATGAAAATAAACAATTTCATTAGTTTTCAGAGGAATAATTTTCTAAGGCATTGCTGTTTGCAAAGTACACATTAGACACTGAGAACAGTCCTACAGCTAGAACTGCTGGAAAACTTTGGTATAATATGCAATGCTTACTGGTTAAAGATTCAAGAGAGGTGGCTGAAGATTTTTGGCATGTGAGAAGGAGTTGATAAAAAAGGTGGCTGTATGCTCAAAAGCAATATTTCAGCTAGATCATAACTCAGGGACCTCACACATGAAATGCTAATTAATTAGTATTTTTGACATGGTAACTTAGGAGTAATGCCACAGATCATCTAGCCTATTTCTGACTAAGGAGATTATCAATATTTTGAAAGCTTGGAAAAGTTTTGATATTGTAATTTTTTTTTTTGTGGACTATACAAAGCGTATTGTATTGCTTGTACTATATGGTGGGCTTCAGACACAAGAACAAACAATTATGTAATGTCATATTGCCAATACAAATGGCTTTATCAAGGAAGCATTACTCCTGTAAAGTTTATATCTAGCTCATTTCTTACATTATGTTGCAGACAGCAATAGCCAGTTTATAGGTCCAGTCAGAAAGTTCTGTCACACCAGCCCCAGAGATGTTTGATTTCTGCTGAAATGTTTAAGTAAGAAAGGTATGCAACACAGCTGTGAGTTATTTTATTTTTATCTGGTTGACTTATTTCCACATGTGTGATGTGCTGATTTTACGTACGTGAATGAGAAATGTTATATAGAAAGTGAATGCTCAGTAAATTAAAGTAGAAAAGGATTGTGAGTGGGTCCATTGCAGGTGGATTTGTCTTTACCACATGATCTAAAAGGTGTCAAGAAATTCAGAAGCCTCAGCTCTGCGATATTCGATCCTCTATAACTGTTAACATAGGCTCTGAATTCTAACAGGTTGAAAATTATATTTTGTTCCCAGGTTTTCTAGCAATCCTAAATTATAAATGTTACTTCTATGATATCTCTGGAAGATGTCTCTGGAATATTGTCAGACTGATGTAATGCAGGGAATTTGAATATCTGAACTTGAGACTGTCTATAATTATCCAAAAAGGATTGTAATGATCTTCACAGACTTATGAGCTTTTTCCAGAAGCTTATGTTATCAAAATATTTATTCCAGCATGAGCAAATACATGTTCATCATTATTGTATGCTTTCATCTAAAAATGTTCCTTTCACAGTGCAAAATCATTAAAAGATACTAAACAAACTCCAGTAAAAATCACATTCAGAGGCATTAATATAGTACAAATGTTAATGTTTCATCAATAGTGACTGCCCCATTCAAAAAACTATAATAAACTTAATGGTCTGAGTCGTCAGACCATAACACGTCTGAGCTCCACTCATGTTAAGGCATTCAGAGAGCTTTATATCAGATGAAGATCCATCCCTGACTTTTACATAGTTTGACAATATTGCTCTATTTTGGTTCTTAATTTCCCTTCAGTGTAATAGCATAAAGGGGTCCCATTTTCACCACAAAGCATTGCTTTACAAGTCAGGTGTTACGATTTCACTGAAAATCAAAATTTTAAAATAAGATATTTGTTTTTCTATCATCAAGACTTTTGTTTCCTTTTCCCTTTGCTTTTGGAAACCTCTTTATAGGTGACTGTTTTTATTAGGGTAAAAAGTCACAGGGCAGTAAGGGGAGAGAAAGGGCTGTCCTGAGATACGGGTTGAATGTCAAAGTAAGACTCTCAACAGTTTGTAAGGGAGAGGATTACAATCTCAGGAAAATAGATTAAATTTCTCTCTGTCCAGACATATAAAATTAAACTGAACTAAGCATTTGAAATTTTGCAACAGATGTTTATCAGCAGGAAAATTGAATAAAATATGCAGATTTATTTCACCCTACCTTCTTTGATTCTCATGTTATGTTTTATAGTAATTTTGTTGCAATAGTGCAAATTATTTTAATGCTGTTGGAAATTTTGGCCCACTGAATTAGCAACTAATGTACTTACAATAAATGAAAAAGAGGCAGGAGTCTCCTTTGCCTCCCTAAACATAAACTGCCTATCTCTTTTATTTCATCTTAAGTTTTTTAATGCCCAAATCACCAGCATGTTGAGTTGGAGCCAGGAAGTTCTGCTCTTTATCACTTGATTAAAATCGAATTTTGTTAACAGCTGTGTGCTGTAGTACCTTTGCTGCTTCATTGTTTTAAAGGACATGACATGCTTTCTTGTTTTACAGTATAAAGAAACGTATATAGATTCCTTTCACTTTAAAATTTCTTCACTTAATGGGATTGGGTTTTATTGTTTCTGGTTTGTTCATGTTGACCTTTTGTACATTTAACTAATTTCAAAACTGAGTTTTAGAGAGTTCAAGGCTTTCTGTGCTAGAAAATTCTACTGAAGACTGATCATAAGCTTTGTGAAGAGCTGCAACTGACTGGACTAAGAAACAAGCAGTGATGGGTTGACTCTTGGGTCCATCTGTTGCCCTTTCTTCCCTCTAGGAGTAACAGGTACTTGTTTTTTGAGCAAACAGGAACTCGGCCATTGCTCTGGGGTCCAGCCCTGGGTGAGGTGTTGCTGAGCTTCTCCCTTCTTCATTTCTGTCCTCACTTTGAGCTCAAAAGATTTTTGTTATCATCCAGAATATGTCTCCTCTTCATCTCTAACCAATTAAAAGTAATTTCTTTGAAATTTGTGTTAGTGAGGTGTATGGAAGCAATGGCAAAGACATTATTTTCCCTTTCTTCAGTACATTTTCTGTTACTATTTTTAGGGGAAGAAGGCAATTGGATTTTGCAAGAAGTCATGACCTATTCCTGCAATAACATCCATTTGAATTTTGAGATAATGCAATAGTAGTAGTATCTAAAAATAGAAGAAGAGGCAGAAGTGAGGGTGAGAGGGATGGTAATTTATCAGTCCATTTCAGCCTCCTTGCAACATACCTTAGGATACTGAAAAGGAATTTTTAATGAGCCATAAGAAGGGGTCAGTACTGCACCCTGAAACACTTCAAACTAGTTAGTAATTTCCACAACCACGGGCTGCTTCTGGATAGGTTAAAACACACTTGTCATTGTATTAAAATACTGAAAGAAAGTGATTTAGTGAATATAATTTGTAAAAACTGCTTTAAAACAAAGACTTACCAGATAACTGCTCCCCATAGGAATCATAAAAAGCACTGGATAACTCTTATCCTCCTAAAATTTAGAGCACAATGTAAGTACTCTGTTAAATATGTTAAGTGGTTTATTTAACTAGGAAAACTTTTGCTGAAATTATGTAACTCAGACTCACAGGGAGTGTTCCTTTGACAAGGGCGCTGGATAGCAGAGCTCATGTTGTTGGATTATATGCATGATTTATAGATGCATTTTGATGAACATAGATTGTGTCTCTCCATACTTTTTCTGAGTAGTCAGTAGTTGAAAATGCTTCTGAGATTCTACTTTTTTTTTTGTAGTACACACTTTACAGGAGACATAAAAATATGTTTGATTACGTAAAAATCCATGTTTTACAAGTGCCTGATCCTTGCCCTTGGGACTGCTAAATGTTGTTAACTTGCTTTTGCTAAATCATACTTGATGAAGTAGCAGAGAACAAAAAAGAGAACAAGAGCAGGGAAGAAGGAACCTAACAAACTGTTTTACCAAACTTATTTTGGTCATTCTCTGTTGAACTAAGGACTCTGTAGAAAATAGTGTCTAGTTAGACACAATCTGTGTTATGTTAATTCTTTACACAGGTCTTATTTGTGAAATTCACATAAATATGAAAGAAAGTACCAAAGCCTAAAATCAGAGTAAATGTTCTTTGAGACAAGCATACAGTTATTCAGTTTGGGCTATACTGGGCCTTTATTTCTCTTGTAAATAATTTCTTTCCATTTTAGACACTAAGAACAGATGCTTCAACTTTTTTTCTTCAGGAAAATAAGTAAAATTATTTGGACTTGATGAAAAAATGCAAGTATGTGGACTAAGAAACAGCCATTGAAATAATTAAGCTTGGTGAAATTACAAGAATCATCATCTAAGAGCGGAATAATTTAAATTAATTTAACAATTAGGAACCTTTCTGGTTCTCTTATTCTGAGACACACATTATAAATTCATGAAGGATTCATGCATTTCAGAGTCATAAGATAATTGAATATAAGTTTCTTTCAACAGTAGTCTGCCCTTAAAGATTATTTAAAACTAAGGAACATTTCTCATGTATATCATTATAGGCGGTACATAGAAAATAAATCCACATTAGAATAACACAAATACATTGTAAATTAAATAACCTATTACTTAGGAAATGCTGGAATCAGAGTGATCCCTTGTGAAGGCTGACCTGGAACAGAGACTAGGTGGGAGTTAAAGAATTAAGGGATTTATTAAAAGGCCTCAATGGGTACACCTTGGGCAGTACAAGAGCCCAGCCAGGGCTACACCCAAGATAAACCCAAAATGGTCACAAAATGGACGACTGGTCACAGGGTCCCACAGTTTTATAAAGTTCTGGTCCATTTGCATATTGGAGTTAATTGTCCAATTACAGCTTTAGATTTTGAAGTCCCAACTTTCTTGTTTTTCTCTCTTCAGTCCACTGTTGTTTATGCTCTTAAGCCTGAAGTTTGGATCATTTGTCCTTGGTCCCCAGCTAGAGAAGGAATTGTTTTGTCTCCCTGCTCTGTGAAGAGAGCTTACTATCCCCCAATAAGAAGCTCAGAACTACACACTAAAGCAGCACAGAATCTGAAAAATATAAAAGCTGAAACCTGAGGCATCAGGAATAGAGGTTGTCTTCATTTTTGTCCATTTTACTTATGCATTCTAATCCTGCTCTAATCTTGTTGCTTTCCCTGTTGTCTGTAGTACAGAGTTTATGCAGAATTCACAATGCTGCTCTAGTGAGCATGGTTTTGTAGCATTTGGCTCAACAACCTCTACCTCCACAGAGGCCAAATTGATTTTCCTCATGGATTTTTCTTTGGGACTTATCATATTCACAGATGAATGGTTCATAAACAGTAATGTCAGTGTTCTGACACCACCATGATAAATGGCTTTTTAAAATCTGTTCTAAACAGATGGGGACTGATAGTCAGAGAGGTTATTGTGTAAAGAATTATTGCTTTTACATTGTGTAATTTGGTACATTTGGGATTTATCCTGTCTGTCTCTAACACTGGATAGGATTCACATATTTCCGCAGGGTTCACACTGACTTAATGTGCAGCCATCAGCTTACAACAACTCTGCAACTTGGGCTGCAGATGTTTTAAGTCAAACACTCAGCAAATAAAGAACATATAATTGGATTGAGCTACGCCAGCAGTGCTCACTAGGTGTTTGCTGCTTCCTATCATGAATGTAGTTTGAGATCTTGTTTCATTCCATAGTTCATCCTTAGGCCTGATCTATTCTGTATGATGAGGTTATTTTCATAGCACTCAGTGTAAAAATTTCTGTAATTCATGGTTTTAATGTACAAGAGAGGCTGAATTAAATTTACAAATATTGTCACCATTCTGGCTTTTCCAACGTGAAATAATTTTATTAGGTGTTTTAGTATATTCTTTAAATTCAAGTCTTCTGAGTACATGCATTCATGTGTGAAATTTCTTCAGTTTTACTTTCTGCTTTTTATTAATATTATTATTTTATTTTATTTACCTAATTATATTAACATTCATATGAATCATCAGCGCAGTTGAATCTTTTGATTCCCCATATAAATTTCTGTCACCTGAGATAACATAGTAGCAGATAAAATTGGTTGTAATTGTCTCTGGTCCTTCATGAGAGGATGAAACTTTTGGATAATAAAATAAGAAAAAAAAAGACAATTCTGGTCATGGTTGTGGAGTGGGCACATACTTCTCAATAAGGAAATTACAATATATTTTCCTTGGCCTCATTGTCTAAAATGACTAAAATTCTTCAAAAATTACAATAAAAACAAGCCTAATATCTAGAGCACCACTACTCTAGGCAAAAACCTGGGCATATCCTGGAATTGTATCATCAGCAGTGTTGCCAGCAGGACCAGAGCAGTGAAAAGAAATCACAGACGATAGGTGTAGTAAATACCTCGACATGTCATGATGACCATTACCCACACAAAACTGGGATTTGTTGCATCAAATCAGGGGAACTTTTTTGGTTTATTTTTTTTTGTTTTTAAGGTTGCAAGGCTTGAAATGGAATATATTTCATTGACGTTGATTTCCAATAGTTCTCTGCCTTGTTGAGTTTAATCTCAATTTCCCTTCCTCCATTTCAGCTGCCTATTGTCTGTTCTTCCCACAAATGACAAGAAAAAGGGTTTATACTCTTTTTTTATAACTAAACAATCGACATTTGCATATCAGTGTCTCCTGCCTCAATGTTTTTTATGTGCCTTCATCAGTCAGATTTTTCAGACCTCTGCTGTTTCTCTAAAATCATCTTTGGGCTTTCTACAGTTGATCCATATCTTCCTGAAAAGCAACACCCAAAGCCAGACTTCTTCAAGAAACAGCAGATAAAAAGAAGTTTCCCAAACCAGGGAAAGCTCAGGAGGAGCTGAGGGAGATGCCAGGACCCTGAAGCTCATGTGACAGTATCTGAGAAGTCCTGGACAGTCACAGAAATGTGGTGGAATGACTTGCACAACTAGAGTTTTGCACTGGGTGATTATAGATCTTTCAGAAGGGATAAAGGTATTTTCCAACCTAAAATGAATGTGTGATTCTGTAGTTCTATGATTCTATCTATCCTTCAAAGTATTCTGAAGTGCATTCCCCACTTTCCAGGCTAGAGCTCCAATTGAAACAATTTGAATTATTATCCTGAGCTCCTATGTACATGCATTACTGTATCTTGGAGTAGTTTGTAAATTTAGTAAGCTTATTCTCTACTTTTCTTTCAGAAATGAAAATCTGAATCATACCGGGAACTGAATAGATCATTGTGAAATCCTATTCTTCTCCTTAACCCTATATTTTCTAATAATTTTAAAATGAAATAAGCATATTTCTAAATAGTTCCAATAAGCAGTTTACAATTAGTTGATCAAAGTAGTATTTGATAGAAAATTTGCTTCTTTTGTGCTATGTAGCTGCCTACAAATATTTTGGTACTGAGTCAGATTTTTCTTGCCACGAAGCTCATGAAATGTCCCTGCCCATAGGAGGGTGGTTGGAACCAGATCATCTTTAAGGTCCTTTCCAACCCAAACCATTCTGTGATTCTGTAAATAAGTTACTGGGTGTGAATCATAAAGCCCAACAAGTTCCTTAGTGACAAATGCATTTCAGATTTTACACATACCTTTTGTATGTTTAAAATAACACTTTGCCATCATGTATTACTTACATTACTGCCTCAGCCACCACATAAAACAATATAAGCACAGCTCTGCAAGTGAGAAAGCTGAAGGACCCAAGAGACTTGTCTCAGCTCATAGGTGAAACAAAGATATAGCTTCTGTTTCCTGAAATGAAGCTTCAACCAGTGTCTGTGCATAATGAACACAGTAGAATTCCTGGGTATGCTTTTGCACAGTACTGTAATTTCTGCTGACAAACACCATTTAAAGTTTAATTAACTTACCATTCAGAATTTTCTTATATTTTCTTTAGAATTAAAAAAAAAGGAAACAAAACACTTCCCAAAGACTTGCCTTATTTTGATTTTTTCCTTATGTTTGGATAAAATATTGTTAGCAAGCAGTTTTAAGTGTCCTTGGGAACCCCAAATATTTTGGTTAGTTTTTGGTGCTTTTCTGATTTGTATAGCATGAACATATACTTTTTTATTTTACATGTTCATCTCCAATGTGTAAAGCAAACCATACATAATTAGGACTCTATTATCTCCATCTTCTCTTTTTTTCTTTAGCTGAAGGTATAGATTTATGCTCTACTTTTGTACATTCAGTATGAATATTTTGATGAGCCATGTAACTGTAGTTGTGACAATATTGCATTTCCTTAATGGGTTTATGCTCTGAAAAATTTGCATGCTAAATATGCCAGCGAGGCTATTGAGACTGAAAAAATAAAGTGAAGAAAATATTCAGTAGCATGATACTCAGTAGGATGATATGTTGCACTGGCTGGACTGAATATAGTTTCTTTCTCTGGCATATAGTACCACTGGCTGAAACAAAGGTGTTTTCCTATTAACGTAAAGACAAAGCAAGTGAGAGTGGAAAGAACATTTTTTCCCTTCCCAGAAGGGGGAGCACAGCTTGCTTCTTACTTCCTTGTGTAACAGAAATGTTTTCCTGGAGGCCTGTGTTTATTGGAATATGATGCTAACGTAGTACTTTTGTCCTCTGGGACTACGCATGAATCACTTGTTTTTAAAATTTTAAAAGTTTAATAGTAATAAAATGGTTATAAAAATAGTAATACAACTAGAGTAACAATAGTTTGGACAATTTGAATTAGGACAGTATGAGACAGTAGAAACAAAGAGTTACGGACAGTCCGGGTACCTTTTTCTGGGCAAAATAAGCCCAAAAAAGGACACACGTTAACAGAGGATTAACCCTTAAAAACAATAGCCTGTTGAATATTCATACACCTCATACATGATGCATAAATTCCATTCAAACAAAGGCTTCTGTCTGGTCAGTGTCAACTTCTTCCTCTTAATCCTAACGGCCTGAGCGAGGCAGGGAGAAGTTTGCTTCTTCGGATAATAGAGCAATAAATTCTCTTTCTCTGGAGATTTAGGTGTCCTGTGGCTGGTATCTCGGTGCAAGTTCTTTCTTTAAAAAAGTATCTTACATAGCATAGTTTCTATTTTAGCATTTTGTTATAACCTAAAACTACTTTTAGCAGGCTACTTAAGAGAATTAATACGGGATTACTTTCTAACATGACACATATAATATTCATTTTAATATTTGCGAAAAGCCAATCATAAAATACCCATTTTTCACAAAGACTTAATTTATCTTTTCTTCTGCCAGCCCAGGAGCAGGAGAGGGAAAAAAAAGCTGCTTGTAAGGTTCAACATCCTTTGTCCTTTGGAAGCCCTAGATAAAGAGATCCGACCCCAGAACTGCAAAAATCTTAAGGATTAAAATTTACTACTATGTTACATATAATCCAAGAGCTTTAAACTAGCAGTTTTAGTGCTGGAAATTACATCTCAGAAACTTATGGTGTAGCCCTCCTAATCTCTACCTGCACTAAAAGGCATTTCATTTAGGTTAGTTTTGCCTCAACTAGTTTATTTTTATAAGCAGAAAGAAAAGAGGACTACTCTGACGGAAAAGGTGGAGGAGGACCTGTCTTGGGTCCTGGAAGACACTTTGGAAACATAAATTGAATTACTCTAAAATAATACCACTGGGATTTTCACTCTGTTCTTTACATGCTCCTAAATTCTCTGCTCCGTATACAGAGCAAATGAATACAGAGCTGGATAAATTTTCTTTATTTAGCTATAGCAGTGTGTTCCAAGAGATTTTGGCACCACCTACAGCTACATTTGAAGGCAGTTAAGAAAGCCGGTGCTTACAGTTTTTCAAATCTTAGTGCTTCGATACAGCAAAAAGTAAACCCAAATTGACTATTAATACAGGACAAAAATAGGACATATTGTGGTTTCCTATACTTTTTACATCCTTTGTTGCTGACAATACTTCTGGTAGCCTGTATGTGGAAGGAGGATTTGAGTTTGTATATGAAAAGACTTTAAAGTACATTAAGTGTTCTTTTTCCTGTGCAAAATGCATATTAGTTTTCTTTGGCATGTTTCTCCTAGTGAATCTTTGCTACTCCTTGGAGCCAGATTGCTAGCCAGCTCTCTGGGCAAAGCCCACAGCTTTCCAAACAGGAATCTGCCTTAGCATACACCAACTTTTTCCCAGTTCCTGCTTTCACATGATTAATAACTTTTAGGCTTTTGTGGCTCTTTTCTGTTTCTCTGGAGCCTACTCAGTGCCAAGGTCCTTCCTGCGCTGTGTTTGGAATAAGCCAGAGCTGCAGTGTGTGGCAGTGCTTTCCAGCTGGTGTCTGATAAGCCTGGATCCACATCAGTGTAGCCTGAGCTGCCTGGGACTAAGCTCTTTTCTGCCACCAGAGAATATAAAACATAACTGCTGTCCAGCATAAATGGCTGTAAATGAGTTGAGATCTTGTCAAGAAGTTGGGCAGATATGGTATTTTATGCTCAGTGTAATGTTTTAATGGAACCCATATGATTTCTCTCTTGGTTTTTTTTATCCACTGTCTTGCTTTGTGGCTTATAGTAAATTGTAACTACCAAGCTTTCATATGCATGTCCCTGAAACTTTTTATGACTCCTTCTGCCATCCATAAAGTGAGGAAAGAAAGCATATTTATTCAACTGCCAAAAGCATTTCATTTATTGGTGACGACTCTTAATTAGAAGGACGAAATATTTTGTGAATAAAGGATTGATCTGAAACTCTGAAAAATATATTGCATTACCCAGCTCAGTCACAGACCTGCTCTGTGACCCGGGCTTCACATTTACTCTTCAGTGTCTCTGAATAATTGAAACAGTGCTTCCTTTCCTCAAACTGGTATTAAGAGGATATACCGCTATATTTATGTGGATTGAGAAAACATGACAAAAGGGAAGAGATGGAAGAAGAGAAAGGAAGAAAGGACATCTATTCATGGCTCCATAGGAGGCTGGCGTGCTGTGTTTCTTTATATGCAGAAGTAATTTTTAAACCACTCTGTTTCTTGTTCTTTTCAGTCTACAGTTGTATCCTTTCTATAAAATAGAGTTCAAAGATATAATAAGACTCTTCCTTTCTTCCTAATAATGGTTGAAATATTTTCAGAATTACCTACAATTTTTGTGCCGATTAAATATTTAATCCCCACACCCGCTCAAATGTGGGGATTTGAGATACCTTAGTTACTGAACAACTGGAAAACAATGGTGTGGCCGACTGAAGGTAATCCCCTTTTGATGAAACAATTCCCTCTGCTTGTAGACAGGTCCAAGGGTCAGAGCAGACCCTATGAGCTTGGCAGAAGGGGTCCAAAGAGTAGTTTTTAGGGTTTAAAATGTAACACAGTATGGTGATGTAATGATTCTTATAGGCTGTATGTAAATGCTATAGGATTTGTATATTGCACTAGATTGGTTAGTGAGAATTAGAAGATTCAACAAGAAGAAGATTTATTGTATTGTAATGGGAACCTTGCTCTCTTACCCTCTTACGCTCTTACCCGCTTACCTTCTTACCCTCTTACACTCTTACCCTCTCATCCTCTCTACCCCTCTCTTCTCTGGGGCCTGCTCCGAGCTGTGGCTGGCAGCTCCAAGCAGGGCCCTGCACCCAGGCCCTTTGCAATAAACTGCAAGTTCCACAACCTGGCTTCAGAGATCTCTTGTCTCCGTCCGTCCCGACCGTCCTACCCCCCAACGCTCCCACAAACCCACGTTTTTTGTGTCAACATAGTCTTTCTTTAATAATTTTTACGAAACGTAGCTTTAAAATGAACAGTGGTTGTCCATAAGAATTTGTTTTACATGTTGATTTTCAGCTGAAATTTTTCTTCCAATAAATCTGAACTCAATAAAATAAAATATCTCTCACAATTTTCTATAAAAATGTGCATTTTAATAACATCATTTTTAAAGAGAAATTGTTTGACCTAAAAATTTCTGGCCAACTCAGGTAAAGCTCCTTGATTCAGTGGTACTAAACACTCAGTTTTAGCCAGAGTCAAGTTCAAATTAAGTTTCTTAACAGGAGGATTGATCAGAACACCACAGCTTTTTAGTGTTGGCTGGACATAAACTTTTTAAAAGGCACACTTTTCCCATATCTAAATGATATCTGCTTTTAATCTTGGTCAGTCTCAGAGGTAACCTACTGCAATCTCATAAACATTTTGAAATGTGTAAGAATTCATTCCTGGTTTTTTTGTTAGTCAAAACTATAGTAGAGTCTAAATATATTTAGGAAGAGCTGAGATTTTTAGGTCATTGAAATGAAACAGACTTAGCCAGATTGTTTCTTTGCATTGAGACCTTGACAAAACCAAATTGACTTTGAACATAAGTTTATATTTTCCACTCTATTTTTAATCCAACACTATGGCCCTTATGCGAGAATCTCGCTTGTATCCTCTCATTTTGGCAACAGAAAACACACAAGCAAAAGGAGCACATTCAGCTGAAACTGTTTGCTAGCGCACCTATGGCCAGATGGCTCCTCACAAGACCTTCAAAATTCAAGTAGTCATATTTATGTGTACTTATATTTTTACAAGTAATCGTGTATTGTGCAACTTTTATATGCTACATATTTGAAATTTACAGTAGGTTGAACCCAGCACTCTGCTTCTAGTTTTGTTACTAAGTTTGATGAAGAATTGTGTATATAACTGTTTAGAACTATTTTAGAATTTCATATTTGAGATGGAGTCAGTCTTTACATATAAAATACCTCAGGGCAATTAGAATGAAACTCTGCACATTTATGCATATCCATTTACTTGGAGTAAGCAGCACATTCTTGTGTCTTAAAACTCTTTGATAAACTTGGTTATTGCTCTGCTAGGTCATTGGATGAAAATAAATACTCCTGCAATTGCTTCTTGCTGAGATGGCTAGTAGCTGTTATATTTGAAGCTGTGGGCAGGAAGAATGGATGAAGCATTTGGTCCCTTATCTCTCATAAGAGTCTGCAAATCAAAGATTCTTACTGCATTTAAAGGGCTTCATGGATTATCCTTGGGCATTTGGATCAAAATAAATAAATGCATGTATTCATGCATTCAATGAGGATTTTTTTCTATTAAATGTTAGATCTCCATGTTAGAAAACTAGTAACTGGGGGATGTTGATATAATCTCAAGTTTCCACATTTTTCTCTACTCTCAGTCTGTCTGTGAAGTATTTGCACTGCAGATGTAGATCTTCTGGATACATTGTGCTGTATTTACACTGCTTCCTCATTGAGGACTTTAAAAAGTGTCTCTGTGCAATTTTGGAACTTACTAAACAGCAAGCAATGATGGAGAGTAAAGAAACATCTACACTTATGACCTGTTCTCTATATTTCCTACATGGTAGTCTTAGGGAAATATAATAATTAAGGTCTGCTTTTAGTCCAGAAATGAGGGAAACTTTTCTGGCTTTTCTGGAAAGGGTGTTGCAAGCAGGTCAAGGGAGATGAACCTGCCCCTCTGCTCAGCCCTAATGAAGAACATCTGGAATGCTGTGTCCTGTTTTGGGCTCCTCAAGACAAGAGAGACATGGGGCTCCTGGAGCAGCTCCAGTGGAGGTTACAGACATGATGAAGGGTCTGGAGCATCTCTCTTATGAGTAAAGGCTGAGGGAGCTGGGATTGTTCAGACTCAAGAAGAGAACACTGAGAGGAGACTTCATCAAGAAGAAAAAGGAAACAACCAGCCAACCAAATAAGTATCAGCAAGTGATGTGCTAAAACAGACGTACTTTCCTACTGAATTTGCCCGGAAAAAGCAATGTGCTTCCAATAATGGAAAAGATTAAAAGTCCCTTTCTTTTGTAGAACTTTTTTTTAAAGAAAAAAATAAAAGAAAAAAGATAAAAGTCCCTTTCTTTTGTGAGACACACAATTAAAGAAGACTTATTTTAAAACAATTCTTAAATAATAACATGATGTTTTATTATGTCATGTAATATATAACATAATACAATAAGTAGTAAACAATATCATAAGATTCCTAAATGACACTGTATTTAATTTATCATGGTGTGATCTGTCTGTAACTTTGCAGCCAGATTTCAGCTACCCTCAGGCAGAGCCCAAACTCTTCCCAAAGTCCACACAGATATTGTGTGACTAATGTTTTACTTCACTGCAGGAAAGGCAGGATCAGCTGTTTGAAAGATCAGAACCTGTAAAATCAGCTATGGGAGTGCAGCTGAATATTTGCCATCTGTTCATGTCTGAATTGGGCATTTTGGGTCCAGATCTGGATGGGAGCACAGCCTGGGCAATTAGCTGCAGACTGCAACCAGCAGAAAGCAGGGAGAGCACCCAAGATGTGACTCCAGCCCTGGAGGAAACAGGGCTTAAGCTCCTCTGTTTGTGCCTTACAAGTACAGATCATCTCAGTGCCACAGTGAGAGGTCCTCCAAGGAGCATCAGTGTAAAGCTAAGACAGGCAGCAACCCCTGCAGTTTTCACAAGTGTTCCAGTCAGGGCCTGGCATGGGCATTATGTCAAATGGTGTAAAACAAAGCAAGATTATTTAGAATTACTCACAATCATTAGAATATGCCATTTAATTCTCTACAATGTAAAACACAGGTTATTTACATTTCATTAAGCATGATTTTAGAAAGAATCTGGGGTAATATTTCTTGGCCTTTGTCCAGTCTCAGGCGCACGTCAGCATTTTAGTAAAGAAGTCCAAGGGCCAGATGCATTGCTTTGTCATAGAGGGTGGGTTTTCTTGCACCTCCAATAAATTTTTTATATTTTTGTGGGCTCTAGTGAAACAAAATAATGCTAGTAAAAGGGATGTGTTTAGGAGAAATGAGGAGGGCTCACTCATTTTTTTTTTTAAATTGTCTCGGCAGGCTGCAAAACTTTTTAGGCGGAGAAGGAAGCTACCTGACCCCTGGAAAGAGATGTGTCTCATCAAAGACAAAATTAAGCTAAAATTTGATTGCTCTTTTTTTTTTAAGCTCTATTTTGCCCTTGATATTCTAGTTAGGAATGCATAAGCAATCACACTAGTACTCTTTTTAGCTTGATTTTGTAGATTTCCTACCAATGTCTTGTAGGTTAAAAGCAGTTCACGAAGCAGTGAATAAGAAATACAGGTCTAGTAGCAAACAGAATGCAAATAAGATTGATTTACAGCTTTTTCAATGCTGTTTAGATACTTTATGGCCGTGGTTCAAGTATCTCCATCTTCCTGTACATCTATTTCCTAATAAATAGACCCTAATTTTGTCCTCTTTCCTTCTTGTTTACACAGTTAGTAAGCTGCTTATGGCTTTTCACAGAGTCACTGCGACTCTATGATGCTGAACAGAATTCACATCTGATCCCATTAGGACACCTGGGCACCACTCTAGCACACACAGTAGTGTGTGTCACTTGCAAGATGAAGTGTGTCATTTTGCAGTCTAGCCTGGTAGTGGCTGGCATAACAAAGAAAAATGGCCATACTCTCTCCAGGAAACGGTTTCTAGCACTAGCACAGAGGATGACAAGTAATCCAGGCAGACATTAGTGTGGGCAGTCTGTAAGTGATGAACAGGAGTGAAGTTTCAGTAGTGCTGTAACAATTTTGTGTAAAGCCATTATGATGCATTATGGTATTGATCTGCATTGAAAAACTCAGCAAAATTCTTTAAAAGAATGACACTGGTAAATTTTTATCCACATTGCTAACAAATTGTTCTACAATACTTCCTGAGTTTATCCTTTGTCTTTTTACTAGTGGTTATGGATCGAGACTGATGGTTTTCGTGCATCTTCAACAATGATTTTGCTGTGGGCATGGTGCCAATAGATATTGTGAAATGAAATCACAGTCCCTTGAAACTGCCTCTGTTCTCTTCAACGTGATAAGGATTTTGTCTTCTGCTAGGAATACAAGTGGGAACTCTCTTGGTAATTCAGACTGGTTAGTCATTCAGGGGTAGCTCCACATATAACATAAAATAGAATGAGTTGGATTTGATGACATCTGGTAAGTAGAAGCTCAAAGGCTCTCTTTAACTGTTGACTCCCATTCAAGCATTTTGAAAAATTACAGTTCACTTCATGTCCAATATATTTTTTGGTCATTATGTTTCTTGAGGGAGGACAGGGAGGAAATTAATGGCTTCAGGCCAAATCCATGCAGCTGAAAACAGCAGTACTCTCACAGGTATTCACACTTTGCCTAAACTGGTTAGATGGGAGCATGGTGAAGTTCAACAATGTCCAACAAAACCTCAAAGTTGAAGAAAAATCAGTATAACAGATCAAAGCTCTGCTATTTGCAGCGATACTTGAGAGAGAAATATATGTTCAGGGTGGTTAAATCTACCTTTCAAATTAATAAATATTTAACACAAAATTCATTGCAGCATCTTGAACCTAGTATTAAGAGAAAAAAAATATTTGGAGCTACTTAAAATTAAAATAGTATACCATCATATTATTTCCTAATTTAAGGAAAAAAGTGAGGATTTGCTCATGCAGAGATGAGGACTGCATTTGGTAAGGCTTATACCATGGTTGTGGTATTCAAGACAATAAAAACACAGTAATAAATTTTTTTTTTTGCTATAGGATCTATGTTCTTCTATAGAGTTTAGGTGAGTTGAGTGAAAATTCTACCTTCTAATGTTTATAACAACATTTATGTACTTGTTTTGTTGTTTTCCTCCCTTCAGGTTACCCCACCCAAACTCAAGAAATTTCCCTTTGGTTGTTGAGACATGCACATTTAGACATAGTGAGAGAGATATTTCAAAATACCTCATTAGCCAGGGGTAGCATATTGCTGTGCTGCCTTGGAAGAAAATCAGTGAAAAACAGCAATGGAAGTCACAGTGCATTTACTTAGTGTCTATTTATTCCAGTGAGAGCATTACTTCTAGTAGCAAATGATTTGTCCCTGCATGTTTACTCATTTCTGGTATCTGACACAGTACAAGGAAAGTAATATTTTGCATACTTCTCAGTGTCATTTCTTTATTTCACCCCCAGAGCAAAGGGAAAAACAGAAGTAACTACAAAGAGATTTCTCTACATATCTTATGTCCTATATTATGCCTTGCAGATAACCAAACCAGCAAGGAATTAAAAGACTTCTGTACTTTTACTCCCCAGTGTCCCTGGAAGACAAGAGACAGTATGGCCTTTAAACACTGTATACATTTTAAGAGGATTTCAAAGCAGGCATGTACTGGAGATTAATGAAGAATTAAAAGCTCTAGAATGTCTCAAGTTCTTTACATTAAGAAGTCATAGTTTAAGTCAAGCCCTAAGGATCTTGCTCCTAGTTGTGGCTATAGAATTTTTAAAGGAAGAGTTATACTGAAAAGCCAGTAGACTGTTCCTTTTAGTACTTAAAACTTGGTTTACAGCAGTTTTAATGCAGTACCTGTCATGGATTTTCATTTTACAACACAAGAGCAGCAACATAACGGAATATCTGTATATCCCAGGGGTTTTATAGGCATGCATTATTTTTATAATATTGTGTTTTTAATGTATGATACTTTTTTCTCTAATTCTTCTCACAGAGGACCATATACTGCTATTCATAATAAATAATTGTGCAGTGCTTAAAAATGAGAGAGTAGGCATTCAGCTAATCATTACCTCTTGAATACTTTAGAGTTCATTAGTTGTAAACAGTCCTGTGAAGCAGAGTTAAAAGAAATATTTTAATTGACTGATGTCGAGGTGACAGCACTGGAGAATTATTTCTACACATAAAGACAATATAAGATGATATCTCATTTTGAGAGTAACTGTTCTTCCCTCTTCACCCATTGCATCAAAGTTTTTTATGCATTCAAATGATTTTGGAAGTCTTGAGCTAGCTTTTCTTCCTGCTAATATTATACAAGTAACTGCCTCTAGCTAAAACTTTCTTTCTCTATTGGTAAACCATGAAAAAAAATCATAAAATGTAACAGGAGCATGGCACCATGCGATCTCCTTGTTGAGTTTAAGCACTTTGCAATGAGGCTGTATAAAAATTTCTTTAAGCAGGAGCACAATATGTTTGTTGCACCAAATAATGATCTGGGCTGAAACAGACAGACCATGAACAGACTGGTTTGCTGCCTTTCCATAAATTTGGTGGATTCTTTCTAGGGGATTAACTGGAAGTAAGAAACACTTTAACATGATTTTGCAGAAACCAGCACTACAACCTCCTGACACAAATAACAAATAAAATGCTTATTTTTAAGAATGCTCCCTTGTTCTAACACTCTTTCCAAAGGAGTAATCTTTGGCTGAAATAATGATTCACATATATATATAAGACTCTTTCCTTAGGACAGTTGGGATAATTACATGCACAATGATCTTGATGGCATCTATTTTCTTTTATAAAGTCATTAGAATATTTTAGGTTAACTTCAAATAACACAATCAAACAAAGATATCTTTAACTGGAACACCAGATAAAAACTTGAAGTAATAATTGTGTCATCAGGTCAAATGTTGTGGTGCTGACACCTGGAGTAGAAGATGGATGTATTTGCTTATATGTACTTTCCACACTGACCTGTTCTAAATTTGTTTCTGTTCTGATTTAGAAGATTCATTTCCCTTTGTCTAGGATGAGTGCTAATAATGTGTTTAGCTCTTCAGTCTGATGCTGGCTGAAGAGTAAATAGGGGAATAGATACACACCTTTCTGAGAAAAAAGAGAAGAACATGTGTAGACCACTATTTCAGCATTCTGCTACAGTATGGGAGAAACAGCTCAAACTACTGCGTGTTTCTCACACTTTATACCAGTGACTTGTAATTCAATGTATTTTTCTAGTTAGGAGAAAATATTCACCTAGTAAGGATATTCAGAATTAGCAATGCAAGAAAAAAAAGAGACCCAAGCGAAGATTTTTGGAGGATCTGCAAGTATTTCTCTCATTATGCCAATCTTGCTACTTGTCAAGGTTACAGTAATGCTTTTTAGTGAAGGTAGAAGATTTGTCTTTCTCTGGTTTCATTTTCTGGTGATTCCATTGAGTAATCTAGTAATTGCAACACTGGGAGCAGGGAACTAGATCAGATGAACCACTGATGTGATCCAGTGGGGCATACATATCTGCACACTTCCTATGGATTTCTGCCTTTGAAGCAACAAATTTCCATCATTTTTATGGGCCTAGATATGCATACTTGAAGTTTGCATGACATAAATTCTTTGAAAATTTTAACTAGAGTATCTTATGGGGACAGTGTTTTGAGACATGTAAGTGCATTCTTTAAGTCTTCACAATCAGAAGGTCAAATGAAAGGATTCCCTCGTGTTTTTCTCCTGTCAAAACCATTTTTTTGCTCCATTTTATCAAGAACTTCTACCAGAATCTCTGAACCCATTTTTTGTTTCTTGCTGAGCCTTTATTTCATGTTTGGATTGTCTTTTTTCATATGATACTGCCATACCTTCTTCAGTGGATATCCAGCCTCACTGCTTTTAAGGTGATTTTGTACTCTCCTAATTATGGTGCAGCAACAGTGCACTTCCTTTTCCAGTTCAGGTTGCTTAGATCCTTTTACAAGGACTCGTCTTTGGTACATTATGCTTGTGACTTAGAGCTCTGCCCTCAAGTCAACCTGAGAAGATGGGATCCCAGACTGGGCTTCCAGTCTTCAGCCAGTACTTCTCTGTCTATCTGATACAAAAAGAGTAGCATTTACACTGAAAGTATCTACATGGCAAAGAAATTGTCTTTGAAGTTAAATTTGTGTTCCAAATTTTAGCAGGGCTTACAGCCATCGGAAAGAGCATTGGCTTTTGGTTGTGGGGTTTTTTTGGGGTTTATTGGGGAGCGGGGGGGTGGGGATGTATTTTTTTTCTGTTTGTTTGGTTTTGTGGCTTTTATTTTCATTGGTGGGGATTGTTTGAGGCTTGTTTTGTTGTTTGGTTTTGATTTTCTTTCTTATTTTTTAAATTTAATTTTTTAATCACATTCTTAATATCTAAATCTTTGTATTGCACAAAACAATTTTTTGTTACCCTCTAACCTGTAGAAGAATTCATGGTCATCAAGACACGTATACAAGGGCTTTTTTCAATGACTTTGACTTCCTTTGAAATGCAGAATACTTCTAGGCTTAGTAATCTATACATTCAGTATTCAAGCTACTCTCTCATTTTTCCCCACCCTTTTTGCCCTGTGCTTCTCTCTTGAGTTAAACCTGTGAATGAAGGTCTCACAAATTTCTTCGTCACCTCCTGAGTCTCTCTCACTCCTTAGCAGAATGATTTTTTTTTTCATCTGCCAGTTTCAACAGCAGCTGTTTCCAAAATTTTTTCCAGAGGCCGATTATAATAATTTCCTTTATTGAATTGAAATACCAAAGAATGATATGCAAATAGATGACCTGGCCTCTTATTATGTGACCTATCCATTATGTCAATACTTATCAATATTTATTACTAATTTTTGTATTGGACAATGTCATTATGTGATATTACAATGCAGAGAGATTAAACTTTTTACCTAAGAGCCTTACAAAATGCTTACCCTGATGCCTTTGTGGGAAATGATAAATATCATCAAACAAGATGATATAGAAAATAATACAACTGATTTTCTTTTAAAAACACATATCTGATTTTTCTTTTGTATATCTCTAAACCTCTATATGGTTTTATTTATGGCTAGTGATGCAGTATTCTGTAGACCACAGATATTGTGACTTAAATTTCTATACTTATGCTGGTTGACTGAGGGAAAGTGACCCATTTAAGAAAGAGAAAACAAATGGGGGAAAGTGCTTTAAGAAAGTATTTCCATTGAAATATTTTGTAGCACTTTTACTTCATGATTAATGTCAATAATCAATGTCAATGTCAATGTTATTAATGTCAATGTAATTTCAGAAATGGTTATATTAACATACCCTAAAAGAAATTCATAAAATATGTCTATATTTTATGCATAAATGGCTTCTAGCACAGGTAAAGCAATTTAGATATCATTTAGTTCACCTATTCAAACTCAAGGGAGAATTTTAAAATATTTTCCTGAAGCTTTTTCTGTTTCCACACCAGTTTCTAGATTTGTCTCCACCTTTGGTGGCTTGCCCATTGAAAGTTAATTAATTTGGTGTAAACAAGATGAGGAAAAAGGTTTTTACTTTACATATGTCCACTAGCTTGGACTTTAGGTTTCACAGAAAGACATTTATGCTGCTGTGTGACCCCATGAGGGCAAAACCTCTTATAGAAGCTCTGATTCCAGCTTTAGAGACATTAAAACTAAAAACCTTGCAAAGGTTTTTAGTTTAAATGTTTTAATCTATTCCATTATCAAATTAAGTTTTAATAAACAACATTTTCTGGGTTGGAATGTTTTCAGTTAATTATCTGAAAGAGCTTTACAATTTTAATTAGGCTCTCAGTTCTTGTGATCACAAGAAACATTTGGTGGGTGTGACAATCTTCTGTTTATGTTGGAGAAGATGATCTTTAGGGTCTTTTCAAACTTAAATGATTATAGAATTGAAATAAATATTTTCTCTTGTTGGAAAATGGTTTCCTATATTAACTGCAAAATAAAATTTTCCTACTTTTTAAGAAAAAAATATTTTAAAGTGAAAAATGAAAATCTCCAAACATTTTTAAAGGTGAATATGAAACATAAAAGCAATAAAGAAAAAAGTACTGCTTTGAAGCTTTGAAATACAGATAGTGCAGATTTCCCTCTTCTGGAAGGATTGAGGGCTAATAGCAGTCTTCCCAAGTTTAATTTTGAAAGAGATTTCGCAGCACTAAAATGCTTCTAAAGGAAATATACTATAGAGCATGAAAAGCTCGTGATCAGCAGTAGCTGGGTTTCCTGAATAGGCGAATTTTTTCCATGACATGACACCTCTTGCTGACCAAAGACTTGCAAAGAGATTCGGTGACTTATGAAGCTGAACATTGTTTGATCAGTTAACAGAGGTTAGCTTTTTCTGCTTCTGATTTTTTTTATGTGATCCATTACAATAAAAAAGTTGTCTGATGTACCTGAAGTTGAGTTCAATCACTGTGGAATTGCAATATCTGTGAATGGGTAATCTTTTCCATTTGCAGACCCACACAGCAAGTGCATGCGCAGATAAGTAAGAGACCATCCTTTCTAAATACATGCTTCTATGAGGAAATAAAAGAAAACACCATGATAGACAGGCCTAATCACTCAAAGCAAAAATCCTCTGTACTGTGATGAGCTGGGATTTCACAAGGTACCAGTGTCAGAGAATTTCCTGAAATAAATTGGGTGCCTAGTTACCAGGTTGCAGTCATATTTTCTTTCATGAAGCAAAGGAGCAACTCACTGGAAGGTTGCACAGAAACAGACATGCTCCTAGGAGAACCTATGGGCTTCTCTATTTCTTGCCATGTACTGTTGAAATGTCTGAGTGTCACAAGGAGTGTTCTTAGTGTTGGAAGTAGGCAGCAGCTCAGGTCCTGAAGTACTATAGCCATGTTAGCACAGTCCTACAAAACCTGGGTTCAGCAGCTCTGGCCTGGTTCTTCACAGCCTTCACAGCCTCGTCCTCCAGAGATGCTCACACCAATCCAGCTCATTTTGCATTTCTACCAAAGCCGCTGCCGTGCAGGCTGCCTCAGGCAAAGCCCTGAGCTGTCTTGGTGAGCTTCTCAAAAGGGTCTTAGATTCCCTGAGGAGGCACAAAGGAGAAACATTCTCAGGAGTTCGAACAACAAACCTTTATTTGCAAATTTTAGAACGTTAAGGTATAAAAAGATACTTGACAAAATTTTAAAGCCACAATCAGTTAAAATAAGGCATTTCACAACGCATTGACTGAGGAAACTTTCAGTAATCCAATTTTAAGATACCCAGATTTCAAGAAGAAGAATTTAGGAAGAGAGAGAGGGGGAAAGAGAGAGAGAAATAAAAATACAGAGAAAGATTAATGTTCACCACTTGAATTTTAGTGCAATCCCAACTACTATACAATCAAAAACATTGGGCTGTGACCCTGTGTGCGCTTGTGTGATTGCTTTTATCTGTTCTGGTCTCCTGGGGCTCTTCCACCCAGGTGGGGCTTTGGGTGTGACGGTGGCTTGACCCATTCTGGGCTGGACTAGAGGCTTCAAGGGTTGGAGGCTAGAGCAGTGACCATCCCACCTTCTCAGAAGTTACCTCCCTTCCTGCCCCCTGCTTTAGTTGTTTTGAGCCACCAAATATTTTCTCCAATCTCTCACACCTTGCATATTTGTGCCACCCTTCTAAGCCTTTCTGGCTTCATTTGTAGAGAGATGATGGTAACATAGCTGTGTGTAAGAAATGAAATTGTTATTCACACATTGCAAACATTTTACTTAAGCCTAAAATTATTTGTATCTATGGTGCTAATGGAAAATAATTAATATGTAAGTTTGGGGCAAGACTCTGATTGTAGTCTTGTTCAGAGAGACCAGTATCTCTGCTAAGTTTCTCTGCCCATGAAGAGTCAGCACATCCTGGGGTACAGCATAACTATTTTCTTCTGCATTTTCTGCTCTTTTGTGGCTGAGGTGCAGATATTACAGGAGTCTGGATGAAAAAAGCTGAAGAAACACTGCTATGCCCAGCATGCACTTTCATACTTTACAATTTTAGGAGGAAATCTGTACTGTCTCCAGACCCTTCCACACACAGAACAGTGAAGGATGATGACAAACTGGAACTGTGCTTGAGAACAAAAGCACTATTCATGAGGCAGAAATTGCTTCACATAGGCAGAAAAATAGTAAGTTTCCAAACACTAAAGGATCATAAGTGACTTCTGTTGATCCCCTTTTGATGCCCAAAAGTCCACAAGCTCACAGAGCTGAAATAAATATGTACTTTACTGCAACTGATTCCTTCTTCATGTGGCTTAGATGGTAATTTGCATTCAGGCATGCTTTGAATGCTCCTAAAAGCCATCCCTCTGCACAGTGCCTGGGCATTGCAGATGCCTCTACCCTCTGCCTGGGTGATTTCAGTCTTTTCTTAGCTTCCTTGATATTTAAGATCTCAGCAGTACTGAACTGCAGAGGAAAGCAAGGAACAATCCAGTGAGTTCACAGATAAAATTAGCTTGAGTAGTCACAACTCATTTATATGAAATTTTACATTTTTCTGAGGTTTCAGCTCCTTGGACCTACTGAAAGGTGATGTAACTAGATATATACTGGAGAATCCCATAACACCAAGGGAAATAAATATGTCAGAACTCCTCAGTTTGATCTTTGAAAGAGAAGGACAGCTGATTCACAGTTTAGATTTTGTGAAAGGGGAGAGATTAAAGATTTGGTTGAAAGAAAATGAATTTCTGTTTTTGGTGTGGAATTGGGCTCAGATGTTAGATCTACCTTTGCCTTGTAAGAAAGATATGACGAAGAGATGAAGAGGGATATGAAGAAGAGATATGACTCTTTACCTATGGCTCTTCACCTACCTAACCAAGATTCCTTTCTGTACTAAGTATCCAATCTGGGTAATTCTCTCAGCTGAGGTCACCGTGATAAAGGTGTAAAGATGTGCAGAATAAGAACAGGATTCCACTGTGAATTAGAATCCAGTATGCAAAGAAAGATCTTGCTTTACCCTTCTTGGTATAACAGAGAAGGAGCAATGTGTCTGTGGCACTGATCTTCCCTCATGAGTTATTCCACTGGACAATAAAATGATAGAAAACTGTTGCTTCAAAATAGAATAATACTTATTTACCTGTGACTACCAGAGTGACCTTGAGCAAGAACGAGCATTTCCATTACAAGTTCAGCCCCAAAAAGATTTCCAGTATCCCTCAATTGTTAAAAATAAACCAGGACTCTGCTGTGTCTGAAAAGACCTGAAAAGGAAAGTGTGGTTGGGGTACAGAACCTTTGGTAAAGGAAAACTGAGGAGTGTCAGTGTGTGATGAAATGTGTTTATCAAAAGCAGAACACCACACATAGATATGGACTAAAGCTAGATAGGCTTTCTTCTTATTATTTTTTTATGTGAAAATAAGCAATGCTTTTAAAGACAGTGGAATGAAGCACAGCTTTACCCCTGCTGACAATGTGCCCTCGTGTGAACAGACTCTATTTGGCACCCCATGGGTGTGCACAAATTGAAGAACCCAGGAGCACTTTGCTGTTTTCAGAATGGATCTGCACACTTGCTGTTTCTGCCTTGCACGTCAGGATCAGACCTCATGTGTACACAGACTCCTTCAGGACAATGGCAGGCAGGGAGCATGGGCCAGGCGAAAAGATTTATTTCTTTTATATTTATAGGGGTGTCACATCTAGATTAATAAGAGTCCAAAACATTACATAGCAGGAACACACCTTGCTATGACCGGAATGACCTCCACCTACACTTAGAAGTTACTGAAATTTTTTTTTTTACAAATCTACAATCTAAAAGGTGAAGCACCCCTGACACCCCCCTACCAAAATTCCCCAATCCCAACTTTATTCTTTGGCCAAGATTTGTTGATTAAGGGAATATGAAATGTTCACTGGTTGAAGTCCTGAGACATCTGTCATTATATGTATGTATCTTCAAGTTAAAACTCTGTATTCTTGATTAAAGATGTTCTAGCCAACATATGGGTGAGTGGCTACACATCATGATCATCTGGAATGAGAGTAAGGCGTTTGTGCTTGAAGTGCTCTCACAGCAGGAGAAACAGCAAGAGTACATTATTTTGGAACAACTGGCACAGGCATATCCTTCAGCAACAGAGAGAGCTAATACCTTCCTGCTCCAGGTCGCTCCTCCCAAGGAGTCACAACAGATGTTTTGTTACCCATCAGCTTAATAGATCACAGAGAGGACAATCGTTCTTTGCAATTCTAGCTTTGAAAGTAAACCAGTTTTAGAAAAGGGAGCTGAAATTTTGCAACAAGGCAAAACAGCTGCCACGTCAATGAACAAACAACAAATCAAGTCAAATGTGTTCTGTATTCCTACTGATGTCAATATGAATGCTGAGGAAACACATGTATGACAGCCATGGAACTAAATTCTGCTGATTCATTCAGCAGACATGCTTTATTCTTTGTTTTGGGGGGGAATCTGGGCCTTGTGGCAAGACAAAAAAGCTGATGGAAGACAGGTGTATTGACAGAAGGAATGTATTCAGCCATTCAAAATGTTTTTTTACATTTTGGAGGACAGAATCATTGAACAGCTTCAGTGTTTATGGATAATTTACAGAGAAGTGAAGCTTAGATCATCAAACCAGTGAGCAGAACTAATACTGTGAGTCTTCAAAGAAGTCATACAGTATAAGGAAAATAAAGCCTTCAGATCCCTTCAAATTGAAGCAGGTTCTAATAGTCATATAAACCCACTTCTCAATTGGGTGCAAAAAATAGGTTTTCATATGAGTAAACATTCCACTGAGACATATGGATTAATTAAAAATATTTATTAATAGCTAAAGAACAATAAGAAATACATTATAAAACCAATTATAAGTAATACAATGCAGTATTTGGGCCAAAAAATATTTTCTCATGATATTTTACTTTTCTACTTATTCTAAATAATGCAGACATATGTCACTGCAATGAATACAGGAAATATTTTAACTTTGTAGGCAGTAGTTTAGCCTTCTAATCAGTGCAATTAATGACAGATTTTGGTATGACTCTAACTGGGAAAATTTTTTCAGAGAAAATTGCTTATGCTGTCACAATATGTTCCAGTTAGCTCATTCAAAAGCATTTCAGGGTCAATCAGAAATAGAATGTTCTTTTCTGAAACGTAATAAGCTTCTACCATAACAGAGTATTAATTGGATTTTCTTCTTGCTTGTGATCTTCACTGACAATGTTCAATAGGTTTTAGTTGCAAGTGGTCTAAGCAGTATCTCTGCAAAACTTTTCCTCTATACATGTGTTCAAAAGCAAATGAGATGATGGGCTGGTCAGCAGAAACAGTTGAAGCTGGTTTTACGGTATTTGTTTTGCTGGAGCAGTGTGGAGGGGGCTGAGTTCAGCAAACCATTGGAATGGCATAGCTCATACCTGGAATCCGCTTTAAAGTACAAAGAATTACTAGAGCGTCTAATCTGAACACCTGCATGAGAAAAGCTCTAGATTTTCATAGAGAAATTTCATAGAATTTCATAGAGAATTTATTAGGAGGAATAGGTTAGACCCTCATTAAAGGCTCATTCACATTAGTAGATATATGTACAATGAATCCATGTATTGAATTGGAGGAATCCATCTATTTTGAGGAAGAAGTTTGGAACCTCTCTGCCAACGTGCTACGCACCACTGAGAAATGCTTTGCATTCAGGAGGAGCTGCTGTTGATGAACTCTGAAGATTTGGTAATTTTATTTTGGCATCTGGATCCCTGCAATGCACAAGGTGGTGTGGTTGCTGAAGACAGCATTTAGCTTTTACCAACATTATGGAAACTAATTTGCATCATTTTACTTCATTACTTACATATAGATGGTATATTTTCTCCTTGACCAATGAAATTTTAAGAGTAGGAGTAAAATAGTTAACCAACATTGGATAACAAAATGAGAAAAGATAACTTTTGTAGATGTTTTTTAGATGGTTTCAATCCACCTTTTGATTTTCATCTTTGTTGCCTAGAAACCATAATGTCAAGTACATTATTACTGCCTGTATAAATAAATCTGCTAGGCCTAATTCTTGAATTACTCTTCTTGCTTGTCATTCTAGAAGCATCTTGAAAATCATTAAATGTTTAATATAAAATGATATGACATCTACACGACACAGGGCAGCTGTAATGCCTGTTGTCTCACAGATTGCCCCGTGGTGGTTGCCCTGTGCTGGGCCTGACTGGGATGGAGTTAAACTGCGGTAACTGTAAGGTATTTGGTACCATAAGACCTTGTGATTTACAATAAAAGCCATGGTAGAGAACAGAGAGTGTGGGAGGATAGGGTTTGGAGGTGGTTGGCTGATCAAACACTGGCCAAGTAGAGATTGGCCTGTGGGGAGTGGTGAGCAATTTGATTTGCTTCGCTTGTTTTTTGCCTTTTGCTGTTTGGTTTTGGTTTTTTATTCCACCCCTCTTCTTTTGACATATTAAACTGCCTTTGTCTTGACCCATGGGTTTTCTTGCATTTACACTTCCTGTTTTCTCCACCCATCTTGCTGGGGATGTGAGTAGAAGAACAGCTGTGTGCACAGCTGGTGCCTGGGTTAAAACCACCACATATGTATAACACGAAGAAGATTGCTGGCCAGGGCTGTGTGCATGCAAGAGAAAGGAAGAAAATATGAAATCTTTCTGATGTAAAAAAAGAAAGAAAGATTTCTAGTTCTGGAGGTAGTGAAATCTAAAAAATGTAGCAAAAAAGCACATTCTGTCTTTTTTTTCTGAAAGAGAAAAACATATTCAGTGCATTGATGATCCCTTTGATCCCTAAGTCTCTTGAAAGTCTCTTCTTTACTATAGATTTTTTTCTAGTGCATTATTAGAATTTCCTTTAAATTTGGCAAGGCTAGGCAAGTGTATGCCAAAAATAGCCAAAATATTAATATGTTCACCTTATGGTATCTTTCTTTCTTCTGCTTCATTCAAATTTGTATTATTAAAAGACTCTATGTTTTCTAAATCTTTTTTTTCCTTTCCTTTTTTTTTTTTGGACTGCTAATGGGTTGCACAATCCCAAATACATTTTGATAAAACCATATTATATAATCTTAATCTGAAATCTTTTGTATAAATTATTACACAAAATGTTGTGCGTTTGTGCACAGTAATCACAGTGCTTTCATTGTCAAAGAGAAATAATTAATGGGACATTTAAAAGACCCAGAAGTAACAGAGACCTAAGTTCCTGGAAAACTGATGCTTATTCCATGCTTATCTCTCTTTAATTGTTTCCTAATTTAGGTATTAAAATGCTGCTCAGTATGGCAAAAGTATTGGAGCATCTGACCATGTGATTACGTAATTGCAAAAATTTAATCATAACAATTGTTCTATTTCAAAATACAGGCAATTCTGAATATAATAATTTATTTTTTCTTTGATCTGGATTGAAATTATATTATGCCCTAGGCTACTATAAAATTGAAATATAGTTTCCCTCCTTTCTGTGCCTCTCCCTAAATCCTCTTATTGTACAGCTTGTTGAAGATAATCCAAACAAACAACAAATCTCAGTTTTTCCTGGATCCCCCAAGGCAAATTCCTGTCTGTGGAGTCCTTGAGGAGGGTCAATGTTTGCCAGTCCATGGTGTTCCATGGTGTCCTGCTTTGCAGGAAGGAGCTGCTCACCGGAGGCTGGCAGGATCTCAGCAAGGGATGCAGCCTGGTGCCAGGGTGAGGTGGAGCCGGCAGCTGCTCCTGCTGGGATCCTCCAAGCAGGGAAGAACAGGGTGCCTTCTGCAGATCTAGAAAAGCTCTGACAGGCACAAGGGCAACAGACACTGGGAGGCCCTGCTTTTCCCAGCAGGAATATCTGTCTTGGCACAGCACCCCTTTCCTATTAGCAGATGCAGAATTAGGCTTTTCATGTGCCTCTTTCCCAAACCTCTGGGATGCACTGCAGCTGTTGTAGCTCCACATGTACTTTTCCTCATTCCCTCATCCCCTACACCTTTCACTGCGCAATGAATGAACAACATTTGAAAGACTAATAGCAAATTAATGAGTTGTAAATATTAGAGCTTGATTCCAAAAATCAATTCAATTCAATCATAATTTTTGGCTTAGTTATTAAACTGTCTTTCAGAAATATAGTTAAATTATTATTATTGCATTTATATTCAGCTGGTTCTAGTTATCATATTTTATGACACACACATACACACACAATATAGATTTGGCTGCCTTAAACATCAATAGGAAATGCTTTTATTTTAATCTTGTGTGCACCTACACATTTATTTTCTGGGATACATGATTATTAAATACCTCTGAACTGAAATTTGACTGAATATTTTGGCATTTTGTTTTCTGCAAGGTACAGCTTAAAGCTGCGTATTTATTGAAGTGTATTTTGAGAGCCACTCCAACTCACATAGATAATGCTCTCCAGTAGTACTTCACAATGCATCTCTTCTTTGAGTGAGGTTTGAAATCATTAGGGACAATTAAGTAGCATAACCACTCACAGCAACGTGATGCCAAATACATCCTTGACAATGGATGCAGTGATGCTCAATATGTCAGGGAGATGAGAGTAAAGCACAACACAAATTTGCATAAATTTAAAAAAAGGGTTATCCACTAAAATCACAATTTGTAATGCAAACATGCCTTCCTCTAGTGAAAAACAATACCTTGCCCTAACCATTAGAACTTTACTGCTTTTTTTTTCCAAAGTACTTGACTCAAAATTACTAGTCACAAAATTATATTATTTATAGTGTGGACATGTGTATTACACTGATCCCAATGAGATACTCTCATGAGCATGATAAATCACACCACTGTACTTATTCATTACAATTCTTAATTAACCAGATTTTCATAATTTGTCATTAATTAGTTAAAATAATCAGAGTAAAAAATACTGAAGGATCTTAAGTTAGACATTAATTGGCAACTAAAAATTATATGTTACGATGGGCAAAATTCATAAAAAAATGGATATGAAACTGAAGTAGCAACAAATTAAACTGATAAATCAAATTAGTATTAACCCACAGTGAAACATTTTATTTATATTAAGTTCTGCTTCTCTGGAAGGTGATTTTATTATTGACAGAGAACATTAACTCTTAATAAATATGTTATCAATAGGCTGATCACAATTTATTTTTCAATTTATTTTTCTTCCTTTGTTTCTCTTTTTCTTTCTCTCATTCTCATATTTACTGTCAAATAAAATCCACACTCTTGATTTTGGCACACGGTCTTGTCTGCACCCTTATTTGGGCAGAGGCATTTCTAATAACTTTAAAAACCATACTGTAACAAGTATTTCAGCCAACAGTGCTAAAATGATTAATTTTCCATTAAAATATGTAATTAGAAAATATAGATGCAACCACTGTACTGAGCACTTTATAAGTGATTAAAATCAAATAAATTCTTGAAATATTGTCTTAAAATACACTTCCAACACAAAAAGAAATCTAAAATGTGCTACCAAGAAAGAATAAATATGAATTTTTGGTGCAAAAGGGGCCTCACTTAAATTGCAAATGTTGTATATTCTCTTCTGATCAGAGACATTTATGGTAGGTTTATATACAACTGATCATAGTGGGTCTTGGTTGAAAGTTGTTCTTGAGGGACTTTGTGGCATGAATGTTAAGGAAATGATAATGCTATAGCTTTACAGACTCAAAAAGTAATTTTTCAAGTCAAAATATTGATTCTAGAAGTCCTTATTAAGTATGATGGTTCATTCAAAAAATGTATTAAAAAAATAGAAAATTAGAATATTCCTTTAAGTTATACTGAATTATATTATATGCATGTCAGGCATCTTCCAGACATATAGAAAAGGAATTTTGCACAGAAAGCA
The DNA here is from genome assembly GCF_901933205.1 of Camarhynchus parvulus. Classification (NCBI taxonomy): domain Eukaryota; kingdom Metazoa; phylum Chordata; class Aves; order Passeriformes; family Thraupidae; genus Camarhynchus; species Camarhynchus parvulus. The sequence continues at coordinate 101,421,043 of NC_044571.1, forward strand.
AACTATTTCTACCTTCTGTTTCCATTTGCATTTCATTTAATCTTGAATGACTGCAGGTCAACTCATTCAAATGTTCATGTTTTATTGAATCTGATTATAGACTGCCCAAGAGAACTGAGATGGATTCACATCCAGCCCTCACCTTGTCACTCCAGGAAAGAGCTACACAGCTCCATTGCTTCATATTCCTCTTCTCTGTCCCAGGCTGATTCTCTTCTCCTTTTCTTGGGTACATTAATGATATTTGTTTTGAAGGAAAGTAGAGAGGGAAAAAACCAGATGCTAAAGAGTGCTAGTTAATTAGAAACTCCTCTGTTTGCTACAAGTAAATGAATTCAGATATAGCCATTCTTTTTTTTATTGCTATTGGGGAATAGAGTATGAAAATAAAAGACTATGTTTGGCTTAAATGTGTAGATAAGATATCAGCATTGTTGTCTAACCAGGAATTTTTATAATCCACTTGGAAGGTCAGGCTGTAATACTAATTTAGCTACAGTTAGAGGGGTTAAAACTGTTGAGATAGATTTGATGTAAGCGTGTAATTTAAGTATTTTTGCATTCATGGAACATCCTTAGATACTCACTGTATTGGCACAAATATTTGGAGAGTGAATATATGGGTAAGGTAGATAAAATAAAGAATAGAAGTCCACTTAAGGATTTTTGTGTGCATGTGTTTGACATTTCTTCAGGCTCTTGTTTATTGTAAAGATTAAAATGTTAAGTTAAAACCACAAGAAGTGCAAAGCAAAACAAGTGTGATTCATCCCTTTTCTGCATTGATAAAAGCACTTTTGAGTTTAACAAAACAAAAAAATAATCATGATTTATAACTCATATTTTCTGGATTAACTGTGAGTATCTATAGAAGGACTGTACATTGACTAATCAGAGTAAAACCAAAACCAAGCAAAAATAACTCCCAAATAACAAATGTTTCTAATTTATCCAAGCTGAATAAGTCTGACCCACAGCCCAATTTCTGGCTATGTTTTTCATCATAGGATTTTGTTTATGTTGACTGAATACAGAGAGGAGGCATAACAGGAGCACAGGAATGCTGGGATGTGCTTGGTCTGATATTTATCTTAATAATCAGTAGGATCAAGTTGCAAGAAAAGTCCTGTTCTCTTTCTGCAGTTCCCTAATGGAAAGTACTTGGACTTTTTGTAGGGACTGTAATGGCAAGCACCAGATCAGAGCCAGTTACACAATTGAGTCCACTACAAAATTCTTATCAAGCCATCACAGCCACAGTCAACTTAAATTTTTGTAAACACAGAGGCATTTTCTGATAATGGCAGAATTTCTTTGCTCTAACTGCCAAAATATAGACGAAAAAGTAAACTGTAGACAAAGATTAATTTCAACAATAGAAATGGATCCATAACAAAGTTATAAACTGACAAGTATTTATTATAATGTCACTGTTTTCACCAAGTTTAATGTTAATTCCACGTAACAAATAGAAACTGATTCATTACCTTAAAATTTTCTTGATAATACCGACAGAAAAGTTTTTTACCCCTCAGTTTTTCCAAAATAAGGTTTGTGTTGGTCTTGTATATGCAATATATTTTACCACAATGGCTAGCATTACATTTCAGAAAATGGTCCTTTCTGTTCTTCTAATCACCTGCACTTGGTGCACACTCTCTTTGTTGTGTTGCATTTCTTCTTGCTGTGGTATTATAAAGACCAAAAATTAGTCTAGCAACTAATGTAGTCATGTTAATTACAGTGGGATTATCCACGAGGTCTAAGTTATTCTCTTTTTTAAGTATTTGAAAATCTTAAAACTGCAAGAAAAGAGTCTTCATGCAGAAAGTGAGACCGTGCTGCTTTTTTTTTTCCAAAGCCCACCAAGAACAGAGTTGTACCAATGGTACTGTTGTGAAGGCTCTTGCACTAACCTAACCTTTTCCTTGCATCTCCATGTCATCTTTCATCTCCTACACAGTTGCATACATTTGTTCATGAGAATTGTCCTTTCTGTAGTCAACACTGGGAGCCTGACTTGTACTTAGGGATTGCTGTGCTTTGTTTTACAGAGCACAAATAATGAGTGAAATAAAACTGAATGCTAGACGCTGCTTAGCCAAAACTTGGGAGGCTATGGAGGAAGAACTTTTTCAAGCAAAACATATAAACTATTCTTCTTTCAGATGCTATTATTGACATAGTAGGGGAGGTGCAAGAGCTAACCCTTGGTATGTGGTTGTTTTACAGGTAAAAGTGAATTGACAACAGTAAACCTATTGTTATCTGTCCTTGTCATACAAATCCACTTTTGCACCTTGCACACAATGTAGTGCCTATACACATTTAGCTTAATATGCAGTCTATACGACAGCATTTAATTTAATTTGTAGCACAGTTGGATAAATGGCATTATTTTTGATCACAAAAATACTGAGACAATTCCTCAGGTACTGTAGGTAAGCCCAGTGTTTTCAGCAGAAGAATGTTGATAAAGAACCTGATACATAGTTTACACTAAATGCTACATTCCTGCGTCATGTAAAAATTCCTGTTTCACAGTAAAGCAGTGTTTCATGCTGCTACCTAATTTTGAAGGAAAGATATATCAAGCTCATGGCACTTTTGTGAAATACCTGCATTAAACTATATGGTAGACAAAACCACTCAGATCAATAGTTTGTACAAGGGCTGACAGGTATTCTTGTTCTGGTTCCCACAGCGTGAACTCTCTTTGTGGGGAAAACCCCCTGCCAAAACACACTCATTGAGGTGGTAGGTGCAATTCAGACACCCATAAAGTTGTTGTAGAGGGAGCAGCACAGGTCAAGCTTCCTGTGCCAGATCTCCCCCATTGCTTAGCTATATGGTCCCCCACAAATCAGATCGGGGGGCAGATTAGTGATCTTTTCCCTTGCATTGAATATTCCTTAGGACAAAATCATGGTCGATGAAGTGAATATTGCAAAGCTCAATTATCAGCAATGTTTTTCCCCCTAAAGCTGTGTTTAATTGCTATTTGGAATTTGAGTTGGTTGCTTTCACGTTTCATTTCAAGATATCCAGATGATACATGTAGTCCCTTATTAATGCCCTGGGAAAGAATAATTCTTGGTTATGGTTTTCCTCAGTCTGTTTTACAGATGACTGAAATATAAATTAACTTCAATGCTTTGCTGGTACATTTATACAGTTCAGGAATAAACCTTCCATCTGAGGAAAGGTACCTGTAAGGCTTTGTTCTAAAAAAATGTGTGAGTTTAAAAATTTACGAATGTTGCAGATACCAGGAGGGTGCTCTGCCTCAGTACATTAGTCTGTTATTCTTTACAGAAAATCCTGAAAACTGAATAAAAAGCATGCATGCCAAGAGCTCTGTTGCTTGGATATTAGCTGTAGAGCGATATGAACTTGTTCACAATAACCCAGGAAGACTGCACAATTGCAGCCTCAGAGACAACAGATGGCAGCCTTAGTCCATGATGTTCCAAGCACTGCAGAAACATCAGCATCTCTTGTCTCTCACCCAATAAGTCACAGCTATCTTTCAGCACTTTGTAGGTCAATTTACAAACATGTCAGAAAGGTTCATTTTGAGGGTCTTTTCCTTCTACAAGCCTGGCTTGGTTTACATCTACCCTGCTGACACTATAAATGGATATCAAGGTGAGGACTGATGGCATCAGGAAGCGAATGCTTTCCTTGCATTTAGCTCAGGAGGAGCTAGAGGGCTGTTGCACGGTGAATGTAGAATATTTGGCACTGTGGGCACAGCTTGGTGAGCAAACCCCACAAGTACAAGCACTGCAAACCTCCCTGGATAGATTTTCCTGCATGGTTCACAGAGGGAGAGAGAAGCCCTGCACCTTGTCTTCCTTGTCTTTTGCCAGGGCAGAATTCCTTTTGAGGGGGTCACACAGGAGGGTACACCTGCCTGCCTTCCCTCAAGCCAAAAAGCTTACATAGACTGACCAAAATGAATTTTTCTATGTGCTGTGACAACTTTATTTTCTCTCAGCTAAAGGATGGGTCCTCAAGGCACCCATCGCTGAACAGTGATTTCCTTTTCCTGTTTGTATTCTGAGAAATAAATTCCTGAAGCAAATTTCTTCCTTCCCCTGCACTTTTACTAGGAATAACATGATTATAAATGCTTCACAGGATTGGTAAGGGGCTTAATTAGTTAATAAATCAAGTAAATCACTGCTTACAGAAGCAGCTGTGAGTTTAATGTCCCACTTCTGTCTGTTTGTTCTTCTGTCTTCTCTGAGTAGAGCTGTGGAGACACTGGTAAAACTTCATGCTTTCTGTGTTGGTCCTGCAATGCAATGCCAGAGCATTTTTGTCACATTGAAACACAACATGCCTCATTATCATAACTAAACTCTGAGGCATGATACAGGTTCCCATGATTCTTGTCAAAAATGTCTCCCTGTCCTCATATACTGATGTATCTCAGACTACAGTCTGTGTTGTCAAGAATTGTTGCTGGATGGAGAAAATTCTTCTAAATTGCTGAGAGATAATAGAATTTTACAGACAGAATTACAACATTCTTGCTTATCATTTACAAGAATTCCCTTTGAAATACAGCCAAGGAATTCTGGTGACAGAATTGATGTAGAATAATACTATTTAAGTTACTGTTGGCAAATACAGATATTCTAGGAAGCTAATAAGAAGAAAAAACCAATTAAACGAGACGACTAATAGTAGCTGCCCTTGCTAGCCAAACCTGATGAAAGCAGCTTAAGAGAAAGAATAAAAAGTAATTGACTGCATTTCAGGATTTGATTTAGTTTTCCTGTGGCACTGCAAATCATCTTCACTAGTCAGGCAAAATTTGTGGTTTCCTGTGTTTTTTCATAACAATTAGTAAATTGCTTTTTGTAGACAAAACTTTAATAGGTCATTCATAAAATAAGCAGAAGCAAATATCTGACAAACTGGATTCTTCTCTGGTTTTCCAAACAGAGAGTTTGATGCTTTCTGTACAGTAATCTTTTTATCTGTTGTCTAAATATTTTTCTTAATGTTTTCTGCAGAACATATTATTTTCCTGATTTCTTTCTGTGAAAACCAATATTTTTTCCATTAATTTGCCATGATTTCTGTTTTATAGATACAAGGCAGCTGCCACTTGCATTTATGTGCTTATACATGATGGTTTGCAAGTACCTTAGGTTTCATTAAACTGCACATGGGAGAAGTAACATATTCCAGAAATACCACTGAGGAGTCAATACTTGGTTTGAAGCCCATGAAAAAACAGTAATTAGCATGTATATCTCTTGATGGTGATATTCACTGTGTCATACAGAAAATGCTGTTTGTCACCCGGTTGATATTTTATTAGGAATGTGTTTCTATACACTGCAGTTTTTCAAACTGAATTTTAAACAAAAATCTTCTGCATGCCTTCGTTCTACAGTTGGATGCTGTGACACAAAATGGGAGCAATTTATTTCCATTGAAATACGTCTTTAACTTTCACTATACAAACTTTGGTTTCATAAATTGCTCTACTCGTAACTAAGTCTTCTGGATAGCACTGCAAAACAGACACAAAAACATAAGACCCACAAAACCATACCTAATCAAAGCCCCAGTACAAAGAAAAAGGAAAGAAAACCCCCAGAACAAGGAGAAGCACAAACAGACAAGAGACAACAGAGGAAAAGTGATCCCCCAGAGTATAAGAATTTATATGTTCAGCTGTGTTGTTTCATGAAGTGCAGAATCTCCATGCTCCCCCCAAATAATATTTCTCTATTTTTATAGCATTTTGCATATTTTTATTTCCTGAGAAAACAAAGAGAGAACAGGAAGTGGGTAAGGCATAGCATTATTTCTGGCAATGACAGGCAATACCAATATCTTGCAAGAAAACTTTATGGCAAACTGCTATTTCTAATGACAGAACCACTGCATAGTTTTCAATAACGAAAAATCCAAGTCTAAACCCAACAGTATTTAGTGAATAATTTACTAGCAATTAAGAGCTAAATAAATTGACTGTCTGTGTGCCCTGAATTGTTCACCCAGCAGCTCTGTCAGTTCATCTGCACAGTTGTTATTAAGCTCTGATTAATTTCATAAGCATAATTGTAAATCAGAGAGTTTGGTTAACCAAAATCCAGTAACATAGCTGCTTGGGATTTTTCAGAGAAACACTTTTGTCATGGAAAATACCAGCTGCTGAAATAAAATACCAGGTTTATGCAGAAAAATGTCAAGCTGATAAAGAATTCATACGAAGGTCTTCTCAGGTTCAGGACAAAATTTTTATTTAACAAAAGTGATCAGAGAGAGAGGAAAAAAGGGAGAAGGGAAAATGGAGCCTGAACATTGTAGATTAGGGACTTTGCCCAAGAATCTTCCACATGTCAAAGACACCAGTTGATTTACTACTCTGAGGTGACTACTGAATTTTCAACAGAAATTACTATTTTGATTGACTGTTTCTTCCGTCATTGAAATTTAATGACACACTGCCTGACCATAAACTTTAAATGATGAAATATAAATATCACAGGATCACAGAATCACAAAATCTGCTGACTCAGAAGGGACCCACAAGGATCCTTGAGGCCAACTCCTGGCGCTGTACAGGATTACTCCCAAGAATGCCACCGTGTGCCTGAAAGCATGGTCCAAATGCTTTGGGCCAGTTTGGTGGTTAAGAATGTTACCAGACTACAAATTGTCTATACCTGGTGAATTCACACAATGCTTGTCGTACCAAAACCACTGGCCTATGGAACTGCACAGTGCCCATTGAGTAAGAAGGAGAATTGGAAATTTGCCAGCCTCAGTGTCCTGAAAACTCAACCAGGTCACCTGGAACACTGGGGTCTGTGCCCACCAGGGACCACCAGAGTGCCCCCAGGACAGAAGAATGTATGCATAAAGGGGAGTCGAAATATGTTAATGATTTTGGGGAAATTATTATCATATGTATGTTTAGTCTGGGACAATCAATGAATATTGAAAAAAACATTATATAAACAGAAAATTTCCTTCACTCAGTATGCACGGCTTTTGGGATGAGCTATTTCCCCCATGCATCTGTCAGGATAAAGAATGGTTCCTTCTTAATGCTACATTGGTGTTAAGGAGTTTTTTATTTTACCCTATTTTTTTGTAACAGGAAGGCATTGGTAGTATTTATAACAGCCAAAACACTTAAACTATCCCTGAATGTATTGTTAAAATCATCTTACCAATAACAGACTGCTAATCAAAGTAAAAGGCAAAAAGTTCATTATCACAATTTAAAGACTTGATTGGTCCACTCATAACTAATAAGACATAGATACATTTGTATATTTTTCAGGCATTTTAAAATATATAATGCTCTGCTTTTTCAGAACTAACAAGCTGCTACAGCTGATGAGCATCTCCCAAAGTTGTGTGTTTTTTATAAAACAAACACAACACTTCTCTACATCCTAGTCTCACCAAAAAATATTCTGTATTATGAATTACACCTACCGTGAAATCTGGGAAAATATACGAGCTAGATGACAGCATGGTCTGCTGCACTTTGTTTATGAGAATGCCCTTCTAGCAATCTCCTGTATGTCAGCTTGGAAATGGAAATAACATTTCTGTTCTGTCCTTGAGACATAGATCAAACAATATTGTCAGAAGAGGGGTTTCTCTGTCAAACATTCCTTTGATCCCGCTGGAGACTGCACTGCTGAGCTTGTGTATCCTTCGGATCAGAGAATGTACCTCACTCTGCTTTGTTAAACTGCTCTGTCTGTAGGTTTTGGTGGTGCAACCATGGCATTTACAAATAATCATGTACAAGGATAAGAAGCGGTCGTTACTGCTCTGTTCCAACAGATTTCATGCTCTTTTCTTCCTGTGCTTTTTCTGGGGATTATTCTTTTATTTGTTTTTCTCTAGGATCAAATCTAGTTATTGCATAATTTTCAGGACCTAGTTTTATTTGTAGTTAGTAAAGCACATTTTTTCCTCCTGAATGAGGAGAAGACTTGTATTATTGAGGAGTTAGCAATCAGAACAGGGGAGATATTTCCATCCCTTTCAGGAGCAGGAACTTCATAAATATATCCTGCAGCAACTTAGGTACAATGCATTATTCACGATTTCAAAATGCACACACTTTTATGCTGATTTGACCGCAGTCATACAATTTCAATTTACCTTTTGCCACATCACTAGCATAAACAAGTAAACTGTTAATACACATTGGTGCTGCTGCTGTGATCATAGAGTGAGTGCAAAACTGTTATTTTCTGTCAAGCAAACTGAACCAGCAGTGTTGGTGATTGTCTAAGCTGCTTGAGCTTCAATACCTCATTTAACACACAGCAGAAGTTTCCTGATGCACCAGCATGGGCTGGGGGCTGACCTGCTGGAGAGCAGCTCTGCAGAGAAGGACCTGGGGTCCTGGTGGACAACATACTATTCCTGGTCAAGGAGGCACATAGGATCCTGGGATGCATTGGGAAGAGCATTGCCAGCAGGTGGAGGGAGGTGATCCTGCCCCTCTACTCAGCCCTGGTGAGGCACATCTGGAGTGCTGTGTCCAGTTCTGAGCTCCTTGGGACAAGAGAGACACAGAGCTCCTGGAATGGCTCCAGCTCGAGGTTTACAGAGATGATGAAGGGATGGAGCTTCTCTCTTATGAGGAAAGACTGAGGGAGCTGGGGCTGTTCAACCTCAAGAAGAGGCAGCTGAGAGGGAACTTCATCATTGTCTGTCAGTGCCTGCAGGGAGGGGTCAGAGCAGGGACCAGGCTCTGCTCAGTGCTGCCCAGCAATGGGACAAGGGCAGAAACAGATGCATAGGAAGTTCCACCTGATCACGAGGAATAACTTCTTTCCTGTGCAGTGATCACACAGAGGAACAGATTGCACAGAGAGGGTGTGGAGTCTCCATCACTGGAGGTGTTCCAGAACCATTTGGATGCAATCCTGTGCCATGTGCTCTGGGATGACCCTGCTTCAGCAAGGAGGGGTTGACCAGTTGACCCACTGTGGTCCCTTCCAAACTGACCCATTCTGCGATTTTGTGATTCTGTGCTGAGAAATGTTTTTAGGAAGTCCATAATACTGTGTGTATCTATATATCAAAAGACTGTGTGTATATTTATGGTTTTTTTCTGATTATTGTAGATGGTTGGTTTTGGTGTGAGGTTGCATATGGACAGAACATAGGCTGTGCTGTGTCCTGGGGTCCTGATGATCCCAGCTGGGAAGCTAGGCAAAGGGTGTGCAACACTCCCAGAATTCTTGCTAGCATGTTGCTGATATTTCTGCTAGCTGGTGGGAACTGGGGAAGAGGTATACAAAGAAAGAAGGAAGGAATTAGAGACCATTAACTGTTTTGCCTCGACCTGATAATAGGATGCAGTCATTCCATGAGCATGAACCACAACATCTTGGTGACTCAATGTCCGGACACCACCTTTGGGCTGATGTCACTGCCAGGTGCATACTGAACACTTATTCTCCTCAAGGATGCTGAACTTTTTCCAGTAGCCTTGTGGCTTCCAAGGTTCTGAATACATGTTACAACTGTGAAGGAATGTGACTGCATTTCACCACTGTAACATGCATCTGAAATGACCTTTGAAATATTTGCCACTTTCACAAGTGTAGATTCCAAAGTAAGAAATTTTCAAGTCTGGAAATTAGCTGTGGTCTAATTACTGGAATCATAGCAATCCCTTCAATGACATGTGACTAATTCAAGCTGTCTGATGTTTTAATGAAAAAAAACAGTGAAGACAAAGAGAATTTCTTTGTCTTGTAACAGTGACAAAACAAAAATCTACTTAATTTGTAACTCAGACTATATTTTTTGTCTTGGACCAGAGCTGGGAATCAAAATTTGATTCAGCTGTAATGCAGATGTATCAGGTGAGTGGCCCCAAAGAAGGCTATAAGTTTGCTCTGCCATGCAGGGATTTCTCTAGAGACCACACTTTCTGGCCCTGTAGCTCAGACTGGGCTGGAGGCTGTTCCTCACTGATAGATGGTCAACAACACTGGCTGATAATATTGTACACTGGTAAGTAGTGCTTTTCTGTATTAGATGTAATGTAATATTTCTTTATGCTTTTTCCAGATAAAAAATATATCTTGGGGATTATTTTTCTTCTCAAGGAAGGAGAATTAACTGGGGTCTCAGTTCACCTACTTTTTAAAAATTTCTGTCTAGATGGGATAGATAGCTGTGAGAAGAGGAGGGTGGGATATTGTCTGGCTTGTTTCTCAGACATACAATATTTCTGTTTTCCTTAAGCAGTTCCTGTTCAGTTTGTTCCTATTTTTATTGTGTAATTGTGTTAATGTGATGTTGTTAATTACTTCTTTTTAAGGAAAAAATATAATTCAACTTACCAAATTTAATTTTTGATTTAACCGTCTTGTCACTTTTTTTGACTAATGGTTCTGGCACTGGACTTACAAAATTAGGCCCAGTTTAAAACTGCGTCCATAAACAAGATACTTTCATTTTTGCTCCCCAGTGATTGGGATGAGACATTACTTGCTGTAGTGTGGCTCACCAATTAATGATTTACTTTGTCCCTTATCCTACTTCAAATTTGAAGAAAATTGTGTTGACTAGTGTTGCTGAAAGGGCCTGCAGATCTGAACTAGTATATAACACACAGCTCTTCTCTGAAAATATTTGTAATCTTTTTGAAAACAATTGCCTGTTAGAATGCTTGGATTATTGCCTTGAAACTGGGAATTTGCGCAGTCTTTCTAGGTATGGCTCCTGAGCACCTTATATGAGCCACATCTTCCCTATATTGGGAAGAAAGTTGCTCTTGGTGTCCAAGGCCAGTAACAGAGATTCTTTTGGAGATAGAGATTCTTTTTTTTTTGGAGTAGAGATTCTTTTGGAGGTCTACAGGGAAGCCCGTTAGTCCTCTTCATGCTCTACCACCCTGGAAGGTATATCCTTAACCAGCTTTGCCACCAGAATGAACTGCCAAGGCATCTGAACTCCTCAACTTAAGCTCACCCAAGGCATTGCTGAGAAAGAGAATAGGCAGAAATCTGTATCCTTTCTATGTGCCAGACAGGAATGAGTGGTACAAACAGGCTTATGCCTGCTGCCTACATGGTGCCAGCACCAGGTGTGAGCAGGCACAGAGGGAATTGTGGATGGGCAGCGATGACAAAATATTTCAGAGACTGGGATTTCCAGGAAAAAATATCAACTAACAGATGGGAATTGTGAAGGAAGAAAGAAAAGGAGGTTTTCAGAAGGGCTGGTGGTCTGTAGGAGGGAAGAAAAGTAAATTTTCATCCTAGGCTTTTAGGAGACTTGTCTCTCTCGAAAATTTGCAGTTCTCCCAAAATTTTCTCTCTGCTTTTCCAGCTGTAACAGCCCATACCCTGCTCCAGAGGAAACCTCAGCTTAGTCTTATTGTCTTGGTCTGTTCCACCACCAAAACTGAATTTTGCCTATATGGTTCACAAACCTTGAATTGACACTGAATATGACTTTCAAGAAATTAGATCAACAAACCTGGTACGGTTTTGGTATTGCCATCAGCAGATTCAATTTATTGAAAACTAATCTTTTAAAGCAGTGTTTAAGTTATATTTGCTGATTGTTTGGATTATTACTGAAGTCATAATATCTATATTTGTGCATATTCATATTTGTACAGAGAGCTTTATCTCCCATATTCCCTGATGTAATGCTTTGTAGGTCATTGGAAAACTTCTCATTGAGTTTCTGCAAACACAGTCAGTGTCCATGGAGCTTTCATATCAAGTAACAAACTGGATAACATATATTTTATAACTGTAAATATATTTTTCTTATGCATTTGTTGAAATATGGAAGCATGAATAGGCAATCTGAAAATAGAATTATCTACAGAAGATGATGTGTTAGTCTTTCATCTTAAACTGAGTTTTGTGGCACTGGTTGTCCTCACTCTTATTAATAACCTTATAACAAATAGGTTTTCAAATCCAACCGAGGCATCTCTTGTTTGTTTATCTGAGTCTAGATATCAAAATTGCTATTTGAAATTGCTAGTAAAAATTTTAGGTTTTGCAATACTTTTTAACCATAGTAATTGTTTGTACAAGTCCATTCTCACATTATAAGAAAAATTCTATTTTTTGTGTAGTAGTGAAAAAATACTTTAGAATCACATGAAACTGGAAAATGTGTCATATCTCCTTCAGCAATTATTCAAATAATTTCAGGTAGTCTTCAGTTACTAAGATAGGATTTCTCATTTGTATGTAAAAACTGCACATAATCCAGTTAGCAACAGGATTTCTTTCTTAAACACTGTGGCACTTTGTCTACTTGATTCTGCATTAGCCCTTTCAGAAATAAATTTACCATATGAAACCAATTGTTTTAAAGGTTTAAATTTTGATTCCCTTTGCTTTAATCGCTTATTTAGTTTATCTTGAGAGTGCTTATCATGCTCACATATGGGCTTCTCAACCAGTAAATGTGACAGTAATCAGCTGTCTGAGTAGTGAGTATTGGACATTAAAATTCAAACACTAGAATGTATTTAACAGCTGTCTTATAACCTTAGTCAGTACAGATCTTACTGTGACTTCCTAAATTAGAAATACATTAATGATGGTACTATAAAAATAAAACATAATCAAAACATTCAACCTATTGTGATGGCTTTCTGTTCTTAAATACAGGTGACTTATTGTTATAAGAGAGAATTTGCTGACTAAATGGAGAATTTTCCACTAAGCGGAGAGAATTTGACTGAATCTAAATTTGGCACCTTGATTACCATGAGCACTTGTGCAGTGAGCTGCTTTTTGCCACCTATTGGTCTCCTCACTATTCTGTACAGTAGTATTATGTAATTATCTACTTCTGTCCCTCTAAGATGTTTACTAAGTTGGGCAACCTTTATCACTTGTTGGCCTAGGGTTATGTTTATATTGATGCCATTAGATTTCATTCACAGGGCTGAAAGGAAGGGGGAAGCAGCACTGACCAAAGAATGCAGCTTTTACTCAACTGTGTATTTTCTCTGATTGTAAAGAAAGCTTTGTAGCCTTCATCTCTTGATAAGTGTCTCTTGGGGATGACTGCTTTATTGGATGTGGTATGGACTGGTTGTCGGAAAGACCTTTCCTTGTATTTATCTGTGTGTTTGTACAGCGACAAGTGCATGGAAATGGGGGTCCTTGTTATGGGTTCAGACATTGCTGATGTAGTAGAAACATTTAGTAGCAACTTATTGACCTTATCATTAATATATTATATATTAATATAGTATATTAATTATGCATTAATATATTTATGAAACTGTTCCCATGTTTGAATATTGAAAACTGCGGGCCACCCATCCTCAGGCAAGATAGAATGTACTTATTTGCTAAATATAAATTATACACTTGTCTACATTTTTGGGGTCTTGAACCTTGAAGCAGCTTTTGTGAATTTTTTGCTGAAAATAAGTAAAATTACCAGTGTTTTCTGCTGTGCTGTCCTGTCTAGAAGGATGTGGTCAATCTATTGTTGGTGGTGTTCTTTTGACCAGTACTCAGTCAATTTTCTTCTTTTTCATAACTGGCTTCAACCTCTTAAAAATGTTACTGCACACTACTTAATGACTAATCCTACCTATTGTAACCTTTTGTCACTTAAAACTCTGGCTTATATCTGCAATTAGTTAAGACTCTTCTAATAGAAAAATGTTTGAATACTTACATTCTTTTATTGTAATTTCTGATGCTTTCTGACAGCTACTCTAAGCTGACAATGCACTTTAAGGCAGTTTTTCTGATTATTTCTTTTCTACAACAATAGACAGGAAATTTATTTTAAAATGCTGTTCTTTATATAAGAACTTTAAATAATCAGGAAATTCTGATTTAACTCTCTCCTAATTTCTTAACAGCAGGTAAATGCTGCTTCTTGCTAAACATGATCTTCTCCTGCCTTGTCCTGTTCAGTCTGCTTTGTTTTGAAACAGGGGATTACTTCAAAGGAAGATAGAAAACATTGGTTTGATTTGTTCTTTGACTGTGGGAAGACATTTTCTCACACATCATTTGCTTTAGTTTTTCAGAACAGAATCAAGATTAATTGTTGTGTCTTCCCTTTCTGAAGAAGTCACTGTGTCTTGTACTGAAAAGACTAAGTGAATGATTTTCCTGTGCATGAATTTCTGATTCTTTTCCTTAATCTGTTGTGGATTTACACAATTTCTGTTAGGACTTTTAAATTTTACTTCATTCTTAGATGAGGAATTTTGTCTATCCGGTGTTCTTTAACAACATATTGCTCAAAAATTCCATATTAATGTCATAAAAATGAAAGTTCTCAACATTCCCCATCCCCACCCGAGACATATTAAAATACTCAGACTGCCAGTTTTCCCAAGAGGGCTTATTGCACAGATTTTCTTGGCAAAGCTAACTTGAATTTGTTTAACTGATCCAAGCTCAATTCCACTTACATTGCTAATAATTCTGTTTTATAATCTGCCTGACTCTTAATTAGAGTAACATTTAGTAAATCATAAACTAGGATTTTAATAACATCTTCAAGACTCCAAGACTCTGAAAACCAGTTTGGAATCAAATCACTTCAAAAAATATGTATATTACAAGAAGAAAGGTTTTTTACATGTCTTTGTTGTTTTTTTTTTAACCCTCTATGAAGGGTAGTGTCTCATTTCTATCTCTGTTTTCAATATGTTACCCATATAGTCTCAAATGACAATTTGACGCTTAAAACTTCAACACAGTAGATGGATTTATCTCTATTCCTAACAAGTTGTTTCATTCTTCTCTGCTTTGTTTCCTGATCTGTAAAGTGACTCTTGCTACTTCTGTCCTCAGAAGAGTATTGTGAATATAAATTCATGAGCACTAAGGAATGTTAATGAACAAGAGGATGAAGAATTTACAAATGGAGACTCTGAAGCATGTGGATGACAGGAAAAACTTCAGAAATGATGTAGTTAGTACTTGGTGTATAATAACATCTTTCTACAGAATGACCAGAACATACTTTCCAGTCAGAAAGATAAACAGAGCAGCCAAGTGGTCATATAGAGTTATGATAATTTTGATTCTTTGTTTCATGGTGAGGGCATATCAGGCAATTTTATCCCACAGGTAAGACAACTTTTAAGTGTTAAGTGCCTATTACATTAAAGCATTAATGGGATTTGACTTGATGCATAACAGGAAGGTTATACAAGCTCAGCCATCCTCTTCTACAACTATTGTTATTAAAAAGATCACAGAATTTATACTATTTTTTAGATTTTCTAGTTACCAGAGCAGAACAAACCATTTTGTGTGGGTTATAAATGAAAACTATTTATTTCCTTCCTTTTATCTAAACCATATTTCACAGCTCATGAGACACAAATGGGGAGATGCTTTCGATAAAATATTCTTGGTATTTGCTCTGTGTAAAAATAAACAGATAAAATAATAAAAGAACTTAGGAAAAGAAAAGAAGGGGAGGCTACAAAAAACATGTAACAGAGATAAAAAATTAACAATTTTTCTTTTGCAATTGCCAAGAATTATATAGAAGGAAGGCTAACTGGCAAAACATCAGTATGTTATATTTAATGCAATAAAAATGAATTACAGGAGATCAGAATCAACTTTTTAAAATGCAGTCCTTTTATCTCTCCTATATTTTTGATATATATTTGCTGGTAAAATATTACTTCATTTAAAGATAAAGCTATGATAGATATGAAGCAAGTGGTAAGGATAGACTAGAAAATGAGAAGATCTGGGTGAAATATATAAGTCTAGAAAATAGGAACATTTTAGAAGCTGCATAGTTTTGCAAGACAGGAGGAGATCAAAGGTTTCTAATGAGTGAAACAAAGAAAAGTTGCCAGTAATGTAAAAAAAATAGAGAACAGTATATGATAGGGAGGTAGAAGTGCTTGAAGGTCCTGACCACTTCAGTAACCAGAAAAAAAGGTAAAATTTCCCAGACTATATCCCACTATCCAACAGAACCTAAATTAATAGCCGGCTTTTACCACCTTCAGTACAGTTGCAGCTGCTCCTCAGTGTGCTAGAGACACCATTTATATCTGGAGGTCTGTAAATACCACAGTTTCACTTTCCCCAATATTTCCTCACATTCTGTTCCAAATGCAGATGAGTGGCTCTCATTTTCTAAATACAGATACCCAACTGCTCCTCACAAAAGCTGATTAACTTGATTGGCCTACAAGGTAAAGTTCAGGTGCTCATTTTTGTACATTGAAGTCAAGACATCGAGTGAAAAAAAAACCCCACAAGTTAATTGAGCAGAATTTGTGTCCCCTCATAGTACCTGGAGAAGAATTACAACAACAAAAGTGCTGGTAAGAGTTAATTTTATTCTTGTGCCAGAGGGCTGAGTCTCTGAAACATGTTGTAATGGATGTTTTCTTATTCTGCCTGAGTTCAGCTGCATTTCAATGCAGACAGAATTTCTTTCAGGTGGTTGGGTGCAAAGAATTTAAACAAATTCAGAGGCCTATTGAGAGGGAGAGCATAGCTGTTAAACATACAGCTTGGAGTCATGAGAGCTGACCTGTATGCCTAACTCCTAATTTATTTTCTATACATGACTTTCCTTGGCCTCTGCTATCCTTCAATGCAAAAATTGAGAAGTGCTTTGAACTCCTTGGCTTGACATATACCTGTGTCATCAACAACCTGTGTCTGAGTTTCTTCATTATTGCATGTGCCCTTCTAAGCATGAACAATAATTTAATACTTGTAGAAATTCACGTGTCCATAGCTATATTTTGAAACATGATGATAAACAAAATTTGGGCCTGATTTTTAAGTCTAAGAATAGCCATATAAAAATCTACAGATAATGTTTAATAGGTAGAATTCTCTGATTTGCTTTTCTAAACCGACTCATTTGGGTACATGTAAGTTAGTGATAATTATTCAGATATGAGGCTTTAAATAGATTCCATCCACCAACTGTACTAATACTTTAGATATTTACAATTTCAGTGTTCTCCAACAGTTCATAAGGGCAGCTGATTGTTGCAAACAAAAAGTGCTTTTCCTTAGACTGTCTCAATTAATTCAATGCAGTTTTCAAAAGTAAAATAAAATAGAAACTGGATTTTTGAGGTGGCAGGTTTTTGGACACTCATAGGTATTATCAATGCTCAAAAGGAAGAGCGAAAAATTCAGTAATCTCAAAGCAAAACAGAAAAGAAGCAAAAGCTTCCAGTTGCCTGGAAGTTGTGTAAGACTAGCCCCTTGGCTATCTAAATAGGGTAAAAGACAAGTAATCCATACTTCTCCATGGCTTTATTGCAATTGTCTGTTTTTAATACTTGATTAAAGAGAGAAACAACATTGTTTACCATTCTTATTTGCTCTTCATTTTTCTCTAAATCTGTTGCCTGCAAGGCTATGCTGATAAACCTGCTAATCTTATTACAATTCCTAACAGATCACTCTCCATATTGAAAATCCTTATTAATATGACATGTTAAAAATAGTTACCAAAACAGAGGAGGTTGTATTGTCAATGATGGATGTCCTTTCACTTACATATTTAACTTTTGATCTACCTGAAGAGGGTGAGAAGTCCCTCAGTCTGCATTTAGCTCTGGTTCCTCTGCGAAACTCCAGCTCTTCTTTGCAGCTGGGCTGATCTCTTGGAATCATTTGGGCTCAACATTTCTTGCAAATTAATCCTTTGTGGTGCAGTGTAACAACACCTACATCTGTGGAACTCATCCTGAGGCAGCTTATTCCATCTCTATTTTCTTTGAGCTCATATACATGAAGAAATTTTACCAGTTATGTTTACAAAGTGATGAAAGTACAGCTTTCTTGCAAGACACTCCAATTTATCCATGAAAACGGTTTTACTCAGTTTAATTGAAACACCTTTTCCTGTAACATAAATGAACTGATAAATGCATTTCTGAAATAATCTGATGCAGAGCCAAAAAGTTACATGTGTCAGTTAAGTGTTTCAGTTCACAATCCCATTTTGGGATTCCCCTACTCTACATAAAGCTTGTGGTATCTTTATGAATAAATTTTAGCAATAATACTCAAGCATAGACTTCTAATTTTGCGTGATATTTTAATATTTCTGTATTCTGTAACATAAAATATGTTTACGGTCTACAGCTTAAAATAGCAAGTCTTTAGCTTGTGATTTAACCTGTCAAATATGGTATCAAAAATACTTTCCCCCTTCATGTTCAATGGCAAATACAGGTAATATTTTTAAAGAAAATAGATATGTAGCTACATCATAAGCAGCACCATGAGGGTTATTCAGGACCTTGTCTCTCCATTAATAATGATTTCAAATTTACCAGAATGACTAAGACCTTGCTTAGTCCCTTAAGTCTTCATGATTCCAGAGACAGTCATAAATCTTTTTTCTTTGCAGTGCAGCTTTAGGTTCAATCTGATGCAAAAATTCTGTTGCTATCCAGTCTGACAAAAGCCAAAATCCACACTGTTCTCAAGAGGGCAGTTACTAGAGTAAACAAATAGTTCGAAAATATGGATTACATCCTAGAACCAGGTATGTTAATGAGTCCCACAAAGGGAAAGTATTTGTAAGAAATTCAACAATCATGTAACTGTGCTATATTTCTGGGTCAAAGTTGCAAAATAGACAAAGGGTACTTGAACAAAGTGATTACTTAAATGATGAGGCACTGGAATGGGTTTGCTAGAGAAGTTATAGATGCTCCATCCTTGGAAGTGTTCAAAGCAAGGCTGGATGGGGCTCGGAGCGACATGGTCTAGTAGATGGCCATGGGCGGGGGTCGTGGGAACTAGACCTTTAAAGTCCCTTTCAATCAAAATCATTCCATGATTCTATGATTCTTTGACATAAAATAGGTAATTAAGTAGTCCTCTGTAAGCCAGGGAAAACCCCCTTTATAAAACAATTTCATATTCAAATGGTTTTTCTCTCTTGCTGAGAATGTTAATAACAGAAACTCACAGCTCAGTACTGGGCGCCTCAGCACATGGGTTTTTGATTTTCACATTCAAGCAATTCTTGTGAGGAACCTTATGCATCTGGATAGACTTACTATCTCAAATAAATATGATAATTTTATGTAAAGGCTTATGGAAGAGATTACCAGCGGATGCACATACACTGGTTTCCTCTGAGTCTTAATGCGTACTAGGAGATAAGAAGGCAATATTATAAGAAAAAAATGTTAAATTTCATTGTTTTTGAATGATGTAGTATATTGAAAATGAGAAATTGTTTTTCCCCAATGATACTTGACTATTGAGAAAACTTCAGTTGTATTTTCTGTCTGTTATCTCTGTATGCTCGTGCCTATTGCTGTTTCCAAAAAATATTCCTGTACTGGTACTGTATGGATGTGAGGGGCCAATTTAATCTTGGTTTCTGTCTCACAAGCTCTGGGGCTTTTTGGCTTTGGCTTTTTGAGTCTTGGCTTTTTGCGGCTTTTTTGAGTCAGGGTTTTTTGGGTCTGGGGGTCTTTTTGTGTCTGGTGGCTTTTTGTGTCTTTGGCTCCTGCCTGCTGAAGTTGGCTTCTTGCCCTGGCCCTAGCTTTTTTCTTGTCCTTTTTGCCCTGGCTATAGCCTGCTTTTCAGCTCTTCTGCCCTCGCTGGCCCTTGCTTGTCTTCACTCACTCCACACTCGCCCTCTCACTGGGCACTTGGCAGGACACTGATGTCCGTGTGTAGCCTGTGTCGTGCCCTGCCCCCTTGCCCGTCCCAGCCGCTGCCTGTCCTGCCTCCCTGTGTTCCTGCCCGAGGCCTGCCTGCTCGATCCCTGCATCCCTGCCTGCTCCATCGCCGCATTCCTGCCGGAGCCGCCAGCCTCTCCCATCCAGCTCATGGTCACAATCCCCGCCGTGTCTCTGTCCAAGGTTCTGAACCTCCCGCCTGAGCATCCGCTGACTCGCCCGCCTCTCTGATGCAGCCCCTTAATAAGAACTGAATATGCATATGAAAATGATCAGGATCAGGCCCCCTTTTAACAACGAAAGAGGTGCCTTTTACAGCTATGGAGCTTGTTAAACTGACAGGTGAATTCAGTCACCACCCCCACAAAACCAAAACTGAATATGTTTGGTGTGTTTCCTTAAGCGGCAGAGACCAAATCTTGCTCAGTGAGAGTGAATCAGAGGGTTACTGGGATCCCGGTGTTTTCCTCACCAGAGG
Source organism: Camarhynchus parvulus (assembly GCF_901933205.1). Classification (NCBI taxonomy): domain Eukaryota; kingdom Metazoa; phylum Chordata; class Aves; order Passeriformes; family Thraupidae; genus Camarhynchus; species Camarhynchus parvulus. Next base: position 101,441,202 of record NC_044571.1, read on the forward strand.
AGACTCCTGGATGCTGTGGTCCTTGACCCAGAGGGCAAACTGTGACCTAGTCCCCTTCCAAGAATCCCCCATCTCAGTAGATGCTAGGAGAATGGCTCCTCTAATTCATGGGCTTCCCAACTCTCTAAAATACCAGTCAGTATTCAATTGCATGGAAGGATACAAGCTTTATCACCCTTAGAAAAGGTCACTGCTGCTCAGGAAGGTACTACCTGTTCCCTTGCAGGGAATGCCCTGATGAGGGAGACAAGTTCTGGACCTGGAGAGATGTCACCCAAGAATCAATTAATTTTGAGCAAAATATGGACCCTTAAAAGTAGCTGTGAGCAGATCTGAGACTGTGGGGTGAAGCATACCCATCTCAGCCCCAGTCTGTCATCCTGAATTCCCCCCTGCTCGCCAAACCAATCAGGGTGGATGGGATTGCCTGGCCACAATACAGGCTAATCTGGATGCAGAGTGGGTGGAAGGGAATCCTGAAAAGGGTGATGGATGGTCTCTCCACAGACCTATTGGAAAAGGCCTCGGAGACAGTTTACTAACAGCAGCTGCCAGACTTAAGAAACAATTACTGAAGTGTTTAGTTGACATTGGGGCTCAGATATCAGCCCTGACTAAGCAGGATGCTGCCACTCGTGGAGTTGTCCCATCTAAACGGTCCTTGCTCATAGTAGATGCATTGGGGGTATCACAGTCAGCAGGCTCTGCTGCACTCAGTCTGATACTACCAGGTGAGGAAACAAGAGTCACAGATATCATGGCAGTACAGAAGTTTCCTTTAAGCTTGCAGGGACTGGATGTTTTGAAAGCGAGACCGTGGTTCGACAGCTTGGGGCTACAGTGGTCCTTTGGATCACTAACCACCAAATCTGAGTGTTACAGGCGGCCCCAAAACCTGCCTCTTCAAAACTCACAAATGTTAAACCATATCCATTGCCTTTGGGAGCCCAAGAGGGAGTTATCCCAGTCCTTGGAAGCACATACTCAGGGTTGCCTTGTCACCAGGGAAAATTGCAGGACATGCATTTCAGCCTGTGAAGAATATCTAGTCTGGCTTGAAAGACTCACCCCCTAGAGGATAGGGCAACACTAATCTTTTCCAGCGCTGCAGAATTCCATCTGAGAACAAATAAATCTATGAATGCCAATTCTCCCAAGTCAGAGAAAAGAAAAAGTGAAGGCACATGAAGTTAACAAAAAGGTGACACCAAGGTCAGTGAAGGAGGGACTGAGGCCCAGAGGAAAGAAGGAGAGGAGATGCTGTGGTTTTAGGACTGAAAACCTTTTGCAAGCCAAGGTGAGAATATAATACACCAGACTATTTCCCTGTAATTCATACAGCACATGGGGGGATACAGCGTTCATCCGCAGCTCAGAAGAAAACTGGAGAACATAGATGTTGAAAGAAGTTGTGATCTGACTTGAACAAAGAGAGAGAACCTTTGTTTTCAGAAATAGAAGAAGAGAACCTTTGCTTTTAGAAATAGAAGAAAACTTTTGCTTCTATACTAGAACAGCTCGTCCTTAAAAATTGCATCCCATGAGACAAGTGATCCGCAGGGGCAGTTGTGGAAAGACTGCCAAAATATGGGAGGGACGTCGCAATTGCAGATTTCCAGGTGGGCTGCTATTCATGAAAATTAAAACCACAAGAAAATGTTTCCTGCAGCATGGCAGGAGAGACTCCTATACCTAAGCGAACTGAAGAAGGATTTAATTTTTGGAATTGGCAAACTGACTCAAAATTCCAGGTTTTGTCTCTTTACACTGTTGGTGGGAAGGAGAGAGAGGCTAGGGGGAGAAAAGGTGTTCTAGATGTTTATTTTAGCTCTTATCATTCTCCTTTTAGTTCTGTTATTGAAGGTTTCTTTACACATTATTAAGCTTTGAGACATTTTTACCCCTAAGGCATTTTCTTCTAATCCTTATCTCAACCCTATGAGCTTTAGTTTAACTGTTTTTTTTCCCTTCTCTGCTCCACTTATATCAGAGGAAGATGAATAGATGATTTTTGTGAGTGCACTGGCATCTGGCCAGCGGTCAAACTGCTACACCTGATTTTGTCCTTTTTGTCCTGGCTCCTGCCTTTTGGCTCTCCTGCCCATGCTAGCACTTGGTTGCCCTCTCTCACTCCTCGCTCACCCTCTTGCTTGGGTGCTTGGTGGCACACTGGCTGAAGTCCAAGCCATTTTCTTTCATTCTTTTCTGTCTTGTCTAGTCCTCTTTAGTAGGGTAACACCTTTTTTCTTGTTTTTTTTTTCATTACCAATAAATGGTTCTCATATACAATATTGTCTCATTTGACTTAATTTCATCCTAAACCATCTATTTTTAAAAGAACTACTCTCTCCCCACAGTGGAGAACACAAGTGGGGTTTGTTTTCTTATTATGGTCCTCCCTCCTTGGAATTTATACAGACAGGAAGAAACATATGTTGATTAATTATTCACAGGCATCACATTTAAATTGACTCTCATTTTATGATCATTTGTTTAATGTTGCTGATGAGTGTAGTGGTGTAGTCTCACTCAAAAAAAAACAACAGTAAAATGTTTTCTTGGGGTACAGTAATAATTTGGCAGAGTTCAGTAATTTTTATGGAACTTAACTAAGTTTAACAGTGATTTACAATGGTTCAATAAGTTTGATGTCAAGGCTCATCTTATTAATTAATGTATGGCAGAAAAATATGAGGAAAAACTGAGTTTAGGGTGTTTGATGCAGAGACTGGAGATGCAAAAGATAAGGAAAATCCTCTCATTGAGTAATGGGGTACAGAATGGGTCCCCCTTATTTCCTAAACTTCTTGTGGATCCTAGGTGCAGCCTGGTTCTCTCTTAGTCTCAGACAATAGTTTATGTCTAAAGGAATTATCTGTACAAAGTTTATAATTATTAATATTGAGCAGCTACATGAATTAGTGATGTTTCATTAGTGTTAATCAGCATGTTATCAATTACTTACTGAAGATTTGTCATGAATAAAGGATCTCTCCACCCTGGGCAAGGAAGGATTTCATTGTCTCAGATAAGTGCTCTCAGATCTTGACAGGAGCCTCTGCTCCAGGGGGAGTTACTTGGCAAGCAGTCCAGCTTCAGTTCAGGGAGATTTTAAACTGGGGCCATCCTGATCAGAGCATTTATAGAGTGAAGTGGTTGGTTGCCAGTCAGTAGCATAGACAAGACAGATTTCTTTGTTTTAGCTCTGGTGTCCTGTTCTGTACTTTGTTCCACTTTGATCTAACTTTTCTAGATGTTTTTCTGAGGCACTTTCAGTACCATATCCATGAATCAGGAGCTTTGCTGCTCAGAGAGTCATCATGGGACATGAGACCTGCTGTTCCTCAGTCAGATTCAACCAAACTACAACCTGGGATCAAGTCTACCCATCACATTTACCTATCATGTAAAACCTCTTCAAAACTGGATGTTTTAATGGTGGTTTGTTTTTTTTTTTAATACATTCATTAGTCCAGTTTCCAAATGACTAAAAGCATTTGACATGTGGTATCTGCTGACCCTGTTGCATTCCCATCATGTTTTATTGCAGTCTGAAATGACTGCATATTACAGCTATTGCTTGCAACAAAAAGTTGTAGCACTTGCATTTAAAGTCCTGTCTAACGTGTAAAACTATACATGTCTAATGTATAATTTCATTACTAACATAATATAGTGTGGTGAAAAGGGCAAGGGTTTCGTAGTGGGAGGGATTTCATTCATTCAAATCACTGATTTGGTGTTTAGATTAAACTAAAGTGTTTGGTTCATGCAATCAAATGATATACAACGTTGTTGGGAGTTAAGATTGTATTTTTCCCTTTTGTTTCTTTCTCTCATGGAATTTTGTTCCATTTGTTGCTAGTAAGCAATAACTACAGATACTTAAAAAACCAAAGATGTAACTAGTTGTCACAACATTCCATTGAAAAGGCCCTGGCTAGGAGTGGGTGACAATGCCGGTGATGATGTGAGAAAATAGGGTGAAGGGGCTACCCTGGAGGTTTGGCTGGGTTTTTGGCCAGTCTGGTTTCCAGCTTCAGGGGAAGAAGGAGCTGCTTGATGTGTTTTCCCTGCCACCTGACTGCTCGGAGCTCAGAACCAGCACGTGTGGCACTGAAACATTTTTTCATAGATAAAACTTTCATAGGAAAGTTGCATGTGGTAAGCTCAAGCATCAAATACAGATCAATACATTCTTATCAGTTCTACTGGCCCCTTCTGAAAAGCTATTCATGAAGCCTGTAAATACCAAGTGTCTGAAAATAAATTACAGCTCTGCTATCTCACCAAAATTGAACACAGAACAAAGAGGCTCTTACATGCAAAAGCAAAAGTGAAATTTAGATTGATATGCGAATTGTTTACACCGTATTTTTGCCTTAAAGCTCTTACAGAAGTGTAAGATCAGAGAAAAGAAATCCATTTTCTTTCAAGGACCTTCATGAAATTGTTTAAGTATCACACATTCACAGGCATACAGATTTTCTGTTCATGGTGCCAAATGAATTTAATCTGTTTTTACTTGAGGTCAAAGACATTATTTCTCACTTACTCTCAGAAAGCCACTATGAAAGATTACTGCTAAATGTGTAACACTGAGAAATATATGTGTATTTCACAATTCTATTTTATGTACCTGAAACTTGAGTAATTTTTCAATATCACTATAATCAGAAAGATGTCTGTCTCAATTTCTAATCAGCTCAACAAAACTATGAATTCAAGCATCAAATTTTAAATATAGATTCATATTCTTCATGCATCCTCCTATGTAGCAGAACCTACAAAGGAACTTCCAGACCTAGATTAAAATTCCATCCTGCACGAGAGAATTAAAATCCTTAAAAAAAATTTAGTCTGTTTTAGAGGAGGGAAATTTCTTCCTGAATTAAGATTGGGATATCAGTTTTGTCCTTAGGCACATAAAGAAATTAGATTGAGGAAGAGAAGAGTGTGTGTGGGGGCACTGTAAACAAAAATCTGTTATGGTAGAGCAGTCCAAAAAGAGGTATTTGTTGTTTCTCTCCCTGGACATTTGCTGTTGGAAAAGAAGGAAGTGAGTAAAGAAATCAAAAACTAAAACCCTTACTAAAGTGAGTAAAGAAATCAAAAGCTAAACACCCCATTATAATCTCAATTTTTTTTTCAAGTTATAAAATAATATAAAATATTTTTATAATATACAAAAATTTCTAACATTTTTATAAATTTCTATGTTTGAGAAAGTAAGGGCTTGTATGTCCTTTTCAAGTACAATTCACAGGGTATTAAGATAAACTCTTCTTCATGTGGAAGCCTGAAAAAACGTAAGTTAATCACTATAAAAAATCATAAATTCCTGGTAAATTGTGGATGTGCATTATGGATTGAGAATTGCCCTTTGGCATTTCCAGGAGTTCTGTCTCTTAAATCTTGAATGCTTCCGGTGAGATTGCTCCTTTAGGTGTTTAATGTGTTCTTGTCTTTCACAATTAGATTATGAAAAATTTTGTAGGGCTTTGTAATCTAAGATGTCCTTAAATATTCTCTTTAGAAGAAAAACAAGCCTTAAATTTGCAGTACAGGCCAAATGAAGATTGAGTTCCATCTTGCCCATTTTAAATGCCTCTGATAAAGTTTTGGCATTTTGAAAAACACAAAAACCTGCGACAAAATTCCCCAAAGTTATCAGAAGATGATGAAATATGTAGCAATATCAATAGAACTATTGGAAAAGAATTTCATATCATATGCTGATTTCTCCCCTCTCCCCCTCCAACATAGAAGAAATAAAATTAATCTTGGAAAAAGCTTTTGTCATAAAATTTTAAGGCTAAGCTAGAATTTGATATTTTTACATGGGGAAGAAAACAAAGGGGCATAAAAATGAAACTATGCAACAATTATTCAGAAATGAATGATGAAAATAATAAAATTTGTTAACATGCTAGGAACTGCATCAGAGAGAAAGCCCATTTATTTTTGTATGTTATATCGATTTTCTTCACAACTACCTGGCCTATCAAACTCAATCTCTCAGAAAGTAAAAGGGAATATGATCTAATTTCTTCCTGGAATAAAAAACCCTAATAATTCTCATGTTCTGATTATGTAAGCTGTATTTTGTTCTTTGTGTATTTTATTTTTGCCAGGAAGGATACACAAATAAATTCCAAACTTTCTGGAAATGTACAATTTCAGGTATGGTTTGCAATGACATTCCACGGCTCCTTACCTCCTAAGTTCCTACCTTCATTAAAATCTCTATTCAATAATAAAAACTATTTTTAGTAAATTCTTGAAAATGTCCCCAAATTATAGACTGAATCTTGTCAGGGATTTTTTTTAATAGTAAAAAATAAAATACCTTTATAAAGACACTGCTTCTCTTGTTATTTTATGTCCTTAAGAAAGACAGGCAAAGTTGGGTGGATCACTTATCTTTCAAATGATCAGTTGATTTCAGATAACTAGAGGATTATCAATAAATTTCTTTTTTTAATGGATACATAGATTTTCATTTTGCTTCCATTTTGGAGAACAAAGGCAATCAAATCAACCTTTCTGTTTCAGACCTCCTAAAAGTTAGGCAAATGTATGTGCTTAGCAAAGAAGTGGTGTGAAATCCTTTACATTGTAATAATTCTCTTTTCATTATGCTTTAACACTAGCTGTTATTCCCTGTATTGTCACTTACTTACAGAAGCATAAAAATACTGCATAACATAATAGCAAGTTTATCTTAAATACATTTAAACAGATGAAACACATAATGAAATTGAAGGCAATTTTTTTATGTTATTGCCTTATAACTGAGGAGAAAAAAACCTAAAATAATATCCAATTATACCTAGGGCTTTAAGGATATGTTTCTACTTTTATTACATTATTTAGTTGTCAATTAGATAGTGCTAGGCAGAAAATTCATAGAATGTGAACCCTTTCAAAGCCAAATCAGAACTATGGCTTTTGTGGAATTACTGACAGCAGTGACAGTGCCAGAAAGAGTAGAATAGAAAAAGTAATAAGTGTTGTTGCCTGTGTTTTTGCCTCGCTTGGTTAATCAGTTACCAACTTTGCATACAGAAGCATAGAGCTTTGACCATGACTATTGCACAAAAACCAAATGGAAAGGTTCATAGCTTTGCTTATGCTTTTTTTCCTTACTGTGAGCTGAGAGGAATAAAGATTTCTTAACATTTCTACTCACAGAAAACACATAAAGCAGCTTTTGTTGAAATGTTGTGCCTAATCTCACAAATTGCATATATAAGCCCATTAGCACTGAAAAAACCATGTTTGGTTCTATATCTTACAGACATTATTTTAGGGATGTGTAGCTAATCAAAGGCCTTGCAGAACCTGAAGATCCTCTATTCTCTTTGTATTCTGCCTTTTTTATAGGTAAGTTTAATAACATGTTCAGGCAACAAATAAATACAGGAAAGTTTATTTTCACTGAAGTCAGCCATCAGAATTAAGGCAAATCCATTTCCATTTCATATAAAAATACTTTTTCCTTCACTTGTAGATCACATTTATTATGAGAAATGAATAGCTTTAAGAGTGGAATTATGCATTTGAAAATAGGAGTGTAATTTGAGGTTAGTTATGTTCTATTTCTTCCTAATGCGAAAGGCAGAAAGCATGATTTTGTTGTTCTTAAGGAAAATGGATGACCAAGAAAGATTTTGTGTTTAGAGACATTTCCTGTCGAGAGACCAAAACTGTTCCTTGTGAGGCTATGTTATTCATAAGAAATGGAACCAAATATATAAATATATTACATTTTTCCATCTTTGAGAACATCTGTGACAGATGTTATTAAATTGTAGCATACACGGAAGTGTATCATTTTATGTCATAAATGTGTCATATTTAATTCCAAGGAAGTGACCTCAAAATAATCTTTTGTAACCATTCATTAATAGTTCACGTCTCTCAAAGCTGAAATTGATAGGTTCCATCCTAGGTTGTTGCTTCTGTTCTCTGACTGAGGAGGTCTGGGAATTCTGTTAGAGAGACTACAATATGAAGGAAACTTTGGTTACCATGGTTACTAATAAATGTTTCTTCCAATTTCTGTTCCTGCACACAGTTTTGTCCATAAAGCACAAGCAGTCCTGTCGACCTGATTTTTTAAGATTTTCTAAGCCTTCTGATGTTTACATACTTGTAGCAAACTCTCACACACTTTCTGTAATTAACTTACTGTTTTGCATTCTTTTATGGAGGAGGAGAAATTTGATGGACTGTTGGTTTGTCCAGTGTCATTGGAGAGGTGGCACTTTCACCCTCCAATCCACTGTCACTTTTGGAAAACCATAAATGTTGTAGTCAGAAAATAAACTTTCCCTTTTCTTCACCTTGAGAGCAGGGGTGTGCACTTGTGTTGTGTCGTGTCCTATAGTGACACAGTCCCATGTTTATGAAGATTGATTTCAGGAAGAATGTGGTCAAATTTTCTGTTATCAGTGTTATAAAGATTTGTGAACTATATTTTTTCCATATAATTTGATCATATGTGGTCAGTGAAATATGGTGGCAAATATTCTAAAGATCTAATTATTTTACTGTATACATGACACTAAAACTATAAGACATAAGGAAAATTTAAGAATTAGTCTCACTGTCATTCTTATGGCATGAACAACTGTTGTTTAAATATTTTCAGGTGAAAGAAAACTGAAAGTGTAAATTTAATAAATTTCCATTATTTTATAAGTAACATTAAATTGCTTATATATACCATTTCATCAATTGCTTATATATATAATAAAATTGCCCAATCTGTCATATATAAAATAATGGAAAATTATTAAAATTAATGGAATTAATGCATGGATTTTAATGCTGTTTTATGAAATTAACAGGGAAGGAAACAAATGCAATAAATGTGCATATGATTTCAAGTTTCTAGCAATAATTGATTACATAGTATTTGTAACCCATAAAGCTTTCAAGTGCTGCACAATGAGAAAATTCACATTTTTAGCTTTACAGTGGAGAAGAACAGGGAGATTGTCAGCAATTTGCTCTAAATTACACATGCAATTGAAAGCACAGATATGAATAGAGCTTAGATGTTCAGAAGAGTAATCCACTGGCCAAGATAGCATTAACATTCTTTATTATGTACCTGGAGGCATCAGCTGATAAATCTTTCCAATGACAGAGTAATAAGTGGGAACCCAGATGGTAGTAGTCTTTTTCATTCTTATCACTTCTATTGCTTTTATCACTTTAAGGCTGCTTTCCTCGAGGGTGAGAGTCATCAGATCCAAAGACCTGATAACCTGAGAAACAAGGGGTGTTGGTGGGGAGGACATATTACCTCTGGAAATTTTGTGATTGTAATGGAGGAAGTTGCAAAGCCCAATTTAGTGGTGTCTGGCTACTGGGCTTTTTTGGATTTTGAGGCGTGGGAGTTATGTCGACATGTTCATACCAAAGAACTTCTGTTACATTTCATCGGTCTCCTTCAATTTGCAAGTCTTTGTACACTGTCTCAAAGAAAGGGAATAAACTAAAGGTTGAATGCTTTGGAGCAGATAGAAAACAGAGATAGAAACAAATATGGGGAAATAGAGGGACAGTTAAAGAATACGAGTTATTCGCGCTAAGTATTCTGCTTTCCTAAACATGTTAGCTACTAAGAATATTACAGAAGATTTTACAAGATCTGAAATAGCACTCCTAGCTCCTCAGACAGAAAACAAGTAAGATATTTGGTACAAAACAACACATTACTAATTGCTAAACCAAGTTACTACTTTATATTTTTGACCTTTCAGACCTTTTTTGGTTTTTAAATTACTGAGCGAAATATAATTTTAATGTACACTTCTGATTCTGTGATGCAAGGTCACAGATATTGCCTCCTCGTTTGGAGATGGGAATATTTTGAATTTGACTTAGGAGATAGTACATATCACATGCAGAAAATATTTTTCTGAAACAAATATGCCTGAAGGACAAGAAGTAATCATCAAAAAAAGCATTTAGATTCCTCCAGGAGGGTATTGATATGTCTAATGATCTCATGCTACTTAACTTCTAATTTGTTCCATTTTCTACCAAATTAAAATAACTTGTAACCTCTCCTGATATAGAATATATATTTCTTCTGGTAAAAGACAGATAGTAATAATTGATAGAGTTTATTGAATAGAACAAAAAGACATACGTAGGAACTTCTGCCTATGCTAAATTAGAAATGGATAGTACTTTAAAAAATGCAATGATCAAAAAACCCTACATTGATGGTATTTAGAGTGCAGAGCGCTAAATGTTCCTGCTCAGTTTATTCCCTTTCTAATAAATAAAATCTACTAAACAAAGAGATTTGAACTAAAAAAAGTGAAGTTACCAAAAACCAAAACACATTCACTTGACTTTTCTGGCTTTGCTCTAAAGGATAAACTTGCACTTTAAATTACCCATATTACAAGAAATGTAAACAGAGTAAATTACTAGAAATAGTCACTCAATAAACATCAGTACAGTCACTTAAATCAAGGATTTAATGTTTTGTCTCTCCAAGCTGGTGAGAGTTAAAAAATTGCTACCTCTCTCAGTGCTTGCTAATTACATAAAAAATTGCAAAAATTAGAATAATATTGTGAACTATGAGGTTTTTTAAAATGGATTAGCTCATGAGGCATGAAGTAAAAGGAATGAGATGCACACACCAAATGTTTAAGTTACAGTAATAGGTCTGTGATCTCTATCTAAACTCACAGGATCAGAAATGCTCACACCCTTGCCAGTGGTAACTAATGCATTACTTCTGAGAATGTATTACCACATCCAGGACCATAATGGTTTTGTGCAATTTGCTTATTAGGGAACATTGGGAATTACTCTAAGAGAAGCATTTTAGTTAAGGAAAAACACTGAATGCTTTTGGTTACTTTTTTGCTTTGTTTCTCTCCTTTTCTCCTAATTTTCTTCTGCAAGTTGAAAGAGTAATGAGTGCAAAACCAAACAAACCTTGGATCATGATTTTCCGTCTTATAACAAGCCTGCCAAAATAATTTTGTAGCTTTGTAGTAAACAAAAATTCAGTGCTTCCCAGTTATTGAAAGAGTAAGATTTAGACCATTAAAACAGAACTTTGTGGATTTATCATTTCCCACGGGGTGCATTAGATATTCCTTTGCTAATGCATTAATCATGTCCCTGGCCGCTGGCATTATTAAATCCTTTTCCATTGTCCCTTATCACTCAGCTTTTCTGTGGGGAGGTATACATTCTAAAATTTACACCCTAATGACAAGTCATCTGCCTTGAAACCACTCCATGTATACTCTGAGACATCAGCAATTAAACATGAATGATAAGACTGTGTGCCACTGAGACAGAGATAACTGAATTACTTTTTTAAAAGAGGACACTTAGAGAATCCAAGGTTTATGGCAAGTACCTGTGGGCCAGAAAACTCCATTTACACAAAACAGGTATATAATATTTTCTGTATGATACTTGGTGTTTTCCTGAAGACTCCTGAGACCTGGAATTCCTTTTTTTTTCTGACAGACTATGTCCAAAGTTTATTCAAGAGAAACTCTGTGGCTCATAATCTTATTCCCTAAAAGCCACCATTATTCAGCCCTTAAAAATGTTGAGGGCTGAATTTGACTTTTCACTTTTGTCTGTGTTTTGAGTTTGACAATGCCATAGTACAAGCTGGTTTGTACTGGGCAATTAATTCGGCTAGAAACCCAGTTCAGTTCCACAAACAAGTCCCTAGTTGAGCGATGATAGCATGAATTTGAGTACATACAGGGACTTCACCCAGTCACATTCCACCCTAAGCTGCAGACATCTCACTTTTACAAGAAATGGGAGGCGTTTAAGCCAGACCAACGTGCTGTCTGGACCAGGAGTTTCAAGATCCTCCTATTTAGGGAAGCTGTGGACAATAAAACAGGCTGCTGTCACATGAGAATCCTGGGGGTGTGTTGTCTCTGTCTCCAATCACCAACTCCATCTAACAGACTGTCTCCAACCACCAACTCCAGGTATTCTGGAGAAGTTTGGAAAGGTATGGACTGATATTTAGGAGATGGAAAGTGAAATGAGGTTTCCACAGTCATGGCGGGTCTGGTCTTAGGTAGATGTTTTTATAATTTCCAGTTAAAGGAATAAATAGAGTTACATGTGTCTGACTTCCATTTCTATAGCTGGAAATATTTTCTCCATCAGTCCGCAGAACACCACAGATACTTGGGATTCCAATTAAAAAATTCTGGATTTGGCAATTCCATTTCCAGCAATCTGATGGTTATAGATGATAAGATGACCGGGTCCACTGCCTCTTTAGAGGAGTACAATATAAAGTACACCACTGGGGCCTAAAGACTAGAAGTCTTACAAAATAATGTTAAGCTTCATATTAACTCAGTAGAAGATTTGCAAATATTGTCAAAGCTTTGTCAAGTTACAAGGATCTAATCTAGCATATGCAATTGCCTAAAATCTGTTTCATTTTGGTTTTTTTTTTAATTCTAGAAAGATAGAGAACAGAGATGTGGAAAGGAGATAAGTAAAATAAAGTTAGACAATACAAATTAGAAGCTAAAAAGACACAGATTTGAATATATATATAGATCCATCAGTGAAAAAGTACCATGGAGTTTCAGTCCTATATTTTCTTCAGATTTTCTGAGAGGTTTTGCAGTGATTTTTGAGTGTTTTGGTCCGCTTTCCCTTGGAGGGCTATTGAAAGACTGGTGGCACCTAAGTGATAAATGCAGACAAGCCATGTTTGAGGAAAGCTGATAGAAAGGTACGAGGGGAAAGTAATCATTCAGAGAATGGATGTTGAGGGACAGAATGCATTGCAGACAAAGTATGACAGATGCTATATATCATGGCCAAAAAGTTGAGAAATGAGAAAGGATTGAAGAAATAGATACCAAATTAGGTAATTATTTATGCAAAATAGCAGTGTAATTAACTTTAAAATGGTGATTAAAAAAAAGACTCAATAAAACAATAGATTAATTAAATATCACGTAATCTAAGACAAGGTAAAAAATAGGCAATTCAGAGTGCATAAATCACAGAATATATTAGCTAATTAGTTTGGTAGTAGACACACCAAGTGAATGATCAATAAATTAATCTATTCATTAAGCAATAAGTTAGTTAGAGATCCATGTAATTAAACAACCAGAAAATACTGAGTTCAAAGAAAAATATCTCAAGAAGTCAGATGACTAGAAGCAGGTGAGAAAAGGGAGAGCTGGAATGCCAAGAGCAGACGAGCAGACCAAGCCATGGAGGAGAGGAAGGGCAGTGTTGAAGAGGTGTGGGAGGCTTGGACAGGATGGCATCTCCAGCAAACACCCAGGTAAGATCTTTCCTCTTGAAAAACATTGTGGCTGATGTGGTTGCTGACATTAACAGGTCACGTTTAGAAATAAGAAGACATATTCTTATTTTTAGGATAACTGTGGGTGCTTATAGCAATTTCCAAACTTTTGAGATCTCATAGTAATGCTACGCACTTGGGGGGCAGTTTAATAATACATGGTATTGCCAGAAAGCAGAGAGAACTTGCTTTGGAGGGATGAAAAATGACTTCACTACTGCAATATGATGTTCTGTAGCATTTCATTTTAAATGTGGAAGACATTTCTAGGGTTTTGTTCCAATGCTAATATCTCTGCAAAATTACATATTCTATTTTGTATTCCAATCAAGTAAGGAGAACTTGATATGTCTTGTCCTTTCTTGAACATTTAACTTTCATGCACCACTGCTTTTCACATTGTGCCTTTAAAATTTCTTCAAATGTACACAGAGATCTAATTCCAAGCACTGAAGGCATGTGCTGACTGACTTATAATTTAACCACTCTAAATCATGTTACTTAGAATAAACAATTTTTTCTGAAGAAAAACAAAATTCAAATATATTTGCTTTTACAGTTCAGTTGCTTGATCACACTAAGCAACAAAAAGCCTGGTAAACTGCTCAATAATGCCTGTAGGGATAGTAACAGTTTTAAAAGACAAAGTATTCAGAATAGTTATTTCTCCTTTCTCCTTCAGATTTTGGTTTTGTTTGTGTTTCTGTTTGGTTGGTTGGTTTGGTTTGGGTTTTTGTTTTTTGTGGGTTTTTCTTGTTTTTTTTTTTTTAATGAATTCTTAACATCAAATAAAGATGCAGCTTTAAAGGAATAAAGAACCTGGTATATTAGAAAAGCTTCAGTATCAAATAACAGGAACTTTCTCAGCTAAACACATCTCTATTTCATCATATAAATTTGTACTGGTAGGTCTCTTAAGAACACTGAAGGGCAAAGCCTATAGTAGGAATGAGGCAGTTAATGGCAAAGTCCCTCAGCTTTGAGACATTCTACCATGGGTGCTCTCATGTCCCATCTGTCTACTCTGTTCCTTCTAAAAAAGCAGCCCTATAACTTTTGTACAGATAAGGAAGTTTGAATAACCACTGTGCATTTATTTTCTTTTTTTTTGGTCTAGTCTGTATAAATCTCATACTGGTAGTTTATTTTGTGAAGTAGAACAGCTGAAAGGGATGACTGCTTTTTTGAAAGAGAGCAACATATAAGGATGCTACATAATCTTCAAAATAAAAATGCACACTTTTATATTATCTAGACAAGTCTATTATTTGGTTTAATGGCTTAAAATGATTAAAGAGTTTTTCAAGGCATTCTTGGGAAGTAAAATGTTTTGGTCTTCTGGACAGAAGGCCATAGGATAGCCTGCTCCACTTTATAGTACAATAAAGCGTAGGAGTAGAAGATAACAATAAATGGCTAAATTACTTACTGTGATTCCATATGGCCATCTCATAATCTGTTTTGTATGCAATAAATGAAATGTTTGTCAGTTGCTGTGCATGTTGCCTTTGACTGAGAAAAGAGAAGACATTAGAAGACATTCTTCTGAATAAGGTAAAAAGTACACTTATTTCCTTTTTTCTTCTGCTTGTCACTTCTATTTTTATGTGATTAAAAAATTTCTAATTTTTTTCACAGAAACAGTTTACTAGGAGAAGGCAGGTTTATAATTGGGAAATTTCATAGTTAGCATAATAAAGCCTCTAATTGCAATAAAATAGAATAGTAATTTATAAAAGCACTTTACCACTTTAGACTTAGTAAAAGCACTAATAATTCCATCTGTATAGCTTCTTAAAAACTTAACTCTGGTAGCTGGGGTACTGTTAGGGGCAAGAAGTGGTAACAATTCTGGTCACACTTCACAAAAAAACCCCAAACAAACCCTTTTACGAATAGATTATTCAGAAGACATTTAAGAGTAAGAAACACCAAAACCTAATCACCAGTCAGTGAAACTGTACTCTGTTTTTGTGTCAGAAACAGAAAAAAGTTATGAATAACTATGGTAGAAATGCACATTTTGCCCATTATATTAAAAAAGTTCTTAACTAATTTTTTGACTGATACAATGCCAGCAGTGTATAAACATGTGGGTTTGAGTTTAGTTAAAAACAAACAAACAAGTAACACAATGTTGCTTTCTAAATAAATGTCTACTTCTACCACTGACTCTGATCTTTCTTTCTGGAGCAAAGTTTCTGTAAGATTTGCAGATAAGCAACTGTAGTCCTTTCATTTCGCTTTAGATGTAAGTAAGAAATGAAATTTAATCAGCTCATGCTGATTGAAGTTTGAATTTTTATAGTAAGGTGCCAGATGACCATGCTGATTCTCCTACGTCTGTCAACAGCTTTTTGGTGTTCATTAACCAGGAGCTCTTGTTGAGCTAACTTTCGCCTCTGAAGGGGGTGAGCTGACGCTGGCTAGCATGTCACAGCTTTTTCTTCTATGGAGCTCAGATGGCAAAAATATTCAGTCATGCTCTCGCACTCAAGGATTTCAGCTCCTTGTCTTCTGCGCCTTCTTTGAGAGAAGAGAGGGTTTAGGCCAGTTGAGGGCCACTCATCAGCCCACAAACTGTGCATCAGTAATGTCTGGAGAGCACACCTGTATCCAGTAGATTCTTTAAAATGCAGAGTGTTTGTATTCTGCCCGCATGTCATGAACGTGTGAGGGAGACAGAGCACAGAGCATGAAAAGATCACTTTTTCAGGGCAGGATAAACTATGTCTGTCACTGTAGGACACGAAATGACATGCGCACACTGCTGTTCTCAAGGTAAAAAAGGGAAGTTTATTTTCTGACTCCAACATTTCTAGATTTCCAAAAGTGACAGTGGATTGAAGGGTGAAAGTGCCACCTCTCCAATGACACTGGACAAACCAACAAACCGTCAAATTTCTCTTCCTCCATAAAAGAATGCAAAACAATAAGTTATTTACAGAAAGTGTGTGAGAAAGTTCATTACAAGAATGTAAACATCAGAAGGCTTAGAAAATCTTAAAAAATCAGGGCGACAAATGTCTTTGAGTTTGTTTGAACTGGAGCCATCTTGATGAGAACTGCTAAACGAAATGTTGAAAGTGAAAACTCCTTCCAAATGCTCCTTGATAAAATCACATTGTTTGGTCTTTGTACCATCATGCATTTCCAAGGGTAACATTTGTTTCTGTTCTTGTCTGTGATCTTTAGCACCTCAGTTAATCTTTTATGACTTGTGCAAGTGACTGCTGTTCAATGTTAATATCTGCATGAGAAAGCACACACCAAAGGAACATGACCAAGCCATTGTGGAGACCCTGGGGGGCATTCCCTCGTCAAGGGAGACACAAGACAATTCCCTCCAAAAGCTGTTGAGACCCCACTGGCTCCTTCCCCTGTTCCTATGTCCCTGAGCCACTCCTTCCATATTCCCTGATTGTCCCTTATCTTTGTACTGCCCTGAGACCAAGGTTATCCCCGGGTCCCTTGGGAGAGAGAAACCTGCACCCTTCATGTGTGTGTGTCTGGGACTCTGAACATCTTACCAGGTGGCTGAATTAAACCTCTGTGGATATTATGCAAAGGCCTTTTTTACTTCCTTACCCTGGACTTAACTAGCAGCAGTTCAGGCTGCAACAAGCCATAAATACTTATGTGAGAATGGATGTGTGAGGGATGTGTGTTTGTGATAAGAGCAGAAACATCCTGCTCTGCCATTTTTTTTGCAGGTTGGTTAGTGTCCTGGCTGTCTGCACAGTTTTGATCCTAAATTTTAAACAGCAAAACATAAAAAAAGTCTTGTGCTCAAAAAAGTGATTCTGTTGCACTATAATAGGGTCCATGTTTTCACTCGCTACAACTCTTTGTAGATCTTTCACTAGAGGTATCCAGACTTGTCATTGGTTATATAAAATTCATTTTGTCTCTAGGTGTGTTTCAAAGACAGTTTGAAATACCCTTTTTCTACAGGGGTTTTCTTTTTTCTTCAAATATTTTTATGGAAAAAAAAATGGATTTATGAATCTGGAAATAATTTATGTTGGAACAAAGCAGCCAATCAGACATAGATTCTGTCATGCATTATTCCCAAATGAACTAGGATAACTAGCTAACCTTGCTGGAAACCTGTCTTTATTTTCTTTAGCCACAGAGTATATAAAATCCTCCCACATATGTAGAAACTTTAGGAATCTGTCATATAATTATTTATTTGTAAAATCTGGACACATCCCCATACAATTATTTCTTTGTCTTTAGTTTTCAATCCCATGTTTACTGAATGATGATGAATGCCATGAGACATATTTCAGAGAATTTCAGAGAATTCAAAGCTAGAATTACAGTTTTTAAATTGTAGATCTGAAAAGCTTTAAGAAACAAAACACACCACATAAAGTGAATCATCTGTGGTTTGCATCAACAAGACCTAGCAGATGCAATATGTAAACTACCTTATGAAAATGTAAGAGTGTGTTGCAGGTGCTCCCTTGGCATATTATTGGTTTTGTTTTTTTTATTTTAATAACGTTCTGCTGAAAGATATAATGGACACTGACACAGTGTCTCCTATTTCTTCCATTCCACTAGATATTGAGGGAATGTAAAGACCAGAGGCAAACCATTTCACATCCTCCTTTTCTGCCTTTCAGAACTGTTTTCCTCTAAACTTCATAAACACAAATCAATGCAAAGGTTTCATGTGGAAATCTGCTAAAATCTTTGCACATTTGAAAAGTGAGATAGAAATGCAGACAGCCTGATTTATTTTTCATAGATTGTGGGATAAATGCACTGTCATTAGAAATATATATATTTCTGTGGAAGAACAGTTTTTCAAAAAAATATATTTACTAGGCAGTTCTGTTTCAAATATTGTATGGTCTGAAGATGTTGTTCCATTCTGGTTTTGGTTAACTTAAGGGCAGCTGGATTTTATATTTCTGAGGATAGTTTTGGTAGTTGCTTTTTTATCCAGTAAGTATAAGGCAAGTTCATATTTGTGAATATAAACCTCCCATCTTCCATGCATGAATCACTGCCTACAGTCAGCAACACAAACCTACATAAAACCTGTGTTGTGTAAATTACTGTCATTCAGGAATCTCTCTCCATTTAACAAAGAAATAGTTAGCTTTGGTGTGTTTTCTATCTATATTATAGTAAAGGAGAAACTTTTCTTTCATGATGCCACAATGAATGAGCAATTGCCCTAAAATAGGAAACAGTCTAAATGATTACTAAAATTGGTGCCAAGTTATGTAGAGCAGAGAGAGCTTCAAAAGATTGTAAGAAAATAATCAATAGTCCCCCTGAAAGAATGGAATGACACAATGTCATTTCAGGTTGTTTTTTTTTGTTTGTTTTTTTTTTGTTTTTCTTCCTTCCATGCAAAATAAATATGTTTCAAAAATAGGAAGAAAACCTGTATTTATGTAAGAGGGTACTCCTGCTTTTGTCACTCCCATTTAAAGGATATTAAAATCCTTTAAAGGGTTTTTGAAAAGATAAACATTTGCCCTTTAAATTATTACCCTTTGTAGTACTGATATTTCTACTACAGGTAGGACTGTGTTACTAACAATATGTAAAGTAGAGATTAATTTCCATTCAAAATAGAGAGTCACAGAATCATAGAATGGTTTGGGTTTGAGATGACCTTAAAGATCATCTAAATCCAACCCCATTGTCATGGACATGGACACCTTTCATCCAACCAACCTCCATCCAACCTTGACTTGAACATTTCAAGGAATGGGGCATCCACAACTTCCCTGGGCCACCTGTGCCAGCTCCTCACCACTCTCACAGGGAAGAATTTCTTCCCAATACCCAAACAAAACCTACTCTTTCAGTTTGAAGCCCATCCCCCTTGTTCTGTCACTCCAGACCCTTTAAAATAGTCTCTCTCTCCATCTTTCCTGTAGACTTCCTCCACGTACATGTCATCCCAAAGCCTTCTCTTCTCCAGGCGGAACAATCCCAGTTCTCTCAGCCTTTCCTCC
This sequence comes from Camarhynchus parvulus, assembly GCF_901933205.1. Taxonomy (NCBI): domain Eukaryota; kingdom Metazoa; phylum Chordata; class Aves; order Passeriformes; family Thraupidae; genus Camarhynchus; species Camarhynchus parvulus. The sequence goes on from NC_044571.1 coordinate 101,460,549, forward strand.
CAACAGAGCTGCTCCATCCCTCTGATCCCCTTGGTGCCTCCTCTGGCCTGGCTCCAGCAGGTCCCTGTCCTTGCTGTGCTGGGAGCCCAGAGCTGGATGCAGCCCTGCAGGTGGGCTCTCAGCAGAGGGGGCAGAGGGGCAGAATCCCCTCCCTGCCCTGCTGCCCATGGGGCTTTGGATGCAGTCTGGAACATGACTGGCTTTGATAAATGATTTGTTATCGATCACAAGAAAAAGAAATTTAGGCTGAAATGCTACAGCCATTTGGTTTCAAGACTACCATAAAAATTGCTGGCATGAATGGGGAGTAGACAAAAGTAGACAAAACTACCTTGCCTTGTCTGACAAAAAAAAAAGGCTGAATGGAATATGACTGATCTATGTGGATGTATTTTTATGGCAAATGTTTGAAGAAAAGAAAACTCAGAGGCACAACTGCAAATGAGAGAAGCTTTTCAGTGAATAAATTTAGTTTGGAAAGTAAAGAAAATTTCTATCAATCAGTGAAGTGAGGATCTGGAACGGCCTAGAGAAACTCAAACAAGGGTCAGCAGCCAGAAAAATACCTGTTTTAAGAAAGAGCTCCATATATTCTGTAGGTGGCTGTGTGACCCGTTTATGCATAACAAGGGTGCTCAATTCAGTGACTCAAAACATTTTGTCTCATGTGGAGGTTATTAGTCATGTAACAGCTGACCTTTTGTTTTTCAAAGACCCCCTACAAACGCATTATCTAAGTCCCCAATTCAGTGGAAAGAGAGAATTTCGGACTGAAATGATGCAGAAAAACTGGATAGAATTTTAGATGGCTTTTATACAAGGTACCATCTTTAATGTATGGGGTTTTTTAAGAGTACTTTTCTAGTCTTGCAGAACATGTACTTTTTAAGTCACAGAGGTCACTTTCAAAATATGTTTAGGACTGTTTGTTAATTTGCATTTCAAATCTGCTGCATCTTTTATCAATATATGACACTTCTACTTTCAAGGGTTTTAAAAAAACCCAAACTAGGTACTATATTATCTTAAAATAAAAATGGCAGTTAAATTTAGAATGGAAAGGTACACAGTTTTCCGACTTATTTCTTTTCTTGGTATGTAATAATGTTGAGATTAATTTCACCCAAAAGTTTTCAATGGAAAATTTTCAAAATGTTATTTGCTAATGACCTTTCACTATCATGCAGAAAGTTAATCTGAATCACAGCAACAAACAGCAATAAGTTGCAATGAAACTTGCAAATACATTTGATACTCATTTAAAGAATAAAAATGAGCATATTACATAAAATTTAAGATTATTTTTCAGGACCAGTATTATATTTGTTCTCTTTGATTCAAGCTTGCATGTTTTCTTTTTGACCCATTAAGCAAAAACTAATAAAGTTAAAGAAAATTTTAAAAAGAGTTAAAAAATTAATTTTCTTTGAATTATAAGACAAGACATATAACTGGTCTCAACTAAGTGTTCACAGCTGGGAGCTTTGTAACTCAAACTTTCAGTAGTGAAGAAGCATTTTAAATATTCAGACTGGTAAGGTAAAGGAATAAGCCAAGACTGCAGAGACTGTTTTAGGATAGTGGTTATGGTCAATAAGCTGACTCCCAGCCGTAATTTACTGTCTTGAGAGTACAAGGGACACCCTTTCCTCTTTTTATTTTCCTGTAATCTGAGCAGAAACAAAATGAACTTATCAAAAATGTCTTAATATTAAAATTTAAATTTTCTGTTTCTCTATATGTCTATAAAAAATATAGACTTCTGTTATTCTTGTTTTGCTTTAAATGAGCTGATAACTAATTTTTGGGGTCAATTCATACTTTCCTCCTTTCAAAACTGATGGCAGCGACCTGAAGTCTCCATAAACTCAGAAAGAACAAAGACTTTAGTTTCTGATAAGTCTTTGCTCAAATCCTGCAGATATTATTTGTGCAGATTTTATAACCGGCATTCTTTATGTGTTTTTATGTGTATATGAGCCACAATGAACCCTGTGGTAAAGTATCAGGTGTAGAGTGTTTTACATCAGTGCTCTTCTGTTACCTTCAATAAGTCATTCAGTTGCTGTTTTCTGAATTGGTCAATTGACTTTTATTGATGTAACAACCTGCTCAAAGAAAAACCAGCAAAACTTTCTTCTCCTAAGTTTTCCCATTTATGTCTCTCTCCACACCTACTATCTTCAGTTTTTTACAGGTCAGGCATTGTCAGTCAAGAGAATAATTATGAACCTTTTCTCATGGTCCACAGAAGTAATAGATTTATTCTGGGGCTACTGTAGCTCCAGTATGACTGTTTGTCCTTTGGCCACATGCATGACTTTGATCAGCTCTTGGAATTAGTCACAGAAAGGAGATCTTGCTGTAAAGAGCAAATAGACAACTTTTGACCTTGAAAATCAACTTGCAAGTCTTTTTATGGCTTGTAGAGTTGTACTTCTTCAGAGGAATCAAAATGGTAGTGGTAATTTCCTTAATTCTTGCCATGCTCTTTCCACTCTATTTCTAGCTAATTTGTGTTAGGGTAAGGGTTTCTTTTGTTTAGTTTTATTTTCTTTATTAAAGACATAATGCAGGTTTTAAAAAGACTTATTAAAAGTGTATTTTAACTGAAATATTTTGATGGTTTTAATACACAAAAATGGTAAGTCTGTATTTGAAATATAAATCTTTGCCATCTTCACTGATATGTTCCTAGTACTTTGTGCTACTCTTGAGAAACACAAAGTAACAACCTAAGTTATTTTAATAATAGCATATACTTTTAGGACAACACAGAAGTTTTACAAATTTGAGTTCCTAATAGCTGCAGTTAATGGTGTTTAAATTGAGTAAATTGGTGCAACAGATTATTTTTGAAAATCAGTTGTTGGTGTCCTGTGGTTGTTTTTCTCCTCCTTCTACTTTTCATAATCATCTGTTGCTGGAGGTTAACGCAGCTTCATTTTTGGTTTGCTGCTCTCTCCAGCTGCACTTAATGGTTGCATCACTAATCTGCACATAAGTACTGTGCTATCCCACTTCTGCAGCATAAGTTAGGAAACTGTACATCTAACAAACTCAGTCAATGCCACCAAAGAGACAGTGTCTCTTGTCCTTGGTCTTCGTGTCACTTTAAGGTGTCCATTTGTCTGGAGTGAATCTGATAATTTTCTCACAGAATTTATTGAAAAGAAAATTTGGCATTATCTTAATTTCAAACCCTCCCAGATCCTCCATGACTCTTTAACAAAGACACATCATCTCTGGAAATCCTCCATCAGCAAGAAATATTGTCTCAGCATTTTGTGTGACAACTAAGAAATCTGGAGCTCATTGTTTCCTCCTTTGCTCTGTACACTCGTGCAGTGACCATGCTCCATCAAGCATACAAAGCTTCTTCATTTTCATTAATATAGCTGTTTATGCACAGTTTACTGGAATTCATAAAGCAAATTCCCTCTCCTGCAGTAGTTTTTCATCATCCAGTCCTGTTTTCCTTACCTTTAATTATTAATTATCCACCAGAATTTGTTCTTGGAGGGTAGAGATTGTAACAGAGCTGTGTCCACTTAGTTTAATACAATAAAGCATTATATTTTATGGAGAAATCAGGGATACAGGACAGTAGGATAAAACATATATCCTATAAAATGTGGGTTAACAGTTTTGGCCACAACAAAGATTGTTTCTGTAAAAAGTCTCTACAGTCATGTCTGGTGGAAAGAAAAAAAAAAAAGGAGAATTATATTGATTTCAACTGCAGTATCAACAGCAGTTACTATTTTAAAAGTACATGACAGGCATGTCCTGGATTCTTAGAAATGTAATTTCATTCTCTTATATCTTGAATACACCTCTGTGAGGCCATGTCTGTTTTGGCTGTATCTTCTATGATGCAAACCAAAGTTCCCTGAAAGTGGTATGTCTAATGGTAGTACTTAGACAAACTAGACTAGACTAGAATTGAATGGAATATTTTCAGCTGGAAGGGACCTTGATCGTCTTGAAGGGAAAATGGTCAACTATTCTAGCTGCCAATTTAGCTTTCATTCCATCTTATTTTGTAGCAAGTTGGAGTTTTTTTAATGCATCTATCTATCTGTCTATATCTATCTATCTATCTATCTATCTATCTATCTATCTATCTATCTATCTATCTATCTATCTATCTGCCTATCCAAAATTATTTATTATATGTATATATTGTGGAATGGCGTCCTTGTTTGTTTAAACATCTAGGCTTGTGCCCAAATTTGGTTGATTTTGCATTAAGAATATGAGATGAAAATGTAAAAAGGGAGTAAAATACTTATTGTTCATGCATGGATGAACGAGCTACATATGACCATGGTGGATGGATGGTAGATATGAACAAATAGACAGCAGTGCTCAGAAGTGTTATTAAATAACTTGAGTGAGCAAACCCATATCCAGACTCTCCCAGAAATGTATGAAACCCTGAGACAACCCTGGTACCCATGCAAGGTTGTGGTTTCCTATATATGGCTTCCAGAATGTAGAAATCAGATGGTAGCTACAAGAACATTGATTTGGCCTCTACATATGTTATGTCCATAATGGTTGTGTTATTAAATTCTATTTCATTATCTCAAAATTGGTTAAAGACATACCTTATGAGTATATTTGTATTATTTGGTAAAATTCCTTGCATAAAAGTAGATTCTCAAAAATATTTGAAGAATTTTTCCCCCTCAACACCCAGATTCAGAAGAAAACACTGTAAACCTGTAAGTCATCAATCTTATGAATACAGATTTTTCTCTGGAGGGATAAAAGTGTCTTAATAAATTGCAAATGCATGCAGTTAAGTTAAATAAAATATTTCCGGTGTGCAGTAATTTGGCTCTAAACAGAACCACATTCTTATAAATCAGCTCTAATATTCATGGCATTTTCATTAATGTGCTTATAATAAATATGGTAAGGGAGACATAAACACATTAATAATACACATTGCACTTAATAGCTTTTGCCCTTGGAAATTCTTATCTAGCTCGTACAAAAGTCAATGGAAAATTTGAGCTTGAATGCATTTAAATAAAACTTGAGCCAATGTATGAAAAAGCAGATTCAACATAAAAGAGTTTAACTACTGAACTATTGCTCTTCCTTCTCTCCACTGGCTTTTGTTTCAACAACAGATCTGTTCTTGTTGCAGGGGATTAATAAAAATAACAGGAGTAATATATTTTGTAATACAGATGTGATTCTAATGAGGAATTCTTCTTAAAAATACATAAATACCAAGTTTTTCTCTTAGGTATGCCTCAGAGACATAGAGTAATAACTGATGGAAAACAACTATATCAAATGATTTCACCAACTAAAAGCTCCTATATTTGGTGTCTGTCCAATTTTTGAAAGGTAATACGATTTATTTTAGCACAAGCTCTGAATAAATTTTTACTTTATTTTCTATGTAATTTTAAAAATGTATTTTTGCAGGCATGGTCTCTACAAGAGTAGACTCCCCCCTCTCTCCCACCTCTCCATAATTTAGCACTTTTCCTAATGGTGTTGCATAGGCTCCAGCATTCATTTCTATAACACATTGCTTTTTGTAACAGCTGTTAAGAACATTTCTTAATAGGAATGTGTACAATTAGATAGGGTGGATTAAAAGTTCTAGTAGTTAAGAACTCCTTAGGTGTTCAGTAAGTGCTTGTGTATTTTACAGGAATTGCATGGAAATTGCTGCCATTATCATGTCTTCATCAAGCCCACTAACGGACATTTTAATCATACCTGGTTTTCCTCTTCATAAAGGGTTACTGTGACCAGCAGCAATATGACAAGGAGAAATTTCAAGAAGAAAATGTGTCACTTTTCAAAAGAAAATGAGAGCTGGAAACCTGAATAAAAGTGACCCATTTTTTTTACCTGGAGGAAGCCAGAGGAACAAAAAAGAATTCAAGCCCTAACTTTAAACCTTGTGAACTCTAAATGAATTTCCTTTTGAACCACATTTATGTCTATCATGCCCTCTGGATGCAGGCAGAAAGATGCTCTTATTCTCAGTGATAACTGCCTGAAGTAAGGAAACACTATAATATGATTCATTTCATACCTCATTGACCTTGAATAAGACAGGACACTATATAAATACAATGTAAATTTATTCCAGTGTTTGACACCTACTAACTCAAGTTTACTGGAGGGCAGGGGAATCATATGCAAGAATATCCTTTGCTATCACAAGACAAGAAATATAAACAAGTTGAAGGAAGTACATCTGAGGAGTTTTGGTGTCAAGTGTCAAATGACAACACCAACAACAGAGCTGGAAGCTGACACAAACAGCAGAGATTTCATAAAGAGCAACAGAACACCTTATCCTGATTGTTTGCATATGATTTCAAAGCATGTTAAGCAGCTTTTCCTGCAAAAAGGAATATCTTTACTTGTTTTTACTATGTGTAATTATTTTAGTAAAAACAAGGTTTGTCAGAAATTAACTTTACAGCAAAATCATGCTAGATTTATATTAGACCATACTAATAAGACTCTTGTCTAACCAGGAAAAGAAACAAAAAATAGATACATTTTTTAGAGAAATCATACTAATTTTTAGTAAGAGATGACAAGGGGCTAAAGAGCCTATGAAAAACAGCAAAAGAAACAACAAATAAAGAAGCTCTGTGAAAATATGGACTCATTTGCAAAGAATATACCTTTAAGTTGCTTAACCCATGATCTGAACTGTAGGAAAGTAGGAGGATGAGCCCTGCAAGAAGAGAGGCAAGTCCAGCAGTGACCAAACCTGAGCTGATTTTGTCATCCAATAACTCAATATTACACACCATCTCTTCTTGTCCTGAGCCCCTGCTGTAAGAGATGGAACCCAAACCGTGGGCTGAAGGGGCTCTGGACATTCTATGGATATTTTGCAGGGGTGACTCATAGACTGAGGGATTGATATCTGTGTGTATATCAAAAGATGAGGAGGGGGGTGTTTAATGAGGGTGTAGTGGGTAGTGTAAGACCCACTAGTGAGCACAATGTAAATGGTACAGAATAAGGGGTGCGGATACTACCAGGTTTGTCCGTGATGCAGTTAATTTTCTTCACTGGGGCTGTGTTTTTGGTTTGTGACTAAAACACCAGTGATTGATAACACACTGGTGTGGATTGTTGAACAGCCCCCACAGCAAGTAGGGTGGTGGAGTGAAAGGGTTTCAGAAGGGATACAGGCAGGAGAACAGATCCCAAATTACCACATGGATGATGGTGTGTTTATGGTTTATTGATTTTGAGGAAATCTTCTCAGTATTGTTGGGTGGGGTTTTTCTGGGGGATAGAGCAGTGTCGGCTGTTCAAAACTGTGAAGTCTCTTTCAGATGAGCCACCTGTTGCAGAAAGAAAATATTCTTTCATGCTGTTAAAAATGTTTTAGTAAACCTTTTTTTCCCCTCTATTTGTGCAGTTGTTAAATTATGCTGAGAGTAATTTTCCATTCTCTTTACAGGTGATCTAGAGTTATGATAGAAAATCATCAAAATATAAACTATTGCTTTTTCTATTAACTGTATGAGGAGACAGGTGAATTTGAATGCTGACATTGAAAAGAGGCTGCAGCAGGAACAAGCAAGTCTGAGCTTAAATTAAGTCAAGTATCATACATGAATATTGGCACTCTTTCTGAAAGAGCTTTTTTGACACTAAAGTTAACAGACAAGACAAACCACTGCAATCTGCATAATTAAAGGCATAAGAGAAAATGGAAGGGTGCAGGCAGAGCTATGATAGAATTTAGAGAGAAAAATAAAATAATAAATATGACATTAGGATGAGATATTAATGTTAGAACTCTGTTTTTACTATGAATTTACCTATAGCTTTTACCATTCTACTGTTTTCTATATGGCATCATTTTCTATTCAACCAATTTTAGAGGTGAAAATGTGAAAATCTTGAGTGATATTGAAATAACGGAGAAAGGACTAAAAGTATTACATTGCAATTTGCCAGTTAGTTTTTTAATTTATATGTTCTTTAGGCTGAAATGGTACAAAAGGGCTTTGCTAGCAGAAACCAAGATTATGTGAAAGTGGAGGTCAAAATACTACATCCAAGAAATACACATTCTCTGGAAAAATTCTTCTATTTGGAAAAAATATCCAACTATGCAAATATGTCTGAAGATCTACTCAGACATATATTTTTTTACCTCCATATGATGAATTGCTATGTTTATCATCTCACTATATAAAAGTGCAATTTAAAAGGAAAAGAATTTTTTTTCTGTTTTCTGAATTTTTGCAAAATATGACAATTTAGTTTCATTGAGGTAATTTGTAAAATAGCTTATTCACATTGATGTAAATATAAATTCTACAAACAGGAAAAATCAAATACAACAAAATCAAACCAAAAGACTGAATTACTTTGCTAAATTACTTTCCCCTAGTCTATTTAGCCAAGTGATTGTTACTTCCATACTTTATAACATCTGCCACCAATTTACTGATATTGGTGACATGTTCACAATTCGCTCAATGTATCCTTGGGTTTATTTTAAATAATGATGTCATTATATGAAAATATTAATGATGTTTTCCTCATTAAACCTGCCCTTTCAGTACAGAGGGCTCTAAGTTATGTGTTGATATGATGGCTGTGTTATTGTGACATGTAACAGCATGCTACAAGAAAAATTAAAACCTGAAGTATACACAGGCTATAAATTAATACATGTATGATTGAATATGTATTATCACTAATAGTAAAATATATTTTAATGTCCAGGGTAAGTTTGTACTCCTCTGTATCTGTTTCACAATCGCTGTGAAATCTTGGTGGGGGAGTGTTCCTCCCCTTTACTTCCTATACTTCCAGTTTGTGTGTAAAAGAATTTGACTAGAACTGTATTTTTTTTGAGCAGGTGTTACCATATTTTTCCCTCTTGAACCACAGAAATACTCATCTGACTCAGAAAGGTGGAATGTGCTCCAACCCGAACTTTGTCTATGTGAGCAAATCCTTTCAGTGTAGCAACAGTCAAACAAAACTCCTTAATGTAGGTAGCCTTCAATAGATGGGTAACATTAAGTGAGCTTACATGTTTTTGAAGTAGAGTATGTATTTTTTTTTTTGTAAGGACAGCAGTGATTTGTTCCCTACTTTCTCATGTCGGCTGTTGATGTTCTCTGTCCTGAGAAAGTGTAGGATGGTGAAGAACGAGTCTGGACTCTTCCCTTTTTGGTCTTGAGGTTGTTTATTAATTCTTATCTATAAAATTTTCTTTCTGCTCAGCCAAAATCTGCTCAGCAAGGCAGCCACAAGCACTCTGACTGCCCCTGAGGCGGTATAATCTTTTTATACTACAAACTACGTATATAACATTTACTTTTAATTCCCAATACCTATCACCTATGTTAGACAGTGCACTTATACCCTAAACGAATCCCAAAGTGCCAACATCACAGCAGAAAATAGAGAACAAGAAGAAGAAAGAAGAAGTCCTGAGCCCATCATTTCTTTAGTCTGTAGTAAGAGATAATCAAAAGCCCAGATCTGTCCCAGTAAAATTGGGAAGTAAAATTGGGAATAAGGAATCTGAAATGTAATTTAAACTTCTTTAAATCTTATAGTTTACAATAAAGCCTCTTCAGATTCTCAGTATTTTGGATTCTGAAGTCTTCTTTTTAATGCTAGAGCTCTGAAGTTTAGATAAAAGATTCCTTTCCAAAGAAAGGGCTTATTTCTTTTAATACACTATATAGCATTGGACACTGTACAAAGTGTAGCTTCTCTATTAAATAACAGCTATGAAAGGTGAAGTCCTTTTCTTGCTGAAAAATAATAATTCCATGATAAAAGCAAACATGAGTTGTATCATTTGAATTGTATTCAGCAGACAGAGGGAATTTTTAATTCTATTGTATTAAGCATTGATTGACCTAATTTTGAACCCTGCAGAGTTTTGATGGGCTATTTTCAAGAATAATTAACTGTACTGAAACAAGAAATTGCTTCAAGGGTCACCAAGAGAAAGAAGAGTGTATACAATAAAAGAAAAATAGGCTGGCACTCTTTAATTAATCCACTACATTGCAGAGAATTTTGGTTATTTTGTATATGTCCAATGGGGCACGGTGGGAATGTGATGCACGCTCCAGAGAGGAAGATCAAAGTCATGCTGGCAGAAAAAAGGATGGATAAAAACTGATTCTAACTAAGTTCTGTTTGGGCACTAGAAAGAAACATCTAGAAAGTAGAGCAGTATGTTTCTGCAGATTCAGTCAAACTAAAAGGCCACGGAGAATAACAGAAAAATTCAAGATTATTTTCAAAATGGAGGCCATAACAGTTGTAAATGTAGTCTTATAACACAACACAGCAGCCACACAGACCTGGAGGCCTCCCAGACCTGTGTTTCCATGGGTTTTTACAGATCTTTCTTTCTTCTTGTGCAATTCATATACATGCACACACAAGAATATTTATCTATAAAGAGGCTTGTATGTCAAATATTATTACTAAAAAAAAAAGTTTGTCTAGACTAGTGAAATAGAGAATTCTTCTCTAGAAGATGACCTCAATTTGGGAAAGTGTTGAGACATAAATATTACCTAAATCTTATAAATAAGTCTTACATATTCCAGTGTTACCTTGTGTCCATACAGAAGTGCGTGCATTTGCAATTTCTTCTGTGAGACCAGAATAACACAGAAATTAAATGAGAAGCTTATTGCAGTTGAAGAGAAAAACAGAAATTGTCTGTATTTTTCTCTGTAATTTTCCAATATTTTTGTATACCTGGGCTTATGATGATGGTTTTCTTTTCATAAGCTTATGGTGATTTTTGTTGTTTTTTTTTAATTATACATTCTTAGAAAGACTGTTTTCTTGAATTATCAGAATTTATTCTTCTACCTTTAACTTCAGGAAAATAAATACAAATTTTTCTTGTGGGACAACAATTATTATGTTTTTAATGTAGAAACATTTTTGAGGTCTTTTTGGCTTTACTTTTATGGTGTAGAGAAAACAATGCAGGTATAAATACTATAAAACTGTACAGGTTCTCAGGTGTGGAAGAACTTTTAACGCTTCAGGCACTGCAAGAATGTAGGAATGTTTCACTTGTAAAAAAAAATTATTATTTTTGTTTTTAATGTTACTGTTACAGAAAGATTTTTGTGTCTCTTTAAGTAGTTTTCTCTATACAATCAAAAAACCATCATATCTCAATACATGGGCAGACAATTTACTGTACTTTCATTCTTTGTGAGACGAAAGACTATGATATCTACGATTGATTTGAAGAAAATGGGGTAATACAGTTATGTTTTGAAATACATAGTACTTTTCATGGTTACCAAAGTGTTTCTGGCACTATCTTCATTTCACTGAGTCACTCTAGCAGGTTGACATCAACAACAGAACAAAACAAGAAAAATTAATGGAAGAATAAACTAAAGCTAAATTATGCTATACAGTATCCTCAAAATATTTTTAACTTGAGAATCAGGGTGAAAAATATAACGATATTAATTTCAATTTTTCTGATGTTTAATTTTGCTGGGATAAGGTTCTTAAAATATGAGCTGGTTGTTCAAAAGCAGTAGAATGGTTTAATGAATGTTCTCTTAAAACCACTGCTTTCTGGAAGTATCACTGAAGTTTTAGGCTAAAGAAAAGCCAGATTGTTCTATTTTCTATACTACAATGTAGTTTCAGAATAGGCAAACAACAATTTGTGGTAGCCATTTCTCAAGACAGAAAATCATAAGATGAGATTACTTTCTGGAGTTAGACTTTCAAGTCATTTCTGGATGTACTCATGGAAAAAGCAAGAATCATGTCTAAGACTGGTTGCATAGACCTGCAGCTTGTAAATAGATGTAAATCCAGTGAGGATTTGTAAATCCTTATGAAGTCAAATATTGTTTCATAATTGAACCCCAGTCCACTTTGAGAACTTATTTGTTTGGGAAAATTTCATAACAAATTTCAAATCCACAGTGGCTCTAAAGTGAGTCATCCCATTTCTTGTGAAAAATGAGGATTTGAAAAGGTAAGGTTAGAAAATTACTTGTCCTTTTTCCTGTTCCCAGGGCTGTTATCAGAACCAGAATTAGCTTCTCACAATTCACTTGTAGATTGTCTGCATCACACATGAGCAAAGACATCCCTTTGTAAAGTGCGTTGCTATGCTCTGCAAGCACGGGCATAATGAATGCATCACCAATCAAAAATGTTTTGGCTTGGTTATTCCAACAGAAGAAGATTATTTATAAACGTCCAAGAGCAATTTTTTCATATTAATCTTTTGAAAATCATTATTGTGACTGGCCACTTTAATTGCAAGTTTGTGATTACCCTTGCTGGTGATTAGCTTTTAGAAGTGATTATCACTACAGGTGAAAATACACAAATTTATTTAAAATTAGAAGGATTTAAAAATACAGTATAAACAAACTTTCATACACTGTCTAAAATTTTTAATATTAAAATGTAAATGAGGGAGATTAAACCAGAATCATTGTACTGATAGTGTTCAATATTTTCAATCATTCATATCCTTTCTGTGAAAACTTTGTACTAAAACACTTTGATAGTGCACAAAGCTGTAAAATACCAAAGGCTCACTTTGTAACTATTCAATGTTATTAAAAATGTTTCACTATAGCAAAATCAGAGAAAGAAACACGTTAGAAAGGAGAAATCACACTGTAATGTTTCAGTTTGCATATGCAAACTCAGCCCATGGAGGGTTATTTAAAAGGCTGGGGTACTGTGAATCCATTAATCCCTCAGAAATCACACACAAAGGTGCAGCTTTTCTTTGGAACTGCTTTCATTCAAGCCAGAAACCTTTTCCTGGGCTGTAGGATTTTTAGACTCACTATGGAAACAAAGAAATCTCTGTCTTTTCTGTCTGCTGTCACATACAATACTGTTGTAAAATGACAAAGCACTCCACATTCATATCATAAGGCTTGCCGTAGTTTTTTTGACATTCAGAGAAGAATTTTATTGATGAGCTCATGAAATATCAGTTTGCATTCATCCTGTTATATCCAAGCATTGAAACTTCATCAAAGACACCTAAATGTTAGATTTTTATATAGTTTTGTCACTAGTGTAGCTCTGAACAGGTAATCCATTTAAAAAGCCATTTAAAAGTGGGGAAAATGGAAAGGGTTTTTGCAATTCAATCTAGCAATTCCCATTTTGTATCTCTGTATGGTCCAGCAGAGACACAGACATTACTTTTCTAAGACAGTGCTGCTCTTGACAGACACAAAAAAACGCTTAGTACAAGAGAATCCAACAAAAATTCCTTATACATTTCTTTTCACAATATCCTAGAGACACTGTCCAGCACTGCCACCACTGCACTCCATTGTCTTCAAATTATCTTCTGCAATAATAAGCAGATTAGAAATTTTTAAGGATATTAAAAGGTCTTTAAACCTGTTGTAAAAGGTTTAAACTAACCTGTTGGCTAACGGTTAGTGCATTATTAGAATAATTATTAGAATATTTACTTATTTCTTACTGTGAGGTAGGATCTAGGAGGACAGCAAAGTAGATTCAAACTTTGAAGGGTATAAAGAAAACTTCATTAACAGTACTAAAAGAAAAAAAATAAGAAATTAGAATATACCACTTCTCTTTTTTTTAACCTTTTCTTTCATTTTATTCCTGACAATGTAAAGAGACAAATCTGGTATTTTCAGTTAATTTACTACTTTAGAATAGTCTTTTATTTTTTTTTTAGGGAGAGTTATTGGCTTGGTAATAAGCCAGCCTTCTCTAAATGCCCTAACTACTGAGGGTATTACAAAGGGGAGGGGAAAGAGGACTATGGAGGGGACATATTACAATAACATCACTATACATTTTAACATCCACATAGTATCTACCTCTTAATTGTGAGAGCCAACCATTACATTACTCATCTATAACACTAGGAACACTCACCCCCCCTTTTTTTAATCAGTAAATGTTCTCAGATATAATATTGCCCCATTGGTGCTTTATTTTTCTCCAAAAAAAATCTATTAAAAGAATCGTCTCTGACTCCTGCTTTTACAGTGGAACAGGACAGAGGTGTGGATATTTGTTTGGGGTTTTCAGGGGCAGAAAGTATTTTGGGATTATTTTTTAATTGTTTCTTTTATGGGCCATATAAAAGAACTGAGACTTCCTACAGGTATTTTCAATCTCTAGCTTTGTCCCAATTTGCATACAAAGTCTGCTTTTTTTACCTGACCAAAAATTCACTTTTTGATTACTGAGACCTGCTTATTATTTTTCCATATTTCCCCCTGAAATGCACATTTGGTTTGTTACACATAGTATCAAAATGGTATCCTGTAACAAAAGACTTTTTTGCAAAGAGAGAGTCCTGCTACCTCGAGTATCATGTTTGCACTCTGAAGCCCTGATGCATTTCTTTTCATCCTCAGAGTGTGAAAGAGCTGTCTACAGTGAAATTTGGTTCTAGAATGTTGGACAAAATTGCTGGTGTTGGAAGCAGAGGTGTGATATTTTTCATTAGAAAATAGAAAAAGAACAAAACTCTAGTAAAAAGCAAATAAGAACAGAAGATCTGATTGGAAAAATCTGCATTATTTTTAAACCCAATTTTAAAATCTTACTTGCAGGCCTCAGGTCTCTCTGACTAAAACTCCCTGGGTGAAAACTTAAATTTTATATTTGTATTACTTAAATAGCATAATTTAAAATTATATCTTATGTTGATTTATGTATTTATTAAAAAAACCCAAACAACTCAGCTCCAGTTGGTCTGCATTTTTTCAAATCTGATATGTTCATATTCTGAAACATTATTCATGTAAGATATCAGCCACAAACATGTTATGTCTGGAGTCCTTGAAGGAGTCCCCTTAATTCCTTTTTGCCCCCCTTTCAGTGCTATAAAGAGCAGATAACTGTACTGTTCTTGCCAGCATCATTATGTCTTGCTGTGGGCTCCAATAACTGAACATGAATCAGCATCTCACTTTTTCCCCCTCTTACTCTGTAGTGTAGAAGTCACACAAGAGATCAGTCACTTGGGATTTACTAGGTGAATAGATATTAAGCACAGAAAAAATACAACTTGAAAGCTTCAAAATATTAAATCAGAAGGATTTTCCTTATGAAAAGCAAAGTCAGTTAGGTCTTTGACTCCAGTGTTGTGTCTGTACTGTACTTTGGACCACACTATGTGCCAAGTGTTTTTGACTGACTGCCTTAGTTGCTTTAACACTTCCTTCTTAGCTACTATCAGGAAATAACTTAACGGATGTAAATTGATCAGGTAGCCTGAAACTAAAGAATATTTTTATTATTACATGGTGTTTTGAGTTATACTGTTTTCTTCATCATGTATCTCACACTGCAGACATGACAACTCTTAAGTGTGGGGGTGTTAAGGCACTGGCACAGGTGGCCTAGAGAAGTTGTGGATGCCCCATCCCTGGAAGTGTTCAAGGCTAGGCTAGATGGGGTTCTGACCAATATGGTGGAAGTGTCCCTGTCCCAACCCTCCATGGCAGGAGGGTTGAAACGAGATCTTTAAGGGCCCTTCCAACCCAAACTCTTCTATTATTCCATGACTTTATAGTTTTGACAAAAATTAATAGCTGTGTGTACCCACTAGGTCAAGTCTTGAAAACTAAGAAGACATATCCATGTTAACTTGGGTATATACTAGTGTTAAATGTGGAGAATTCCTTAAGAAAAGTTTTAAAATAATCCTAATTCAGATCTTGACAGTTATTTTGGCAACTAATAACAGCACCAACTCTGACAGCATTAGGAAAGATCCATGCATCCTCTTCTTCTGGCAATTATTCAATGTGAACTGACACTAAAATTTTGAGGTCCAAGTCTATGGGTATTTTCCATGGAATACTGGTCATAAGCACCCTTGCCAATACCTCTTAATCATATTGAAAACCTTTAAAATTGTGAAGCACTGATATTGCTGCTATGTGCCACTGTGCCACCAGGCTCTTTAGGTCTGAATTTAAAATACATAAGTGATTAAAAAATCACTGCATGTTGTAGCACAAAATAGCCAGAGCGTGCTGAAAGAGTCTTATGCTCCAATGAAAAACACAAGCACATTAGATATTGCACTTTGTACCAACATTAAGATCAAAAGCTCTGTCTCAGAAACTAACATTATTTCTAGAGCTTGTTAAACTAGTGGTTTAAATGGACAAATAAGTCTTTTCAAGTTTCAGATAACTCTTCCACAGTTCTTTGAGAAGTGTTCTAAGAAAACATCACTAAGTGAAAACCAGTGTTTTAGAAGGCAGTTTTGCTTTCATCACATCAGAAAAATGTCACGTTGTTATACATGGGATGTAGTAACTGGCTCATGCAAATGAGAGGAAGTTAACAATTATGTTGAAAAGTTCTGCCCAAAGTTTGGGGTTCTTTTATCATCCTATTTCCACTTCTATCCAACAACCTCAAGAACACCCATAACACAATCACAAACACAGTCAAAACCTCCTTCTTAATCAGCTTAATCCCCATAACCATCTACATCTACTCTGGAACAGAAAGCCTCACCTCCTTCTGAGAATGAAAATTCATTATAAACTTCAAAATCCCCATCAGCCTAAAAATAGACTTCTACTCCCTCACTTTCTTCCCCATTGCACTGTTCGTATCATGATCCATCCTACAATCATGATACGTCCTACATGATCCACCCATGTCCTTTTGCTGTTTTCAGTTTGTTGGCCCTATTCTGGCCTGCCTTCAATCCTCCCCTGCCCCTGGGTGGTTGCTGCCTGGCAGCTCTGGCCCACAGAGCTGTCAAAAGGTGGGGGAAGAATGGTGGCAGCAGAGGCAGCAGGGGTGGGGAGCACTTGTTGCTGGGAGGCTTGGCACAGTCACATCACACCACCCGTCAAGGTAGGAGAAGGGGTCCACCAAGGAAGGACCCAGAGGAGCTGATGGACAGACCTTGGGGGTTCCAATTCTTCATATAAAGACTGCTCATAAATATTGATGAGGCTGGTGCCATCTCAGGCATATAAAAGGTGGATATGCCATTTTGTGGGCCAAGCCTCCGGTGGGCAGGAGTCTCATCAAGCTCCCAGTGTGCCCCCGCTTTTACTTTGTGTTTTTAACTGGGTCTTAATAAAATTTTTATTACTCATTCCTGCCCATGGTCTAAGTTGTTAATAACATTCTGTTTCCTCTTTCCTTCCCTCTTGCAGTACAATTGAGACACTAATAAAAGGAAAGAGAAAAGGAGAGTAAGTGTCTGTGATCATAAATCTAGGTCAAAAAATAATTGTGAATAGGATTTGGCGTTTGGGGAAGTTGTTTTACTGCATACTACTGATTGCCATAACTGTGTAGATGCAAAGTACTGAAATACCCACCCACCCTCAATATTGTTTTGATAAAATAAGAAAAATGTAGAAAATCTCAAATGATGTTTGGAGAACAGCTAACATAGAATTACCTGAAACAGGTTTTTCAGATCAAAACTGTAGTCAATCATTTGCAGAAAATTTTTCTGATGTTTTATCTCTACAACAGAGATCATTTGGGTATGGTATTTTTGAAAAGGGAGTGGGCACTAACAGCTAGACATCAATCAATGAAGTTTCCTTTGTCTTTATGGTGAGGTGATAATGGAGTTTTATTTAACCCTGCCAACCACTCAACCTGTTGTGCCCTAGTACACCTTATAACAAGGATATTTCATACTATTTGTGTAAATGACTTCCTGTTTAAGAGCATATTTGTGCATGCTATTGTAGCCCAAACTTAAAAGATGAAGCCCTGTTTCTAGGGAATGAAACTTGGCAGATAAAATTTGTCTGAGATGCCCTCAGCGTTATCCAACCCCTGCAAATTTTGTATTCCATCAGTCTGATTACCCATTTTTAACGAGCAATATCAGCTAACAGAATTGTTAAAAATTTTGCTGTTATTTGTGTAATGTGAAGGAGTGAGTAGGATGTAATGAATCCATAGAAAGGCAGACCAGCTAAGAATCATTTCCCTTTGAGCCACTTGTGCAACTGCCAGGTTTCACCAGAAACAGAAGGGAAAGAGAATAATTTCTTTTGCTGTGAGGCATAAGGCATTTTTCTCTGAAAAATTAATAAACAGGAGAACACTTCAGGCATGTGTTTTGAGCTGTATATTTTGCTAATTACCCCGTCTTGCTCAGTTAGAATGATCAGCAGGAATGGGTGAATACTTTGTTGGCTTCAAGAGCTCCACTAATGGCTTTTTCTTTTCCTTCTGTAATCAGCACATCATTTTATTCCAACACCTCCCAGCTGCTTCTTCCTCCCTCTGTATTCTGGTCTCTGACTGTTTTTAATTCTGTCTAATTAATTTTGAATAAATCAAGCTTGCAAATTTTTGTTAATGAAGAAGGTTGAATTCATTAGAATCCATTAAAAATAAAACCTTTGGAGATTTCTAGTAGGATATAATGCTGTTCTTTTGGAGCAAAGACATAAGGCTAGTTAAAGCATACACTTTTCTTAGGCTGGGACACTCTTTATTGGCTGACGTTGAATATTTAATGTTGATAGTTTCAAATGAATTAATGAGTATTTTCATTTAATATTTTTAATACTTTTTCCTGAAGTCAGATTGCTTATATTTTTTCTTCTTATGACTACTAGCAGTGATTACTAATAAACTAAATGAGAAAATTTGTGGACAACTGAGCTAAACAAATCTTCTGGAATGTACAATGTCTATGTCAATATGTAAAAATATAATAGGCATTCATTTTATTAGTAGTTCTGATATTTTTCTAGTATTAATCCAAAATGAGAAGAAAGGAAATTATGCGTTTAGTCTTCACAATTGCTGCAAAACAGTCCTCTTTGGTTTGTTTTGGTTTTGTTTTTTTGTTTTTTGGTTTTGGTTTTTTTTTTTTGTTTTTGGGTTTTTTTTGGGGTTTTGTTTGTTTGTTTGTTGGTTGTTTTTTTGTTTTTTGGTAAGTGCTCAGTTAAAATCTCCACTCGCTACTTTACAAAGCTATGATTGTCACTGTACCAACACTTGCAAATTGTAAATGCTGTTCCATTTGCTGGCTGTACATCAACAAAAATTATTATAGTGAGGTAGCCCACAGCTTTTTAATAAGTCAGCACTTTTGAACCTACAAAAAAGGCCACACCCCAATCCCCCCCATTTAAAATGCACATCACTTTATTAATTATTATTGTAGGTTACTTTATTGTTGAATTATTATTGAAAATGGTTAATATTTTATTCAAAATTATTAGAAGAAGTGATTTGATAAAGCCAGATTATATTGTTGCCAGATATTGTGCAGTGCAAATGTACAACTGGGTTAAAAAAGGAAAATTCAAAGTATATACAAGCTTTTAATAGCAAGGATCTAAACTCTACTTAACAGATGATTGACAGAGTGTTGTTAATGGCTGCTTTAGAATTGAGCTCTCACCTAGAAATGTGCTAGTGGTAAGTAACACAGTGCAGCTGGAGAGGCAGAAGGATACTGGGGATGTACCCATGTTATTTTCCCAGTGTGGTGCAGCAGAAGGGATCTGCAAACTGAAGCAGCTGATGCTGTGTTCCCTAAATGTAACCCATGAGAATTATCAGGTATTTATGACTGACTCCATTTGGACTGTTCCCAAATATGGAATATTCTTTGATATTTAAAGCTCAAAGTGTCTGAAGGAAAGATGTCCCCCAGGCTTCTGTTTTCCAGATGGTGGGTCCTGTGAAGGCCTCCTCCAGAAATGCCTGATGACTATTTACCACCTACCTCATGCCAACAACTTCAGCACTGCCATAAAGACTCACAGGCCTGGTTTCAGTTCTTTCTCCTCTTTCCCCTTATATCTCTTCCCTCTTGTCTTGTTCCATTTCATTTCCAAATGATGTCATGATGCCTGCAGCCTAAACTGCCTCTGAATTGGTCATTGCTGTGGACAAATTCACTGTAAGGGAGAGTGGAGGGCTTAATACTGCAGCTTCAAAATCTAGAACTTAGATTTTTACGTTCTATTTTCTTTTTTATCATATTTATTGTCCTGTCAGTATTAATAAATCCTGACACATTAAGTTTCAAAGCTTAAAAAAGATCTCCAAACAGCTGATTATTATAAAACACCTGATTAGACCTGTGAGAATGCATATGTTAATGGCAAAGTTACTAAGCAAGTTTGTTTTGTATTGATGTAATTTCTTATTGACATAATTTTCTATTCAGAAAAATTTACAGTATATTCCACTCTTTCTACACCATGATGTCATGATTTTGGCCAGATGAAACTATAAATTGCTTGCAGCTAAATATTGCTTGACATTTCAATGTTTTGCTATGCTAGGCTTAAAGTTATTCAAATTGAGGCCATCTGATGTTGATATTTATAGAGGTTTGTAGATTCTCATAATTGTTCTATAGATTCTCTGCAAATGGGTCTTTCTTGACATGAAAGTCCACAAAAGGCCTTACCTGTTCTGGATATGACAATGGCTCATGATGGATTTACACAGCAGGGTGGTTATGTAGCTCAGAAACATCTTCTATTTGCTCATTTTGTAATCAAATTGGAGTCTTCAAGCCTTTACTATATAAATATTATTTAATTAATTGCTCTCGTCATGTATTCAGATAATTTACTTTCCAATTTACTGAGCTAATTTTGAACTCCAATCCTGCCTTCTAGCATAAAATAATTCCCACTTTGTTATGTTTTAAAAATATAAAACATAGCTACAGAATCTTCCAGATAATTAAGATGGGAAAAGTGAAGTGGTAATGCAGACAAATCACCTCAGAACTGTATTTGGTAACATCCTCCTTTTTTATAGTGAACTAACCATAACTGTTCTCTAAGTGTACTTTACAAATGAATTTAGCATCTACTTGTGAGTCACCTACAGTAGTGTAATCAGCTACGTTTCTAATTAATCTATGCTCTTTTCTTCTATGCTTAAAACCAAAAATCTATTATTTTTTACAAAAATATTTCTGTGAATTTAAACTTCCCCACAATGTGATTCCTCTCTTTCAGCTAAATATAAGCTACCATTATGAGCCCCTGATCATTTTCAGATCTTTCTGTGCTGGAAAGCAGTCTAGGATTTAGTCTTAATCTAAGTTTTCATCAGCCACTTTTGTGACAAGGTCCAGCTGTGTGTGTGACACATATCTCTTTCTGCACACTATGTAACCTTTCCTTTTTTCACTTGATGCTGTCAGTGATGGTAACTGTGTTAGCTGTATGTCAGTAGATGACCTTTTCAGTGAAGACTGATTTATAAGGAATCAGTACTTTTGCTTTTTGGGGGTTATCTTTTATTTCCCATTGGAGTGATTTTGATGTCTGAATCTTTTCCTTGGTATTTCTTGCACTTTTAGTGCTCTGATGGTGTTTAGTTGTTCTTGATCCCTTGTTGCTGTGTACAGTTGTGAACCTTGGATTTTATAACTTTACCTCTAAGGATATATTGCTGTAAGTTTTTGTTTGGTTTTTGATTATTTAGTCAAAAGAGGTGGTTAATTACTTTTGATAATTTGCTCTGTGGACCATTGTGCTGTTTACTTTTTCTAATAAAGGTTAAAACAGTTAAACATCAGTCACTATCATAAAGTCCTTTGTATGAATCACATACTTAGGAAGAGCATCATCTTCCCAAAATTTCCTTGGATACAGTAGATCACAGATCACCACAATAATAGCAAGTACATTTTTTTTCTTAGTCATAACCCAGAAAAAGCATTGTTAGTTGGAACTATTGGAACTGTTATCTACAAGGTAACTTTTCCTCCCCAACCCTAGCATAATTTCAAAATAATATGTATGTTTCTGTATAAATATTCTAGTTGTTATCATTCAGTCAGTTGTTTGATATAAAATCTAATTTATAGTATTGGAATCCTAGTACTTCAAGGTAGCCGTGCAA
Organism: Camarhynchus parvulus; assembly: GCF_901933205.1. NCBI lineage: Eukaryota > Metazoa > Chordata > Aves > Passeriformes > Thraupidae > Camarhynchus > Camarhynchus parvulus. The sequence goes on from NC_044571.1 coordinate 101,482,452, forward strand.
TACTTCTAGGTCTCAATTTTATTTTCATATAATAATCATTATTAGATCAACTTTCAAATATTCTGACATGTTCCTTCTTCTTTTTCATCCCTCTTTAAATTTTGATTTTGCGTTTCCACTTTTTCCAAACCTTTGATGAGGATACTGTTGTTTATGTCTGCCTGATAACCTTTGTTATTTTAAATGAATAATTTAAAGGTCAACTTTAACACATCATCCAGTATGACCATACATTTCTTTGATGATGTTTCTACACTGTCACTGAGTAGGGCAAGAACAACAATGAGCCTCCTTCCAGCTTCTCCAAAGAATTCATTGGGACTACTAGGCCAGAGTCCTCACATCTAGGAATAATTGGTTAGTAAGCAGCCACCTTTGTACATTTGTTTACAAATAAGAGTAAAATCTACAGAAGAAATAAGGAGGGAATGCATGATTGAAGAACACTTTCAATGTTGATTCATTACCTATGCAAAAATTATATAACTGATTTTAGACTCTGGTACAAAGACAATTTTTAGCTGTGTGAGAGTAGATGATACAATATTTTTTGTTCCCTCTGAAAAAATGAAAGAAAAAGCAGTTAAAATGTAAACTACAACTTTTAAAAACATAAACAATTCAAGGGTTCAATTACCAAACATTGAAAGAGAATGCTTTGAGCATTCTCTCACTTTCTGAAGTGCTTAAATTTTAGTAGTTTTTCTATACAAATAGAATCCTATCCAAATTGATAATTTGGGGTTGATTTTGAAATTAAAATATTATTTTTTCTGCTCAAAAAATCTACATGTAAATACTTCTGTATATCCTCTATTCCCATTAAAGGAGTATTAATATCTAATAGTATCAGGAAAATTTAATAAAAAGTATCAGGAAAATTTATTTATTAATTTTGGCTCCAATAGTTGAAAAGTTTGGATCCAGTCACTATTAAGTTTGGATCCAATTGCTGAAACTCGAGGAAGATTAAAAATAAAGGTAAGAAAAACTTCAGTCTGCAGAACCTGAGTGCTTTGTCTTGACAAGGCTTGTGGGGTAAGAATCTGTTGGACAGAATCTGCTTGCTGGCAAGTGTGATTATGTGTCACAGACATATTTTATTAAAAATCTTTTCATTAGGATTTTTTCTCCTGAGAAACTGAGACACCTCAGAAACAAAATGTAAACAATAATTATCTGCTGCTGTGGAATGCAAGAGGTGCATCTTTGATTGGTCTCATGTAGTTGTTTTTAATTAATAGCCAATCACAGTCTAGCTGTCTCAGACTCTATGGTCAGTCACAAGATTTTATTATCATTCCATTCCTTTCCTTTCAAGCCTTCTGATAAAATCCTTTCTTCTATTCTTTTAGCACAGTTTTAATATAATATATATATATATAAAATAAAATAATAAATCAGCCTTGTGAAACATGGAATCAAGATTCTCATCTCTTCCCTCGTCCTGGGACCCCTGTGAACACCACCACAACTATGCATTTATTCCCTTGGAAGAAACGACATATGGACATTGTCGATGGAGTGGGAGGGGAGGGGAGGGGAGAAGCAGGCTGAGGCAAGGGGAGAGAGACTGAGCCTGCAAGGCAGCGTTTTGTCTGTGTGGACCTGAACATGCCTGCTGCAATTCTGTCTCCTCAACATGAGATGACAAGCTTGGAGTATTTGTGTCATGAGCGTTTCAGGCAGGAAAAGGAGTGCAGAACCCTGCTCGGTTCTGCCTGGGTCTCTGAGAGTGCTCGAAGCCTTGGATTAGCTCTACAGGCTGGTGATATTGGGGTGGTATTCACAGAATTCCAGAGTGGGTCAGGTTGGAAGGGACCACAGCAAGTCATCTCTCCAACCTCCCTGCTCAAACAGGATCATCCTGAGCACATGGCACAAGATTGTGTCCAGATGGTTCTGAAATATCTTCAGTGATGGAGATTCCACAACGTCTCCGGGCAATCCGTTCCACTAGTTGATCACTGCTTAGGATAGATGTTCTCCAACTTCCTGTGCACAAGTTTCTGCCCATGGCCTCTTGTCCTATTGCTGGGCACCACTGAGCAGAGCTTGGTCCATCCTGGATGGGTGTCCTACATATCTTTTAAACCCTGTGTTTTTTTGAAATGCATATGTATTCAAAAATCATAGCCAATATGCAGAAGCTCATAAACTGGGGGATTAAAATACGAAATCTGGTTTTTTTAGCCAAATGTGCAGGTAGGACATGAAGCCTCAGGGCTTTTGTACAGTGTGAAAGAGAAAGGAAAATGCTGGACATAATACAAAGAAATTTTGTTTTCTCAGAAAGAAGATGACAAGCACACATGATATAATAAATGTGGGTGCCCATACAAGAGCTTACACAGTGGGATGGGTCCAGACTTTTCTCTTGAACTATTCATAAATGGGCTCCCCTCCCCTCCAATAAAATGGCCCCCATTTTTGCAGGATAATAGACTTAAGGATGGGAAAAATATTTTTGGTTCCAGGAAGCAGAGAAAGGTATGTTGTTGTGGAGATGGAAGGAGAAAGATGCCATTGGTGGCTCTAAGACAGGTAGTGTTATCACACAAGTCATGAAGAATCACCCTGTGGATGGTGGAGAGAGCAGGATAATAGACCTGGGCCCAACTGGAGAAGACAACTTTATCATAAGGGTAGCATCTATAACATTTTTTTCCCACATTCCATATGGAATTCCATATGAATGCTAAGAGCTAAGTAGTAGTCACTGAGTTGCTCAATCCACCACTCCTTAGCATGACTGTAGTGTAGGCTTTCTGGAGGGTGGGTTTTGTTTGATACTGCTATTAGACAATGTATGTCAATAGTATAAAACACCATCACACTACTCAAATCAGTATAGACCCACTCAAATAGATCAGTTAGCCTTCCCACAGAGGACAAACTGGAAATTTGTGCCACAGTACAATTGAGGCCAAAGTCTTGAGTGGGTCTTCATGGCTGGGGGCAGAGCACACGAACAACTGCTTCCTGAGACAAAAAGCAGGATGATTTCAGGGAATTATGGACACTGTGCCCTAATGCAAAGCCATGTGGTCAGGCTGATTGATTCAGCGAACCTGAGACTGAAATCAGGTGCACCCATGATATCCAATATAAAATCATAAAATCAGACAATATGGGTCTTCATATATCTGTGGCCACACTGCACACCAAACTCTCTATATATTTTACTTTTTTTTCTTAAAACTGTCACCTTACTTTAGGCGCATGTTCCACCCTAATCACTTTCTCTGATAACTGTTATACTGTAAGACATCTTAACTGAGAAATCCTGTTTAGTATGCCATTTAAGTCATTGTTTGTTTTGAATATTTGCCCAAAACATTTAGGGAAAGAAGTAAGTATACCTGCAGCACTATTTATGGTTTATTTGATGCTTATTCAACTGAGTCACAGACATCTTTTTTCTCAATAGTCTTTCCTCTTTTTTTCTTCATGCATTTTCCTGTTCCTCCTTGCTCTTATTATTTCCTCTTTACATTCCTTTGAAATTTAGGTTGTGTTTCTACCTTTTATATGATTATTTATTTACATGCATGCATTTTTTTCCTCCATATTGTTTTATAATGTTGTATTGTAAAGGTAATTTCTTGAATTTGTATGAAAAATCTATTCAAAGAAAGAAAGATAAAATGGAAGAAGCCATCAAGCGCCTTCCAGACATGCCTTTCCCTGACATGATGAGATTATAAAGACCCTTCTTTCCTCAGTTTTGTCTGTGAAATGGTTTGTTTGATGTTATTTACCCCCTCATCCCTCCATGACAGGGTAAATGGAAAAATGTAAATTCATGACTGGCAAACATAGGAGTTGCTGAGGCATAATATAAAGTTTCCTGGACTATAATACTCTGTTAGTAAAGCATTTGGTATATGATCAATATTCTTATGTGTACTGGGGAGAGGGATCTGGAGTCCTGGAGGGGAGCTGAGCCTTGGGAAGGAGAAGGGGTGTATTTTCCCTAAATGAGTAGATATTTTCTTCTTTTGTTGTTGCTTTTCCTTCCCCAAACCCAAATGAATAATTTTCTATTTGTTTTATATTGCAGGTTAATATTCCCAAGTACTGTTTTGCTTGCAATAGTACAGAGATCTTCCTGTCTGTATCTCAACACAAGAGTTTTCTCACTCTTATGCTTCCTCATGTTCTTCCTCATCCTAAGGAGGAGGGGATGGGCAGTGAGTGACTGTGTGGGGCCATGGCTGCCAGATGGGACCAACCCATCATAGCATGCAATGAATGTTTTAACATTCCCTGAAATGTCACACGAAATGATGACATTACTGATTACTAAGCACCTGCCTTTTCAGGTCTTATGCCATGAAGAGTGATTTTTTTTATCTTTGCTGCCTTAATGTGTTTCCTAATCACACATATGCACTATTATCTAGAAAATTTAAATCTGTTCTGCATTTCTCAGCTAGTGCTCCTGCAGTTATGTTGTGAAAAGATTCTCTCTAATTTCACAGAAACATTTAGAAGAAATAAAGAAGGATCTTACACTGATGAAATGTTCATTGCCACTCAATACCTTTGTTTTGGTTGTCTGTATCTCAATTAGCACATTACGTGGGAGATGATTTAAGATATGCTTTTGTGCAGTAAGTAATTATAAATTATTAAAGTAGATGAGAGCACAATGCAGAAGGGTCACACAGAGCTGAGAGAAACAATTGCCAACTTCATGTGAGATATTATTTTTTCATGATGGTTATTAAGGTTTTTCTGCCTTCCAAAGCTTCTGTCTCATAGTTTATAACAGACCATGTAAACCTATGGATCCAAACCCTCTGGGTTTGAAGACCTTCAGTTATTGAAAGATGGTACTAAAAGTCAAAACCGGCAATTTTCAAGCATTTAATAAAATTATGCGTCCAACCTTTTCTTGATATGAACTGAGAACTGTGGTTGAGAGCATATTTTATCAAATGAGAATAAAACATACAGCCCTAAATTGCTTCAGCAGCTTTGAAATTCCAGGTTATAAGGGACATTGGTCTTTTATGGACCTTGGATGCTAAGTATTGCATGTGATCAACAGTAATTGCATCTTCATAGGAACCACAGGGAAGTTTTTACTATTTTCTTTTTCTACAGTGGATTTATAAACAGTTTTCAAGTATCTCTTAAACATGGGCTTAAGAATATATGGGTATTGCTGCAGAGGTTAAGGCCAGGGATGGCCTTCAAGGGAAAGCATGGCTAAGACATGAGTTTAAGAAGATTTCAACTGGCCTTTGTCTTCCCATACTCTGTTGTATTTACTTGGTCTTTCACACAAGGGAATAAGTGGTGACTATTGTATTCAGATAGAGGAAGATGTGATCCCTATATGGTGACCAAAAGTGGAGCGATCCAATAAATTGAGAAACTGACTAAATTAATTGCCGTAAGTTTTCCCCTTGCATCTATGACATTCCTTAAGATTTTCTTATGGCAATAACTCATTAAAAAAAAACAAAACAAAAACCAACTCACTAAATGTTTTCCATGGTCAACAATCATAAGGAAAAACAAATGTCTTTTTCTTCCTGAGAAGTTTGTCTAGATTAGGAGCAAGAATAAAATAAACCTCCAATTACTTGTCAGACCTTTCTTCAGCTTCAGAGCAGGAATCAGAAATGTAGAATATCTCATTAAAATAGAAATGTCAAGCCTAAGATCTATTCTGAAGGACTGCAAAAGTTAAAGATTCCTCTTAAATATCACGGCCCTGCTAGTTCATTAAGTTGGGACTAGAATTGTTAACTAAGTTGTCAACTGGTACTGAGAAGGAATTACACTGAAACAGCACTTTGATATACTCTGTGGGTGCAAAGATTTAAATACCATCTTTTTGTGCCTAATGAGAATCAGATATTGAACAAAATGTCCCAAAATGTCGGCAGAATGTGCTGTTGAGAATTTTTTCAGGAGGCAAGTAGAGGGACCAATTAATTTTTCTAAAACTATAGAAAGGACCTCTTTAGATGGTCTTTGAGGGATACAACAAGAAAATGGGGTGAAGAAATGATTGAGGAATCATCAATAGCATGATCCAAATTACAAGATTATTCTTCTGTGAGTTAGAAATTCATTCTCTGTTACTTAACTAATTTGCACTCAGTCTCCCTGTGTTTTAGTTCCTTACATGTACATAATAGCAACAACAGCAGAACTAATTAGATAAGGTATTTCTGAGCTATGATGTTTTTGATTAAAACAGATTTTTTCTCATTATTAATTTCAATGATGAACTAAATATTTTTGTAAAAGAAAATTGCTAGATAAAACCGTTTTGAGATAACTGAAATTTTGCATTCTATTATATTCTACCTGTTTTCTTTTTATTTGATAATTTTGTAAAAATAATTAATCACAGCCCATTGATCTATGAAGCATTAAAGTTAAAAGTAATAAACTCCCTAATATTTTGAAACCATTTTCCCTTGCAAACGAAATTACATCAAGCCCTATACAATTTTAACACAAAAAATATTGAACAATATTTGCTACAAATTTCGTCAGTTTGTCTATGAGGATATTATGGGAGACATTGTCAAAAGCCTTATTAAATTCAAGCTTAACAACATTCACTTCCTTATCAGGAAGCTACTTTTTTCATTGTAGAAGATTATCAGTTTGGTTAGGATGATTTCCTCTTCCTAAATCTATACTGACTATACCGAGGCAACTTCTTGTCCTTCCTACATTTGAGAATGGTTTGCAGGATTATTTCCTTGTGGGATCAATGTGAGTCTGACTGGCCTGTAGTTCTGTGGATCTTCCATCTTGACATTCTTGAAGGTAGAGCTGACCCTTTCTTTTTTCCAGTTGCCATGGTCTTTCAAATATGACTATGATAGTGTCCTTACAGTGCTAGTGTCCATCTCCCACCGCACTTGTTGGAGTACCCTGTTGGATCCCAGGAACTATGCATTCATACTGATGAGGTGTTCCTTAACTTGATCTTCCACTGAGAGCAAGGTGTCCTCACTGAAGACTTTCCTGTGGGTGTAAGGTACTCAAGATTTCTTGTATCTAAGATTTCTGAATTTCTTTACTTAGTCATAAAGACTGAGACAAATAAGGTATTCGATACATTTTCTGTGTCTTTTGTCACCAATTCCCCTACCCCATTCAGCAGTGGGGCCACAGTTTTCCAAATCTTTGTTTTGCTACTGATAAACCTGTAGAGACACTTATTGACGTGCATATTTCCCTTATTGCATTCAACTTCAAGTGCCCAGACAGTATCCTTGTTTATTCAAACAGACTTTCTACTACCTTAGTCTTGCTCTACATGGGGTTGGATCCTCCTTGGATGTGGAGGAGGTTATCCTGGATTCCTCTTCTCTACAGAACCATACTCTATGGGGTCTTTCCAAATGTGTCTCTGAATAAGCCAAAAACCATCTCCTCAAATCCAGGGAAATCATGCTTTTTGTTTTTTTCTCCTCCTGAATACTACCATCCCACGGTCACTGAAGTCATGGCTGCCACTCCAACCCTCAATCCCCAGTCACTTTCTTTCCAGTTGTAAACTCTGGCAGCTCATCTCTCCTCAAGAGCTGCTTAATGACCTGTGCAGTCCAGAAGCTCTCATCAGTATACTCCTGAAACCTCATTGTTTTCTTATGCCCTGCTGAGTTCCCCACCAGCAGATATATTTTTGTGTGTTTTCTCACATGCTTCTACACTTTGCTTTTAATCCAGTGGTCTGCAAATCCATTTTAATTCCAAGTTTTGCTTGTTAGATTCTACATTCTTTTGTCCTCCTTCTTTTGTCTACAAACAGGTTTCTTCAGCTTCACATCTGCATTTTTTTAACTGAGCATGGCTGAATTTTACAATAGCTGGGGGAAGAGGGAGGAGCAGGCACTCAGCTCTTCTGGTGTCATGGCTGTATTCTTCTGCATGTACCCTGTGTCCCCACTTCTCCAGGTCTCTGTACTATTAGGCTGCAGGACTGCACAAAATGTCACTCTGTTTTTTACAACTATCACTAAGGCAGAAAAACTTAACGTTTGACATAATTCAGAAAATATTTCAAATTCTCTTAATTCCCATTGCCTATTCTCTAATAGCACGTCTGTGATTCTAACGCAAATCTCTGCCCTTAAGCTGTAAAACTTTTATTGTTTAAAATTTCATATAAAATGGTTTACTGATCTAAAATTATTTTGCCATAATGAATCTATTATTTTGAGAAAAAAAATTACTAAAATATTTGATTGTGTATCTTTGAAGTATGATTAAGAATGTTAAAGGACATGTAGTTCTAGGTGCACGAAATTCCTAACAGCAGCCAAAAATACTGAGAAGAACGCTATAGGCAAAATAGGTACTGCAGAAATTCATATTATTAGATGCAGGTAATCCTGCCAGAAATCCATTTCATTATTATTCATCTACAATACTTGTCAACAGTGAGTTGAAAATCACCAAGTTTCTGACTTTGTTTTTCACGATCTCTTTTACAAAACCTTCCATGCAAGTTACAATTTCGAAGTACTGTACTTATTGCTCTTTAGAATACACCATACACTAATATCTGAAACAAAAAAAAAAATAGTGGATGATTTGGTTTAAATAAAACAAAGGGAGGTAACATGGCAGTAATTACAGACATAGTCTGATTACTGATATACTATTTACAAAGCTTGTGTTAAAGATATTACTTCCTATTCTAGGAGCATTAAAAAGATTATTTTAGCTACCTTTGATCTGACAATAATATTAAGAAAGACAAATTGAACAACACTATTTGGATCATGGTTAGCCACTTTTGGCCCATCCAATGGGCTAAAGTAAACTGGGGAATATTAGTAATTAGTAGGGATACATTGGTAGGTTTTGGAGGCACTAATAAGCATAGAAATACGTAGTGCTTTTTAATGTTGAGAAGGACAACTCCAGTAATTATCCATGAATATTCCCATAAGCAGGACTCCACCCTAATTAAAACTAAGGATGTAGAGAGACTCTTACTGTGTGTGTCCACAGGGATGGGCCCTGCCTGGTAGATTCAACAATAGTCTTGGGCCCTAGATAAGCAGATGAACTTCTAAGGTGCATTGCACAGTGCATTCTTTCTTCTTCACCTGAACAGCCTCCTACATCTCTTAAATTTTCATGTGCAATAGATTTATTTAGCTCGTAAAACTCAAGAATTTATCATGATTCATAATTCATGTTTCATAATTCATGTTAGAAATAAAGTTGCCACTGACATTTAACACTTTGAAGTGTTTTCACTTAAAGGTCACCTTTACAAATAACTACCCTTTTACTTGAGCGAAGCATTTTAACAAAACAGGTTGGGGTTTTTTTCAGTTTGATAATTCTCATCATAATAGTTCAAGCTCCAAAGAATTCTGAAAAGGAAATGTGGCCTAGGGACACCAAGTGAGAAATGCTTGATATTTATGACCTTTTTTTTCTGAAGTGACATTGAGAATTTTTCTATCCATTGTTTTTGCTGGTCACACACAAAATTTTGAAGTCCTAATTGAACCCCCTTTTTCTTTCCTTTTGAAATCATATGCATCAATCAGTTCTTCATGGATTTCTATCTTGCAGTGACAAAACCAAAAAATCCCTTTTGATGTGGGATGCTGATATCTGTCCACTACTTTAGGGTTTGATTAATAATTTATATAATATTGTAGAGCATCAAAAGGATTGATGGGTAGTGCTGCACTTAAGTGTACCCTTAATCATGGCCATTAGGCCATTATTCCTTTCAGAGTTCACATCTCCCAGGAAATTAACTCCCAAGATGGAAGTATTCACTTCAAACTTTTGCTTTACAAATTTTGGATAAACGAAAAGAGCTGCACTCGCCTTTCCTACTGAGCTAATTTTTAATTTCCACTTACCTTCACACAGATACATGTACAAACCCCAAGGGCCATTCTGGTTGACTTCTCTTTTCCATTTCAGAGAAAATGGAAAGAAAATACCAATTTTCCCTGAAAGTTTGTTTAACTTGGTTGGCTTCATCTGAGCTGAAATTTTGTCATTGTAGGAATAAGGGAGAAAAATGCAATAATTTAATGATATATTAACTTTCAGGAACTAGGAGTTCCTGAAAGTTAATCTATCAGTGTCCTTCATTAACTAGATTTTCAACAGTGAGAGCCAGCACTCACTGATAACATAATTTTGATCATTTTCTCAATATGTTTTTCAATGACACTTCCTTAAACCTGTTTTTCCTCTACCTTATGAAGTACTGCAAGCTACTGTTACCTATTCAGCTCTTATCTGCTTACAGCAGAGAGTGTAATGTTGGAGTATACCAGCAATAACAGTGCTGAAAATTGTGGAAAATGAATTTTTATATGCTATAAGAGATATATGGGCAAATCTGCCTTACATATAATTAACTGACTGATAAATATAAGTTAAGACCCAGATGCCCTCTACTTTTTTTTTTCTATTTAATGCAGAGCAGGGCTTCAAACATTGCGATGTATCAAATCAGTCTATATGATGAAATTCTTACCTTTCTGCTTATTTGATAGATAAATCTAGAACAAAGATAACTAAGCATTAGAGGAGTCCTATATCCAGGTAAAGACCCATGATATTTTGTGGCTGGACATAAAGTTTCAGCAGTGAAATAAGTAGCATTCAGTTCTGAAAAACAGAAGTCTTGGACTTTTCCTTGGCATTGTGACTATTGCTCCACTCCTAAAACACAAGGTACTGATTTCTTGGACATATTTCTACAAGCTTTCAAAATGGAAATAACATTCGGATCAAGCAGCAAATCCAAGTGGGACCAGGGTAGGGTATAATTCTCATTCCTTTTTTCCCTGCTGAGTTCTTTGGATTGCTAGAAAAACAAGTAAGCAATACATTTCTCTGTCAATCACTAGAAAAAGAAATTACTGTTCCTTACATCTTTTCAAGATCTTTCAGTATGTATGCCCAGATGCTATTCTTTATTATGTATTTGTTCAAAATATGCTGAACTATTTGAAATAGCTTTTGGTAGGAGCACAAAGGCCATAAAAGCAGCATCTTGATGAATTTTTATTCTGCACTGTGTGCTATTCATGTAGAATAGTAGAAAAGTGTGTAAAGTTTCGAACTTCACGGATTATAAAGAAACTTCCAAAAAAAAAAAGACTTTTTCAGGTGCTCTTGATTTATGAGTCTGGGTTTGTGCCAAGAACAGCAACTAACTGAGATGTTTCAAACACTTAATCACCCATCTTTCTAGTATGGCTGCAGCACCACAAGGCAGAGTAGCCTTTGATGCCAGTAAGGACTGACAGTAAGACATTAGATGACCTACTTAACTCTGCAGGGAATTTAACTTCTGAAATAGTATAGCTAGATACCAGGTGTCAAAACACAGGTCTTACAAGAAGCTTATGAAGATCAGGTAGTTGCTGCTTTAAGTGCATGTGTTGTCTATCTTCTAGTCCCTGAAAAAACTGCTGAATTCCACTTATATTTGCACTGTGTTGATTTTTTTCAGTATGTCAACTTAGGAACTAATAAAAATAATTGTGGATAGAATACATTAAAATATTAAAAAAACCCACAACAACATACTGGAGGGGTTGGTTATACATTTCCTATTTTTTGGTCTCTGGAACAAAATATTTGATTCTGAAAATTAATCTTCTTGTACTCTTAACAATTATTAGCCCACATTGATTTGAATGAATGCAAAACAGAATAAGTTGGAAAAGTGACTGCAAGAATTCAGAAATCTGTTTCCATTTGTTCAACTAATAAATTAAAGAGTTTTAAAAATTTATTTTAATGCTTTTGATTATTTATATTTATCTTGAAGGCAAAATCAATTCTAGATTCTTAGAAACAAGAAGAGGATATGCTATTTCCTAAATTGGTAAAAAAGGCCTAATCCAAATTCTTGAACCAGAAACCAGTCTTAGAAAACCTGAACAGGAAAACTCAAGACATAGTTTAAAAGAGAGTTTTTTATCCTGCGTAAGAACAGCCCTTTTGCATTATGAAATGATGGAACAATCCTGTGAAACATTTGAGTTAAATTCTTATTCCCATTAATCTTCTTAGTTTTGACAATATTTCCAAAAATATTGTTAGTTTTGTCACTGCAGAGCTAAAGGTTTAAAGCATCCCACACATTTCCACCAACATTCTTAAAAGAGCACAACTTCTGTTTTAACAGTGTCTCACTCAATTTCTATGACTGTGCCTTACATTTATCTTTCATTTTATATACTTGAAAGCAGGGAAAAAAGTTAATTTTAAAAAGGGTATATCATTCCAAAGAAATATATTACCTATAAAAATACAAGAAGTTTTCTGTAGAAAAGGGCATAGAGTAGCTCAAATTTACCCAAGCTTAATTTTCCTTGAGACCTCATGTGAAATTATTAAATCAAAATGGAGGACTATGTGATACAGTTTTAGAAAGGTGGGGTGGATAAGGAAGATTTGTAAAATTACTAAATTGGTTTTATTGCAAGACAGAGAATAATATTTGTACTGAAAGATAAACAACATGGAGAGCTTTGTGAATGGAGTACCACAGACTACTCCTCAATTGTAATTAATATTTTAATTTAAAAATTTGGCACACAAAATGAAAAAAAGAATCTTGCAGATGACAAAAATATATTAAAGAAATTCAGCAAGAAGGGAATAAAATTCATAAAGTAGAAATCATAGAGACCGAAACTGCAAATTTTTCATGTCCAGTGCTGTGTTCTTTTTCCCGAAAGTGACAGGAGGAAAGACATGTAGTTACATGTCACAGACTGTGGGATTCATTTGTACCCTTTCTATTAAACATTTAACATCTATTAACATTTCTATTTTCTGATGACAAGCAAGACTGGTTATACTGATTGTTAGATGGTGCCAGCACAGACATATTGGTTCTGTCTTTCCATATAATACTGTATAAATGTTCCAGATCATTCAGAGCCACTTGGAGCATCTTTATGTCTTTCTCTCACACAAAATAATTTCAGCTGAGGAGGATGTGATTGCAGTTTACATATGGGATTGGATTTCATCTAGCAGATAAGAATGCAATTACATTATTGACATAAGAAGAAATGGACCAATTTAACTGTTGAAAATAAACCTGAAGTTGGAAGAAAAAAGATTTTTTTTCAGAAGCACGTCTAAGAAAGAAAATGGATAGTTAGAAGACTGATTCTGACATTTATGACCAGATGATGAGCTCAATGAAATAATAGCAAATTTCTAGTTCTCTATTTTTCTATTTAATTGGATCTGTAATTTTCATGAGACAATATAATATCATTTGAATCAGATTACATTAACTACTGTAGAAAGTTAAATAACTGAGGGATGAGAACTTTATGGTTTTATTGGTTTAGCCTCTTGAGTAAAAACAGAAGATGAAGAATAATTTATATGATGTGCTAGCTATTTCCAAACTACAAAGCTGCAAGAATGTTGTTTTAAGTAATTGAATGAATTTCAGTTTTATCATAATTTTGGAGCTTTTTACTCTGTGGAAAGATTTATTTTTCCATTACTTTTAAATGGAACATTTTTATAATCCACAATAAAAATATGATAGAAGAATAATAAGCGCTAACAAAGTAATAGAAATTTTCCACTAAAACTTTAAAAAAAAAATTAGGAGAGAGATATCTAACATGGGGGGATTTGGAAAAGAAAAATCTGTCTTATTTCTTTGGAAAACTAATTACTCAAGACAAAAAAATCACATGAAGTGAACAGGACTCTGGAATTGTAAGACTGGAAATGGTTAAAAAACACATGAAATCACTTCAAACAGACAAACATATTTTCTATTTTCTTAGATGTGAAAATTGTAAAATAAATTAGAATTTTTCTTGGTTTGTGAAAAGGAGAAAAGGTCAACATCATGTTACTTTTAGTTTATTACATTGAAAAAGAAAAGGAGTATCAGTTACAGCCATCTAGAGAGAAATTATTGCAGTGAGGTCATAAAACTTCACTGCACCAAGGAAAAAGTCCAGTAGCAGTGCCAAAAAGCCCACTATAAGAAAATTAATGGTTCCCCACTCTTAAACATCTTAAATAAAAAATTACATTGGTTTAATGTAAATTTTAAAACAAAATAATAAAAAATTAAAATAGAGCTTATGTCTGGAAATTACATTACATTACACCTTCAAATAGCAAATCTGGACCTTTTCTAGTAGTCTGAATAACTTGTACAGCCTAAGGTGAAAGATAACTCATAGTGTTGTATCCTGTTTTAATAACAACATTCTTTTTTGGTCTTTTGACTCTTCTGAATTGATGAGCTTTTATTTAATTTAGAAGGGCTCACTGGAACTCAGGTCTTTCTCAGCTAGTGCCAAAGTGTCTCCCCAAAGCTTTTACAACTATTTTTTTCACATTCTGAAGATGTTGTGTGTATTAGCATCTAAATTACAGAAGAGTTTTATTCACTCATTAAAACAGAAGTATAAGGAAGTATTTAATGTCCTCTTTAAAATTAATCACTTAAGGTGGATTTTCATTTCATTCAGGAGATAAGGCTGCCCCAATGACTCTGAAAATGGAAGCATCACATTATTAATTTAGGAACCAAGGTGAAACTGCTGATGACTGTAGCAATAAACATAAGACATAATGTCACTCTTAAAAGCAAGTAAGACAAAAAGGGGAACAAAAGGATTCTCCAATCATTTACTGGATCTATTCATAGTAGGAACCATTTTTTTTCTCTCATTTTCTATTAATATCAAAGATATGAATACATAGGGAAAAAAATTGCCCAATCACAGTATTTTCCCACTCTGAATCAAAAACCAATTTGTTGTTGTAGTCCTTCAATTCAGTGAAGGTAGACATTCCAATTTCCATTTTACAGACAGTGAAGGTGTTGGTTACCTGTATTGTGCATCCAGGTTTTGGCAGTGACAGTGTTGCTGGGGAGCCCTGGTTTGGATCAGCCAGGGGTGCCCTGTGCCAGACTCACCAGGTTCCAGCTGTCTCTGAGCGACTCATCGTGGGCTGAACCCCACAGCCACGATGGACATGCCCTGGGGACAGCTGGGGTGAG
Source organism: Camarhynchus parvulus (assembly GCF_901933205.1). Classification (NCBI taxonomy): domain Eukaryota; kingdom Metazoa; phylum Chordata; class Aves; order Passeriformes; family Thraupidae; genus Camarhynchus; species Camarhynchus parvulus. The sequence continues at coordinate 101,497,492 of NC_044571.1, forward strand.
GGAGGGCAGCGTGGTGTGCTGGTTTTGCACAGCCTGGTTTTTGGTAGTGGGGAGCCACAGAAGTGGCTTCTGTGAGAAGCTGCTGGAAGCTTCCAGGATGCCCAGCAGACCCAATTCCATCATGCCACTGGCCAAGGCTGGGCCAATTAGAAATGATGGTAACACCTCTGTGATAACATATCTAAGAAGAAAATCAAAACAAAGTGGGGCACACAGTTTTAATTAGAGCTAGGGAAGAGGAGGAGGTGAAAATGTGGGAGAAACAACATGGACGCACCAAGGTCAGTGGAGAAGGAGAGTGAGTATGTGGTCCAGGGGTCAGAGCCAAGATTCCTCTGCAGGCCATGGTGATGTCCATGGTGAAGCAGCTGTGCCCCTACAGCCCATGAGGATCCATGGGAGATGCAGAGATCCACCCACAGCCCATGGAGGAGGTGCCCATGCTGGAGCAGGTGGATGCCTGGAAGAGGCTGTGATCCAGTGGGAGCCCCAGTGGAGGGAGGGGACTGCTGCTTCCAGGATGGAGCAGCCTGTCCTTGGAGGACTGCACCCTGTGGAAGAGAGCCATGATGCAGCAGTTTTGGGAGAACAGCTGCTCATGAGATTGGAACCACACTAGAGAAGTTCAGGGAGAACTGTCTCTGTGGGAAGGGACCCCACGGCTTAGCAAGGGAAGGATTCTTTTCCCTGAGCCAAGTGGAAGAAAACCTTGGGTGATGAATTGAGCAAAACCCAACCCCCCTGTCTCCCTGTGCTGTTGGTGGGAAGAAGGGAGTTTGGGTGAAGAAAAGATGTTTTTAAAGGCTTATTTTGCTTTTCATTGTACTCCTCTGATTTTGTTAGTAATAAACTCACCTTGTACCTCTAAATTGAGCGTGTTTTTCCCTTGGAGTGTTTTTTTCCTGGTCCTTATTTCAACTCATGTACCTTTCATGAATTTTTTCTCTCCTCTTTCCAGCTGCCGCAGGGGAAGGGTCAATGAGCATCCTGGGACTGCCTGGCATTTGGCCAGTGTCAAACCACAACACATGGTGAGGGGAACAGTGTGAGAGACAGCTCTGAGATCACTGAGATGATTAGACATTGGACTGGTCTGCTCAGGGAGGTGGTGGAGTCACCATCCCTGGAAGTCTTTAAAGAGAGATGTGGCACTCAGTGCTATGGTCTGGTTGACAAGGTGGTGATTGGTCACAGGTTGGACTCGATGATCTCAGAGGTCTTTCCAGCCTAATTGATTCTGTGATTCTGTGAGGGAACAAGGAGGAGTAGGCAAGGACATGCTCCAGGTGTCCCAGCAGGGATTTCTCTGCAATCCGTGCAGGAGATTAGTTTGGAACAGGTAGCCCATGGACAGATTGGAGCAGAGCAGTTCTCAGCACTGCAGCCCACAGAGAACTACATGCTGGAGCTGCAGTCCTTTAGGATAAGCCTTGACAGTTTGTGTTGGAACAGGCTTATCCTAAAGGACTGCAGCTCATGATAAGGAACTTCACTGGACCTTGAGGAAAAGAGTTCAAAGGAAAGAACAGCAGAAAGGAACAGTTACAGACTGACTGCCTATTCCCCATCAGACCTGCACCACTCAGAGGTAGGAGAGGGAGGAAAGAAGGAGTGAAGATGAGCCTGGGAAGAAGGTGACTAGGGGAAGGTGGTGTTTTGGTTAATTTTCTTCTTTCCATTCAGGTGTATCTTGATTGGCAATAAATTAAGTTACTTTTACAACTGGGTCTGTTTTGCCCATGACAATAACTGGTGTATGATCTCCCTGTCTTTGCGTCAGTCCACAAGCTTAATTTTATTTTCTCCTCCTGTCCTATTGAGGAGCGGGAAAAAGTGAGCAGGCATATAGTATAGCTTTTACCATCCTTCTTCAACTGCAGTCAGAAATCATGGCAATAGTTTTATGTTCCTTCATACCTATAAGTAATCAAATCTATTTTCTAAAATAGCCATTGTGTCGCATACCATGGGCTTGCATGTCATCTTATGTATGAGGATTGTTACCATGAAGAATGGTCTTTCCAGTTATCAACCAAAGCTATTGCAGGTTTTTCCAGCCTTTCAATATTTGCATATTTTTCGTCCAAATACTTTTTTGTGCAAAACCTATAGGTACTTCCTGAAGCAGAGAACAGTTAGGCTTACAGATTGGAAAAAAATCTAAGAAAAGATGGAGATTTCCTCTAATAATATAGTTGGGCAGCTGAAATATTCTTTGCAAAATGATGCAAAAGTGGGTGAATAATTGTTTCTTCTCCACACCTTGTCTAGTTACACACGCACTGATGTACTTGGAACATTTATCACAGCAAGGGATCATCATATACAGTGCATGTTCCCTCCATCTCCTCCATCTCTTTTGAAGTTCCTCTTCAACACTTTAATTTTGAATTCCTTCATGTCTATACTTGTAAATTGGTTCTCTTTATTTACTACATATGTGGTTTCATTGGACTCTTTTTGTTGTGGGAAGAGTTTTGTATCACCCCCTGCATATTTCTAATTTTTTTCTGGCACCAAAGTGCAATCTAATCTTTGACTTTCTCTTGGCATTGGTTTATTTTGACAGTCAGTTTGCACTTAGGAGTAGAGTGCTGCGATTGATTCAGTGTTTCTGTTTTGTTCTATGTGTAACACAGCTGACTCCAACTTTCTCCTCTCACCCTCAAAGCTGTCACAAAACCACTCAGAACACTTTTTCCCTTCTCCGTAATTTGGGATTGTTATGTTAGTGGTATTTTCCTTATGTTCATATATGTATATTTTGTTCAACCTGACTGCTGTGGCAAGGAACTTAATTTGTTCTAAGAATTATGCTCTGTCTGCTGCATAAATATTTTAAATCAGCAGTTTTCCCAGATTTTCCCAAAGATTCCTCTGTTTGTTGTGTATGGATGACAAGGGTATGCAACTGCAATTCCTTAATAGAAATACATAACTTTATGATATTACAACAAACAATAAAACAAATTCAGATTAAGCAGAGCTCATCTTGAAAATGATATAATAATTTTGCTACAATCACAAAAATATTGACTGTGAAAATAAAATTTTCTCAATGCTGACATTTAATGTGTTTCTAGAGACACCATTATCTTAGGGTAATGGTAAATAATGGGAAGAGTTCTTTGGTTTGGAAAATAATTAAAGTTGCTCATACATCTCCAAATGTTTCTAGTGAGCTTGGTAATTAGCTGTTTCCAGGAATAAACCCTTGGGCTGGCTTTTAGTAGCCCACTAAGAATACACATGCACATCTCTGTATTCTGGTCATAAAATAACAGCAAGAAAAAAGAGGATGCAACATTTAAATAGTCATTAGAGATGGCTATTCTCAATATGCAAAAAGCAGCAGCTTTCATAAGGTTAACACTGACATGAGCAATCTGAGACCAACTTCTCCCTGAAATGTTAACAACTTCTCAAGGGAAAAAAAATAGTGGTTTTGTGGATCTTGCTTAATGCTCCCAGAGACTGAGCACATTGCTGATGAATCTAAATGGATAGGAGTGTAAACCACAATAGTTTTGCTTCCTCTGCTCTCATTAAACATACAATTATGCCATTATATCTAAAGGTACTTGCAGCTGTATTTATGGGGAGACTAATCAATCTTATCCAGGTGTGTGTTGAATGACAGTGAAGATTCTGAATATTTACTTCTCCCGGTAAAACAGAATTCTGTTAATTCCTCTAGCTGTCAACTGCTCTATCTATGCAAGTAGTAAATTGCATGCAAAAGCTAGCTGCAACAATGGCTTGGATGCCTGAAAGTATTGGCAAAGGAGAAAAATAAGAAATCCAACAAAGAGAAAGTTCTGGTTTATGTACTCTTAATGGCTAACTTTGTCATATCTCAAGTATGTTTTTTCCAGGAAGCTTCTGCTGGTACTGATGTATAATATGGCCACTAAACAGTCTTCAGTCAGTTACTGTTGGTGAATTAAAAATGCCTTTACATTGCCTGAGCTTTGAAAATGTATGCATAAGGAAATATTTTCTAAAAGTCTGATGAAAACTCTTTGGACAGAATACGACCTGTTGGAAAAAAAAATAGCACAGTAGCTTCTGCTGTCTTACTGGCTTTCCTTGGATTACTTAGAAATTATTTTTTTTTTAAAACAGTATCTTTATTTCTGAATATGTAGACTTCATGAAGTTCTGAACTTCCTTTTAACTTCTAAAAGCTTATTTAAAACCCTTTAGTATTTCAAACTTCATAGCATTAATGTCTTCATCAGTAACTGAAGATAAAATCTGTAAAATGTAATTGAAAAACTTGGTCTAAGTTGTATATATCTGGAGTCCAGTCTTCAATATACTCATTCAACAGAATTTCAGACCTTGAAGACAACTTTAAATTATGCAATGAAGGCAGAGTTTGATTAATTTGGATGGGTTGAGAACTGCTGGGAAAGAGAAAATAGCCATAGTTCTAAAGGTAACCTCCAGATCAACCCAACAGCTTTTTGAATCCAAGTATTCTACAAGTAAAGAAAGGAAAACATCAACCTATATTAAGATGATGTTTTGCCAAGAAACATGGACAAAATAGATGCAGAGTTCTTCATTTTACTTTTGTGAAGGGAAGACAGTGAGTTTAAAAAAAGTGATTATAGAGCAAAAAAATGCCAGGAGTAGGAGAAGATGAGAGCAAACAAGGGGTCAGAAAGAAATCAGATAAACAAGAAAAACCTGCTACTCTCTGCCAATCCCTCATTTTGTTATTGCTGGAATAGCTTTTTTGGCTTCACTCTACAGTTTCTCTTCCAAACCTAGAAGGTTTAAAGAAAAAGAGAAACTTGAAATCTTCAATGATGTGAGTGAAGAAGCTGCCAAAGAAGGTCCTCTCAAGTCAGATACAAGTGCTGAAATGCTGTTCTTGGTTTTAGTTTTGGACCAGTGCATTCCAGAAAGACTTTTTGTCAATGCTCTTTTATGGAAGATCAGTTTGACAACAAAAGTGTCTAGGAATATCTTACCACTGAAGTAGGAATGTTCTATTGGTGTGGCACAATGTACTATCAAAGACTGATGGAGAACATTTATTTGTTTATTTATCTATCTATTTATTTATTTCCACTGGATTTATTTAATGTTTTTAATAGATAATGTAGTAAGAGCATAGTAACATATACAGTAAATGAGATGATTGTAGAGAAAACATTCACTTTCCTTCAATTAAACAAAAATGCTTTCATTTGATGATAAATCCCACTTTTCAAGGTCTTTTGAACACTTAAGTATTTAAAATAGAAAAAGTTATTATCAGAAAGCTTGACAGTGGGATTCAAACTGCTTTGTGGGACTGGTAAAGAAAAAAACCACCCTCTTAAATATATAGATGCCTACCAGTATTTAAAAGATGTTTTGTGGCATTAAAAATTAATTGTGTTTTCCTAGGAGCATTTGTTTAGGAAATTGATAAAACCACCAAGTTTATTTTAGAACTTGGTTGAAAGCACATGTGCATCAAGAACAAAACTGAAGTAAATCACCTTAAAAAGCAGCTCAAGGGACTGTGTATGCATGCACAGGTGTGTTTTTTTTCCAAGTACAACATAATTCTGCATAATGAAGGCTAAATTGTCTTAGTTTAGACAAGATTTCTGACAATTTTTTCACAGAGCAGTTTCTTTACTTTCATTGGATCCTTTTTTTTTCCCCATAAGAAATGTCTTCTAGCTAAAACCTTAATTTCAAGCTATCTTAGTCTAGCTGTGTGGTGAGTATGGTGTAATCTGTAACCAAGGAGACACAGTGCCTCCAAGCTGACCACAACAGCTTCTACCACTTGCCCACTCTTGAGATTTCCCTGTTTCCAACCCAGACAGCAGTTGGAATCCCCTTGTCACTGAGTTACAAGTGACAAATAAGTAATAAATAAACTAAAAATTTCACAGATCGTGCTAATTTTTTATGTAATATGGAGTTTAGCTACTTCAAGAAAGAAAATGACAGGAGAAGTGCAGATAGAAAATGCTTTTATTTACAGACCAAGAAGAGAATCAAAGTTTTTAAAGGATCTGCAAGCTTGTGTTTAGGGATTAAAACTTTAGCAAGATGGCTTACAATTTTTGAATGGCTTTAAAAATGAAATACGTCTTTTTTCTGCCTTAATCTGGGGGAGAAGTGTGGACAATTTTCCTTTCTTAAACTGCCATATCAGCGCTTGCTACTTTTACCAGCATCCTTCTAAACTGCGTGTGGGTGTTCTTATAAGGATTTGAACACAGCAAAGGAAATTTTGAACAATTCTTCTCTCTTCCTCTGCAGTTATTTAAATATTTTGAAGCCTGAAAGCTGGATTAGGAAATCTACTAATACTACTTCTTTAACCTTTGATTTTATTCCGTGCAGATTTTCAGCCATTATTTTTAAATTGGGGATGAGATGATAATTTTGAATATGGTCATAATGTCCATAAAAGATTCCAGTTCAGCTTGTGTGTTTTTAAATGCTGAATAACTTTATAAGTTGTGAGTAGATAAATTGGTATTACGGTTTTGGCCCCATCCCTGCTGCCTCCTGGGCAACCTGTTCCCCTTCCCATCTCCCAGCACTTCCTGCTGGAGTTTGAGTGAAAACTCATATTTTTAAAAAGTATTTAGATGAATTAAGCTTATGTTATGCTTATATAATCTTTATTGTTTAAGTAAAATTTGCTATTTGTCTGGTGTTATGACTTTTCTGGTCACAGAACTATGAGATTCTGCAGCCTAGGTTATGGTACATAAAACATGTAGGCTCTCAATCCTTCTGACTTTGTACCATTTAACTTGGAAAAGATGTTACTAATTTTCTTGATAGTTTGCATGTAGTGTATGATTGCACAATTTTTTTCTATGACGTAGATAAAATTTATATTGACAAGATGATCTCCTCCATAGGGTCTGACTTAATTTACTTTTCTTTTATATAAACTTCATGCAATGAGTATTCTAATCTGTATTATTATCTTTAAGGTGAGATAACCATTAAAAACTTGTATTAAATACAGTGGATGAAAGTGACTCCTGAAGGGGTTTTTTGATCATTCTGTGTTGGGGTATGAGTGACCTGGTCCAGAATAAGGGAATGCTGATGGCAATAGCAGCTAGGCAGAAGTGTTGACAATATGAACATAATTTCATGAGATGGTAGTATTCTTTATTCATTGAAATCTATCTGAGGAAGCAGCTGACACTACAGCTACTAAATACAGTGACATTTAGGCCATGAAAGCTTGTAGTCTCTTTGAAAGTTATGTTTAGAAATAACGTGAATCAGTGGCTAATCTATGCATTAATCTATGCATTAAGCAAGGAAGAAATGTGGCACTTCAGGGGTATGAAAAAAAAGTTACAGAAGTGTCTATTGCTCCCATCATTAATGCAAGTTCATCATTTGTCATCCTTAAAAAAATTGAGGGCCTAATGACCTTGTCCTATGCCAAGCAAATTGGATATGAAAGACTTTGTGTAAGAGTAATTTTTAAGTTATAATCATTAAATATAATCATTAAATATACAATCATTAATTATCTAGGCAGTTTCTGTCATATTTATATGTGTTTTTATACCATCTAAACAAGTACTAGAATTTATTCCTAAGGGAAACCATATTAAAATAGTTTTTGTGGGATGTCTTACTTTTGTTTGTTTATTGTAGGTCTTGGAGGTAACTTCCTCATCTTTTTGCATCCCACCTACCATGTGGATATGGAACAAACAGTTTAGCTTTGCTTCCACTGAGCATTAGTCTAAACAGATGCATGGTTTAAGAGTAGAAACAGAAAACATTGGGGATGTGCTTAGAAAAAGCTCCAGCTTTTACAACATTTCTTTACAGTCCTGCTTTTCGTGAACTGCTGAAGTCTGTATGACAGCCTACAGTATACAGAGACTACTGTGGAAGAACTTACAAGGAACTGGGTATTCCTAAGCACATTTTTCCACCTCTCTAATCTTGTCAGTTTTTACTTTTGCAAACTCATTTCAACTATAGCAATCTGAATTAAAACTGAGTTGACATCATGAAAGGATGTTTAATTAAAATTCTGATTCTTCATCATCTCAGATTTGGATACACTGATTAAGTTTTCTGTTTTCTCAAAGGGACCTAAGGACTTGCCTACTCTCCTTTTTAACCAAGAGAGAAATCTCAGATGTGTCAGGTCTAGGCATCATTCCTGACATTCACAACTAAAACCATACTAGCACAAAGCTAAGCACAAAGATCACTCATGGAATCCTTGCTGTTGTGGCAAAAACCTCTTGGCTCCTTGCAGCATCTCTGACCTTTACTAAAATTAAACATTACTGAAAAATATCGGCCTACTTTTCTCTAGACTATTTGAGTTGAAGGCTGGCCTTTGAGCCAGAATTGTCCTTTTCAATGCTTCCAGCTTTATCCTGTCTTAAACAGTGTTCTACTTTGGCAAATAATATCCTAGTGAAAACTTTTTTGTTTTCCTCTGACTCCAGAGAAAACCACCTGCATTTCATATTGCTACATTGGTCTGTACTGAAACTGAATCACAGATTGCTAAAGCAAATATTAAATAATTTTTGGACCCTATAACTTCTGAGTATTCTCCAGGCCTTTTTCAAGAATTCTCTTGTAGAAAAAGAACTTGCCTTATAAAAATCTTGTCTTTGTAGAAGTCCTCTTTTACAATCTTCAACTTTTCTTACTTATAGTCTAGAATATTTATAGAACTTCATTTCACTGAGTTAGTTACGGAGATATCAGTAGCGGGAAAAGCACTATTTATGTAGTTGCTCTTTTACAATTGGTAAACATGAGCAATTACTGCTTGCTTTGCATGGGCAGTCTTTCAAGTTTTTGTTGTACTTGATTTGCCATCTGCGTTTTTTCACACTCCAGTGCATTCTGCCTCTAGTTAGGCCATAGATAACAGAGAGGGGAAAATGTGAGGGGAGAAAATGAATGGCTGGTGAAATATGAGGCTCATCTTGAAATTCACAAGAATTATTTTAAAATTAATTTTGGTTTATCATGAACGTGCACTAAAAATCTGTTCTTGTATTTTACTTCAGAAATGCATTTGCCACCATTCTATATTCCTGCTCTAAAATTAGGCATCAAACTGGCTAAATTCCACACCTCTTTACAACTTTGATAGTTGAAGTGGCACTTCATTGTGTAACCCAGTTTAAAATTTGGCCTTATGTTTTTGCCATATGTTTTCATAAATTATGCTGGCTTAAGATCATGAGAAACCAAAGTTCTACTTTGTTTGATAACACTTGTCAGTGAATGACAAGTGAATTTGATGGGTTGTGCTTGTTTTTTTAAAAGATTTGTAATTTTTTAAGTACAAACATACTTTCTCTCTCTCTCTCTCTCTCTCTCTCTACATATATATATGCACACATACGTATCTATAACATGCATAACTTTATATATGTATATGTATACACCAACTACAAACACACAGAACAAAGATATTGGCAGCAAATAACCACACCATTTCAGGAACTGAATCTTCAAAGTATCCCTATCAAAACTGATTAATGACTGACTGATGAATGGTTTAAAAAGCTGTATGTTGTCATGAAATAAATCTTCACTTCCTAAGTCCATTCTGCTTTATATCAGAAGCAGAGCTTGGATATATTTGCTGTTAAGCCCTTGTGGATCTACGTAATCTCTGACCTATGACTCTTCCTACTTTTGAGAAAAGTATTATATTGTTCAGGGACATCATAGCCTCATTAATTTACTAAAGCACTTCCTCATAAAGAAATTATTTTCTTCCATGTGGAGGTGGGATATCTTTAGAAAACTTCACTGTATCAGTGAAAACAGTATGACATTCATAGGGATAAATGAAAATAGAAATTAAATTAAGTAAAAATAAATGTTTCACCTATGGAACATTTTTTTTTTGCATCCCTGCATAATTAGTGTTTGTCTCTGATTGAAAGAAAGAAAAAAATATTTTTCCAAGTCTGACTGATCTGAGCTGTTAATGACTACTTAGCAGATGTGAGTTTAGGCAAAGTGTGTAGCACTAATTGTACATAATTTTGATTATTACAATTTATTTTGATGCTTCTTTCTGCAAAAAGTATTTTCTCACCCATCTCTTGCTCCACAACATTTCCTACTGAAAGACAAATTGCATTCCCATAACGGACTCATTTACTCGTTTCTTACTTTGCATTGCATGGAGAAACTAAATGACCTGTCTTTCTATTTTTAACAGAGCTAGTACACTTTGCTACCTAGAATAAATAAAATCATTGTCCTGTAGTACTGACACTGATAAACTATGCTATTTTTAAAATACAGCGATTCTTCACTGTAAATTAAACTACCACTATTTCTGTAACCTTTTATTTACTAAAGTTGTATATAAGCCCTGTCTGAGCAGTTGAACTCTTAATGACCCCTAAATGTATGTTAATGAATTTACTCAGCAGTGAAAGAGAGATCCACTTTTCTGAGCTTTTAGAGACCTTCTATTAAATCAACTAGTCTTTAGGGACTGGCTTCCCTTGATCCTTACCTGTTGCTCCTACTAAATAGTACCTGTGGAATATATATGTTAATTTTCATTCATATAAGTGTGAAATAGATTCTGTGGTTTCAATGCCACTTGTTTTCAAACCTTATTGAGAGCTGCAGTACTTACTAAAGGCTATGAATGTGTAAAATCTCATACTTTCTACTTTGAGCTCAAAACATTTTGGAAGTATTATTCAAAAACAGTGTACATATTTTGATCATATTTTTCTAGCTGAAATTTTTCTACCTTGTGAAAAAAATGATGTTGACCCTTTTATCCAGCACATATAAATTTTCCTTCTTTAACTTGAATATGTGATTTTAAATAAAAAGTTTTAAAAATATAAACTGGTTGTTTCTTCTTCCTTTTCCTTGTAGTATACTTCTTGGACTTCCTCTTTTCTCTGGTCAGTCCATAGAGTGCTGTATACCAAACCTTGTCAGTTTGTTACTTGAAGCTTTACATTGGTTATAGAAGGTTGAACATCATTACTTTTTCTGGCATCTTTTTACATAGTGAAATGTTGCTTGACCTGGAATTAAAATGGAAGTCTCTGGAATGCATGACCTCAGTAAAATGCTGCAAAATAGAATGTATTGAACTGTTGAGCAGGTAGAGAACAAGGGGGGCAACCAAAACAGTCAGGTCTCAAATAAACTTCAGGTAGGGATAACTTGACACAAGGGAAACCAAACCAGACTTTGGCCACAAGAAACTGTTGAAATGTTCATGGCATAAAGAAGTGGAACTGTTGGAAGGATTCAGATTTCCATATGGCAGAGGGGGAGAAGTACTTAATGTAATGGAAATAAGAGGGAGACAAAAAAAAATTAAGAGAATTTATTGAAGGAAAAAGCTTGCAAAAAACCCCCAAGGTAGATGGGGACTCACAGTCATATTACTATGTGAGATAGAAGTACTTGACTGAATGACACACTACCTAATTAGAAAAAAAAAGAATTGGGTTTTCTGTCTGTTTGAAGTAACTTAAAATTATCTGTTAAATATTGTTGAAAGAGGTAATGTACTGTGGCATGTAGCCAGTGGAAATTTTAGGTCCTGTGAATGGAATAACATTTCAGATAGCAAACATATCAAACCATGATACAAGTTGATCACAAAACTGAGATTAATATTTCTCTAGTGCAGGGCTGTTCAGAAAACCTCTTTAAATCATGTAGCTGCTTGGTAACTTAGTTTTAAACATCTATTTAAAACCTTTAAAAAATAATCCAAGGCTAGTCAGAATTTCCTATTAACTCTGTTGATCCTTTAAACATTTAATTAATACACTATTACTGTAATTCTTTGCCTTTTGAGGGAGGGAAAAAAGTAGTTGCATGTTTTCTAATGCAGATTTTTTTTTAAAAAGGAAAAAATTATTAAGCAAAAAAATTACTTTGTGGGGATGCTTATAAAAAAATAAAAGTTACATAAGTTGTGGGAGTAATATTATACTATTACTAAGTAATATATATAATAAATATTATACCTACATATACATGTAAGACATTGAATTTTCTTTCCTACTAGTGTCTGATACAGGTATAAAAGTCAAGGGTTTGATTTCTGGCATTTTTCAAAGTCAGGCAAGTAATTCTGATCTGTCTTTTCTGAGTACCTCGTTTATCTGATGTGCATATAGTAAAACTTATAATAACTAAGATTTATTTTTCAGTAAGAGACCAGAATAATCCAAAATAATTTATAATGCATATACAAAATGTTATGAAAAATTATTTCAAGAGATCAGAAAAAATACAGAAAAATGAGCGTGTGTAGACAATAATACAGTAATTCTTATATTTTTTCAAATTTTTGGAGTTAATACCTGCAGTTACACATAAAATCATTGCAGTACACATGACAGAGGAGTATAATAAAAAACCAAGAACTTCTCACATGTTAACAAACTGTCTAGTGAACTTCAGGATAGGCAAGCCAATTCAATTCTGACCTTTTACTTTTAGCAATAATTGTTGAGAAGTTAGATATAATTTAGGTTTCAGATTTTTATTATCCAGTGTTTCTTCTAACTTCTAGTTTCAGAAATACAGCACAGTAATTATTGGTGCAAATTACATAAAGCAATTAGAAATGGATTCTTATGTTGCAAAACATGAGCAAGAAAACCATGACAGTTTTGTGGTTGTTCACTGTTAGTGTATGTTCACTGCTTAGGTATTCTAGCTCAGTCTTACATAACATAACTTATATAGGAATTAATTTAATGGGAATAAAAATATAAACATCACCAAAATCATCAGCACCTATGGATGGGGGGGTTTACACACACTGAAAATAATGATAACATGCATTTGAAGATAACTGGGCTTACATTCCAAGGGAAAATATAAGAAAATCTGCTACCTTGGACATACTCAAAACCTGCCAGGACATGGTCGTGGGCAACTGGAGCAATAAGGTTTCTTTCTGGGTAGAAAGAAACTGTATTCAAGTCTCCTGCATTTTTTTCTGTTGCACATAAATGAAAAACAGGATAGAAATTATGGAAAATTTGGGGGGTTTTGTCTTCTGTATGTGTCATCCAGTTGTGCTGTTCATATTTTGAAAACCTTTGTCTTCAACCTCTCTCCACCCCCCTTGATCCTGAAGTGGAAATGATCAGCTGGGTGAAGAAAATTCAACACTGAGCACTTTTTTAAGGAAACCAATTTCAGTATGCCCATGGAAGGAAGCTAAAATTTCTCCTAATTAACATTTGCTAATTTTCTTTTTGTTGCTCTGTATTCCTTTCTTTGTGTGTTTCTCTTGAAGGTCTGATCCATAGAATTCTTACATAACCTGTCAAAACCAGCTTATCAGTTTATGCATTTAATGTGTGCATTCTGCTTGAAACTACAATGCCTTTTTTAGGGCAAAGACAGAAAGAAATGTTTCAAGCTGCTATTGCAATCAGGTAAGTAAAAACAGTTGTGTGGTGAAAGCTTCAAATCATCTTTCAGTCTTACATGAGGACATGATTAATTCTTGGTATACTCAGTGCCCGTATCTTTAATTTCTTTAAAAACAAATTGAAAATATAAAATTTAAACACCTAAATATATTTCAACAAAAAAATCTTTGGACCTTTTAGAACTTTAATGATGCGATGAAGACCTAAATGTGTAAATAACTTCAAAAGAAAAATATGTCAAGCCTTTGGAGTTTGCCTTATATAACAATTTACCATTTGGTTCCTGCAGTGAACCTGCAGTGTGAGCATAACTTCCCATGAGTGGTGGTGCTCTCCTTTGAGAACTTGCTTTGAGTGAGGGGATAACTCTGGTTCTTTTTCGATGTCAGGCAAGTGCACTTCTGTGACAGACTCTTCTCATGCTTTTACTTCAGCTTTAGGACTTCTTTTAGGTCTTCTCACCAAAATCAAAAGAAATGTCAAGCAACTCAGGGTCTTAAGGTTACTCTTCTATTGTTGGGGATGAGTGTTCCTTGCAGCTGTGTTTAAGTCAAAGGCACAACCAAACCAGATTGTCCCTGCATAGCCAAATTGATCCCTGAAAATAAAACTGAATTACAGGTCAGGTTCCTGCTGAATGTCTGAGTGTCCATACCTGCAAACCTCTGCCTGTGACTAGCAGCAATGAGAGAGAAAAGCAGACCTCAGTAGGTGATCAGGTAATTCAAGGTTGATTTCAGCTTAAAGATTAAGTGTGATTGTGATGATGATATGATGCTCATCACTGTATTGGGAATTTTATCCTGCATGTGATAGATTCTGAAAATTAATATTTTATTAGAGGAAAAAAATGTGTGTGATGGTAAGTTTTCTCCTGCTAATAAAGCAAAGACTAGCATATGCTACCACATCAAAAAGCAGACTATAACAATTTCTCAGCATCTTACATTTGAGTAACAGTATCATAATTTGTTCACTTTCATAGTAAATGAATGCAATTACTCCTCATTTCTGAATTTTCTGCAGAAAAAAAGTCAAGTACTTGTTTCTGTAATACTAAGTACTACATCAGACATGTAACGATTTGCTATCTGAAATATGATACATCCCTATTTTTTTCCTGTTATTCATACTCGTATCTTCAACATCTAGACTTACAGAAAAGGGTTTGTGCCTTATAAACTAGAGAAAAATGAATCATTTCCCCTCACTTTTTATTTGAGCCTTCTGTAATTATGGAAATAAGTGAACATGGCTTCTGAGCCATAATTATTTTTCTCTTTAACGTTCAAGCTGTAACTCAAATAAAAAAGTTTTTCATCACTTTCCACTTACATTGAGAGTAGTTGATGAGTGTTTGCTTTTATCTTCAACAAAAGCCCATAAGATTCTACATCAATTGAGTAGCTCAGTGTGGAATAAATGATGTAATAAAAGACTAGCTGTCTGAGACATGATCTTCCTGCCTTAAAAAGGGTGCTTTGCTTTCTAAATACCTATTAAGATGACCTGATCTGTTCAAACATCTTCAACCACAGAGGTTTCTGGGAAAACAAATCTTGTGAAGGTCCTCACTTTTTGTGTGGCACCACATCCTTTGAAAATATTGGCAGTGTTGTGGGGATTACCTCTCAGAGCACATACAGGGCAGTCATGTTTCTTTCCCCACACCTTGTCAGTTTTAGCCTTTGGAATACTAATGGAAGTATCAAATGGCATATTGACAGTTTCAGTCTGGTATTTATTATGTGTACCTACAAATCCAGGTGTGGACCCTGTGGGAAAGATTACCTCAGTGGTATCATTATAGATACCTGTAAATCCACTGGGTTAATGTCTTCTTAGCTTCTAGGTAGAGCCTGTGATTTCTACATGACTAATCTTTTCCATGGTTCACCTTGTCACTCTTTACAATTCATTAAGTAAATTTCATCCTTTACAGCTTTTTCAGTGTGACTGAATTTTTTATTCTTATGTAGACCATGAACTGATATCAAAACTGTGCATGAGATAAGCAGAAAAATAAATATTTTTCCCTAAGAGCCTTTCTATCAAAACACAATGGCATATAAATTTTATCACAGTGAAAATGAAAGTTCTGCATTTATAGAATTTTACGGCAAATGATGCTTGAAGAGTATAATTGCACATTGCTCTGTAAATATCAATAAAATACTGAAAGTACCAAAAGTCCCATTAAGTCTTTTTATTATTTTGGAACATAAATAATTTCTGGAAACTTTGGAGGAGTGATTGTGTTCTGGGAGAAAATAAAGCAGTTGCTGAAAGTGTCAAGCATTTTGTTCACCTGCTGTGTATTCTTTATATTTAATTTGACAGAAATTACATTACATGATAAAGTACGATGTAAAATTGTTAGTAATATATGATGTCTTCTGTTAAAATGATGGTGTAGAGATATGCTGATTACAAAGACATAAATTATTTATTTCATATTGTTTTTTGAACCTTTGAAATATGACCTCAAGGCCTAGACGTGGAATAGGTAAGTGGTAAGATTAGCAAATAATTTTGTGTTTGTTGGGCTTCTTTAGATAAAAAGTAGTCTTTAATTAGAACTCTTGCAATTCTTTTCCTGTCATACTTGATGTACTAATTTCTGGGAACATAGGATATAAATTTTCTCTTCCAACTCATAAACAAGAGCCAGTCATTTTATCTTTGAGAATGACTTAGGTTTGAGTGATTGAACTTTCTTAAAAGCCAAGCAAACTCAAGCAGACTTAAATTACATCATGTTTAATGGACCAGGGGAGCCATGGTAATACTCAGCATCTTTGCATTGTAGACTGTCTTTCATGACATAAACTTGTTTTTGTCTGTTGCTGCCTCCTACTTCTATTCCCATATAACAATAGCAACAGAGAAGGAAAAGATTTTTTGTCCTAGTAACACCTAAAATCTTGATGTTGAATTATGTAAATATACAATTAGAAAATAACTCTTGTAAAACAGTCTTCCAAGAGATGAATTGAACAAAGATTCAAATTATAACTTGACTTTTTCTGTGAGATTGTCAAGGAAAGTTACATGCTAATTAGGTTTTCATATAGGCAAGAGATACAAGGCACTGTCTATTCTCAAATTGTCTATGTTTTAATGTAATTTTGGGTGAACAAAAACTATCTTATCCAAGATATTGAAAATATTCAGCAATTTCATTTAAGGCTGTACGAGGTTGCTATAAACTCATAAAAGTTAAAATATATTACAGTATATTACAGTATATCTGGACTTCATTGTTGCTTTATGGACAAAAAATATTACCCTTTATTTTTGAAAGTATGTAATTAAAAAAACATTTCTATGGAAGTTTCTTCCTTCTCTGCAGCAAGAAAATTTCAGTTTAACTCTCTTGCATGTATAAAGCCTTTTTTCACAGATTAAAATTCTAATGTTCTTGCTTCTGTATTAGTAAAGGTTCAAATATTAATCCAGCAAGTAAATGTTATGTTTGGTTAAATCTTCAGTTCATTATCCCAAGAGAATCTTGAGTGAATTTCCAAACCAAAAAAACCAACCAAATCAAACAATCCCCCACCCACCCCAAACCTTAGAAATCCTCGCTATATGACCAAGGGAAATAAAACTTGGAGTGAAATATGAGTCCAACACTTTTAAAAGAAATTTTATCTCTTCCTTGGGCTGAAAAAGTTCCAACCAGTCTATTTCCATATGGTGCCTTTTTCATGGAGATATTAGAAACTATTTAAATCAATGTTACAGCTAGAAAAGCTCAGAAGGTGATGTATGTCATCTAATTTCACATGCATTGTTGAAAAGAAAATGTATAATGTTGGAGCACATCTATTGTAATCGAAGACTGAAAGAGAAATATTATAACTTGAGAACAGAATTTTTGTTGTCATACTTTAGAAACTGACTAAAACCAAACTATTGCAAATAGTAGTAATAAACATTGTGAACTTTCACAGTTTGGGATTTTCTGTGAAATACTTAGTGTATGCTAACTTTTCTATTTCAATTAAAATGCAACTAATATAACTAATAAATACATGATATACAAATTTTAATACAGATTTTAAAAAAATTGAAGCTGTAAACCTGTAGACATAACAGTTGGTGTTGGAATGAATCACATTTTTGTCATTTGAAGTTGTCACATCAAAAGTATTAGCAAAGAATTTATTTGAAGTCTTTTGGTGGATTGTCATATTTTAGAGTTTCAAAAGTAGGCCAAAATCTGGGTTTACTGGCATTTTAAGGATTAAAACCACATTTTGTAGAATATGAAATAACAAACACCTTTAACTGGAAGCAATACGACATTATAGATTATAGTCATGTCAAATTGCTCATTTTCTGTGAAGTACTTAGTGTATGCTAACTTCTCTATTTCAATTAAAATGCAACTAATTATGCATGAAGATAAAATACTGCAGTTGTCTAAACAAAGAAGAAGACCTTCTTTTACTTAAATTGCTGTTGTTTCAGGACATGTCTTTCTTCTCTTTTAGACTGTGAAAACTCGTTCATCATTGGTTTAGGTATTTAGCAAGTGGTCCCTAACTGTAGCAGAAAAAGTTTAGTAGGCCTTTGACACAGTGCATATTTCCTTATAGTAGAATTCTTCCAAGCATGGGTCATAAACTGTTTTCTCTCTTCATTTGCTGATCTTTTCATCCATATGTCGACTTCTTCATCCGCTGTTTTTTTTTCCTAGCTTGCTGCTTGGTGACAGAAGGGCAAACAGACAGCACTTTGGCTTTGGTGTCTGCTAAACAAAACAGCTGAGTCTCCAAATGACTGCTAAGGCTCTAAATATTGCAATTTAACAGTCTAGGGTAAGCCCACTCTCGAAATATCCATTTCTCAGCAGCAACAGCAGCAATAAAATTAATCTCTATTTCTCAGCCAATTGCCATGTTGTGTGAAGCCTGGAAGAAAGCTGATACCCGTGCAGAAACACAGCAGAGAAGACTGGATTTGTTGTTCTGTTCTTTAGCATGGCAGTATACCACATATCTCTAGAGAACTTAATCTGTTACTGTCGATTTTCTATCTGTCCCAAATGTACAATTCTGTGATAAGTAACAAAGAAAAGTTTTACAATGCAAGGAGCTTATTTTTATATCAATACAGATTAAAAAAATATTCGTCTGGGAAAAGATTTATAAAAGCTTTTAGGATGTCCTTCATAACACAGGGTTTTTAACAATCAATTAAAAGTTATTGCATCAATTGCATAAGCCTGACTGTATTAGTTTTTTTGAATTTGTTAATTGAGTATGATTACCATTAAAATACCAGAGAAGTATTCTTGAATAACCAGAACAAGAATAAAATGTCACCAATTCAAATACAATTTTCAAGCTCTTTAAAAAGCAACGAGGATAATTTTTGCATACATCACTGTGTCTTAGACCTCATCTTTGTTTGCCATGTAATCCAAATATCCTAACAATCAGTTTTTTTTCTATTTTCATGGGAATTAGCCAATAGAGAGATGAAATATGTATAAATTAAATCTCCCTTTATAAAAACATGTTATTAGAACTCTTCATAGATTTGGAACCTCTTTAAAAATCATAAGGTAGGTATGTTTAAAATTTTTATCATTCAGATCTTCATACAACAAGCCTCTGTCAGTCTGAAAGACCAAAAGAAATCCTGTGTTCTGTGATACTGAAGAGATTAATCAGATCCTGTATTTGTGTCACAATACCTGTACAATGACAGAATAGGGGTCAGGAAGAAGATGTATAACCTTAACTAGCTAAGGTGAAATGTTAAACTATTATTTTATTTTATGCTATGATAATTTTCCCCTTTCTTAATGTTAGAAGCCAGAACAGACACCTCACATGAAGCATTCAATCACAGTAAAAGCAGTGTTTAATAGTTTGTTGTAGTAGATAATAAATATGCACATTAATTTAGTTTTTTATTGTTCTTTGGAAGCTCCACTACATTTTAAAAATTCCAAGGCATCCATCTTTACAGTGAATCAATACCTCTTTTTTCACTGAGAAAAACAAATGCACTATGCGTGTTTTTATCAGTTTAATTGTGATCAATATCTTTATTCATGTGGGTTTTGCTGATGGAAATGCATTTACATTTATGAATATAAACCCTTCTTTCAGCATGCTTGTGAAATGCCAATTGATTCTGGAGAGAGAAACACATGGGTATACATATCAGTATAATTGACCTATAATGCAGCAATGTGTCTCCAGCACTAAACAGTGTGGTTGTTATTTGTGCCAATGTTTGATGTATGAATATTCTCTCAGTGCAGCATTGAAGAATGAACAATTGATTTAACTAGATATGTTTACATTTTTGAAAGATGTGTATGGAAGTTAAAGCAATAAAATTAATTCCCAAATTGTTTTTCAAACTCTGAATCTTCACTACCTGCTACAGTAAGGCCACTTCATAAATTATGAACACCAGAAACTGTAAAGGCTAAAGAAAACTCTAGGTGAGCTATTAAGATCTTTCTTTGTAAGATAATGGTTACTCTTTCACATTACCTTGGTTTCAACTGGTACTGGTTGTAACTCAGCCTATCCCTTCAGAAATGTCCCCTTAAATTATCCTTGCTAAAGTATGCTCCAGCTAAAATTTTTTATTCACATGGAGAGTATGGAAAGCTGTTTTGCAATACACATATATGACATCATGGAAGACTTGCAATGTTCTTGTAATCTTAGTAAGTTATAAATTGGTCAATTAATTATAAAAGGTTGATTTCTGTAAAACTCCAAATATTCCTTAGCTTTCACTTCAAGTCTAATTGTATTGAAGGTATTTGTGGAGGGAATCACTGCTGATAGCTGTAAAATCTGCAAGTTTTTGATGACCATCTTTTGTGTCAATTTTGTCCACCAATGTAGCAAAAAGTTACTGGGTATTTAATGACAAATTAAATTTTATAGCTTGAGTACAGTGCTGTGTCAAAGAATTGCTTTTTGATTTCTTATTAGAATTCTACAATCATTCGGGTTGAAAAGTATTCCTAAGGTCCACTAAGTCAGCATTGCCAAGGCCATGTCTCCAAGTGCCACATCTACACATCTTTTAAATTCCTCCAGCGATGTTAATTCCACCATTGCCCTAAGAAATCTATTACAGGGTTTGACAATCCTTTCAGTGATGAAATGTTTCCTAATATCAAATCTAAATCTCCCCTGGCACAACTTGACATCATTTCCTCTTTTTCTCACTTGCTAGATGGGAAAAGAGACCAACTCTCACCTGGCTACATCCTCTATTCAGGGAGTTGTGGAGAGCATTAAGGTCCTCCCTGAGTGTTCTTTTCTCCAGGCTGAAGACTCCTAGCTCCCTCAGTATAGGAGAGAGTCTTTCCCTTCTTCTAGAAATACCTGTAATCCAGAACAAAAAGTGCCTTGTTTTCTTTGGATCTATTCATGTTTCACAAGTGGAAGTTTGCAAAGTGCCTTATTATATCTGGGTATTCTAAAGTTTGCAAGTAAAAGTTTGTTATTTAATCTACTGGGAATTCTGTTGTTTCTCCAATGCACCACCCACAATAAATCCTCTAAAAAGTCTGCTAAGTGGGCTGTGGCCTTACATTCAGCTGCTTCTCATCAGACTTGTACATCAGACCCTTCCCCAGCTCTGCTGCCCTTCTCTGGAAACACTCCAGCCCCTCAATGTCTTGCTTAGAGTGAGGGACCAAACCCTTACTAAAACCAAGATTTTTTTTTGCCTTTGTATGCTTTGCAGAAATAGCAGTAATTGTGTCTTGCATGTCTCCAGGGAATGCCTCTACTTTTACCAGAGAGAGCATGTGGCAAGCAAAGTCTGATGAGTTAGAATTTTTTCTTTTTTATATATGCATGCTCACTTGTGTGATTATTATAAATTTCAGATGGGGAAAAATGTCCTCCTTTAAAGAAATATATAAAGGTATACTGTGTATGTGCATCAAGTTACTTGATCTGATTCGCTTTATAAAAACTTCCATTATTATCAACCAGCAAGGATCTTGAGTATGGTGTTTTTATAAGATGATTCTCTGGTATTTCAGAATATGCTTACATATTTGAATTTACCTGAAAAGCCATTGATTTTTGGTTAGCTTATTTGAAGTACTCTCAGAAATCTTCTGCTTTTATTGCTCAAGGAAATAAACAGCTCTGTACTGGAAATTCTGTCTATACATCTGAAAGTTGATTTGTGTCTTCCCTTCTAACATTTCCCCCTTTTTGGCTTAATATAATTTATGTTATCTTTCACATCATAACAATTCAATAATGTATAATACATAAGTTTTATAGCAAATTCACATGAAAAATCTCATTTTTAGTACATTAAATTCTTTCTCATGTTTTTGTCCAACATGAGTGGTGCTGGTTATTTCTTTGCATTTTGGAAAGTTTTTCCTTCCTTGAATTCATACTTAAACTGTATTAGCTTTATCCCTGCACAATATGTTTTTTTAAACTCCCATGTGTTACAGTCTGCAGTGTTCAGGCTTATGATAAATAGCCTATCACTAGTCATACTGGCAACACCTCTGCCCATAGGGTTTTTTTCCTAATCACCTACATAAATTCTGAAGAAGATAGTTAGCTTCAGAGCTCATAGTTTGCCTCATCAGTTATCAGAATCATTAATTAAATATCTTTTGGGGCTTATGTGTGAAAGATTTTAGTGTCAAAGTTTCTTTTTAGAAAATAAATCCCAGCCTCTGGGCGTGAAATCAAGACTTATTTGATGATGACAAAGTATCAGCAAAAATTCATTTAGTTTGCTCAGTTGTCAAGACAAATTCAGGAAATAGTTAGTATCTAGTGGTTACCAATATCTTAATATCCAGTGGTTATTTCAAGGGTTTGGGTAGTTGGGGAGTGTGTATGAGGGGAGAATTGGAGGGGCTGGCTTTGGGGTTTAGGGTTTAGGATGGCTTTAGGGTTTAGGGTTCATAGGTGTTTGATTTTATTTGGACAGCGTGAATCAATAGAGTTGTGGTGAGATGCTTCTACGCCTCCTAAGCAAAGTTTTCATTGTCTGACTCAGTATTTCTTACAGATGAACTTTGCATTATGGCACAGTGATCGACAAGTAGAGACTGTTGATGAATAACAAACTTTAGTCTATTTTTTACCTATCATTCATGTTATAAATAAAGAAATATTTATTTATATTTATAAATAATTATATTATTTATTTAGATAGCTAGCACAGACAACAAAATGTACAGTTTATTTGTGTATACTTTGTTTTGCTTTCTTTTTTGAACTATGCATTCAAACGTTCACTAATCCCCCTGATCTTCCATTAATAGTGAAATCCCCAAGTTAATGAACTAGCTCTCCTCTGACAAAATAGCTCTTTTTCACCTTTTCTTTGTAATCAAACCCAGGTATTAAAATGGAGGAGAGGTAATAAAGGAGATAGATGGTGTGTTAAGAGTGGGGTGGATTGGCCCTGACTAGATGCCAGTTGGCCACCAAGCCCACTCTATCTCTCTTTTCATTAGGACAGAGGATGGAGAAAATAAGGTGGAAAAAAAAATTGTGTCAAGAAAAGGGCAGTTTAATAAAGCAACAGGAAAGACTTTTGCACATGAAAGCAAAGGAAAACAGATAATTTATTCTCTGCTTCTTATCAATAGGCAATGTCTGGCCACTTCCTGGGGAGCAGAGCTTCAGTATGTGTACTGATTTCTCCAGAAGACAAATGTCATAATAACAAATGACACCCCTCCTCCTTTAATTTAGATTTTATACCTGAGTAAATGTTGCATAGTGTGAGAAATACCTTTGGTCAGTTTTGGGTCAGCTGTCCTGGTCGTGTTCCCTCCCAAGATCTTTCCCACTTTCAGTTTAAGGGGTGAGGGGGAGTATGTTGGAGAGACATAGAAACCTAAAGAATAACTTGGATAAGAATGTTACTTTTGGTTAGATCTCATATTGCTCATATTATAGTGCAATTACACTGGGTTTATGGAATACAATTGTAATATCTTGATTGTTTTAATGACCACTGAAGAAATTTCAGTCCCAGGAGAGAAAACAGTAACCTGGAAGTTCACAGCCTCAAACCTTGTGACTCTCTTATGTTATTGTGGCAGCAAATACTAAGCTCTAATAATATTTCCAATAATAATTTCAGATTCTAGACATTTCCCACATCTCTAGAAGTTGTATTGAAACAAAATTTTTATACTGAGAAAATACTTATGACCATGAAGGCTGTCCTGAATATTCAAGCAGAAGAGATGCAGGATCAAAACTAAGTGTGGCGGTCTAGTAGACCCATTCTGATTTTTAATGCAATTCTTTAAATCTTCTCTTATTCATACTAAATAAAGAAGCTTCCAATGTCAACCAATCTGCTTGGTACAGACTACATATTTTTGTATATAAATACTTTTGCCTAGTATTCTGTATGTGAGGTAGCTTGAGTTGCTAGCAATTATTGCAAGGATTTTACTTCTTGTATATGCCAGTTCCAGTATTTTCACTTAGGCTTTGAGGCTGACAGCTTGAGACAAGGTGATAACTGACTCATGTTTTTGTTGTTGCCCTTTAGGGGATGCTATGCAAATGATCAACTCCCTGCAACCAGGTCTGTAACTCACCAGCAATGTTGGTGTGAAATTAGTGAATGATGAGGAAAAACAGGTGCTCGGGAAGAAGCTGAGCAGTGGTGGATATCTTCAAAATTAACTAAGTTACCAGGGTTTTTGAATATTCAAATCCAGCCCAATCACCCCAAAGTAACAAAGACTAAGATATGTTTGAAAAAATCTCTTGCAGATGGTAGAAGCTTGCTGGAATATGGCATTATAGAGAAGTGACTCCAATATCCAGCAGGAAGTGGATGAGAAGTGTTGTGCTATGTTTTGTGGGGAATAAAAAAAGAAGTTAAAGGTCCATTTTTTCAGTAAGAACAATTAAAACCTGCTTGAAAGAGGTCAATTTCAATATTTGGGTGCAAAGTGATCCTATTCATAAGGATTTGACCTGTATTTTTTGGAGGAGGTGTTTGTGGATTGAACCTGATATTTAATTGTAGTAAGGCGCATGTTTCTTGAAAAAAAAAAAACTTGAAGTTTTTATTTGTTTGGTGTATCCTCAGAATCAAATTTAAAACTGCAAATTTTTGTTGCGAGAATCAGATACCCAAGAGATTTTGACCATAAATCAAAACCTCAAAACTCTAACAGAACAAAGAACATGAAGTCATGTGAAAATAAGGATTCATTTTGTGTTTTCCCAAAACAGGAATCTTTGAGGCTGGGGAAGTAAGTGAGAGTTAAATACTTGGGTTTTTTCTAGACTTTTTGATTTTAAAGGTACTTCATTAGGATCATAAAAAGCTGTGAAATTATTAAAGATACAAAGCGATCTTTAGATATATGCACAAAAGATACTGATTCAGATGCTTGCAATGGATTGAGAAAAGACAGGAATGGATCCTTCTGCATCTCAGGAAACTCCTTAAAGCTCACAGGCCTGGGGGTGGGAAGACACCATGCCATTTCCTCTGCCATCCTTTTTAGAAAAGTTACACAGGAGGTACCAAGTTTCTTTAAAGAAAATAAATATTAACATAGCCACTCATTTTGGAGAGATGTGGGAACTGGGGTGAGGAGAAAGTGTTCATTTAAAATGTTTTCTTTCTTTCAGTTTAGTCATAATTTACAATTTTGACACAATGCATTAGGCAGTTTGTTCCAACAACAGCAGCAAATTTAAAAAAAAATTAGGCTACTTAAAGAAAAACATTGTCCAACTATATTGATTATTAATTTTAAAAATTAAATTTTAAACCCCCAAAGATAACCCCTGTGCACAGGAATTGTTCCTCCCCGTGAAATACAATCACCACATAGTCTGTTATAGCAGCTGTCATGGGCTGACCCCATTTCTCATGCCCCCTCAGGGATTGGAGAAGAAGAGGTAAAGAAGACAGGAATGAACAAGTGAAATTGAGCCTGGAAAAAAGAAGGGTGAAGAATATTGCTTCTTACCAGCCAACTTTATTTTTAATTTGCAACAAATTAACTTTCCCTTGGTCAAATCTGTTTTTCTTGTAATGGCTAATTGTTAAGTGATTGTCCCTTCTATCTCAACCTACAGGCTTTTTCATCTTATTTTCTCCCTCTGTTTGAGTAGAAGGAGTGAGAGGGTGGCTGGTGGGAGCCAGCTGGCCAATGTTAGCCCACCATAGTTTGGGTGGTGATTTCTCTGAAGTTTCCTAGCAGGGAAGAAACAATCAAGTACAGTTACAAATAAATTATGTAATTATGACAGGGGCGTCACTTTTAACCTCATCAAATACAGAGGCTTTTGGCCAAGAGTTGCAACCTATGATGCCCAATAATTATTACAATTTATGTGTAGACAAATGCTGGCATTCTAGAATCCTGAAATAATAATTAATAACTAATGATAGGCAGGGAAAAAAAAGCAAGGATGATATTAAAAGTACTGTTAATATTAAACATTGTAGTGTTTAACTGAAGACTAAAAATACATATTTTCATTAGAAAATTACCACTGTGTTATTATGTCAATAAAAAACCTTTTCACAAAATTTCCATGTGAAGTTTGAAGGCATATCATAAAAAAAAGAATTAGAAAAACATAATTTGAATTCTCACAAAAATATGGCTTTGGGGACAGTAATAACTTCATTTCTCAGTGGAGATGAGAATTTCATATTTTGGGCTTGAATAAGACTAAAGTGGAAGTGGTTTTGGTTAAATTGTTTTACTCTTTGATGCAAGATATTCAAGAAGGAATTGAAATAACTGATTGAAACATAATTTTATAGCACTTAGTTACAACAAATGTGCTTTTGTTCTGATGAATTCTGTAGGCAAGTTATGTTTCAAAACTTATTGGAATAGGAAATTAATTCCCAGGTATGACTTGTCTTTGCAAGAATGTAACTCATCTCCTCCTCCCTCTGCTTCCCTTCTCACTCTCAAAGCTTGGACCCAAGCCTCTTTTCTGCTTTTCCAATAGATGTTTAATTAAAGAGGTGCTATTACTGTTCCACAATTATTAGAGGTATTCTGATAAACAAGAGAATATATAGAGTAAACTGTGTGATTAGAAACTGACTTTTTTTTGAAGCCAGTGCTTTCATTATGAATGCCACTCTGTAAAATTGCTGCAGTCATACAGAACAGCCTTGTAAAAGCAATATGAAAAGTTCTTCATGGTAGTGATGGGAGAGGAAGAAAACTCAAAAACCCCTAAAATAACCCCAAAATTGCAGAGTTCAAAAGATACTGTGCAAAGAAGTCAAAAGATTAAGATCAGCAATTTTATATCGACTTGATTGCCACTGTGGCCTGGAACATCAGGACAGTATCTGCAAGGACTTAGATATTGCTATCTCTGTTGGCATTGGATGTTTTGAAAAGCCCTGAAAAAAGTGATAGCTGTAGCACCCTAGAAATAAGTAGCTTTTGAAGAAAGCATGCTGTGCACTTATTTGTCAAAAAAATATTTGGGAAGAATTTCACATTTCTTGTGAAACTGCAAAAGTATTGAAAGAAACCCACTCAAAGAACAGTCATGAAAAAAGACAGGAAATACTCGTCCTCCTGCTTTTTGAGACCACAGTTTACTAAATCAAATTATTTAAAATATTTTGTGTCTTTTCTCAAGTTATGATTTTCTGTCTACAATGGGAGGAGGGAGTTCTTGCAAGATTCAAAAGAGCCATATAATAAGTCTGCTGGCTTTGAAAGAGCTCTTGCTACATTCCAGACTATACATCTGATTGCAGATACATTGGAGCTGTGGAACAGTTTTTTGAGGAAAGAACTGACAACCTGATTGCATTCTCTATTTCTACAGTATTATGGGCTCTCAGCCTATTTTTTCCTTTCACTTTTTTTATCAGAGTACAAGTGACGTATAAATTCAAAAGCCTCTTCATATGTCTCTAGCAAGACACTTCTTCAAGGTCCTGTAATTTTATCGTTTCTGCTAGGGGAAGGTTATCTCTGCTTTTCTAGCTGCATAAGAACTTTAGTTTTAGCTTTCATTCCTTTACGCCTATTTTGCACAAGTCTTTAGGGTTTTTGTATAAGGCTTTGAAATGTGATACTGAAGCATCTGGGAAGTTAAAAATGTGTGGACCATTTTACTGTTTGGAGGGTTTTATTTGAATGCTGTTTGAAGACCTCAAGATTTTTTAATGCTTATTGGAAATATTCAGGAAGACTATTGTAAATATTCAGGCAGTCTATTTTTTTTCTATAGTCCTTTAGAGAAGTTGAGTGCTGCTCAGGTTTGGGGTTTGATTAGTGTATCTGCACTCTCGTGAAAGCTAATAGTCTAAATATATGATGAAAGATGTTTACCTATAGCAGGTGGTGGGAACTGACCTGTAGAAAACTCTGTACAGAGCCCTTTATAGCTTCTCAGCAGAAGGTAAATTATTTTTTCTTTCTAAATGGGAGCTCAGGGCTGGAAGCTTCATTTTCTCATGTTTTGGGGGGAATCTTAGAGCTACCTTTAAGCCTGTTGGCACAGGCTGATGTTTCCTTGTCTTTAGGTCAATGCTGAAAGTAAGCTGCAGAGTGTGAAATCAAGACTGTCCTGTTAGACTGTCCTGATTGCTACAAAAGCTGCAAGACCCAGGTTTTGGAGCACAGGCTGCATGTGCCTCAAGCATAAAGAACAACATCAGTGAAAGCAATGGGATATTGCTCTCGAAAGACCATGACTATTATCTGGTGCGGAGGAGTTCTGTAGGAGTTCTGTAGTCAGCAGGAGCCCAGTGGTGAAAGGGCTGACAGCTGGGTTATGACAAAGACTTGTGAGGGTGGTGAGAGAAGTGCTGACTGTGCTGGGAAGGCTGCGGCCATTCACAGGGAATGGAGCTACCACACTCTTAAAAATTATTATTAGTTATTAATTAGTACAGCTATGAAATTTTCTCGAGGGGTGAAACATTATGCAAATTAAATTTGCCTTCAAAAGTTGTGACTACCCGCGAGGTGCAGGAGCAGGATAGTGCTGATTAAAGTATTTATGTATTATATAAATTATATGCATGAATCATCCTATAAAGTGTAAAAAGTATACATTATACAGATGTTATGTTAATAGATAATGTATCTATGTATAAAAGAAAAAAAATATGAATTCATACATCTTTGTATAGTCCTTCATAAAGATCTGTGTATGTCTCTGTGTATATAAAGGACAAGAAAATCGGGGCCAGGCAGAGAAAGATGGACCTGTTCAGCCTGGAGAAGAGAAGGCTGCAAGGAGACCTCACAGCAACCTTCCAATATCTGAAGTGGGCCTACAGGGAAGCCAGAGACAGATTCTTTATCAGGAAATGAAGGCTAGCTATATGGAAGAAATTCTTCACTATGAGGGTGCTGGGGCACTGGAATGGGTTGCCCAGAGAAGCTGTGGTTGCCCTATACCTTATGACCAGGTGTCATAGTTTAACACGAGAAAAATTTAGAAAAGTAAACCAGAAACTTTTAAAATAACTAACAATCTACTAAACCACTAAGAAACTAGACACGCCTCTGTGAAAAACACCTGTTAAAGACAAAAGAAACCCAATAACTTTTTCTTTCCCAACCAATAAAAAAGTAACACACTCCGGGCCCCTTGTCTCAGCCATGCTGTGGGGGGCTGGACCCCCTTTCTCCCCCTGGGAGAGCCCCTCTCCTGGGGGGCTGAGGGACACCAAAACCCATTCTAACTAAATCAAACCCCAACAGTTACCAATCAAGAAAGAAGGAAAAGCTACAGAACCAACCACAACTGTTAAGATCTTACCATCAAGTACTCTCCCCCAACACAACTAAAACCAGAAAAACCCTAAAATGCATGCAGAGTGTCCCTACAGCTAAAATTAAACACAAAAGAACCCAAAAACCAACCATGAAACCAGTCCTAACACAACCCCAACCACAACTCACACCACAAGTAACTGGCCAATCAGGCAACCATTTAAGAAACCCAAAAAACATATTAATTTTTCTTCTAAAGTTCTTCTAAGCCTTCTGATGTTTACATTTTTGTAATGTATTTTTCATGTAAATAATGATTGTTTTGCATTCCTTTCTGGAGGAGGAAAGAATTGATGGACTGTTGGTTTGACCAGTGTGGTTGGAGAGGTGGCAATTTCATCTTCCAATCCATGGTCACCTTTGGAATTCTATAAATATCGAGGTCAGGAAATAAATGCGCTCTTTTTTGGCTTGAACATCTCAGTCTGTGAGTTCATTTCATGTTGTATTGTGACAATTAATCCTCTCAGTACTTCAATCCTCCCTTGAGTAAGAGAAAAAACCAAAATACAAACATATAAAAAACCAACATAAAACCATAATAATTTATTAAAAATTTTAGAGCAATGTCTCAGCCTGAGCTTGGTACAAATAAGATCATATACCAAAGTCAATAGAATGGATTTTATTTAACAGTAAATAAGAGAGAGAGAGAGATAGAGAAAGAAAAAGAGAAAAATAAATAGAAAAGAGGTGGGGAAAGAGAAAATATCAACACTCCATGGATCCCAAAGACATCCTGTTGATCCTATCCATCAGATCTTGGTAGTGAGGGTCACCCAAAAAAAATATAGAGTCCCATGGATTAATATACATTTGGGTCAGGTGCCTCCCCTGGAGGGTGAACAAGTTTGACACTGTCTTGCAACAGACTCTGGATTTGTTGCATTACTTGCAATATGTGCAGTGCTCTTATGCAAGGCCTCAGGAAGAAGTCTGGGGGCAGCTTCAGGGATCTTTGATGAATTATAACACCCCCTCAGCTGCCTCTCATGTGAAAGTCCTGTGAATGTGGCCTTCCTGGGGTGAGGAGGTTTTGAGCTGAGCCAGTTTGTATAAAGGAGGATGGGTGTTCAGTGTCTCTGACCAGGTTACACCATACACCCAAAACTCTCCTCCCCCTGCCTTGGTTGTGGGGGAACCTGTGCAAACCTACAAACCTGCCCTCAGCAGATGGGCCTGTGGGCTATAGCATGCCCCCACCACAAACACAGACAGGGATGATTTTCAGGACAGCTGCTGGGTTTGGCTTTCTAGTGGATGCATTCTTCTCCCTTAGCCTTGTTTACTTCTCCCTAGACCTAAGATAATTGGACATTTGACCTGAGATAAGTGTCACCTTTATCTTATCTCAGGTTTCCTTAAGCAGCTTAATTCACAGTCCAAAGTTCCAGTCAGGCATCTTAAGGTGGGCTGCTGTAGTCTCAGCTTCTTTATGCAGTTTTGACATAATGGGCAAAACTCCTTCATAACAATGTTTAAGACATTAACCACAACATTTCAGTCTCTGACATCATCCCTGGAAGTGTTCAAGGCCAGGTTGGACAGGGCTCAGAGGAACCTGGTCTAGTGGAAGGCGTATCTGCCTAAGGCAGGGGAATGGAATGAGATGTCCCTTTCACCCAAATAATTTCGTGATTCACTGTATGATTCTTTATTGAACATTTCTTGCTCCAAAGGAAGGGGCAGTAAATCACAGGACTGCCTGTGAGAACATGTGGATATGGCAGTGTCAAAAAATTTGTGTTAGTCAGTCACAACATAGCATGAAAACTTGCAAGGAATGGCCCTTTCAAAAGGAGAGTCCTCTGTGCATGTAATGACAGGAGGCTCTGCTTTCTGATGTGCTTCTGGGGGCATTGGAACCAGCAGCATTTCCTGCTGTCCAGCAAAGGGCTGCTTGAGAGCATGAGAGCATGATGGCATCAAGAAACCTGTGAGCCAAAGGAGCAGAATTATGATTATTACCAAAAATGACATCTCTCTGACATAAAATCTTCCATAAAATGGAAAAAACCTGGTGTATGTAGAGGAAGGGTTGTCTTGGCCTGATGTACTTCTGAATAAACTGGAGGGGCTAAATTGTCTTCTCAGCCAACCATGCAAGATCATGTCACTGAAAGAAAGGGAGACAAATGGCCCTTGAAGCTGCAGGGAGGGGATGGGATTTTTACCAGAAGCTGAGGAGTGCAACATCGTCATCATCTTGCCCTGGGTGAACTGGTTCAAACAAAATGCTTGTTTTCTACATTAATTGATATATCCTGTAGTTTTGCAGCTGCTTGTTTAGGAATTCTTAGTGAAGGGGAGGTAATGTGGTCATGACACGTGTGTGCTGTCTTTTGTTTGAACTTCAAAGCTAACAGTTCAATAATCTTAATGCATTGCTGAGTGAATGTCAACAAAGGTATTTGCTGGTTACATCATGTTTTATGAACACTATGGAGATGAGGTAGATTAACTTCCATTGATCAGTACAAGGACCTTTGCCACATTGAACTTTGGATTTTAACCACACAGGCTGCTGTCACTTGAAAGTTGTAACTGCTGTCCTACAGCAGGAAAAATGTGAAAGAGAGGAAAAGAACAAGATCAATTTACATATTTCCTTTACTAAGAATGCCTTGACACTTACCTTGTTCACCGTAAAGAGAACAAATATGGGATACTTGCATGTATTTTGAAAATAGAAAGTAGGTGGGTGTATGAGAAGAGGTAAAGATGCTTAAAGGCCAGAATTACTAAGACTGCAGAACATCAAAGGAATAAGTCAAAAGTGCTCTCCTATAAACATCATTTTGATATATCAAGACAGTGATATGTAATGGGTATTTTTAAATTTTGTATGATTTTTTTTGTATATGTTCTTCTATTGTAAAAAGCTAATGTGTATTTAGTGCCCCCAAGGAGTAACACACGGAAGAGTGTAACTAACGGTTTATCCATTGTTAAATGACTGGCAGGCTGATGCAGTAAGATACATGCCTTCACCACTGGCATATATACTTCTGGATTTAATGATATCACACAAATGTATATCTTTTTAATAGTATCACAGTGACAGATTTTACGTAGGAAAAACAGGGCTGAAGTTTGAGTTATTTGAGTTTATTATTTGAGTTTAACTCTGTCAGATTTTTAGTTCTCAAATGTAAAAAATAATCTGTGTTGCAGGATCTACTCAAACTGAAGCTTACACCATTGGAAGAAAGACTGGTATGTGTGTTTGAATAGGGATGACAAATTTAAGTACTTGAAATAAAAAAAGTTATTATTTCCAAGCTGCAGTAAAGTAGCCTTTCCCTCTATTTCTTTTAACATTAAAGACATCAAGTATGATATTGAATCTTTAATATGCATAACAACAATGTTCTACCATCATTGTATCATGTAAAATAAAAATGATGGATATTATGAGCACTTTAAAGCTTATTATGTGCACTGTGCAAAACATCTTGGGAGACTTACAAAAGCTAAGTGGTGAACAAGTCCTCTAATGAGAAATATGTTGTTATGTCACTATACCAGTCTTGAAAATCTGTCTGTATGTCAAGACTTTTATGGAAATGAAAGATGAGAATTCGGGATACAATCTCTTGTCTTTCACTAAGTTATTTACACATTGATACTTCTCTATAACATGTCAGTCCTTTAATTCTGAAGGTCTTAAATATCCTCTGTTACTCCTAGGAATTAATGAAAAAACGTTAATTTTCTTTTTAATAGTTTTGTATTTCCAATTTGGCAGCTGGTTTCATAGGATTATCTATTTTTATAAACAACTTTTACATAAGATTTCTACACAGCTTGTGAGTGTTTTTTGGTTGGTTTTGGGTTGGTTTTTCTTACGGATTTTAATATTTCATTGTGTTTTGTCCACTTGAAGACATGTCAGTCTCTCCAGTGCCAGTTAGCCCTGAGCATTTTTCCTTCTATTTAACAAAGTGTTTGCAATCTATTATGAGAAAATTTTGATGGTTTAATATAGGCTGAATAAAACCTTCTGCCAATGTACTGAACATCAGAGAAGGTCAAATAGGTACTAATAGGAAATTTGAATCCAGGGTCTCAGAATGGGTCAGGTTGGAAGGGATCCAGTTGTAATCCCCTGCTCAAACAGGGTCATCACAGAGCACATGGCACAGGATTGTGTCCAGAAAGTTCAATATCTCCAGTGGGAGAGACTCCACACCGCTCTGGGCAATCTGCTCCGCTGTGTGATCACTGCACAGGAAAAAACTTTTCCTCATGTTCAGGTGGAACTTCCTGTGCATCCATTTCTGATCATTGCCTCTTGTCCCATTGCTGGGCGCCACTGAGCAGAGCCTGGTCCCTGCTCTGACCCCTCCCTGCAGGCACTGACAGACACTGATGAAGTTCCCTCTCACTTGTCTCTTCTTGAGGCTGAACAGCCCCAGGTCCCTCAGCCTTTCCTTGTAAGAGAGAAGCTCCATTCCTTCATCATCTCTGCAACATCCACTGGACCCACTCCAGGAGCTCCCTGTCTCTTGACCTGAGGAGCCCCAAACTGGACACAGCACCCCAGATGTGCCTCACCAGGGCTGAGTAGAGGATCACCTCCTTTCACCTGCTGGCCAAGCTCTTCCCAATGTATCCCAGGATCCTGCTGGCCTCCTTGGTCCCCAGGGCACTGGGTTCAGGAACAGCTTGTTGGCCACCAGGACCCCAAGTTCTTCACAGAGCTTCTTAATATTATGCTGCTCAATGTTAATTTTTAATGCTTTTCTGTCAGAACATGTAATAGTGACAGAACCTAAATGCAGGAAAAATTAACAGGGATTTGAAGCTTGTCTATGAAAAGAGAATCTTTCAGTCAACTGTGTAAGAGGATGTATTTGCAACATGTATCCATAGCAAAACCCAGCTTATTTTACAACATTGGTATTGAGTCTCTTATCTTTCTCTGTGTAGCTATTTATTTTCTTAATATATGGCTTAGGCTTCTACAGTCCTTCACAAACTCTGTAGGGAAATCTGGCTTTCAGATGTAGGCTGGTGATCAGTGTTTCCTATTACTCTAAAGAGCTCCATGCAGTTTGTGATGGGTTTTTTTATTATGTGTGGAGACAAGAAAATCTCTCCAAAACTAGATAACTAGCAAAATAATTTTGAAGAGTGTAACAGACATGAGCTGGCTTCAACCCTCTTATTCCTTCCTGGAGATTGGAAACACCCAGTGTCATGTCAAATGAGCATGTTACTGGGAATCATGTTGGCATTGTGAATGAACTGTGTGCTGGAACTGCTATATTTTGTTCTGTGTAACTTCCATTTCTATTGTGTTTTCATTTTCTTTAATATCTCTGCTAAACCAGAAATCTCAAAGAACACCAAATATCTTCAAATAAGTAAATTTGAGTTTAAATGTTACACCCTCTCTGCATAGAATATGTCAAAGGACCTGGTCAGACAGAATTGGACCCTGATGTGGCATTATAAAGGAATGAGAGAACAATATTTTATCTAAATTTTTCTACCATTTTAAAGATATTTGCATAACATTATCTAGTTTGCATGACCATTCTCATACATGTTTGTGCATGCTGCCTCTTTGATTTTCTGAAAGATAAAGCAAGGCTGATGGTCTTGTAAAAGAGAGGAAAAAAGTCTCCAGTACAAGGTTGCAGCAGCAACACATATTTTTTTCTTGATTTCTAATTATTATTTTTTAAAATATTTTGATCTAGTACTAAATTTTTGTTCTGTCCTGAAATAAGACAACTGCTTGAAGTTTTATTAATAAAGGAGTGATAATTTATTGCCATTGGCTTTTACTAAAGAAAACCCCCATGCTTTCTTTAATAATGTTATCAAAGGGATGCCTGACAAAGCATTGTTTTATGAGGCTTGTCTCATCTTCCCACCTGAGCAAACATTCATATGAATGAAGTGACATCCTTGCCTTTTTATGTCTAGTATTTTGAAATTTATTAAATTGTTTGCATTCAGGTTTTGCAGCCTAAGTCCACTTTTAAAAGGAAGAATGATAGTCTATATTTGACAGTTCTCATGTTTTTTTCTGTGTATATTCTTATAAATAATGTTTAGCACCATGATGCTGAGCAAAATAGTTTTAGGGGTTCCTGCTGTGTCAGGGTCTAAATTTGACACTTTAATGTCAATAACCCTTTTAAAAGCAACTGCCCACCACAGGTATGCATTTTCAAGACCAATGAAAATGAGAATTTTTGCACACAAACACACACACATATATATATATATATCTGTATGGAAAATTTTTATATTTTTCATTTATATTAATATATATTTCTGAGAATTCTTATAGAGCTCCATCTTATGATTTCTAGATTTCTTCAATCTCACTCAAAACAAAGAAAATGTGAAATGGCTAAGGAATTCTCTTAGTACTAGAGAACTTCCAGATCTAAATGCCTTGCAAAATATTTCACATTAACTCTACAATATTCCCCTTCTAAGAAGCATGATGGGAAGTAATCATACAGAGATGATGGGACAAAGCTGTACAGTTTTAGCTGTTAATGTTATTCCTATAACAGCTGGAATGATTCCTTATCTAGTTTAGTCTGAACAAAATTCTCCTTCACAGCTCTGCCTATAAAAAGAACTGGACTTGCTGTTTTATAGCATAGTTGTTCAGTTTGAAGTTTATATAGTCTCCACAAAACAGGTAATAGAAGTAAAAACAACCAAATAATCCTCCCTGCCATTTCTTCTTAGAAAATTAAGCTGATGTAATTCTGAACATGAAGTGGGAATAATGTGACCATTTTGCAGATGTTTCATGACCCAAATCACATTATTTGAGTTAGTTCTCTTTCTCTGCCATGAGCTGATGGCAATGGATGGCTTCATAAAACTTTCAGTGACAGGTACAAAAAGGCGATTTCGGGCAGGAAAAATATTTTCCATCACCCTAGAAATGTCAAAAGCAAGATGTGACTAGAAGAGAAGCTGAGGATAATGGGTTACTATTTTACTGGTCCATAGAATCTTGGTTTCTATGGCATATGAAGGATGCTACGAACTACAGGGGTTTAATGATCTTATGGAGCTTTCCATGGCTATTAAATCAGAGAAGTCATGAGGGAGGTGGAGGGAAAGGTAATGAATTCAGTGCTGCTGATGGAAATTTTTATGGGCATCTTGCTGTTTCCCATAGTGGGGGAAGATGGAATAAACTTACGACAGGTTAAAGGTCAAATACTTAGAGTGCACAGGTACTCAACTGCTCAGATACTGAAGTTTACCCAGGACTTTTTGGAATATTTTTGGGTTTGTGAAATTGTTTTATTGTCATAAAGAGTAATTTTGTTGTTGTTTTGTGGTTTTGGTTTTTTTTTTTGTTGGGTTTTTTTTGTTGTTTTGGTTTTTGCTTTTATATGATGATGCACTCATTATTTACCTACCAGGAAGCATAGTACTTACAGTGGTATTGTGACGCTTTCAATTCAAACTCCAGCCCAAGTTCAAAAATATAAAATTTAGTCTGAGTAGTCAATTATTTTTACCATGAATATGCTTTTTTTGTGGCTTTTTTCCTTAAGGTTATGATCATATGCTACACAATAATAACACTTCTAATACTTCAAAGTGTTTGTGCTCCTGGTTCTTAGAACATCTGGAATCACTGAAGTTTAAACAGAGAGTTTTTCCCTTTCAATTTCATACTGATCCTGTACAAGTTGAATTGCCTGATGTAAAATAGCGACAAGTTGAGAGTATTGCACCAGGATCAATTTTTAGCTTGAATAATTGAATAGGTTATGGTATATCCTTGCTCAGTGGCCTGATCTTCAAAGTATTTTGTATATGCATGTCTACTGTAATAAATAAAGTCCATGCAGTAGATGTATGAAATCTGAGTTTCACAGGGAAAAAAATGTGTAAACTCTAGCAAGATCAGAATTTAATCCAAAAGGATTTTTGTCAGACCTTAGTGTACTTATATTTAATGAAATTAGAGTACAGAAATATAGACTCTCTTGCAGTGCTTCTACATGGAGGTGATCTTGTTTCCTTGTTGAAAAATGTGTTTTAATACTCTTCCTATAAGGTTTTTCAGTAAATATATTGTTTATACATATAAAACTTACCTAAAGCAGAGATTTTGGGTCCAAAATTATTTAAAATGAAACTTATAAAACATATCCCAGTATGTTTATAAAACATATCCCATAGCACAAATACCTGCAGTCAGAAAGGAGAAATACTTGAGAAAGTTTAGCAGAATAGCATTTATTCCTTCAATTAGTTACTGCTTGAGAATGAATAAATTCACAAAACTGGCCATGCAAATAAGTGAAAACTTCATTTCATTTTTTGTTCCTTTGGGGAAGAGTTTCCACCAGTAACAAATAATTTGTTTGGCTAAAAACCAAATCCTATCTTTATTAAGTGACTATGTATTGCTGTAATGATCATAGGGAAGCTGAAAGAAGCTTCTTTCCAAAAATTACAGCTATGGATAAAACACTTAGGA
The DNA here is from genome assembly GCF_901933205.1 of Camarhynchus parvulus. Taxonomy (NCBI): domain Eukaryota; kingdom Metazoa; phylum Chordata; class Aves; order Passeriformes; family Thraupidae; genus Camarhynchus; species Camarhynchus parvulus. The sequence continues at coordinate 101,535,209 of NC_044571.1, forward strand.
ATCTGCAGTGCAATAATGGAATGATAGGTATTAATTTTAGAAACTCTAAAAGGATTAAACTTTAGTAGATAACAGCACCCAAAGTATCTAGCACAGCAAAGATAGTATTTTTTCTGTCCTGGAAAAAATGACACTTTGGATCTCATAGAGATTTGATTACTATGAGGTTTTCTACTTCTGGCTATCGAAGTTTGCTCATATTTGTCAACAAGTGGATACCAGCAAAGTTTTTTATACTATTTATGAAAATTTGAGGTTTAGGTTAGATATTAGAAAAAGGTTCTTCACCCAGAGGGTGGTTGGAACAAGCACTGGAACAATCTCCCCAGGGCAGTGGTCGCAGCACCAGCCTGATGAAGTTCAAGAAATTTTTGGACAATGCTCTTAGGTACATGGGGGCATTCTTGGGGATGGTGCCATGCAGGGCCAGGAGTTGGACTCGATGAACTTTGAGGGTCCCTTCCAACTCATCATACACTGTAATTCTGTAATTTTGCTACATTTAAAAGACAGAACTTACCTAGTTTAAAATCAGATATATTAGAAATTCAGAGCACTTACTCCATGTATGACAAACATCTTAATGTGTTTAGTTTCCTCTGCTGTAAAGAACAGCTCCATGTATATGCTGGGGCCAAGCGACTGAAAAGTGGCTTCACAGAAAAGGAGCTAGATTGCCAGAAATGGATTTTGTAATCCTGAAATATGTTATTTTTATCCTTTTATATTCTTTTGTTTTTCAGTAAGTTCTTTTTCATTCAGCAGGTCGATTCAGTTTGTTCTGATAAGCTCATCTTTGGTTTTGCTACAAATGGAGTGGAAATACTAGTTGTCTTGGGCAAGAACAGATATTTCAGAGAAGACTGCACCATTGAACAAATAGGCAGCATTTCAGTACCCTGATGAAAAAATATCAAAAATAGAAAATTGGTGGTAAATAAACACATTTATATAGTTCTACATATAGTTTTCTTGTCTTCTCTGCTTCACAGAGTGGCTTCATACTTGCAATTAGGCAGTCAGACTTTAAAGGTATGTTGGGAATGATTTGCACGCTTTCTGCTTGAAGCAAGCTTAACCTGAGGGACTTCTCTGCAATCCTTGACATTCATCCTGTGCTATATGGTGTGAACATATTAATTTTATCTGTGGATATGTGAGAAAAGTGACTTGCCTATATACAAAAATTGGCAGCCTGTCACTGCCAATATATTTCTGTTATGTGGGCCAACAGTTTTCCTTGCATACCCTTGCAGAGATGCAGTGTGTGTATGCAAAGGAATGACTGGGTCCTCTCAATCAGTAGCAGAGGGTTGTTATGGCAGGATCCCCAATTTATTTACTAGCTCTTGCATGATTACCAGTGGTAGACTGCATGCAAGTGGGCTGAAAATACAGTTGTTAACTGTATTGATACTCTTTTAAACACAAGGAATCTAAATTGATCTCCAGGTTCCACTTTTGCTTTTCAAGGTTGATGGCTGAACCAGGAGGAAGAGCAAATCTCTTGGTTTGTTAGATAAGAACACAAAAGCGGAGTGGACAGGCATCACACTGGTTTTTATGATTTTATTTTTTATTTTCTTAATAGTATGGTCATTGGAAGACTGCATATTTGTAAATTAATTTGCAGATGGCTTTAACTTTGCCTATAAAATGTCTGCTTTGAATCTCATGGCATAATAAAACCTGATAATCCTTTGGGTCTGGTCTCTTAGATCTATTTGCTTTTTGTATTAGCTGTTTAGTTTTATGAATTACATCAACAGCAGATTACAGCGGGTCCTACTGTGCTAAACACCATACAAACACAGAGCAAGGCACAATGCACTCCCCAGGTCCTTACAATTTAAATAGATTAAAAGATTATCAGGAAAACACAGATGTGAAGTCTCTTGCTCAAGGTTACCCATTAGGCCAAGAGCAAAACCTGGTCCCTGTGTCCCAGTCTAGTACCCTGTTGATTGCACCATGGTGCCTCTGGAAGTTAATTTGAAGTAATATTTTCAACTTATGCATTCAAATTGCTTTTAAACCTAATTGTGATAGTCTAAAAGGCATCTTGGTGAGAATAAAGCCCTCTCAAAAGGGAACTGGAGGACACAGTCACACCTGAGACATGTCTCACCTTCTTTTTAGCATCATTCATCATCTTTAACAAGAAAATGCTTTGAATACAGTAGAAGGTATTTCAGCCGACCCTTCACAGCACAAGAGAAAAGAGGCTCTACTTATTCCCAAACTGCATATTCACTTATGAAATTTTAGTCCAGAAAATTTTTGCTACTTGAGGGTCACCAGGAAATGCCCACTTCCAAATGGGAGCATCAAGGACACTGTGACCTGCTCCTGTGGTCCAGCTGCTCCTGTGGGGAGCTGTGCAAGTTTTCTAAGGAGAAAAAACCTGATCATCAAAGACAGGGACAGATTTACGAGATTATGAAGTTTTTCCATGAAAAGTATTTAATGACTGTTGAGTATGACTGTGAGCATTCAGCTAACATTTCAAATTACAGCTCTTGGTCAGGAATATTTCAAATTAAAATTTAGGCCTTACTCTATCAGGCTTCAGCATAGGCAATACTCTAATCTCATAGAGGACTGGACATACATTCTTTTAAGTTACTTGAGTAATGAACAAAGCAGATCCCAAACCCTACATTTTGTCTCTGTGAGCCTGTTTGGTGTTTTTTCACTCTAGTGAGTAATAGTGGAACTATTACAAGAACACATTGTAAAAAAGTAAATGTAGCATAAATAATTTCCTATTGATTAATTATGTTTATTTTAACACATCATATTCAGATTGTCTTTCCCTCTAAAAGCCATACAAATAATTTCAATCTATGAAGTATACATTAGGAAAATTGCAAATATTTACTTAGAACAGTCTAACCAAAAACATACTTTCCTTCTACCTTTCCATCTCAGTGGCAGGTTGAAGTTTAGATTTTTAAGTTTAAAATTTTAGCTATTGATTATGAGTGATAATTGCTTTTTATCTTGTGGAAAAACTCAGCTATTTTGCATTTGCATTTGCAGTACATGCACTGCTTACTTTTTGCAATTTTTCTCATTAACTTTTTTATCACCTTTCTTTGAGGGCAAGGGTTGTATATGGCAGTATCTCAGCAAACAGTGAAGAAAACAAGAATTACTTTCATTTTGTCTGAACACAAAACAAGGAAAATGTACGTTGGATTCTCTTCAGCTATGCTATTATTAAAAAAGTCATTTTGAAAGGCAGCAGAGGGAAGAGAGAATAGTGAAGTAAAATAGCAAAATCAAGGAAATGCTCTGAAATAAAAACCATTTATTTAAAAAGATTCAGTGTTATATGTCCAATACTGTATAACTAGTTGGAATGAGATATGCAAGTTATTTATTGATTAATACTTTGATCACATTTGATGCATGTAATACAGAGGCTTTCCATTACATGATTTTTTTGGGTGAAAATATTGATAATCATTAACTTTGAAGAGTTATGTTGAAGGTTAGGATTTTTCCTTTCTTTATTTTTTTTCTTTTCTTTCTCTCAGAGAATTTTGTCCCATTTGTTGCCTATGAGATGGGAATGACCAATACTTAAGACACAAAAGTGGTTTCTGTGGGGAGGAGGAGAGGGAAGGGTGCAGCTGGGGTGATTTCTCTTGGGAAGGGCAGAGATGCTGTGGGATTTTGGCTGGGGAGTCCTGGGCGCTGGGCTCAGCTCCTCGGTCTCTCTTGCTCTTGGATCAGAGGGAGATGGCCGGTCTGCGGTTCATGTGGGAAGAATTCGCTGCCACCATGGAATTCCACCTCTTACTGCTTCTACCGTGAGTGAGGCTTTGCTCCCAAGAGCAGCCACTGAACTTGGACCTTATCAAAGACCCAATCTCACTGGAAATGACTCACCATCTCCTTGGGTGCCTCAAGGGAAAACCCAGGATCCCAGTGCCCTCCCTGCATTTAGAAGGAGTTTGTCTGGGCTGTTTGTGGAATCCTGGGGCCACTGCCCAGCCCCACTTTTTTCTGCTGCTGCATCGGATTTTTTGCTACACTCTAACCCAGCAAGCCATGTCCACCAGGACACCCCAGGGCTCCTGCCAGGGCTGCTACATTTTCATTTTGTGATACACTTTTTTTGTCACCCAGTGTATGCCCGCCTCTGCCATTCCAGCCCGCCCGCCATTACCACAGGGCGGAATGGCCAAGCCCGCCCCACAGCGCCCCCTGCAGGCGCGGGGGAATCATCGCACCTGCCCTGCCCGGCCGGGAGCCACCAGCGCCCCTGCTGGCCGTACCTGGAACTGCACGCAAGGGGAAAGCGCTCAATGGCCGCGAGACGGCTGGTACTGATTTTCTGGTTTTGTTTGTTGTTGCTGCTGTTACTGGTTTTCTGCCTTGTTTTGTGTATATATATATCTGTATATCTACATATGTCTGTAAAGAATGGTAAATTGTAATAATTTGGAGGGAAGGGGGTCGCATTTTCCATTCCAAGGGAGGTTCCCACCTTCCTTGGCAGACAATTGTCTTTCAAACTACAAGTGGAAAATTAACCTCTTTAGCCATTTAAGCAACAAAAACATACACTGATCAAATCAAGCTAGACATTTTAAATGTATGATATTCTATGTATAACCTTCAGACAAAGAACTATTTTAATTTTTTTTTTAACATGTTATTGACCAAGAAATGTCTTGCTAGTTACTCTCAATGATTAGGAGCTTTCCTGAGCAAAATGCTGTATGCATTTGCCATAATGTAGCTCTGGATTAGAAAGTCTAGTGGGGGAAAAAATATGCAGTCCTGTGGCAATCTAGAAAAAAAATGACATAGTTGAAAATCATCCATAGTTATTATCAGTATCAATATCTTCAAGTTATTAAGAAAACTTACATGAATATTTCAATTATTTTGCAAGTCAATATTTAATAAGCACTAAAAGGATGATCATTGTGATGCAATAATTTAATGAGATGCATTAAAAATAGTGAGTTTACATTTGCATGCTGCCATTGTGCTGAATGTTGAGCTTTGTAAAGGCTTGTAATTGATGAGAAAGGACTGCAATTGCGAACTCTCCCTTGTTACATTGTCAGCTTAACCATCTACCTTCCAGTTTGCATGTTTGTCAGATGTGGGCTTCTCTGTTGCCTTAGTCTGACATTTACGAGCAGGGAAACAACAAAAACTTCAATCACACCTCAAATCTTATCACACTGGAGAGCGACTTTAGTGACTCATAGCAGGCATTTTATTAAATCTGACAAGGGCATGATCTCTTTTTCTGGTTTGGATTTTTTTGGTTTGTTTTTTTCTTTGTTTGTTTGGTTTTTTTGTTTTGTTTTGGGGATTTTTTCTCTTTTTTTGTTGCCTAACTTTCACACACTTTTTTACCCCATTGGCCTTTCTTACAATGAAGAGGATTTGGTTAAATAATAGATTTTGGATACATCCTTGTTTGCTTGCTTTTTTAACCTGGAAGTTCTGTTTGGTTTTGTATTGGGAGTTTTTTTTTTTTTTAATCCCCAACTATCTATTGAAAGTGTTATAGCTCTGTAACCCCTCAAATATCTAAATAAGTTTTCATCTTGGAGTGTAAGGCTTTATGAATTTACTGGCAGTTGTCTTGTCCTACTGTTTCAATATTAGTTTTCCCTATTTCTCTGACCATATACATACTTCTTCTGGTTGTCTCAAAACCATTTCATTTATTACTTATTACTAGCAAGTATTACAGTTCCACATTCTTTATTCATAAAAGCTTGTCTAAAAAATTTACATTGTCAAAGGATGTATATTTGTTGTTTCTCTGATATGACTTCCCAGTTTTTTTTTTTTTTTCCTTCTCCCATGATTCTTCTGGGTCCAAATATATTCCCCAAGGAGTATGTTTAAAAGAATAACTTTTCATAAAATTTTCATAAAATTCTAGAATTTTTTAAAGCTTAAAAATGCTGACATGCACTATGTAAAAGATGGCACTTGTTCCCCAGGAATATTGTCCGAAATATTATGGGTTTTCTACTTCAAAAATCTTGAAACATTACATGCAATTATTTTTAACATTATTTTCCAAAGACTTATGGTGCTCTGTAACATTATAATCCTATGATGCAGTGGGAGGGAAGGAGTGTTTAGATCCAGCATTGAATGTCAGTATGAAACTACAATCCCACTACTTGCTGAGAGCAGCAAGAGAAAGACCAGAAAAATAAGACACCCTTTGTCCTATATTTATTCTCTGTAAAGACTCTCTGTAAAACTCTGTAGAGTTTTCTGAGAGTCTGTAATCTGCAATCTGAAGGGGGCTTGGAGGCAACCAAAAGATAGAGCTTTTTACTGGTATATGGAGACAAAAACATAGGAGGAAAATTCTGTAACTTTTTTCATATAATTTAGGTAGGTTGAAATTACTTATCTAAAAACTTCTGGAAGTAAACATGACAAACACTAAAAGGCAAACACATTTGAAATCGTTTTTCTGTGGGTTCATATTAGACCAGTTTGAAACTATGTACTTAAATGGACATTCAATTAATGTCATTTGCTTATAATTTTTTGAAAAGGAGTTCAAATTCATAATTACAGCGTGAGTATTAACCATTACTGAAAATATGATCTAGTGTGGGGAATTTATTTTAAAATTTTAATTATGATGCTTTTATATAATTTTTAAATATTTAGGCACATAATTTAGTGTTTGTCACATATTATTTAAAAATTTTATCCTGAAGTTGGCAATATTTGTGCACTTCAGCAGAAAGGTCCAGTTCATGGAAAATAATTTTTTTGAAGCAAAACCCCCCTCTTGGAGGTGCTTTGTTTGAATATCTTAAACCAAAGTGTTAGGTCACTAAAGTTTTACTAAGTAAAGTTAAATTCAAAGTCTTTGAAGGAATGGGATACAAATGTCATCAAAAATATCTTAATTCAATAATGTGAGGAAATCACTTCAGAGGAGCATGTTCTATGTAAAAATACCTTAAGATAGTTTAGATTTTAGTTTATAAATTCTTATGAAAACCTGACTGATTTTTTTCTTAATATCTTATCTTTTACACGGTTTTTAAGCGGTATCTTAAAATTTATGTGTAAAGAATTTTATGTGTAAAGTTATTTTGTAAATTTATTTTCTTTGGCAAAAGCAGTGAGAATGTTTTTTACTCTCTGTGTTGATCACTTTGATGATAACTTTGTTAGTGAAATGGTCTAGTAGACCCACAGATTATGTTTTCTATTTTGATATCAGAAGCACACTTTAGACAGTGAATATTCAAGGCAGGTTAGGTGAGGGATACTGTTTTAAAATTATTGCTTTTGCACAAGATATTAAATACTTTTCTTCTGCTCTGAAAAAAACCAAAATATCAAAAAATGTATGTAAATTGATAAAGGTGCCAAAATAACATGACAATAATAATCAGAAATCAATACATAAAGCTCTAAAGAAGGAAAAAATTAGAGCTTGGATTTGTGAGATTTCTATCATAAGCAGATCTACTCACACAAGAAAGTAACTGCAGAATTTGATGAGCTTATTTATGAAAAAAAACTGTTGAAATATATCTCCATATTTTGGCACTCTTAAATGTCATTTTGAACCAGGGAAAAGAGAAATTTTACTGATTGAGTAGAAAGAACAAAAAAAGGAAATTAATATTTTCAAATATTATTTATTACTATTATCAAAATATTATTTGAACATAGCACATAGTATTATTTCTTTTAAAAAAGGCATTTTTAATCTGTTCAAATCCAGTTTGGTTTTCCAGATCAAAGCAAGTCTCTGTGGAAATTCATCCTGGTTTGGCAGAAGAGGGCAGTGTTTCTTTACAATTGTGCATGGGAAGTATGCATATTATTTCAAAAATCAGTCTCTAGAGAGTATTTTAGGCCAATGAATTTAAATGTAATAAATGCCCTCTGAATATGCTACTTAGTAAAAATAACAGGCAATGACAAAGCCAACATTACTGTTGCTTAATTGTTGTCAGAATCGTACTGACCTAAGCAACAGTATGTAACCTTTAACATACTACATAGATGATTGATTTTTGTGTACAAAGATGAAATCTATGAAACAACATCTTTGGTTGAAAATGGTAAAATGATAAAAAATTAATGCTACGGGTTTTTGGAATGTGTTAAGGATATTAGCATTACAAAAATAGCTTTGCAGTAACTCACATGAATCGGTGGGGATAATCTCACATGTCAGAAGATGCCCATGGTTCTGTAGTGTCCCCTCTTGTAGAGCAGGAAAACTAAAAAAAAATATGATCACAGTTTATTAATGGAATAAGAGAATAAGTACGTCTTTTACTTTAAAGACTTTGACTAAGTCCTGGCTGATTTCAAACCAATTATTTGTTTTATTGGCCTTTTAGCATAGTGATGTTTGCCAAGTCTGTGCCTACGTGATTGACGTCTTTTAATATCCTGAGTGGTTTTATTTATTTCTGCCCAAAATAATACTACAGGGACAGGTTTCTCCCTTTGCCCTAAAGCTCTTTTTTCCCTTTATTAACACTTTGCTCTTCTCTGTGAGCACTTTAATTCAACAGGGGATGGATGAACCTGATAGCTACTCCTTGGGGAGGACTGAATTTCTCCATATCCAGAAGATGAGGTTTGTTCATATGGACATAGGAAACCAAATTTCTCGAATGTGTTATGAAACTGATTGTGTAAACAGGTATTGAAATTTGGTCTGTTTAATGCTGGAAGCAATGTCTTCTGTGATTTCCACTCAGAATTACAATATTGCTGCCAGCCTCATTAGCCTCTTGTCCAAAGTGAATCTTAATTCTAAAAGAGTCCTAGGAACAAAATTGCAGAGAACAAAGCAAAAGTTTAATTAAACAACTTATTAATGAAAACAAAGGAAAGGAGTTGAGGTAGGAAAAGGCATTTAGAAGTTTTTTCTTTTCTTGCTTTTTTTTAATAGCTTGCTGTTTCTTCTCTGCCTATTTCTCTAAAAAATTGATTAAATTCAGTGTTCTGGGAAAGTGGTTCTGCAATCCACATGCACTTTCCTGGAAAAGCTGTAGCACAGAAAATGGTGGTACAAGAGTCTCTCAGTCTACTCCAACTGCGTGAAAAAATCCTGCTGTAGCGTTCAGCTTTTCCTTCCTCTGCTGCTCACAGAAATACAAGGTGTAAGCTGCAGCTCACTTGGAGCAGGAGACAGTCTATCAAGCCTGTACATGTGTGTTACCAGAAAAGTCCTTACATTTTGTGGAATATGAATTTTAGCAACATCTTGAATGCCTTGGGAAGCAATGAGCTGAAGGGGGAAATTCCACATCCTATGGATAAAAGCCCAAACAAGCCTTTTCTAAAGCCTGGTGGCATTTTTGGGGTTGTGGCAGCAGCAGTGAAGACAGAGATTGGCCTCTGTGTTCTTTAAGTGATCCAATATCTTTTGCTGTTACCCTTTAGATGTTCATAGGTGTGAATTGACTCTTCAGAGCAAGACTCCACACCAAAACTCTTTTCCCTCAAGCCTATGTGTCCTAACACAAAATTTCTTTGGGATACAGGTTGCTCAAAGAAACAATTTTTTGTTTTCTGATTAATACTTATGCTGCAAATGTCAGCATTCTTGGTTATAGAGATGCTTGTCAAAGAAGTCAGAAAAGGAGATAATATGCAAACTGGTCAAATGAAGCATTTTAAAATATAATTAATCATATTTGAAATAAAATTCTAAAACACTGGGACTTGATATGGCCCTAGGCCTAAAGCTACATGAGCTCAAGTACGAGATGAGATACACTATTCCTGCAAGTGATCACTTCTGAATACTTTGGGGAATAAAAGTGCTCTTTTTCTTGCTTATAAGGCCTTTGGTTTTATACCAGTTTACTTCATTGATTGTACATCCTGCATGCTTGTTTGGTTTTTACAGTTTCTGTTTTTATTACTTGGTTTCTTTGTATTCATACAGTTTAATTCATGTGCAGATAAAATGAGAAAGTACTGTTTTACCTATCTTCTGCATTTGTTATCTTGAAATGAAGCTACAAAATTGTTACTATTTTCTTTTCTCCATAAGATCCTTGATATAAATTCTTGGCTTTTTTGGACTGATATCCAAGCTGAGTTTAACTTTGCTTCTGTATATGAATATAACCTAACTTGAAGAATTTTTACGTTTGCAAATAAAACTGGAAAATAATCCATCCACATAATCTATGGTAAATAGAATGAAATGAGGCTAAAATTAGGAACAAAGTTGAATATTAAAGAATTAAAAATGCTATTTATTATTGAACACATTTCACATTTGTATTTCTTAAGATAAATTCAGAGTTTAAACACTGGTTGAATGGCAAAATTGTAAGGGTAGACCTCTCATGTTTGTTAACTGTAGAGTATAGAAAGCCTAGAATTCTCCCTTTTCCATTCATTTGTTGCACACTTAACTTAAATAATAAATAATGATCATTAAATGAACATGAAAGAAAATGCTGTAGAGATACTTTGTAGTGAACTGAGGCAAAAAATACTGTATAGATACTGTATGTTTATGGAGCTAAATAAATTCTAATTTAATAGACAACAACTGAAAAGATTCATTGCTTTTGTGTTCTCTTGTGCAGTTTCTGTATGTTTACCTGATACTCACAATCCTGAAAACTTTACTTCTCAAAACTGTGATGAAAGGCAAAGAAAACAACATCTTCAGATTTTTTTTGCTGGGGGTGAGAACAGAGACAAATCTAATGTTATCACTTTATTCCATTACTTAAAAATAGCACTTCTCATACAAAAAACACAAAGCAAAATACTTGGTTAAGTAACTAGTAGACATCCCTTGCAAAGCAGAAGATGAAGTTTCATCACAGACACTAAAGTTAAATTGTTAACCAAAGCACAACAGAAATGTTAATGCTCCTTTGTGGGGGCAAATACTAGAAATTTATCCAATTACTGAGAGAAATATTTCTATGTTAATATTCTTTGGTCTATATCATAAGGTGTGCTTATATATCACAGTACTGACTTCTGCTTTTCATAAATGTATGAGAAGAGTCTTGAACTGGCTGAAGTTTCAACAAAAAATGATGTCACCTCACTCCTACGAGAAGCAGAAAATGGGTGTTTTAATGAGCCAGAGGTTGCTTCAGTTGCCATTTTTTACTGCCATCCTCACACACCTTTTTGAAAGCAATCTCTGGCAGGATGTTATATCCATGAGCACATAATTAGGCTGATTTTGAATAAGATTTCAGGGTGATCTGTGTATCCTAATTTCAAGACAAAGAGGAATCATTTGCTTTCCAAGAAAGTGTTTGTGGGTGGGTGGTTATTTTCACAGAAAAGAAATCCGTTATGGACTAAGGTACTAGTTTGTGTTTCTTGAAACCTTTTTGAAATACCATATTTTTATTTTCAATTTATTAAAATCGATAATGGAGAAATAAAAAAAATTTGCATGCAATACACAGTAATGCCTTTCCTTTGACTACAGTATTTTGTAAAGATTTCTAAACAAGCTTCAAAACTAGGGCACTGTGTACCTTCAACAGCTTTAACTTCTATTTTCTCTGCCTCATAAATTAATGACTTTTAAAGAAACTTACTTGAAAGGAAAGTGTTTGCCAAATTACTGGTTTTTCCCTGTCTTATATTGAAGATGTTACATGGTGTTCAAATCCTTGCTGTAACTGAAGCCAAGTTGTGCTTATGATAATAAAATGAATTATGTTATCAAAAAATTTGAGGTGGAAAGTCAAGCAGTTTCTTCTTCTTCCTTTTAAAGTTTATATGATTTTTATTAAATTCTTTTTATTTTGTAACACGGATACATTTATAGTTGTATTACTTTTGCTCTCTATGATTTAAAGGAAGCAATTAGTACAGTGACAAGTAGAACTTGAAATAAATTATTTAATCTGGCCAGGATATTAATTCGGTAGCTCCTCAAATGACTAAAGATTTCCTATTGTTCTTAGAGTTATGGAGTTGATTTTAATGTTGGGGGAATTTGAATGTGGGGAAGTTTTTCATTCTGTTGTCAAGATTTTAGGTGATCACCTAAAATAAAGGTGAAGCAGATATGTGCATTTTCAGCTGCAGCAGACAACAGCAATTTATAGAAATTTGACTGATAGTATTATCAATATGCCATTTGCAAAACACTGCTTCCCTCCTTGAACTTCGTTCAAGACTATCAGGGATTCCTCTCAACCTACCAAAGGCTAGATCTGGAATACAATTTCTGACACATACAGAATGAGAATGATAGGGAAAAAACCCTAAAAGATAATGTCTTTGATTCTTTTGAATTACCTTTTTTTTTTTTTGATTCTTGTGATTATTTTCTAAACTAAGTATTTTTTATCCATTCCTGTATAAAATTAGTTGCCATTTAGGGGAATTCCACCATGAAAAATAAGGAACTCTGCAGGAACTGATAATCCCAAATGTAAATATGTAAAACTAATTTGAAAAGTATGGATACAGTCGTAATGACTTTAACTCATGGATTCCTTTAACTGAATCAATTAAATGTTGAGGTGACCTGATGTGTGTTTCAAAATGAAATCTGGATCCATGTTAGTCAGTCCTGCTCTGTTACAAACCAGATTGGTGCTTTATAAAAATAATTGCAGTACTATATTTTTCCATTTCTAAAAAATGTGCATAAGCTATGAAGGATTCATTGGTTAAAAATTTCAAGGAGCCATCATGATGTTGACTTTTATACACAACTGTGTTGAAGAGTATATAGCTGAGCAAACTGTAATGTAAAGAACTGGAATTTATGTCTAGTGTTGTTAGCTGTACATTCAATTATCTTGTCCTTGGCAAGAAAAAATTCTCTTTGATTTTATTCAGGTTGCGTGTCAACCTGTGAACAACATGAATCATCCTTACTTTAATATCAGCTATTTATATCTGTAATTATTTCATAAAAATATTTTAGGGTAGTCAACAATTGAAATAAAAATAATGTAATATGTTGTGCATTTTTGTCAAGACCATCTTGATATTTTACACTAACCAGCTGTGTCTGAAGGAGTTCTGTAACTCTGTCCTGTTGCTGTCAGGTAGGATTTGATACTGTCCTGTAAAGAGACTGTAAATTCTCTTCTGGGGTTTTGTGAAGTCACGTGTATTCAATAATAACTCTCTGTAAGGGTTTGTTGTACTGTTTTGGGGGTAGAAAGAAATGAACATGATTTTCAGATCTAAAATATTAGAAAAATATCAAAGCATCCATGTTGATAATTTGAAACAGAGTACTAGAACTTACATAATTTTGCTGTGGGCACTAGATATTGATATTTTCTTTCGGGAAAAAAATAACAAACCAAAACCAAACCAGCCAAAAGTTAAATTTACAAATTAGTTGCACCTGCATATTCTTTTAGTCCAGCTTTTATTGCTGAGGAAAGGTTAATATGCTTCATTCTCCTTTTGGCTCTGGATTATTAAATTCTGAAACTGCTGCTGTGAAACTGGCACTTGAAGTAAAATCTCCACTGGGGCAAAGCTAAAGCCAACTATGTCCATATTTACTGACATTTTTTGTCTGTATTTGTGCTGCCATTATCTGGAATGTCTTTCTTGTACTGTGGCTGGTTCTTTTTTTGAGATATGATTTGCAAACTCCCGAACCAGGAATTCCTGTACTATGTCAAACCCTGTATTTTCCTTGGAATAGTGCTTTGTTCATCATTGCTTCCATCTCACTCTCTCTCTCTTAAATTTCTTAGATATCTTAGAGAGCTACAGATATGGTGATATATAGATAAAGAAGATTATCTAGTCCTGTCTCTTTTCATAGAATGATTTAGGTTGGAAAAGACCCTTAAGATCATCAGGGGCAACCATTCCACCAGCACTGGCAAATCATGTCCCCAAGTGCCACATCCACAAGTCTTTTAAATACCTCCAGGAATAATGACTACAGACAGCACTCTCTGGGCAGCCTATTCCAGGGCTTGACAGTCCTTTAAGTGAATAAAGATATTCCTAATGTCCAATCTAGGTCTTTTCTGGTGCAACTTGGGGCCATTTTTTCCTGACCTATCTCTTGCTCCTTGGCAGAAGAGCCCAACCCCCACCTGGCTACACCCTCCTGTCAGGGAGTTTTAGAGGGTGACAAAATTTCCTCCGAGTCTCCTTTTCTCCGGGCTAAACATGCTCAGCTCCCTCAGCTGCTCCTCATCAGACTTGTGCTCCAAACCCACCCCCAGCTCTATTGCCTTTCTCTGGACTCACTCCAGCCCCTCAATGTCTTTCTTCTAGTGCTATTTATAACAAAGTCACAGAATGGCTCAGTCACCACAATAGCTATTCCTCAATGACTATTAATGAAATCGATAGCACTCTTTGAATCCAAATAAGAATTTTGGGCATCTTAAATGATATTTGAATATTTATTATTTCAAATGCTTATAGCTTTGCTACAAAAGAAAGAAATATCATCTTTATGAAGGTATTCTGTGTGAAATGTCAGTGTTCCTATTGCTTCGCTCAATTTTTTCACCTTATGGGGATTTTCCTGTCCTCTGTTCCCCACCATAAATTCTGATCCATAATGCTGCTTAATAATTTACAATTCTTTTTTGTTAGTAAAATAAAATATTAAATAATAAAAATGGTTTGTAAGTACTCCTAACTTTAATTGGCACTCTTCTGATCTATTTGACAACTAGTTGGTAGGTTTATTCCTTTCCCACTTTGGTAGTTTGTCTGATGCTGATTGTTATTTTTCTTGTAAGAGCAACAGCAAGCTTCAAATAATTATAAGGTCATGAATTGATATAATATTTTATATTATAAAGATAATAAAGATTTTTGGTTTTTGAAATGCTGAATAAATATTTTGCTCTTGAAATGCATTATGAATTCATAATGAATGACCTCTATAAGCTTTCTCAAATCTAAAAATCCTAGTGGCTTTTGCAAAGGACTTTCTGGTCTTTTCTTAAGCATAAAATAATTTAATGTTTTGTACCCATTTTCATCTCTCAGGGTTTTCATTAAGCCAAATGTTATTGAAGCAATATTTACAGAATGTTCTAAAACACATTATCAAAGAGAGAAGAAAAATGCACAAAAATATTCATAGAGTAACAAAATGCATAAAATATTTCCATCAGAAGTAACATACCAAGATGATTTAGTACCTGAGATTCTGTTTACTACATCCTGAAGTTGTGAACCTTTTGTTCAGCAACAGCAAAAAACCTTTGACCATATATTGTTATGATTGTCTTTCATATGTCTTCTCTTCATAAAAGTATTATTTATTTTTCTGGAAAAGAAAGAAAAAAGCAAACAACAACCCTTTATTCTACTAGAAATTCTGTTAAATAGCAAATGGAGAACTCACTGTGTACAGATCTTACTCAAAGTTAGTGAGGCTGATGGATACCTGAGTTTTGGTTTCAGTATCTTCTGGTTTAACTATATATTTTATTAAAGGGAATATGCATAAATGGGATTTGACTTTGGCAATCAGTAAAAGAACTCAAATTGAGTGACGACATTCTTTTGGTGAAGCTGAGTTTTGTTGCGAGAATGTTTGATTTTTATTTTTCTGCAGGAATGATCTGTACACTGTGCTGGAATTTAGAACATGTTTCACCTAATTCCCTACTAGGGTAGGAATCCTATTGATTGAAGGGAAACTCGATTGATATTAATTTGTAGGTCTCTTTTCCTCTTTTTTTTTTATTTCTCCAAAATGTTAAAACTTCCTGTTCTAGAAACACATCTACCATGGTTGGTTCTTGACCAAAGTCAACCTCAATTTTTTTTCCCCCACTGCTTTTGTCTGGGAACTGGGTCTTCCCCATAACTGTTCTAGTCAAAAGTATCTATGTTACTAATCTAAAACAGGAGAGTCATTTAATTGAGCTGTTGAGGTTTCTGTGTCTTTTTCTCTCCATGGCATAGTACACTGTGTCCTGCTACCCCCAAAAATTTAAAATCCCCAACAAGTATGCTTCAGTCATACCAACTGAACAAATTTAAGATACTTTCATTCCTGCCTGTTGTGAGAGCACCATTATCTTCAGATGAGAAAGATAATAAAAATTATGCACACACTTTGTAATGTTCAATTCAAAGTTGACCTATTCTTGCAATCTAGGCAGCATTCTTTATAGTCTCAGAAATTACATATTGGGAATACACACAAATCTAATGATGATTTGTACAGAAGCCAGGTTATTCTCTGAAGGCCTATTTTAATTTTTTCTTTGTGCAGAAATACTAGGGTAGTCTTTCTCCATAATTATAGGGGTCATTACCAGCCTTTCAATGCAAGAGAATTAATAGTTTAACACGAAGTGAGAATATTGCTGTTAAAGTTTGGCAGGAGAGCTGATAAGGACATAACAACTCTTAGTGAAATTTTCTGAGTTATTGAAACTCTTCATGAGAACGAATCAACTTCAGCTAATTTCCTATCTCAAATTGGTGAAAGTAGTTTCTAAATTATTGTTAACCAAATAAAAAATTTCTTTAAAGAAAAAATAGCTAATAAAAGTAATAATTTATAAAACTGAATTGAAAAAGAAGAAATATCTGAAGTAGTCTACCTAAAAATATCAGTATATTTTGTGTTTTGATTTCTTTCACAAGTGCTTTTGAGGGCTTTTTCTGTTTGTTTGATTTTTGTAACTAAAAGGATACCATATATTGAATAATTGTATATAACCACGTACTGTAGAAAAACAGTGAAATGTAGTTTTTTAGACTTATTTGAGAAAGAAAAATTTCTCTCTGGCTAGAATTTTTTGTGTTGTCAACAAAGCTTCAGTATCTCTCAAAAATTCATGGGCTTATATTTTCTTTCTTAACCACAACAAAAAGCTTTTTTTTTGAACTTTGCCATTATTCTACTTTGATTTCTGATTTCTACTTTGATTCCTGGTTTTCTTAGATTTCCAAATATGAGTATCTCTGTCTTTCAAGGAATGCTTTTCTCACCCTTTGAATTAATTTGGTCTTTTACTTATAGATTTACTACTTGTTTTGGTGTTTTTTTTTTGTTTTGCTTTGTTTTTTTAATTTTTTTTTATTTTACTTTTTTTAAAATTTTATTTTACTGCTATATTTCAGTTCCATTTCTGGTATTTGCTTAGCTCATGTACTTTTCAGCTTTTTTTGTTCTTTCATATTTCAAACTACTGGCCTGCCTATCTTCACAAGAATATTCTACCACTCAAGTATCTCTCCATACTTTGTCTATTAAAAATAGGTGCAAAAAGCAGGAAACCCCATCCTCAGCCTTCTTACTACTGTAAAAGTAATGAAGAAAATGATTTTTTCTGTAGTTTTATCATATACAATATATAAAATTATCTACAATGGCTATACCCACAAAGGATTTCTATTTTGAGTTTCTTTGGAGTTTTTTTTGCTATGTCTTCACTAATTTCCTATACTTATTGAATGTGGTGCTTTTACCAGAGGTAGAAGTTTTCTGTGTCTGGAATGTATCTATCAGATGGTAATATAAGTAATTCTATCATTTAATATTTAGACGTCTGTTAATATAATAAGGATCTGGTAAAATCTTACAGGTATTTATAGTAACAGCACTCAAGAGTTGTAACTTTTTCTTGTACCAAGGGAAGAGGACTCTTGTGAAAATCAATATAAGATACAAAAAGTTATTTTCTATTCGTGTAGAAATGCTTTGAAGATATTATTCCTGTTAAGAAACAAATAATGTGTAATACAGGTCATTCATGAAGAATACACTGGCCTTGTGAGGAAAAATCCATCTTATAAAATCTTATACTTCATTTTCTCATTATTTACTTTCAAAGAGCAAAATGGTTGAGTTTTGATTAAATTTAACCTGTTTGGTTTCTTCTGGAGTGAAAAGAAAAGTAACTTCTCTTCAGCAATGGATCCAAAGGCTACTTGGAACATGGCTTATTTGATGAAAGTCAGTGAAATACTGTAACTGTACTCTTGGGAATGTTAATGTTTAACTTTTTTCCTATATGGTTTTGGTTATGAGCAACACATTTTAAGGTATATAATACAGCAAGAACTATGGTATCTCAGAAGGAAAAATGGAGAATTAGGAAATAAAAAACCAGTAAAGTGTAGAGATTACTTGAAAATGCTAAATATGATTATAAATTACAGTTATTACACATGTGGATAAAGACCAGTGTGCAGCAATGCATTGGAAGTAGGAATACACAGTAATGAATAGCCTCTGCCCAATATTATTGCAAGATGGAAAAAACCCCAAAACAAAAGACAAAGGAACTCAATGAATTAATGGATACACTGTGAGCAACACAGTGGCAGCAACCGCTTGTTCTGTGAACTGCTGTCTGTGATGGGAGGCTTATCTCAGGGTTTAACCAAATTGAAAGCAAAGGAAGTGCCTCTGGGGAAAGGAAGACTAACCATAAATTAAACCTGAGACAACAAAGTCCTGGCTGCTCTGGCCAATACAGAAACACAAGGGCTGCCCATGAGAGAACTTCTAGAGCTGCACAATGCAAAGGGAAATAATTTTAGCCTTTTTGAATATTACATTGCCATGTTCTGGTAAATGATTTTAATAGTTTCCATTTCTTTCCTCTCAGAGATACACACTTTTTTTGCTTGATAGCAGGATCTTTGCAAAAACAGGTCAAGATCCTGCATGCTGACTGTAGGTGTAGCCAATATGGAAAGAAATGGAGAAAAAGGTCATATGACATAGAGCAAAGAGAATAAAAACTGAAAAAGTTTATAGATTCCTGGTTTTACTGCTTCTGTTCCTGAAACCTGAATCCCTAATTGTTGGAGATTTTTTCACCCCAGGTAAGACACTGATAATTGTAACTGCATGCATTTGTGTGTATACCTATATGTATAAACTTGGCTAACATTCGTAAACTTCCAGCCAGATTTGACAAGGTATAAACAGTGTTTGATACTTGCAAGTATATGCAAATTGATCTTAAACTGAGAGAGACAGTAAATGAGCCAGGTCTTCTGCTGATGTAAATCAAACAGCCTATTGACTACAATGGCATTATGCGAAGTTAAGTCATCAGAGAATTAGGACCGCTTAAGTTTCAAAAGTGCATCTGAAAAATTGTTGTATTTTAAATATTGGTGCAACTCCTCTACAATTATTTTGGTTTCAAGGGAAAAAGCCAGAATCAGTTTGGGTTTTTGCTAGTATTGCATGCTCTTTTATAAGCAATACAGACAACACATCCTGGACATCTACTTCACTTGCAGTGAAGTCACTTGACTGCCAGCTTTTTACAAGGCACACTGCATTCTTCCTCTCCCCTCTGCTCTTGTTTGTGCTACACAGAACCACAGAATAGTTTGAGTTGGAAGGGATCTTGAGTCCAGTTCTGGAGTGAATGTCCCATACAACAGACAATTGCATGTAAAAAAAAGAACATTTCCTGCCACACACAAATGATAAAATGGTGCTGTAGATAAAACTACATTGGTTTCAGTCTTAATTAGTCTTGAACTCAGTCTTCAGAAGAGGATGCTCAAATATAGAAATACAGAACCCCCATGGGAAAAATTTAAAGGCACAACTGATGGGTCTGAGTTTTTTTAATATATCATCCTGCTTATAAAAAGAGATCTTTTTTTAGCTGAGAACTTGCAAAAATTGAGAAATTGTGTGAAATATTTTTTCATGGAGAAAACAATGGCAATGAAATTTTGGCAGTGAGTTTTGTTAGTGTTTTATTTAAACAAATTTTCACAAGAGAAGAATTCATATTTGGATATAAAGTAAGTCATCATTTGATATATTCTATTATGAACAAATATTTAAATATGGGGTACTTTTAATTTTAAATATATAAATCTGTTACAAGGGATGTTCTGGTTCTAATTACTCAAGTAATTAGAAAAATGGAATGAAGAAGTCATGTCTAAGCATTCCCCATCCACTCTATAATGTCTTTACTTACATCAGTCCCATACTCTATAAATTTTCCCATTTCACCTCTCAATAGTTACCAAAAATGAACCTAAGTCAAACCTGTGAGTCCTTTTGACTAATTAATACATATTTTGCATACCCTAATTTCAGTTATACAGCAAAACAACTGGCTTAACACCTTTTTTTCTCTTATTCCTCTTCTAACCCTGCTGGATACTAGTGTAATATAGAAATGAAATTTTAAAAAATATTATAATGGAGAAGATGGAAGAATGTGCTGCTTATGGATGGGATATAGTTAATTTTCTTTATAGTAGCTTGTGTGAGGCTGTGTTTTTAACCACAACAAATGAATTACATATTCTTTCCCCAATTCTAATTATACAAAACAATGATTTTGTTTCAAAATTTGTAGAAAAATCTATAATTTTTACTCCATTTCAATACGCATTCTCCATATTCTCCTAGCTGCTCTAAAATCCAGCTTTTTCCTCATCCACTGTTCTCTGCCTTGAAACATGTCTTTATAACCATCTCTTCTCCCAGTTTTACACTCTCACAGGTGTTTCCTTCCACTCTTTTTTTCTATAACTCTTTGTAGGGTGAGGCTTGGAGAAGCAGCAAGGGGACACCAATACAGAGCACATTGCACTCATAGCTGACAGCTAGGTGAAATTGTACTAGTAAAATCATTCATTAGGTTATGAATGTGGTTCCCTGCTGAAAATTCATCTCAGGTTTTTAATGATTCCCAGAAGAGAATATGATTCAATAAGTTAACTCCATAGTGTGTCACCACCCAGAGGCTGTAGAATGCTCCTGTCAAAATCTCCTCCACCAGCTGGAGGTGATACTGAGCAAGGAGGATCCAGTCCCAGCCTTGGTTCCTGAGGGTGTACACTCCAGAAAAGGCAAAGTCTGCCTGTTTCTCTAGCTCTTTATGCTCTCTTTGCCACTCTAATTTGACTAGAATCAGATCTTCCTGTCTACCAGCTGCTTGTGTGTTGTGGTGTGTCCGCTTCTCTATTTCAAGTTATGTTCTATGTTTAAGTTATATTTTAATGTTCAAATATTGCTCAGTTGGTACGTTCTGTTTCCCCCATTTAGTTGCAAAAATGGTTCTCCCCAGGGCTCCCTTTCCCGCCCTTACCCTCACAGTTACCTGCCAGTCAATTGTCCCCTCCCCTGTTGTCATAGTTACTCCCTCCACCAATGTATCCCCTTTTTATATCTATGAGTTATCCCCACCTCAGTTGCTATGGTTTCTCCCAAACCCCTCCTTTGTTTCCTTAGTAACAGCTCTGTCTGTCAGTCTCTGCCTCCACCCTTTCTCTAGCACCTTCCACTTGGGGCAGAGACTGATTGGATGATAAGTTGTATCCCCTTCCCAACTAGAACCCCATTTGCTATTGTGTCATGTCTATCTTGTTTCTCTGTATTATGATTTGCCCAGGGGCACGTGACTCCACCTCCTCAGGGTTCCTTAAAACCCTGTGTCACCTCACCCCTCAGGGCAGTTGCTTGCAGTCTTCCCAGTTACCAAATAAATCTTCTTCCTGCTGCGGACAACTGTCTGGCTTCTTTTTTCCTCGGTGCCCAGTTGGAGTCGCTTCTTGCCTCCGGCCAAGGGCGAAGGCTTCTCACCTTCGACGTGGGGAGGTTGTCCTTAGGCAGCAGCTCGCTGGAGCCAGTCTCCATTCTGGAGCCATCGCCCGCTGCTGCAGCTGCTGTCACGCCAGACTGCTGGCTGGTTCTGCAGCTAGCCTGGGCTTTGGAGTTCGCACCCCAGCACTTGCCTCAATCCAGTACCTCCTTATGACATTTTCTGATTATTCCTCTGTTACTTCCTCCATTTCATAATACGTTTCTGACCTTGATTACCTCAGCTCCATCAATTCTGCTTCTTTCTTTTTTAATACTTCAATGCAACTTCCCTCCCCTGCTCACTCTTCTTTCCCCAGATTTTTAACCATCCAGTTTAAGTCCAGTTTCTCATGTCTGGCAGCTCCACCATCCCCTTCATTTATCTGTGGTTCCTTGTGCTGTCTCATTTCTGCTTCCCAGGTCTTGACCTTAGTCCTTTTTTAAAGCATATTTTGGCACTCTTACACAGATTCTTCATCTCTGCCTACTTTCTGCACAGCAATTTTTCCCTTCTTAAATCTGTTCATCCCGAGGTGTTACCACTATTGCTGATGGGCTTGGCCTTGGCCAGTGGTGGGTCCATCCTGCAGCTGGCTGGCATTGGCTCTGTTGGACACAGGGGAAGCTTTGGGCAATTTCTCACTGAAGCCACTCATGTAGATCCCGTGCTGCTGGCAGAACCTGGCATGCTAACCCAGTACAACTGATCATGAAGAGTTGTTCCTCTCAGTTTCAGCTGATGTATAGGAAGTGTAGACATGTTGTTTGAAACATGGATGGTGAACTCTTACCCTGCCTCCCTCTACAAATATAGGTTATTTACTTACTTATTTTAGAACAAATAAATATTTACAGCAAAGGAATTTCAACCCCATCTGAATGTTTATCATCTATTACTCTTAACAGTGTAAGTTGGTGCCATTGTTAGCAACTGAAAATAGGTTATTCTGATAAATGCTGATGGGAAACTGTGTTAAAATGCAGGAGCATATTGTTTACATTATGTTCTGTTTAGCCTCTTGCCTTTTGTGGGATTGCAGGACAGTAACAGGGACCAAAACAGAGATAACTTTGGGGACTATGGGTGCAGAGTTCTGAGAGCAGTGGCCCATCAGAATATATCACATGGCATAATCAGTGTTTATAATGATTGTATAATGCTTACATAAATTCCTGCATTCTGACTGTTAATAGCCTTCAGCTAGGGGCCATTTAAATTCAGAATAGTTACAGAGAAATTGGTTTATTGCCTGTAACAATTCTATACCTATATAATCACGACTAATACATTTTCTTGCAGACTACAAAAATTTAATTTATAATACAGAAGACTTTTACAAATAGAAGTAACTAAAAATACTACACTTGGCCATAGTACACTTGACCACTTGACCTTCAGCCAGCATTCCTACTAACACATTTTGTCTGAATACAAATAATGTTGAAGATTACCTTCTGTCAGAATGAAGAGTACATAGAAATATCAATCCTGCTTATAAGAAACTTTTCTGAAGTGAAACTTATAGAAGATTGGGAGGTCTGGGGATAATTTATGGATTGATCAAAATAGCATTAATAGCTAAATTAAGTTTTTTGTGCATTTTATAGAACAGCTTTGGGTTTAGGTTTTGGGTTTTTTTTTCAGTTGTGTTTGCCTGGTATTAGTGTTCTTCTTTGAAGTTCAGCTTCTCTGTTTTAGTTTTCTTGTACAGCAAATATTTTCCCAAACATACCTGGTTAACTGGTGGTCATGGTGAATATAGTCCAGATTTTAAGATTTTAGAGGTTTTCCTTCTTATTTACAATCCAGTACAAAATTTGAGATAGCTTACTTACTTCATAAAAGGAAAACACATTAATAAACACCAGAAAAATACCTTGATACCTCAAGATGAGAATACTGTACCTCCAGGATTAGGAACTATTTTAGTATACATGAAACATTAAATAATGAGGCTGATGAGGATCTGTTTTACTTTCAGGTCTAGAGCAACTGTTTTTTGATCATCCCTTTCTAAAATGTCTCAACACAAAGACAGTAGAACTCATTTTACTGCAGTATTTATGGATGGTGTACAGCTCTTTTATTGGGTGTTTAATATGCCCTAAGGAAGTTTCTGAGACAGTGAAACAGACTCTTTGAGATTATCGAACTCTACTGAGAAGGATTTTGCTGTCCCAGAAATGCTGCAGCTGAACTTTGTTCTCAGTATGCCCAGAATTTAAGATGTGCACCTGAGACCAAACTGTGGGAGACCATTAGGGCCATGGAGGAGATGGAAAACAATTTTTGCAGTAGGATTTGATGAGTAGACAGATCAGGAGAAGGAATTACACACCTGAGTTTTCTTCAAGGCGGACTTTAACAAGATAGTGGTGGTTTCACCCAGCCATCATGTTTCAACTCACTGCTCAAAATCACTTTTACTTGGGCAGACAACAATGACTCGGTGTTTACTCTCTAACTTTTAAACTTTACTTACATTATATATTTTTTAAATATCTGCTCTTGTTCATTTGGATATTTTCTTTCAAATGGGAAGAGTTATTTTTCCTCTTACTAGCTAATTTGTGTAGTCTAAGAGAATTAAGAAACTTTTAACTGCATCAGTGGGAAATATTTTGATGTTCTCCAGAGTGCCTTGTATAAAAGAATAATTCCAATCTTTTTATGTGTGTTTTTATTAACTTTCAATGAACCCTATAAGCTATGACTTGATTGCAATGTCAGAAAAAGAGATTTAAAAAAAGAGTGCTCTATAATGTATGTTTAATGGTCATATAATATGTGAATTCCCTCCTTAATGAATACAATTGGAGTGGGTTTCCCAGAATGCTTCCAAGAAATCTTGGAAACAAAAAGTACCACTGGTCACTTTTCATTGTAGAAAAGGCTTTGTATAGCATAATGGTCAAAGTTAAACCTATGGTCAACAAAATAGTTCCAAAAATTATGGAAAATAGACTAGCAATCTAGTTAAATGATTGGTTTATCTATTTATTTTTGACTCTTTCCGTTTCCATTTCTATGTACTCAAATTTCAGTGAGAAATAATACTTGTAAATAGAAAACTACTAAGTAGTAGATTTTTTTACTTCTTAATAGGCTTGTCATGACATATTAAAGTAAACTCTGGAAATTGGAGCATGCTTCTCATCTATCTTGTAAATATTCCATATATAAAATCAGATGAAAATAGTTTAATAGTTTAATATTTAGAATTATTTTATTCTTAATCGTTATGGAATGCAATCATAAAAAAATGTAATTGTTCTGTCAGTAACTAATTCTTTGTTTAAAGTGATGGCATATGTGATTAAATTCAACTTACAACAAATTCAATTAGACTAGTGAAAACTAATTATGAGTATTTCCAGCCACATTGGGAATACCAGTTCAGTAATTTGTCTGCTTTATATTTAAAATCTACCTGTATATTCCAGCAGATTTTTTGTAAGGTTTCATGCTAAAAACATGACATAAATTATGAGAAAATCAGACAAACTAAATAACTGAATAATCAGATAAAATGCTAATGCAGTTTAGAAATTCATTATGCATCTTGTCAATGTCCTTGTAGTAAATATTTCAATATATGTCCCTTACTGTCGTGCAGGCTTGGCATTAAGTAATCACAACCATGATATTTGTAGCACCAAAGAAATGGACCATAGGAAAACAACATAAGATTCATGTTTCTTGCAACTGAAATGGAAAATTACTATTATACGACCGTAACTGATTATCTTCTACTTTGAATCGATCAGTTGTCTGGATGCAACAAGCCTGAAAGGATTTGATAGCTGGTACACTAAATTACATTTTTTTAATTGAGACTTGGTAACAATATTGTTTTCTAATGGAAACAGTATTTATTTTACATTATAAATTCCTAGCAATTAAATACCAGATAATTTAATTGTACTTAATTTAGTTATAAAAATAGGAAAAAAAATTGAAGGGCTTGAAAAATTCTAAATATATTCAAGAATGATAAATTAGTCCGTAGTCAAAACATTGGCTTATGAAAAAGCTCAAAGGGGATAAGGAAAACTGAAAAACCTCTGTAGGTATATGCACCTCTCACTTCTCTGGTATTACAGAGAAGTGCTCTTAAAATTATTTAACAGCTTTCCTTACATTTGAGATTCTTATAAGATCTTGTTAAGAAAATACTAATAAAATAACCAATTTCCACTGAAACTCCTCTTTGAATGGTCTGGAACTTTTCCTCTAAAATGATGGGACAAGTCCATGCCCAAAAATTTTGCAATTTAAAAAAAAACAAACTGAATGTCAAGATATTTCTAAGGGGACATCTGCTTTTTCCTTCTTTTTAACTTAGTACAAAATACTTGAAATTTATTTTGGCAGTTGATGAGTTTATCCATCCATTGAAAAGAAGTCTGAGTTACCCACTGACTTTCTAAAAGAATAGAGAAATGTGTTGAAGCTTTTGAAAGTATTAACTCTTCAAGGGCGCTGGTTTTTATCTGTCTGAGGCTATTTCTCTGTGAAACTTCATTTCATCTTACCTGCTGATTTGCCTTTACTTGTAGTATAAAGAATCAATGAGTCTAATTTTTTGAAGATTTTTAACATTACTAACAGATCATCATGTGAATAGCTGTATGGTCACCTAAGAATTTAATGTTACATTAATTTAAGGGGAAATAAACATTTGGAGCAAATGTCACTAAGTTAAATTGTTTAACTAAAGGTTTTCAGGAAAGTGGCATTTACTTTCCACTTTCTTTGGCATTGTGACTTTTAATTTTGAGAGAGTGCTAGGTATGAGGCCAGTAGCAACTAATACACCATTCTAGAGAGAATGAAATTCAGAAATTATTAACTTAATGGTTAAGAGAAATCATTATATCTGTGAAAAGTCTGCAGCCTAGAACAAATAGACTGTTGTCTCTCAGTTAAAAGACCATAAAATTTCTAAATAGGTATTTTCACCTAATGGTTAGAGGGCCAAGAGTTCCCATATTAGACTTATTTCTAATTCAATCACTGAGATAGGATGCATGACTTCAGTTGGATTAGAAAACTAATGGGAAAGAGCCAAAGGTTCAGCCTTTGATTTTATGGGAGTTACTCAAGTATTTAATACTTAAAGGTAGAAAGTATTTTTGGATATATTAGTGCAGCTCATACATAAAAATGGGATTTTCATGTCATAAATGTGCATAGATATGAAACAGTACTCACATGAAAACAGTAACATTACACACAACAGATAATTGATGAGTAGGAAAACGCTGAGATTTTATTTGCTTTAACAAAGTATCTATTAAACTCCTAATAGGTGTGGCAGGTGGGCAGACCCACCATTGGCCAAAACTGAGCCCATCACTTTTGGCACCAGCAGCACCTCTGTGATAACATACTTAAGGAAGGGTAAGAAACACCATGCAGCAACTGTGAGAGTGGAGTGAGAATTTCTGAAATAACCACGTACTCAACAAGGACAATGCAGAAGGAAGGGGAGGAGGTGATCCAGGTGCTGGAGGAGATTCCTCTGCAGCCTGTGGAGAAGACCATGGTGATGCAGGTTGATACCCTGCAGCCTGTGGAGGACAGCAGTGGAACAGCCCATGGAAGACTCCACGCCACAGCATGGACACATCCTAAAGGAAGCTGCAGCCTATGAGGAACCTGCGCTGGAGCAGGCTCCTGGCAGGAGCTGTGCTCTGTAGAGAGGAGACCATGCAGGAACAGGCTTTCTGGCAGGAGCAGTGGCCCGTGGAAAAATCTTTCAGGAGCAGTCCACTCCTGAAGGACCTACCCCATGGAAAGGACTCATACTGAAATAGTTCATGAAGTATTGTTTTCCATGGGAAGGACCCTGCACTGGAGCAGGGGAAGAGCATGGGGAGGAAGGAGCAGCAGTGGTGACATTTTATAAACTGACTACAACCTCTATCTCCTGTCCACCAGCATTATCTATGGGGAGGAGATAGGAGCTATGAATGCAGTCAGGAGCTGAGCTTGGCAAAAAGGAAGTGTGGAGAAAAAGTGGGTTTTATTTCTTTTTATTTCTTACTATCCTACTCTGTTATTATTTAGCAATAAATTAAATTAATTTCTGCAAGTCACGTCTGTTTTGCCTGTGACATTAATTAACAAGTGACCTCCCTGTCCTCATATTAATCCTAAAGCTTTTTCTTTGGATTTTCTTCCTCTATCCTCTTGAGTGTGGGAATGATGGTGTCTTGGTGAGCAGGAGGGTTAAACCACTGCACCACATTATGTTTTTGGCATGCCCCTTTTTCACTGTTCTATGCTGTATTATCTTGGCTTCTGTAGGTAGGTATTTTGTGTTTTATGATGATGACAACCTCATTATTAAAATGCCAGACATTATGAGGAAAGAGAGTGCTCCACTTAGACCCATGTGACTAGGAGAAATCTAACATGCAGTCAAATGTCTGAAAGTTTACTGTTAAAATCTCTCTTTTTCTTCTTCAGTTCCAAGTCATGACAAAGAAAACGAAACTCCATGTTCTTACCATGACACTCTTCCTTCTTCTAAATTACATCTAGCAATTCGTGTGAGTTTTAAATGGCAATTCTACTTGTGTTTGTTTTAGCACTATTTTTTCCCCTTGTAAGACTTTTAAATATAACTAGAAAATTATAAAAAGTCTGTAAAATAACCTGACACTAGGGCCTCAACATTACTTCAGTTCAGTGAAGAGAAGAGAAATAATAGAATATAATAGAAAATGAATGGAATGGAATGGAATGGAATGGAATGGAATGGAATGGAATAGAATAGAATAGAATAGAATAGAATAGAATAGAATAGAATAGAATAGAATAGAATAGAATAGAATAGAGTGTTGCAGATTATGTTTATCCTTTTGTGGTTCTGCTCTGTCTTAAACAGAAGATACAGTTTAATGGATAGATTTTGTGTGTTGTCAAAATACACTGGAGAGAGCCTGTGTACAAGGGCATGTAGAGACAGGGTGAGGGGGAACGGATTGAAACTGAAAAAGAGTAGGTTTAGATTAGATATTGAAAAGAAATTATTTACCATGAGGATGGTGAGGCACTGGCACAGATTGCCCAGAGAAGTCATGGGCGCCCCATCCCTGGAAGTGTTCAAGATCAGGTTGTATGGAGCTCTGAGCAATCTGATCTAGAGGAAGGTGTTACTGTCCTTGGCAAGGTAGGTGGAACTAAATAATCTCTAAGGGCAACTGTGCACCGGAACAGATAACCCAGAGAGGGTGTTGAGTCTCCCTCACTGGAGCTATTCCAGAACCATCTGGATGCAACCCTGTACATGTGCTCTGCTTGAGCCTGCTGACCCTGCTTGAGCAGGGAGGTTGGACTACATGGCCCACTGTGATCCCTTCCCGCCTGACCCATTCTGTGATTTTATGTTGTTTTGCCTAGAACTTCGAGAAAAGTTTTGGAGATAACAGGTTGGGGAAGAATGAATACTTTCAGAGGTGACAAATACAACTAGACTGCACTGATATGAACCTACAAATAAGAACTATAAACAGCAGAGATATGGAGAATCTCGTTACTCTCCTGATAGTGCTTTGCATTTGCTTCTGCGTTGTTTAGGGCTTTTGATTTCTTTCTTACTGTTGTTTAATCCCTAAATTTCCAAAACAAAATGTAAAACTAGCCTTTTCTGTTTGTCATCTTGGCAAAAACAGAAGTCATGGGGAAAAGTTGTTGATTCTCAGTTGCTTCTGCAGAAATCACACTGGTTTCTTCAAGAAAAAAAGAGCTCAGATCCTTTTGCTGGCATCA
This sequence comes from Camarhynchus parvulus, assembly GCF_901933205.1. Lineage (NCBI taxonomy): Eukaryota > Metazoa > Chordata > Aves > Passeriformes > Thraupidae > Camarhynchus > Camarhynchus parvulus. Next base: position 101,564,524 of record NC_044571.1, read on the forward strand.
TACAATATTTTCGTGCTAATTTATTTCTCTACACTGATAATTGAGATGTCTGCTGTTAGACAGTAGCCTTTGAGGGCAAATTTTCCTGGAATGACAAAAAACAAGGGAGCAGATGGGAAAATACAGTATGACACAACCAGAAATGAGAAAAGGATTAGAAAGAAATTTAAAAAAACAAAATAAAAGCACCATACTTCTAAATTCTCTACTATGAACCCTTGCCAGAAATTTGATTGGTTTTCTTTTTCTTTTTCTTTTTCTTTTTCTTTTTCTTTTTCTTTTTCTTTTTCTTTTTCTTTTTCTTTTTCTTTTTCTTTTTCTTTTTCTTTTTCTTTTTCTTTTTCTTTTTCTTTTTCTTTTTCTTTCTTTTTTCCTTTTTCTTTCTTCCTGGAACTTCCCTTCTTTGTTTTTTTCTTTCTTTTCAAAATCCAGGTACAATTGAATAGAGTGCTGTTCTTGGCAATAAAGTGTAGTAAAAATATAGGCAATATTTAGAGTCACAGAGTATGTTTATCTTTTAGGTAAAGACTGATCAGTAGGAGTTCATTCAGATCAGGACTGGCAGACAGCACCTTCAGAATGTATAAAGAGGTTAAATTTTTTCTCATTCCAGTCATACTTACTGCTCTCTGATTTGATTTGTTAACCATCTTCTGGTCTGGTAATACCAGTGAAGGTTTTTCCTAAGTAGATAGTGATAAATACTCGTTGGATTTAATATCATGATGGTTACAGATTAAATGACAGTTTAAAAAATCTTTTCAATAAAAAGCTCTAATTTTTTGCTTCTTTAAATTTTAAGTGATTACTACAAAGCCTGAATCTTCATTTCTTACAGAAAGAAAACAGATGTTTCCATGCTTGTAGCTGATTTTACAAAGCAGCTCATTATCTGCAGAAATGCCAAACCTTTCCTTTGTTTTGTTCTCATATGCTTTCATATTATGTACACTTTTGGAGAGCTACTAGACAGTACACACGTTTGAAGTATTAAGTACAAGAGATACAGACTGATCTGTCATTCTGAATCATTCTTGCAAATGATCATGAAGTAAAATCAAGTCACATCCATCTAATTCCTGACACATTACACACTCTTGCTTTGATAACCTGGCCCTGTACAATTTTATCAGTATGGGTAGCAAGTTTGTTTCTTTTTTTTTTATTCCATTCTTCACAGAGAAAGACAAAATCTTACAAACAGTTCAGTAAAATGAAATTATGTTCACCTGTGGTCAAGAAAAACAGTGTCCTGTATGGATTCAAGCAGCCTTGTTTCCCACAGAGGTTTGCATTTCCAGTATGATATGTTAAAAGTTGCAAAACTAAAGAGAAAAAAAATTAAGCTGAGTAGGGAAGCGTAAATAAAATTCAAAGCTTGGTAATGAAAAAAAATTCAATCATCCATGTCTGATTTAGAAGGAAGTAAAATTACTCAGAAACAGAAACAATTATTCATATTCTTTGAAATGAGGACATAAGGATTAAATAGTAATTCAGTGCATTTCGTGGTTTGTTACGTGATGAATCAGATTTAATATAAAGAAAACTGAAAGGTAAGTTAATGAAAAAACATTAGCTAGCTGATTATTTGTGTTCAAGCAGAATGTTTTAGCTTTGTGCCCATAAAATGTCTCCTGAAAAATTTGCTTTAATATTTTATTTTAATATATATTGGACTCTTAGTATTTCAGTTTCTGTTGTTTCTACTTGGATGCTGCAGAGTGTTAGTTTATAAGAGAGAAGAGAGCTGTTTTTCAGTTCTAAAGGTAGTTGACTGATGGACTCATTTGAACTATTAGAAAACCTATATAGCATCTGGAGCAGGAAAATAAGGAAATGCTGAGGCAAAATTGCCAATAGCAAGCTCCCCCCCCATTTAATGAAAATGCTGATGCATCATTATGTACAAGCTGGTATATTAGTGGGTTTTTTGAGGTATCTGAATTAAATAGTCAAAAGTTAGAATCTCAATAATTGCCATTTGAACTAGTGTTGGTTGATTCATTTCTCAGTGATTATTGTTTATTTGACTGGATTTCAGTCAAGGGTCAGCATCACATCATACAACGTTGTCTGTTGTCGATCAGACAATAGGACAATACCAGAAAATAGGTACTAGGGTACGGATGAATCCCTTAACTGGAATTTTCTGAAAAATACTTTTTTTTGTGAAAAACACCCATCACTTGTTTTTAAAATTTAAAAAGTTAAATAGTAATAAAGTGGTTATAAAGGTAGTAATAAATTTACAGTAATAAAAATTTGTACAGTTAGGATTAGGACAATATGAGACAATAAAAACAAAGAGTTACGGATGGTCCAGGTACCTCTTCCTGGGCAAAATGAGCCCAAAAAATGACACTCATTAACAGAGGATTAACCCTTAAGAGCAACAGCCTGTTGCATATTCATACACCTCATACATGATGCATAAATTCCATTCAAACAAAAGATTCTGTCTGGTGAGTGTCAACTTCTTCCTCTGAATCCTGATGGCATCTTCAGAGCTAAGCAAGGCAGGAAGACGTTCGCTTCTTCTGATAGGGGAGCAATAAATTACGATGAAATAATATAATTTTAAACTGTAATTATAGTTCATAGTTATTGCCTAAAATTAATTTCTAATATTTCCTAGCTCACAACTGTAGATGAAGTTTTCCATCCTGACCCATTTCCTTATGATATGCAATAATTTTTACTTCTGCTTTAGTTACCTGGATCTACAGCAGAAAAGAAGCCAAAAGGCTAAGTGAAAATTGTGATTCTGTTTGGAAGATTCAGCAGAAGTAGGGAAAAAGATTCCTTATTTCATACCTCCTTAGAAGTGTTCTGATGGCTTATTCAGGTGCATTATATCAACCAAATATGAAATTTTTTAAAAGGTCATTCTTATGATAAGTCAAAAAGATCCCAGTAAAGATCAGGAAAATAAACACTAAAAATAGAATATTTTTATAGAATATGTATTAAATATGATATAGAATATGTATTAAAAAGATGTTCCTGGAATTTCTGAGCAGAAAATGTCTATTAGGGAAACAAAAGGCTCAAACATCTGATAGACAGACACTACAGTAGTTTAATTTGTGTGGAAAAAATTTCACTACTGTGAAGGATTTGGAAATAATGTTACAGGGCCAATAGAGGATTTTTAGTGCCTCATTCTAATATAAGGACTTAACATTTGTGAGTTAACTGTTAGAAATTAAATTTTTCAGGCATAGTGAGATATGAAGTTTTTTCTAATGCCAAAATGTCATCCTATAATGAAGGAAAAGTTGCACTAGTAATGCACAGTCTTTTGCAGAAAAGAAAGTTTATACTCCGGTTTAAATGTGAATTTTTAAAATTAAACACTCAAAGATCATTATCTTAGGGAATTAAACTGAGCTTCAGTGAGAATTGCTTCTGAGTTTTCTCTTTTTTTCTTTTTCTTAGAAACGGGACTGTATTATCTTCTTCATCTCTAATTTAATTAGATCTAGTTCCATTTAAAATTATGTTTGTTCAAACTGTGTCTGTGTACCCTGAGTAATAATGACTAGCAGAAGATGCGTAATGCCTTTTTATATGGCACAGTTTCATTTTACAAATTAAGTTCCTATAATAGGGATGATAGGTGACAAAAGAGCATGAGATGTTAGAGCTAGAAGATAATTTAAGACTAAAAAATGTAATATACCTGTATATAAGCTTTTGATATGGGAAAATATAGCAATTTATTGAAAAATTTTTGTTTCAAGAAACCAGAACTATTTTATAGGAATGAGGAAAGTTAGAATTAAGGCTATCTGTATGTAGAAGATGCCTGATGAATGAATATGTTTGCTAAAGCAAAATGTGTAATTAAAATATTCATTAAGATTGAAAGCTTCTGAAGAAGCATCCTAAACATTTGCGCTGGTTTTGCATTGGAGTCACTCATGGCAGTGATTTTTTTTCTGCGAGGAGCTGCTGAGAGCTTCTTCTGTGCCTAGCATAAGTAATTGCTCACTAGCTTTCAGAATAGGCTAATGAATGAGCCAATTAAAAACTAGATGTTAATGAGCCAATTAAAAGCTAGACTTGCCTCTTTGAGATTCACATTTTTAAAATGAACAAATCCTGGGAATGCTCTTTTTTTCTTCCAGCCCGGGAACAGGTAACAAGGCTGGTCTGGCCCCCTCTGTTTCAGCTGGGCCAGACCATGAGGGCTTTGCCGTGGGCCCAGGCTCCTTTCTGGGGAGCCCAGTCCGGGTGGGCCAGGCCCCGCGGCTGCCAGGCAGGCAGAGGGGAGGCCACGGGGCCCTGGCTGAGGCGAGGCCAGGCCGCGGGGCCCTGGCTGAGGGGCCCTGGCTGAGGCCGAACCAGGCCGCAGGGCCCTGGCTGAAGCAGAACCAGGCCGCGGGGGCTCTGGCTGAGGCCGAACCAGGCCGCGGCGGCTCTGGCTGAGGCGGGGCCAGGCCGTGGGGCCCTGGATGTGGTGGGGCCAGGCCACGGTTGTTAATATCTTGCCACCGAGTTCCTCCCCTTCCCCCAGCGAGATCATGTGGCTGAGGCCAGAGACGGCTCTGAAGCCCATGCAGAGAGCGGCCCTCTAGGTAGAATTGAACGCAGCAGTGGCTGGAGACCAACCATGCGGCTGATCCTGACACAGCCTCCCGTGCAGCCTAAAAATCCATCACCATGAGTGCTTTGGCTGCCGCCAGGCAGGGATCATGTAACCACCTACAGGACCCGTGAGAGAGATTAACTCTTTCAGTGCACAGATTGTTGGAACCCAGGACATCTCTCTGGTTGTCCTGGATGGCTCGAGCCCCTGCCAGGGGTGTCAGAGACCTTGGGAAAGAGCCCAAGACACCTGTGGCTTTGATTTTGACCCATGGAGCAAATTACCACCTTTATATGAAGAATTACAAGTCTAGAGAGTTTAAGCAGAATAATAGCTAGACTGTCACGGGGTGAAAAGTAAATTTTTGGGGTTTTAGAATGGGGGCTCGGGGTTCCAAGATGGAGGAATTTGGGCATGCTTTGTCCTTCTTTCTCCTTCTTCCTAGCCTCCATGTTCTGTGTGATGCTGGCACTTTTGGATTGGTTTAAGGTAGGAACGCACTGTCTAACATAGGTGATAGGTATTGGGAAGTTATTGTAAAATAATGTACACGTAGTTTTTAGTCTAAAAGACAAGACCACCTCTGAGGGTGATCAGTATGCCTCTGACTGACCTGCTGAATGGACCTTGGCTGGCCAGAGAAAGAATGTTATAGATAAGAAATAATAAACAACCTTGAAAACTACAGCCAAGGAATGTTGACTCCTTCTTCGACTGCCGGGCTGGGGAAAGTGACTTGTATATATCTCAGGGTCATTCTGACCAGCAGAGATTCTGAGAACAGATAAGACATTGTAGACCTTCAATCCTCCCTCAGGTGAGAGAAAGACAGAGTGAAGACACGTAGAGGAACAACATGAAGACACCAAGGTCAGTAAAGAAAGAGTCAAGTCCCAGATGAAAGGAAAATGCAGAGATGCCTTAATCTTGGGTTGAAATCCTCTTGTAAAGCTGTGGAGAAAAATGTAATTGATACATCAGGCTCTTTTTCCCTGTAACTCATTGAAAAGTATGAAGAAATCGAGCATTCAGATTGCAGATATGAGCAAAAGCATCTATGCAAGCAAGCAAGCAGATGTTAAAGTAGGTGTGATCCCATGAGAAGTTTAAACAGAGAGAGAGAAGAGCGATGAAGGCCCTTTGCCCCAGGGAAAGAAGAAGAAAACCACTATTCCTAAAAATAACCTCAGAGATAGATAAAGAGAACCTCTGCTCTTAAACAGCTCATCCTTAAAATAGTACCCCAAAAGTTGACATAGCCCATAAATGCAGCTGTGGGAAAGCTGTGAAAAATAAAAAAGAGTGCACGATTGCAGATACCTGGACAGCTACTATTTGTAAAAATTAAAAGCCATGTGGGAACTGTTTTCTTGCAGAGAAGTTTCCATAGCACCTCAAGAGAGACTCCTCTCCCTAAGTAAACTAAAGAAAGACTATTCTAAAGGTGATAAACTGACTAAATGGTTACTATACATAGTTAGTGGAAAAGAAAAAGTTGTAGAGGGAGGAAAATTGTTCTAAAAGTTTTACTCTGATTCTTATTATTCTTTCTTTTAGTTACTGTTAATAAAGTTCTCTTTATGCCCTTTTAAAGTTCTAAGCCTGCTTTGGCGTCCTCCTAATCCTATCTCACAACAAGAAATGAGTAAGTATATTCTAATAAGTACACTGGCATTTGACCAGCACTGAACCAACTACATAAATTAGTGTGTTGGCTGAGAAATCTTAAATTAGCAAACCAAAACCACTACAACATTAAAAGAAAAAAGACAAGGCAGGAAAAAACTCCACAGAAACAAAAGAAAATGGGGAATTTCAAGAGAAAAGTGAAAAAGCAAAATGTTCTATTATCGATATTAACTTTTTTCTCATGAAGTGTTTCAGCTTAATCTTTTTCCTCAATGTAAATGATGCAACCATAGGTTTTTAGGTGTAGCCAATGAAATATCTCATTTGGATTGAAAAACGTCTCTGAGCCATTGGCATCATAATCTGCACACAATAATGGCTGTTTTCCTCTAACATCTCAGCAAACTTTTAATGGAAAAGATCTATAATGAGGTTTTATATTTCTAGGCTTCATTACTTTTTATGAAGCAAAGCAAAGTATACTTACTGGAGTACAAAGATAAAAAAAGTCTTAAAATGGTAACAACTAAGTAATAACTTGAAATATACCAAGATTGTTAGTATGCACAATAGCTGCTTTTTGACTTCAATTTTAGCTTATGTGCTAGTTCAAAACATTTACATTTCCTTGTACTTACTCACTTACTTTCCTTGTACTCCTGCCTTTGATGGTGTTCTTAAAGTAAGTTTTCACTCTTTTGAAATCTACAAATTTTCTGGTATTTCTTGTGCAATTATTATTAATTCTTAAGAGCAACATCATGTGGCAAATTCTGACCAGTTTTCTAGATCAGCTGATAAAATCCTCAAACTCAGTGATCTTCCAGATCTACCAGTGCTCAACAGCCTCTAAAGGGGCATTCTTAGCAAAGCACATGTTGAAAGGAGTGTCTGCATTCTAGCAAAAGTACTTACAGGAATACGTAAAGGTAAGATTTTAAGAAAAATAGGGTTTTATTTGAAAGTAGTTTACCTGTTTAAGTATTTAATAAGTGGATCAATGAACAATGGAACAACTCATGTCCCTGTTTGTAGCACTGAGAAAAGGTATAATTATTTTCAGTATTATTTAGAATATTATATTTCAATTTTGTACTGGATAGTGTTCAATAAAGCATAATTTTGACTTTATATCAACACAAGTCGCGAGTGTAAGAAAAAACAAAACCAACAAAACAACACAAAGTTGTTTTAGCAAGAAAACAAGTTAATATCTTATGAGCTCAAAGACCAAACAAATGCAAAGAGATGAAAAATGTGTGTGTGAATGGTGTGGAAGCTTGCAATGAGCAAGTCAGAAAACACAGTTTAACAATGGATCAAACTAATTTGAAGCAACTTAAAACAATTCTCTTTTTGAGAAACAGACTTTCTTGCAGGAAAAATAAGACTTCTGTTTGTAGAAAACCAGTCTTAGACAGGTTGGGTGTTTCACCAAAAATGTTAACATAATGCTGATTTGGTTAAAAATCTCTCTCTTTATCTGCTCTGCAGATTTTCTCCAGTTTTCAACTGCACCTCTAATTTTTACAAGCCAAGAGGTTTTTCCAGATTTTTTCAGTCCAACTTTTAACACAGCCTGCATAATTGTAAAATTGAAGGGTTGATAATTGGCAAAATATTTCTTTGCATTGTTACCTCTTTATATAATAATCTTTCTTACTGTGTTGTTACTTACACATGATTAAATTTTACACTTTTTTTTTTCTTATTTCTTTCATTTCAGAAGAGGAAACCTCTTGCATGGGATTAATTTCTTAAAAGTGTTATCAATTCTGATAGAAATTTGCTTTGGTCTTCCACTACTTAAAAGAGTAGAATTATAGTTCCATATCTTTGTTCCTTCATCCTTTTGTATTATTGCTGAGCCTGTCAACAAGAGTACTAGGAAGCCTCACTCCCTTTGGTTTATTATGTGCTTCTGATGATTCTGGCAGATGGCAAGATACTATATGAATAACAAATACTGACAGAGAAAGATAAAAGTAACACACTTTAAAAGCTATTTAAGCATCTCAAAAAATATTCACCTTATAAATTAGAACCTTTTATTTCATGAAGCCTATAAATCTTGACATATCAAAACTAATGCCTGCACTGAAATACTTGTCTTGAAATGAGATCATGTATTACTTTGTATTTGAATATTTTTCACCAGCTGAAATTCTTTCCCAGATAATTTTTACTTGAGCTGGAATAATTATTTGGTGGGGTTTTTTTTGTTGTTGTTGTGTAACTTTTTTCCTGGAGGTCCAATATATTTTATTAAATTTTCAGTTTTGTCCAAAAACAATTGTCAAAGGGAAAGTGACTTGAAAACAGAAGCATGTCAGCTGCAGTATGTATAGCCTGCAGCATCCCCAAGCGCATCTGTCCCATGCCCTGTGGCACATCCTGCATTTTGTGCCTGCAGGAACTACAAAGAGGCAGCAGTGTAGTTTCCTGGCTGATGATCATAGGCTGAACTGTGCTCCTACTTAAGCTGACCTTGGTGAACCTGTCAAATACAACATCAGTTCCTATCATTGTCTCATGAGCAATGAGTTTTTTCTTTGATCTGTAGAGTTGCCAGCTATGTAATGCTATGCAGGTTTGGTTGCGGTTGGTTTTTTTTTTTTTTTTTTTTTTTTTTTTTTTTTTTTTTTTTTTTCTTTCTTTCTTGTGCTCTGAGCTTGGAATAAGTTTATAGCCATCAATCAACATATACCTGACAAGTTCTTCACCTGGACAGTTTAGTATTATTAATTTTGTTTGATTTCTTGTTGTCTAAGCCAACTTTGATGTGGTTTTATCCAGTTTCTTTCTCACTCAGTTTAAGTGAGAAATGTTCATTTGGAAATCTTCTGTTCCACAACTCATATCCATCACAAAAGAGACCAGTCAACTACTTAAATTTCATGAAATTATAAGAACCCTCCTAAGAACACACTAAATTTTAAATTTAGTTCTTGCTGGGGCTTTTTTTCTCCTTAAATGTGCAATTTTCCAGGACAAATAGGAAACATAATTTATCAAAAGTACTTTTTTAAAGCTGTTTTCTGTTGAATCTCCCTAGGAAACTTTGAAATGTCTTACAGTTAATTAATTGTCCAGGTCTTCTGCTGGTGTACCCTACTTTTAAAGTTTCCATTAACTCCGAAAGGTCCTGAGTCAAACCATTAAGTCTTTTGGTTCTTTTGTGGCAGAGATTTGGTGGTGTTTGAAAAGACAGGAATTGCGGTCTTTTGAAAAGACATGAATTTGCTCAGATGACCTATTTAAATTTATTTGAATTCTATTCATATAAAAATTCATGGTAGAGACCTGCCAAACACAGCACTTGCAGTTCTCAGTGTGCCACATTTGGAACTTTGAAAAAAGTTAACCTTATTTTTCAGTTTTTGTATTTTATGTGTTTGTTGGGTTCTGCTTAATAGAAAGGTTTAGTCTACCCTAATAGAAAATGGAATTTCTGTTGAAGGCATTTTGTACAGAAACGCCCTGCTTTGTAGGTTTTAAAAGGAAGGTAATCTACATTTGTTGAATTTCTGTCTGGGTATTGACTGAGATAGAGTTAATTTTTTCTTGGTAGATGTTATGGTCCTATGCTTTGGATTCTGTATGTGAATAAAATGGATAAAATGTGACAATAGCTTGAAAATTTCCTCAATCAAATTGCCTTTATTAATTATTGGTATTTTAGCATCTGTTAGTCTTCCTTTTCACATATAACACAATTGCTGTGGCTCAATACTTTTTAACATTAAGGAGAATTTTTTTCTGCTGTATTGCTTTTTACAAAAGCAATTTAGGGTGTGATGTATAGATCATGTGTTTTGTGTTTGCATATGCTTTAAGGCACCTCTCCATTGCAGTTTGACTCGAACTGGTTTCAATGCTCCTTGGAAAAGATGTGGAGATTGTCTCTACAAGCAAAGGAGATCACTTTGGGTTTCCATCCATCTTTGCTTTTTTTTTTTTGTATTGCAGGAAGCAAGGAGGTTTTCTGGCAGAATGTATGTGTGTTTTCTAGAACTGTTTTCTAGAACCTGAGTGTATATATGCTACCCTTTCAGAGATGATAAAGGAAGTAATTCTGGCATTGCTATCCCCATGCAGAGCTTATTCCTTCACATCTTGTCCTTGAATAAAGCCAGGCTTTAAACCATAGTTGATGCTGAAGGTACTAGTGCAGTTTTACCTCAGACAGTCATCATCCTGGTCATCACATATCTCCCTGAAACTAGCCAAGGTGGATATCATATCCAGAAAAGTGGAGCAGTCAGGATATTTCTTCCTGGGCTTTGTATTTTCTTCATGAAAAAAAAGGAGAAAAGGTGCTATAACACCTGTAAACAGTTGTAAATCAATTTTCAATTTCACAGAGACTTCAAGTATCTTCATTACTTTAGAGATTGACATTGCAGTTATCTGAACTGGAGGGTTTGAACCCAAACCATATGGCAAAAACCTCACATAACAGCCACAGATCCGACATGATCTTTATCATTTTGCATTGGGTAGTGCAGGGACAGAATAGAGACAAAATCACTGTGTCCCACAGTAAATTTGGGGCAGTCTTGAGGCTAATATAGATTCCACAGAGTTAAATTCTAAATAACTGGAGGCAGAGTTTATCTTGCTTTTCTACTGTTTAAACATTCACCACAGTGATGGCTGTAGCAATCAAGGATAACAGACCACTTTGTCATCTAGCAGAATCATCTTTATTAAACATGCTTTTATATGTATTTATACACAAGTATTTATATGTTTCTTTTGTATACAAGTTTTAGTATCAAATACACAGCCAGTGATGAGGAGACTAACCAATCATGCAAATAAATGGCATAGCAGATGTTTCTTGCTCTTTATCTCAGACACTCTGACACATCCCACACAGAGCCTTAGCAGCCCAGTGTTCTGGGCAACTTAATTGAAACATTCTCACATAGATATTTATGGCTGCAGGTGATCTTTGGTGTTCATGTTCTCATGAGAAAAAGGTGCTTGTTAAGTCGACGAGGAGCAGCAGCTTCTACAAAAGCCTGGCAAGTGTTTTTAAGCCCCTTTGTGTTTAGATCATATCAGTGTACCACAACACAATTTCACTGCCCAACATTCATTTATTTCAGTGCTTATAAAACAATCTAAACAAGAAAGTGTTGATTTCTTCTAAGACTATAATTATTTTAATGAGTGCGACAGTGGTCACAGGGGTCTTTGTATGAGGGAAGAGACGAGGATTTGACTCCATATTTCAGAAGGCTTGATTTATTATTTTATTATATATATATAACATTATAACTATAGTAAAAAGAATAGAAGGAAAAGTTTCATCTCAGAAGGCTAGCTCAGCTAAGAATAGAAAGGAATGAATAACAAAGGTTTGTGTCTCGGACAGAGAGTCCAAGCTAACTGGGCTGTGGTTGGCCATTATTTGTAAACATTATCAAAATCACAGATGCACCTGTTGCATTCCACAGCGGCAGATAACCATTGTTTGCATTTTGTTGCTGAAGCTTCTGAGCTTCTCAGCAGGAAAAATCCTAATGAAAGGATTTTCATGAAAAGGTGTCTGCGACAAATGAGTGCTTTTTATTAAATTCAGGATACTGGAAAACAGTGCTATGTCACGCCTCCCAACCTTCAAACTTTTAATAAATCCTTAAAACCTTTATGAGCTTTGTGAAGAGCAAATAACTGGGTCAAATTTTTTTTGCTCCTGTCTTCCTGAGATTTTGCTCTTTAGATAGATTCTGTTAGATCATTCCATTACTTTAAGTATCAGCTGGAATTCATTTTTCCCCCTTCACATCTGCCGATTCTTCTCTTATCTCTTCTCTCTAGAGCCCTGTTTGTTGCATCCCAGCATGGTCTTTCTTCTTTACTCATTTCTCAGGGTTTTTGTTCCTTTGCCAACTGTGAACCCCTTTTCTAACTTCTGAAGCTGCTTCTTTCAGACCTGCATTCCTTTTCCCCTTCTCACATAGGAACATGGAAAACAGAGCTGTAGAGGACCTGTAGGGCATTCACTTGTATTCCTGCCACATGCTTGAGAATTTCTTTATGGAAGTGAATTTAGAGGTGCTGAACTTTCCATGATTCTTTTTATAAGGTTAAAAAATACCCTTAATATTCCTTAGTAAAATTAGAACAAAATGAAAAATTTTGTACTGTTTTTATGAAGAATTATTAGCAGCTCAATAGTTGATGGTCCATGTAATTTAACATAGAAAAAGGTTTTATTTCCATGCACATAACATAATATTTATTATTTTTGTTTCTGGATGGTAAACACTTCTTGATTGAATACCACACACGTGCCTCTATTATCCCATCAGAACAGATGAGATATAAATCTCCAGTGGAAATGCTGTCAAGATACTCCAAGTGGGGAAATGAAATGCCACATAGAAAGAGTCATTCTGATAGTCTAGATAAAGCATGAACTAGAAGTAGTGATATTTCAGTAGGCAGTTTAAATCAGAGAAAGTGTATATTTTTACCATAATTTCAAATGAATTATGATGCTGAGTGATGACAAAGTGCACCACTCTTAGAAATTTAGGATTGACAAAGACTATTCTTTTATATTTGCTCTTTGCTCTTACTTCTGTTTACATTTAAAACAAAGTTTACGGGAAGAGATCTTAAGTTAATCTTTAAATTTCTATTTAATTCAAGAGAGTTTCCTGTAGAATATTCCCTGGAGAAATTTCCAGATTCCGTATAAGTGTTTGATACAGGTAGTGATTTGGCATAGAAGGCATATGCAACAATGAGGAAAATATGTCATTAAAGTTTCAAAAAACTCTTTCCCAGGTATGTCCAGAAATTATATCCTTCTATTAATATAGTACCTGGCAAAGAAAGCCAGGTACTATAACCAGTTCAGACTTACAGAATTTATTTTTTAAGATTATCCACTCCACTGGATGTGGGTGTCTGTCTCTCTAATTGATTAAATGGATTGCTTCATGATTCCTAGGAATGTGCAGCCAAAGTACACTGGTAAGATTTTGCACTTTCCAATCTAAGTTCCTGATCCACACCTATACAGACATTATCCTAATTTCCTATGTGCTGTTTCAGGGGCTGCATATTCATAAACATTCATGAACAGAGGAGGAAAATTTTGCTGAATCAAGACCTGATCTCAGATAAGAAATTTGCCATGCATGTAATTTGTATTTGTACTACAAAAATTGGTATGTAGTTCATTTTACTAATAACAATAAATCATCAGGTGATAGATAAAAATCTGGTAAACCGTAGGAAATTTTTCCCCAGCTACCTATTAGAAGTGGTGGTTTGGATAATTAATAGGGCTTGACTTTTTGTAATGTAGGTGTCCCTATTATTATGTTCCATTAAAGGCAGTATTAAATAATTATTCATGACAGTGTCAACTCATTGAGATAGGGTCACTTAGACATAGTGTTCTATTAAAAATACATTAATTTACTTGTGGTTGTCACCCGGTAGTTGTGAGAATTGATACTGTGAGCAGCAACCTTTGTCAGGATTCATGGGGAGAGGTCATGGAAAATCTATTGGTCAAAATGTCAATTAGCTTCCCTAATAGATTATACCTGTGAGTGCTGCAGCCCTATCTTTAAGTAAACGGATGGTCTATCTCAACAACAGGCCACCTTCATGAATATTTTATTGAATGTTCTAATTGAAGTAAATTACCAAATTACAGTGTGCATATAAAGAGATGCATTGGAGGTTCCCAGAAGCAGTCAATGGGATATAATAATGGATTAAATATAGAAGGATATAACTGTTAATGTTCTTAAGGAAAAAAAAAAAAAAAAAAGCAAGCTATTATAAAAACAGATGCTGAGCTGATGATATGGTTCCCAGAAATTCAGACCAAGGATTTGCCTGTAATGCTGTCTATGCAAAAAGGTGAAGAACTCCAAGTCAATGATAAACATGCTGGCTCAGTGTTACAGTCCAGTATTTAAAGTTATTAGAAATGCCTTTGCCTGAATGAAGGTGAAAACAAGACCATATGCCAAAGTCAACAGTATGTGTTTTATTTGATAGTAAATATAAGAGAGAGAGGCAGACAGACAGACAGAAGAAGGAAGAGAAAGAAAGAGAAAATAGGTAGGGGGACAGGAAGAGAATGACAGAGACAGAATAAAGAAAATATCACCACTCCATGGATCCCACCAACATCCTGATGATCCTATCCAGCTGGTCTTCTTGGTGGTGAGGTTCCCTCAAAAAGCATGGAATCCACTGGATTAGTATACACTCAGGCTAGGTGGGAATGTCCATGTACCTCCCCACCCAGGGCAAGGGCGCAGTTTGGCACAGTCTTTTGCAGGAGACTCTGGATCTGTTGCATCTCTTTGCATCATGTGCAGTGCTGTGGTGCAAGGGCTCAGAAATGAGTCTGAGGAGTGCTTTGGGGGTTTTTAATGGATTATGGCACCCTCTCATCTGCCTCCCACGTGAATGTCCCATGGATGTGGCCTGTGGGGTTGGGGGTTTCACAGCTGGGCGGGTTTGTGTAAGGGAGGATGGGCGTTCACTGCCTCTGATCAGAGGTTACACCACACATTCAAAACCTCCTCCTCACCCCTCGGTTGGGGGCAGTCTATGCAAACCCGGCCTCTGTGGGCTGTGGTCTTCCCCACCCCAAAACCAGCCAGGCATGATTCTTGGAACAGTTGCTGGGTTTGGCTTTCTTGTGGATGCCCTCAGCCTGAGATGATTGAACATAATTTTGCCTTTATCTTATCCACATGGCTTAACTCACAGTCCAAGGTTCCAGTCAGGAATCTTCAAGGAGGGGTGGGTTTCTGTGGTTGTAGCTTCTTTAAGCATTTTTTGCAATAATGGACAAAACTCTTTCATAACAAGGCATGAACCATTTCTGTCCCTGACACTCAGGTACTAGAAGATGTTTTGATATGTGGAGCTCAATAAAATAGCTTGGTGTTTTTTGCTTTACTTGGCAGTCCAAACACTGTTAAAGTGATGGGGAAAGGACACCCAGCACTCTGGCCTTATAGCATAAAGGGAATAACTATCCCAGAATGCATATCCTGGCAAGCTGATTGTTACTATAGGACACGAAATAACACGACACGCACACACTGCTGTTCTCAAGGTAAGAAAAGGGGAGTTTATTTTCTGACTCCAACATTTATAGATTTCAAAAAGTGACAGTGGATTGGAGGGTGAAAGTGCCACCTCTCCAATGACACTGGACAAACTAACAGTCCATTTAATTTCTCCTCTCCATAAAAGAATGCAAAACAATAAGTTGTTTACAGAAAGTGTGTAAGAAAGTTCATTACAAGAATGTAAACATCAGAAGGCTTAGAAAATCTTAAAAAATGAGAGTGACAGCTGATGTTGAAAAGATCTTTTTCAGTTTTTTGTGTGTCATAAATTTGTCCTTGCAGCTGTAACAAAAGGATAACATTATAATTATTCTATTTATAGAAGCACACTATGCAATTGGGTTTTTTGGAGGTTAGGTTCACCTTAAATTGTATCAGCAGAGGTTCGATAATATTAAGGTAAAGCAAGATTGGACAGGATTAAACAGGAAGATGAGCATAAAGTCTTCCTAAACAAGATAATAAATCTCATGGAGCTTACTTCTCCTTCCTTTTCTTAGTAAAGAAGGAGGCAAAGATATAGAAATGAGACCTGTTGTCTTAGTGGTACTGCAGGGTCATTCCTACATGTCTGGAAGTAACAATTCTTCCTGGAAATCTTCCATCCTTCAGCAGGATGGTTCTAGCAATATAAAACCTTACTCCAAATCTTACAGTCTTTTATAACAGAACTTTACTGAAAGATATTTGATAGTTGCATGTGGATAATAGAAAAACCGTGGGACAGCAGGAGGTAGGAGAGACAGGAAGACGTGCGAAGTCAAAGGGGAAGGGTGAGGCTGCAGCAGCTCAGTGTAAGGGACATTCTGCTGCAGCTTAAGTTTGTCCACAAGAGGAATAAAAGCTCCAGCATGCTGTCCCAGCTGATGAACTTGGTCTCAGACCTCTTAGGAACCTGTAATTAAGATTAAATGAATTTGTCACTAAAGCATTTTCTCAAGAGCTCTCATTTGGATGATTGGGTAAAGCAGTCTGAGACAGAACACAAATTTCAACTTGGTTAAGCTCGGTAAGAGCATTGAGCATTAGGACTTCTAGAAAGATAAAATAACCTCTAGCTAAAAGAAGTTGTATTTTAAGACACATAGATTTAAAAATTATAAAATAAATTGGAGAAACACAGTATGCTTATAAACTATTCTGAAATAATTTTTAATTGAAAATAGCATTTCCTGACTGCTAAATTAACCCTATTCTGTGCTTATTGCTTGTTAAACAGCATTGCCATTAAACACTTTTTTCTGGAAACAGAAGCAAAATAGCTGAAACCTAATCAGATAAAATAGAGAATTTTATGCATGGAGAGTGTTCTGAGGAATGACATCCAAGTCCTTGTATAAGTTGGAGGAATATTTCCAATATGTAATGTTCTGCATTCCAGGAGATAAAATAGAAGGCAGAAGTATCAGCAATCCTGCAGCCATGTTGAAGAGTTAGAATAGAGATGTTATTTCATAAAAATGGCTGTACCCATCTTTCTGAACCATTTGAGGTAAAATACTTTGAACTTTGATTTTGAGTGCTATAATGTGGCTTCAAAAGCAGGAAGAAAACAATGACTGTTCCAACTAGTAGGAACCAAAGCTGTGAATCGTTCATAGTTATTAATAGTTCCTTTGGCTACTGACCACTACAACAGATGCTAAAATTAATAGTAAATTCATATGCCAGGACTTTACATTCATAGTGAATTCATGTTTTTCTGAGAAAAGCAAATGGTCATTTAATTTATCACACTGTAATAAATTATTTTCAGCCATATTTCCAAAGAACAATCATCTAGTTAATTTTCTGTTTCTGATGTCAGATTAAGTTTCTCATCTTTGTGAATGAAACTGAGCAGTTTGGAAAGAATTCTGAATTTGCAGATGGAAAAGAGATATTCAAAGTGTATCCTCTGTCTGGACTACTGGAAAATAAAAATTACAAAGACATGTCATTTCTTTTGATTTTATAGCAGTTACATTAAAAATTAAAAAGCTGAAAATATGTGATATCGAGTCTACACATAATAATTATTACTTAATTAATGTTGAATTTAAGTTCAAAGTCCTATAACTCAAACACTTGATTGAGGTATCAGATGCTTTTTTATTCACTTACTGCTGTTCCTCTTCATTGCTTTAGGAAATGAAGTGCTTGTGGTCATACTGTCTGTGTCTCCTTCCACTGCAGGAGACAGTTATCCTCCTTTTCCTGCTTATCCCCCTCCTAGCTTTTTCATCAGCTTCTTTCAGGTATGTCTGTGCAATATAGGAATCTTGGAGACAACTGATTTCCTATAAAATTGATGAGAATAAGTGGTCAGGCAGAGGAAAGAAGCCCTGTAAGTGTTCCCTCTGAAAGCTCTGACAATTGAGAACCTCTTAATAGAGTCAGAGAACACAGATGGATAAGTGCGTTTGTAAATGCACCAGTAATGGGAAATCAGAATCAAGAATCACAAATTTATACAAAGCTGGTTTCCATCATGAGATGAAAGGTGAGCTTGCCATTGTAAAAGGAAGAAAAATCAAGAAAAAATGAACAAGTTTAGAGTAAGCAAAGGAATAATTGCTGTGAATACTGTTGTTAAAGTACACAAAAACCGCTCTCAATTATTTTACCCAGAGATAAAATATGAAAAAAACCCAAAGTCACATCAAACAAGTAGTTTTATTCTATACTATTAATAATTCAAGCTGTTCAAAGCAATTAATGTATCTGTTCTACCCAGTGTGCTAAGAAAAATTGGAGACTTAGAGTTGTAAACAGCCAGTGTCCAAAACAAAGAGATAAAATCACTGATCTTGTATTCCTTTTCTTCCAAGAATCTCTTGCCATTGACCAGAGGAACTGTAACAATATAATCAGATATAACTATTTGATACAGAAAGATATCTGGGTGAGGAGAAAGATCTGCTTTAACAAATTTATATAATTTGATTTATTGCTTGAAATGTATTTAATGACATGAGAATTAATGCTTTCATCTGTTTGGCCTTTACTATTGATCTAGTATCACATTTTACCCAATATCTTGTGAAGTGAGGTAATTAAAGAACTAAAAGTAGATAGCTAAAGAAGTAAAAGTAAAAGAATTTAAAGCAGGAATAGCAAAGCTAGCCACAAAAATGCTTTTAGTGATAAAAATATGACAGTAATTGCTTTTCCATTTAAATAATAATTTTATGAAAATAATGTTTATTAAAAAAATCTTTCAGAATGGGGAGGGAAGAAAAAAAGGCAATATAAGTCCTAACATATAAAATTAATAAAAGAATTAAAAATTAATATATTTTTTCAATGGATGCCTTAAAACATAAATTTTTACTTGAGTAACCTTTAGTCCTGAATTATTCAGTACCCAAGTTAAATCTAAGAACTGGATTTTTAAATGTCTTTGGAAAGTGAAAAAAGACCTGTTGATGCTCTTGCAATATTGTATGGTAACATATTTTTCCTTAAATATAAATCAAAGGAAAGTGTGCATATGTTTGGTTTTTTTTTTTAATGCCAAAAATTCATACATGCATTTCTTTTATAAATGGAAATGTTTGGGTAGGAGTCCTAAAAATTATATATATAATTAATAAAAGAAGGGAATATACCTAAAAACCAGGCAATTAATGTCAATTTTGAAACAGGTAAACATAATTAAAAATTAGAAGTTACTAAGTAACATAGTTAAAGGTTATATGAAATAAGTAGAAGGAAGAATATGAATTGTTATAGATAGAAATGGAACTGCTAGCTCAAAAGATTTCTCATTATTATCAAAGTAAGAATAAATAGGGAAGAAATTAGAACTCTGGAGAATGAGATGGGAGATGGGATGGTGAATGATGGAGAAATTATTGACGTATTAAATTAATACTTGCTTAATATCATTACAAAGTCTAATACTAATGGATCAATAGCTGGTAATGACTTCATGCTTAATTCTGTGCATGTGCAGCTAGGCTTGTTTTCTAACTATGGGATAGGCTTCCCATCCCAGCATAGTTAGATTTGCAGGTAAGTTAGAATTTAATCTTGTTAATTATTTTTTAAGCTTCAACAACACAGATTGGAGATAGGCTCTTTCTACCATTGCAATGATGAATAAATTTGTACCATGTTTGTTTAATGCACATGGTTCTCTAGAGAGACATGACATCCCTAGAGAAAATGTTTTACCCATCAGTGCTGCTGTTAATTTCTGCACACTATAAAGGAAAGTAGATACAGAGGATTGTACTGACAAACATTTCCCTGCTCCCATTTTTTTTTTTTTTGCATACTGCAAACAAACAAACACTTCTCTTTATATATAAAAATGCTGAAGTCAGAGAGTAGGCACTCCACTGGTTTCAGCTGCCTTTGATAAGACTACTGAAAATATAATCCAGGGAAAGTAACTGAAATAACCGAAATACTTTTTCTTTAAAAAATTTGAAAAATTCTTTTCAGAAGCAAGCCAGTAAATGAAGCTGTTATTTAAAAATATCAAGTTTATTTGGAATACTTTAACCATATTGTTAGTTCCATAGATAGCCCATAGCTATTGAAATCACATTTCAGAGAATCAGTACTCACATCTGACACAGAAATTATTACACCTCATGTCTCCTCTAAAGATTTCTATGCTCATATTCTATATTGACAATGGGAAGGGCAGATAAAATCCTTCTATAGTGTCAGAAATAACAAAACAGATCTAAGTATGCTGGGATTTCATCTTTCACAGACTAGAATTTTAATCAGTCTAATATATGTGTAACTAAGGAACTGTTTCTCTGGGTATTTTTCCTTAACTATTTTTAGAAATATATCCTCATTCATCAGTCAGCCATTTAGTCCTTAAACAGTCCAATCAAATTATAATTAACCTTTCAAACTAAACATGAGACTAATAGAACGTCATTCTCAGGTCTGGCAATAAAACTCGGGACTGGAGAGACGTTGATCCCTTGCATGCAAATGCAGGCAGGGCTTCAGCCCTCTGCTGGCTGCCCTGGTCTCTCTTGGCAGAGGCCTTCAGTGTCCTGAGTAGCTGTGTGAAGATTCCAATTTGTTTTTTCTCCTACTTCAGCAGACCTTGACCCTGGCAGCAGACTCACCTAAGGTTTCAGCAGTGCTCCCATGCCTCTTCCCAGAGTGAGCTAGAGATCGAAAATCAGCCGCAAGATGAATCTCTCAGAGAGGTTTGCAGCCTTTAGTGATAGTGCCAGTCTCACTGAAAGAGGGAAAAGATACAGTCCATCAGACATTTTCCAATTTTGATAGTAAGTGTTAGTTTTGTTTGTTTGTTGGAGGGTTTGAATTTTTGTTCCTGTTTTTCTTTACACTCTTTAATTGCTTATTATATAAAGATAATATTTTTTTAAAATGAATAAATGATTGGTTTACATATCAGTATCAAATGCCTTGAAATGTTTGCAGAGGCTAATTTCTTCTACCTCTTAGCTGAAATATTTCTTTAGAAGCTTTCCTCATAAATAGTAAAATTCCATTTCCCTGGCATTTTTAATGGGTTTTTTGGAGATGCTGAACACAGTCTCACAGGAATGCCAGAAGTATTGAGAGGACGCACATTCCACTCTGTGATACATCTACTCTAATGCCTCCCACTTAGCAACTTCTTCACATTTCTACATGACAATGACTATCTAACCAAACTGTTCTCCAAGAAAACCACTACCATAAACAAAGAAAAAAACCAACAAACCAAGCCGTTCCTCTTATGCCCATAGAGACCCAATACTCTGATTATTGAAGAAAGCATCACATGAAACTTAGAATCACAGAATCATAGAATATTAAGGGGTTGGAATAAACCTTAAAGATCATCTACTCTCAAACTCCCTGCCATGGGCTGGAACTCCTCCCACAAGATCAGGTTGTTCAAAGCCTTATCCAACCTGTCCTTGAACAATGCCAGGGTTGGGCATTCACAGCCTCTATGGGCAACCTGCTCCTGTCTCACCACCTTCACAGTAAAAAATTTCTTCCTAATATTGAACCGTCTTTCAGTTCATACCCATTAATTCTTGTTTTATCAGCTATTCAGTGAATCTATCAAATACATGTATCCTTCACTCACAGCTTTCAGAAGTTATTGTCCTTTTTGCAGTGCTTTTGTGAATACTGTATAACAAAGTTTTGCTCAATGTCAAAATCACTGTCATGCTCTATGCTTTAACTGAAATGTGTCTGGTTTAATTTAATACTCTGGTAATAAATATTTAAATATTTGATCTCTACTCCTCAAACTGTTTGCCAACAATCTGTCAAGTCATAATTACAAAAATATATTTATCTTTACTTCAATCATATTTATAAATGAGCAAATTAAGCATCAATAGTGAGGTCTGTGGGTCCATCCATATTTGGTATGTAGCATGAATGTGTAGCATCCCTAAAGGACACATGCTTGTAACATATCCAGAAAACAGGGATACAGAGAAATGAATGAGTTAGATGCAGGACACATAGATACATTACTGTGGCAGACTCGATGTGAAAGAGCCTTCCCAGCAGACGGGAGTTAACAGCCAATGCACATCCATCTGGCTTAGTAACGAGTTGTTAATTGGAGAATACTTAAAGGAGAGTTAAGGGGGTCTTAACATCATGTGTATAATGATGTGCAGTAAATTGTAGTGAAGACACTGCTACTGGACTGTAGACTACTGTTAACTTCAGTCCAAGGACTGTGACCAATTGCTTATATGCAGTACTGTATTGTCATGTGTTTGCCCAGCACCAGGACTTACTTTCTCGCCTCTGTTCCAGTATTTTTGTATTATTGACAGTGCCAGATGAGATATTCAGTTCCAAATTAATTGCAGTAATATGGAGTGTCACTTGTACAAATGAATACCTTTAGTGTTTTGCATTTATATTAAGTGGCAATGTCAGAAACTACTTTACTTCACACACTGATTATGAATTTTTTCACGAAAATGATTTTTACTTACTGGATAAACCTTTTCATTTGATGCTGTCCCAAAAGAGAAATCAGTCTTATTATCTGTTGTAGAAAACATGATAGACAGATAACATGAAATATGTAAAAAAACCCAGTGATACAGTGCTAAAACATATCCTGAATCTTCAAGAAAATTATCTTGGTAGAGAAAATTCTTTTTTAATCCACAGAGCAAAGTTGAAAAAATGGAATTCATTATCAAAATAAACAACATGGCTTTAGGTCCCCTTTTTATAAGGAATGTATTTAGAAAGTATTAGCTTATGTGAAAAATGAAAGAAAAATTATTATGGTGCAATTAAAAACATATGAAATGAGGTAAGGTTTACTATTTAGCATTTTAAAAACTTCTTTTTAAAAGTAGATTGAGACAGTAGTCAGATGGGAACTATCTTTGAAATTTGCAACATGTTTGAATAATCTAAAGTAATTGGACTCCATTATAAACATGAAGTGCCTGATGTGTGTCATTAACAGTCTCATAGTTCAAGTATATGAACTGATAAAATTATGATGAACTAGCAAAATTACCAACTCAATATTAATCCAGTGTTTAGACAAATATTCTAATAGGATTTGCACATTTAAGGGGCAAATTATCCTCTCAGTATGTGCTCTGTTTATTTAGGGTATTAATATTGATCTGCATTGAAAGAAAAATGCAGTCATAATCACAGTTACATTTAAGAGTCAAATCTATATATGACATGAAATTATAAAAATATTCATTTTTTTTCATAGTTCTCAGAAAAAGAAATGAAATCCATTCTTTTAATGTACTCTTTCAAAGGACTAAATAATGCCCAAGAAAAATTTGTGGTTGTAGGAAGGGTTGTTTTTTTATTTTCCTCTTTCTATCTTATATCTGCATGGGTAATTTCAGTTCCTGTAATGCCAGTGATTATTTATATTAATTACAGAACTTAATCTTTATGTAGTATATATACAGCTGAATTATACTACTGGTATACAAACATGGTGAAAATAATTCTGTACCAAGTAGTTGCTGTGATAGCAGGCTTGCTCTCCTTATTTCTCTGGGGTCTTTTCCATTTCCCTCAGAGCTGAAAGCCATTGTAAGAGAAAAGGCTGATGAGTATGACCATACTCAAGGACAAGGGAGAATGGCCTCAAACTGAAAGGAAGTAGGTCTAAATTCAATAACAGAAAAAAGTTCTATACTGTGAGGGTGCTGAGGTGCTAGAACAGGTTTTCCAGAGAAACTGTGGATGTCCCATCCCTGGAAGTGTTCAAGGCCAGATTGGATGGCGCTCTGAGCAACCTGGTCTAGTGTAACTTGTCCCTGCCCATGGCAGGAGGTTGGAGCTTGATGGTCTTTAAGGTCCCTTCCATCCCAGGCCATTCTGTGATTCCATATTCTTACAATAACTATCACACAGACAGGTAGCACTGGGTGAACAGAGCAGAGGTCCTTCAGCCCACAATGTCAATACCACAGTCCTGGTGCCCCATACCTTGGACAGGCCAATTCAGGACTGCCTGAGCATTTGGCCTCCCATTTTCTGATCCCTGACATTAATTTTGCTCTTGATCCCTAGCAGTGAAGGGATTTAGTATTTATCTTATGTCTCCTAAAAGAGGGAGAGGTTTTCATTCTGTTGGGTTTAAGGAAAAGAAAAGAAAGAAAAGAAAAAGAAAAGAAAAAAAAAAGAAAAAGAAAAGAAAAGAAAAGAAAAGAAAAGAAAAGAAAAGAAAAGAAAAGAAAAGAAAAGAAAAGAAAAGAAAAGAAAAGAAAAGAAAAGAAAAGAAAAGAAAAGAAAAGGAAAAGAAAAGCTTGCATCTCACTTTGTGTAGATCAGAAACCTGTTCCTGAAATGATATTTTTGCCATTATATGCAAACCTCTACAAAAAATTGCTTCATGTAGGATTGTGTCTCAATGTGAAGTTTTTTTGCACAGAAAGAGTGAACAGGATTTTAATGAAAATACATATTTATGTTTATATAAATAAATTTACATAAACATATATATTTACATTTATTAATTACTTTTTCTGACACAGTTTTTTGTAAATATGTTTCTGTCTATATTTGGAAGTTAAGGCATGATTTGACATGTAAGAAAAAATTCTTCTTTCACCAATATTTCATACACAGAATACTGAAAAAATCCGATGGAAATGGAGCCTTTGAATTTTCTCTTTCCAAAGCGTCAAGACAGAAGTGAAAATAAAAAATTTAGTATCTTTTGGTACTCTATGATTGTAGAAGGGCTTTAGAAGTAAAAATCTCTTTCAGTCATTTGTCTCCTTGAAGCCTGAACCTAGATATTATAAAGAGGACAAGTAACTAGATTTTTTTTCTCTTCCCAGAAAGAGAAGTTTGAAAGATTTAGGGAACATGGAATTTTCACACAGTTCTATGATAACCTGCTGTTATTGTTGCTAGGCAGATTATCTGATTTTACTTGTGTAGAAGCAGAATTCATTGACTTCTATCTCTCTAGTGATTTGCATTGGCTGCTATCAATATAGACACAGAACTGAGCTTGAGACCCTTGGAACTAGTGACTTCACTGTAGTTTCATAAATCTTAGGGTTGAGCAATCTGCAGAAAACTATGAAGGGGGTGCAGAGATTGCAGGAAAGTGAAGGGAAAATGTATAGGAAAGGCAGCCTGCAACATGGTGACTATCCTGAACAGAGGTTCCTCTTCAATTAGCACTATTTATAACACAAAGAATTTCCAAAACTGTCTTGTACTGCATTTTTCTCCTAGAAAAGTGGATGTGCATCTTTTCACTCATGAAAATAGCTGAAGGAAAGTTGGTAACAAGCGCACACTTTAAAGTTTAAGCTGGAAAATGAAAATGCCTGGTTGCATCTTTTTGGCGCCCACCTTTCTGATATTTATAGACATTGGTAAGAGACACTTGTTCCTCCACTCCAGAGCCTTCTCTGCTAAAACTAAGCACTGCCAGCTCTCCCAGCCTTTCTTCACAGGAAAGATGCTCTGGTTTCTTATAATTTCTGTGGCCCTTTGCTGGATTCTCTGTAGAATGTCCATGTCTCTCCTGCAATGAAGAGCCCAGAATTTGATGCTCCAGGTGTGGCCTCAAACGATCTGAATGGAGAAGACTCACCTCCCTCTACCTGCTGGTAACACTGCTCCTGGTTTATTCCAGTATACCATTATCCTTCTTTATGGCAAGGGAACGTTATGGCTTGTGTTCAACCTGATGTTCACCAGGCCCCTGCCTAGTTCCTTTTCTGCCAAGGTAATTTACAGCTGAGTGGTCCCCAGCATATATTCACGCATGACGTGGTTCCTTCCCAGGTTCAGGGCTTTGATCTTCCCCTTTTTGAGCTACTCTGCATTAAAGCTCATTATTCAGTGTCCCCCATGTCTTCTCGTTGGGAAGGAGATGAGAATGGCAGCCAAAATGCTGCCATTGATTTAAATTTTCTGCTTCTGTCTTGTGTTTGCAGACAGCCCCAGTATGGATCCAAAGATAGCAGGGTTTAAAGCAGCATATGGTCCTGCTCACACTCTGGAAGGGTAACAGGAGGATCACCCCTGAAACTGAGCTATTTTTCTCTTCTGTACCAAAGTCTATAACCATCTGCCTTGTGAGCTTCAGTAAATTAATTTCGATAGTATCCTGGGAAGAAATTGTCTTGCTTGTCATGTTGTCTTACTGTGACCCCCTGCCTGGCTTGCTAATTTGCAGAAGCAGAGGGAATCTGTCTCCTAGGGCTCATGGAAAAGAAAAAATAAGTGGCATGATGAGACACCAAAGAAAACTTCTCTCTTCTTTCTTCCTTCCTTGGGAAACACAGCTTATGTGAACAGTGGAAACTGAGGGCAGACAAAACACAATCATGCTTCTATGCAGAAATGTCTCAAAATTGGTTATTTAAAGTAATTATTTATCTGAATACTTTCACAAAGAAGTAATTTTGCATTAGTATTGCTAGAGTATATGAACAATCTCTGATGTACAATAAAAGAGTTGATCAAGTTGTGGAGAATGAAAACCAAATTCTTGAAAATTAATCTTTAATTTGTTGATATTGTTTTGTTCATATTTCAGATTCCTTCAGGGGGGGTTTATTATTTTAAAATATTAAGTTTGAGGTAATTATTAGACAGAAAAACTGTTTTATTTGCTCCTTTGGTAACAGGGTTGTTTTTTTTTAAATATAGAACAAGACAATCTTTATCCTTAAGATGAGAGAAAAAAAAGACATTATTGTAAATTTTGCAGACAAAAATGTTACATTACTTCCAATATCATATCTCTATAGAGCATTTTTTAGTTGTCTTTTAGAGTATTTTAGCTGCTGAGAGAACAAAGACAACAGTACTAACCTTAAAAGTGCTACTACAATATTAAATATTAACCTTTCTAAATATTTCACTCTGTATCAAAAAATGCAACATTTTGTTTTGAAATAAACCAGTAGAGTCTTTGAACATTTAATTAGCCATTAGAATTTAGGGGCTTGAATTTTTACAATATTTCTGAATATTATCAACGTGCTAATGAGTTAGCTAAATGTATCCTTTTTATTTGCAAATACCTATTTAAATTAATTTTATACAAAAAGCTCCTGAAATCCTTCCACCCATTTCCAGAAGGGTCTGGAAGAGTGGACTGTGCATGACAACTGATTTGTGTAGAGAAAGAGAAGCTTGGCTCGAGGGCAGGGTCTGTAAAATGTTCCCACATGAAGTCCAGGCATGTGTGGAACTCAGGGCTCTGGACACCCCATCATCTGGAACAATGCTGGAGCCAGGACTGCTGAGCATTCCTTCTTCCTTTTGCCCTTTCCTTTGTTCCTTGCTTCCCTCCTTCCTTTCCCCCTTCCTTTCTTCCTTTTTTCTTCCTTTTTCTCTTTCCCTCCCTCTGTTCAATCTCTCTCTCTTCTTTTTCACTCTACCCCTTATTCAAAACTCACTACCAAGAGTTTATACTATAAGAGACTAACATACCAGTTTCCACTGCATATAATTTACTAATATAACTTTATACATTTTTTGTGGACTCCCTGAATTTTTTTGCTCTTTTTTGACCATGAGTTTCTGCACACCTGGTTGTTTCCCTTCCCTTCAGGGCTGGCCACCACAACATCACACTGGTAAAGTATTTAAGAAAGACCACATGAGTCTCCATTTTCTTATCAATTGGGGGGGGGGATTTAATAAAAAAATATTAGGAAAAAAATTAGAATTATTGGATCCTACATTTTTTGAATGACTTCCATATTAGATCAGAGGTAGATATTTATAGGTTCAAGCAGTACCAGTTTTACACTGGACTCTAAATAGTCAGTTTAAAGCTATCCTACTATCTTCAACATTTATTAGAACTACTATCACTGTAAACAGTGGGAGTTCTTTTTCAGCAGCAACTCAACATAAGTTAGTACAGCTATTCCACAATTTATTCCATCAAATCTCAATATTTACTGGAGAAGCAAAAGAAGTTAAGTAGGATGACAGACTAATTGCAGAATCACAAGGTTGGAAGAGACCTTCAAGATCATTGAGTTCAACCTGTTCCCTAACACTTCAACTAAACCATGGCACCGAGTTCCACATCCAATCTTAAACACATCCAGGGATGGTGACTCCACCACCTCCCTGGGCAGACCATTAAAGAGAAAAAATTATCTATGATCCTAATGAGCTGAATTGTCTTCTCTTTTTTGAATCATGTTCTTTGGACTCCTAGACTAACTCCTCCTTTGGCCACTACAAGATATAACAAGAGCTATTGCTCAAGGGTCTTTCCAACCTGGCCTTGAACACTTCCATCTCTGGATGGAGTTCTGAGCAACTGGTCTGATGGAAGGTGTCCCTGCCCATGGCAGGGGGTTGTAACCAGGTGATCTTTAAGGCTCCTTCTGACCCAAACCATTCTATGATTCTCAAATTTTTGCCACATTTGTATACTTATATTCATTTCCATTGTGTTCATTGTGGTGAAATACATTAAACCCCCCCCAAACCCTTTTAGAGTAAAAATTCCTTCATTTCTGGAAAACTAAGAGCTTCATTTGCGGATTAGAACTTCATTTTCTGTAACAAAATAAACTTGTATTGCAACATGAACTAGAATATGTAACTGTTATATACAAGGAGTGAATTCAGTGGAGTGGAGACAAAGTATCAAA
Organism: Camarhynchus parvulus; assembly: GCF_901933205.1. Lineage (NCBI taxonomy): Eukaryota > Metazoa > Chordata > Aves > Passeriformes > Thraupidae > Camarhynchus > Camarhynchus parvulus. The sequence goes on from NC_044571.1 coordinate 101,592,966, forward strand.
TAGGGAAACTTGATATCTGTAAGAGCTAGATGAATATGGCATCTTTCTCATATTCTTATTTCTTGTTTAGGCTTTGCTTCAAAAGAGTGAAAGAACTTATGACAGACACAAGTATTAATATAATGAGTGATATTATCAGTGTCTGAGGTTTTTAGTAGAGAAAATGTCATAAAGAATAGAGTTTTCTTTCTTGTGCCTTGTTTCTCATAAGATAGTAATTTAATTTGAGTGGAAAATGGAAAAGTTATGTAAATAGATAAAGGTGGAGGAAGCCAAGAAAAAATAAAACATACCAAAATATATTTTTTTTTATAATAAAAGCACAATGTTGTGTTGATATGAGATAATTTAAATAACCAGTGAAGACCAACTATTGCACTTTCTAGAATATTTGAAAAATGCATGAATACAAGGACACTGTAAACTGTATAATTAACCCAGCATAAGCCTTATAGCATAATTTTAAAAAAATAGCTGCTATACAATTCTAGGAAATGTAACTGTGGTCTAATATGATTCACATTCTGCGGGAGTTTGAACTTTCTTTCTCAGATCACAGAGAAAATCAGCTTGATTTTTCTGTGGATTAAAACAGCTTTTTATCCATGACTGTTATCTTTTTCTTTTTGAATGAAACATTTTCTGTGTTTTGCTGCAAATGCCAGGCTTCAAGAATTGATTGTTATTTTGTTGCTTTTCATTGCCTTCAAACTGCAGGGCTTTTTATGTCTGAATCTATTCTAGGTTCTAAAATAATATTGGAGCTTAGCTTATTTTTTCAAAAGACTTCTCTACAAAAATTTGAGGCCAGAGCAGCTGAACATATCTGAGCATTTGTACAAAGAGTTTACCTTACTGAGACATCAACGGTACTATATTCTCAGAGTGCTTTCTTTTCTCTCAACATCCTCCTACTCTGGTCTTCCCCAAAACTAAAACTCAAAGAAAGAATAAAAAAGTGGATACACATATATATTTTAAAATATTCATGAAAATATTTGCAGTTTTTCCACAAAAACAATTATTTCTGTCATTTCAAAGGAGTAACTTTGAAGAGTACTGAGTTTACATTAAAGGACTAAAACTTTTATGGTTAAATGACATTTTTATCTAATTAAATATAAACCATATATTCAATAATTCATGTGCTGAAAATATTTTGAATAAACCAAAGTGTATTAATTAAATTAAAATCCAGCTGGTATTGTCTGACAAAAAAAATTCCAAAATGTGAAACTTTTTTAAAAAGTTTTTCTACTTCCTAAAATAGTGTAGAAACTTTCCATTTCAGAATAACTTTTGGTCTTTGAAATTCAAATTAAAAAATTAAAAATAAATGTATTAAAATCTTATGAAAATTCTGCTTTTCATGTCAAATCAGTCACTAAATCCAAAATCAGTTATTCATATTGCTCATAAGCTCATAAGCATTGTGTAACATGATGATTTACTTTAGTTTTTGACTGGCAGGATTTCTGTTTTTTTTCTATAAGTGTCTATCACCATGTACTGTGTCAATGCCATATCTCAATTTTCTGTTTTACATCATGAAAAAACAGTGTAGGTCTCAATGTTGCATAATGAAGAATTAAAAGATGTTTTAAACCATCCACAATTCTTTCATTCCATTTCAACTATTTACTTTCAATTGTAACTTTGCTGTTTATATTTATTACACTTTTTGTCAGAAAGAAGTGTATAACCAAGTCCCAGACCTTAGGCTGAAGGGTGGTAATTTATGGAAACACAGTGATTCAGGTGCCCTTGATTATTCATACAAAGCTCATGATTCCCAAAGGAGCTCTCCTGCATTCCCTTAAGTGTCCATTTTATCTAACTCTGTCAGATTTATGCCCAGTAAAGGATCTTTTGGGCCAAGATCTTCCTTTCTCCATAATGTCCTTAAATCATGGGGATTGCTGGGTACCTTCAGGTGGGAGTTGTAACATATTTCCTAGTGAAAGACCTGAAGCTGTTCTAAGAGTGAGCTGGAAATGTCACATTCTTTTTAGAGCTGAAGTGCTAGTAAAAATGATCCTGTTGGAAGCTCAGATCTGCAATCTTCCACTTGAAGTCTCATATGAGTTTTCAAGGGACCAAACTGCTTCAGATACATATGAACCTTCTGGATAAGGCACACATCAACAGGCACTCACAAGTAGGTGTACTGAGCTATATTAAATAAAAACAAGTTTTGGTTGCACCAAACTAGTGTTGGTAGAAACATAAAGACAGGTGATTTGATTGCTCTGTTGGCAGCTGGATAGTTCTGATAAAATCCCGTTGTGATTTCTTAAAGCTGTACCAGTCAAAGCAAGAAATTTCACTAAGTCTTGCCAAGTTCATAAGGGATCCACAACAGCCACCGTGCTCAGCCTGTGACCCCCAAACCTCACTGTTCACCTGGCTCCCATGAGGGGGAAGGGGAAAGTGAAGGTATTAGGATGAATTTCTGCACCCAGGAACAGGGCAGAAGGGCAGCAACACCCTCAGGGTTCTGCCTTTTCTTCAAACTCACTCTGCTTCCCATGCCTGGAGGCAGGACAATCTTTGCAACTCAAGATGAATATGCAGGATTGAAGCTGTAAAACGCTTTTGGCAGTTATCATGAGCACCTTTCTTCTCTAAATGTGTAATTCCCTCTTTGCTGGGACTTCTACACAGGAACCACTTTTTAGTTGAAAATGAGGCCATGAGTATGTATTGTATCACTTGTGCAACTACTCTGTCCAGGGTTTCTGTGGGTAGGTGAGCAAATCACTAGACTTGATTTCTGGTCACATCAGCAAAAAGTGTGTTTCGGTTTAGAGGAGTCTTTGTTTCAATTTTACAATTCTTTTTTTAGATATTAATCAAGACATATAAAGACTGCTGTGTGAATTCTGCTGAAGGATTGTCCACTCTGTAAGGTTGGTAACTCATCCCTAACTGGATCCATAAAGGAAATATTGTAAGATGTGGGAGAATATATAAACAGATTATAGGGAAACTTAAGCTCGGTAGCCATTTTTAAAGTTGCTTTATTTTACTTTTTGAGGGCATTCTGAAATTTAGGATAAATGAGGAAATTATAGCCTACATAAATTGGGTAAATGTTACATTACATTAGAAAACAGTTATTTGTAAACTCCACACTCTGTATGTGTACTAGTGAGAACTTGTTGAGATAAAAACTGATTGAATCATGTAATTGCTCAACCCTTACCTCACCTTGAAATAAGTTATAAATTCAGAATTAAATTTTTGTTTCTAACAAAAAAATCAGGCAGTTATGTAGTATATATTAAGCAGGAAACAGTAATTATTAAATAATTGTCAGTACATATTCCTAAAGTATCCTGTTTATCTTAGAACCTTATTAATCTATAGCAGATTTTCCTATTTTTTATAATAATCATATCACTAAAATGATAATCTTCTCAAATACAACTTGTTCAGGAAAATACAAAAACAGTGCATTAATAAGAATTCCATTATGTATTTACAGGATCTTAATTTAGCTATATAAGAGAAAGTATGTCTTAAAGCATATATCCAAACTATGGTTGGTTATTTTGCAATGGAAAAAGTCTCTGTGGGCAATGTTTTTCCTTTCTCATTTTCCCTAATTACCTTTTTGCTTCATAAGGCTTTGTGCTTGAATCATTCAAAAAACTATATTTACAATGCAGATATTTTAGATTTGTTTTTGTTGCCATGTGAATGCTGAGCATTTCCTTCAGTACTGGGCATTTTCTTTAATATTTTTGGGGACAAGGCATTTTGGAGAGAAGTACATTCATATAATGGACAAGTTATGAGTCATAAAAGTCAGAAGTTGCAACAATAAGCAAAAGTGCGAGCCAACAGACCTTCTGAATTATAGAAATCTTGTTTGGAAGAAGTTTCTGGATACCATCCAGTCCACCCTACTGCCTGAAGCAGGACTATCATCAATACTACAACAGGGTAATTTCTTCCAGAATTACACTACCTTCTTCACTGTAAAATGCTTTCCCTAATTTCCAGTCTGAACCTCTTCAATCACAGTTTGTGGCCATTTCCCCTTGTTTCATTTTCTTTTCTGAGAAGAGTTTGTCTCCATCCTCTCTCTAAAACCAGCAGGAGTAGTCTTTCACTAGATTGCCCCTTAGTCCAAGCCCAGCTTTCTCAGTAGAACTTGTGCTGAACCACCCTGGCAATCCCAACAGCTCTCTCAAGGATTCCTAATAGTTTCTCAACATTTGTTTTGAACTGCTGGTGTTTCAAAGCAGTATTATAAAGGCAGATTCAGCAGTACCTTAAAGGAGGCAAACATACTTTCCCCTAGAAATGCTATTTGTGTAGTGTAGCCCAGAATTCAGTCTGCTCTGCTTGTGAAAGGAGACTACACCAGGCCCATATTCAGCCTGGTATCCACTGGAATATTCATCCCCCTTTTATCTCAGCCTGTCAGTTCCCAGGTGCTGGGTTATTCTGTTTCAAGTATAGCCTTTTGCCTTTCACACTGCTGAGCTTCATCAAATTAGTTCAGACCTCAAGTTCACCAAGATGCCCAAGAAGTGAAGCTCTGCTGTTTATTCTCAGTTTTCCCCCATAATTCAGTGTTGTCTATAGGTCAATTGCAAACAGCCACATCATAGATGAACATGTTGGATATGGCTGGACTCTGTCCCATCCCCTGGAGTCCTCTGGTCATTATCATCTGCCAGCTGAACATGAGATTTTGGTTAGATCACTGATCCCAGGGGTCCAGCCAGATTCCAGTGCAACTGCTAGTCAGTACTTCATATTCCAAAGGAGAACTGCAGAACAGGAAGCATTACTGAACTGAAGGTATGTCATATACACTCTACATTCCTTACCTACAGTTAGGCAGTAACCACTTTCTCCACAGAGGCAGAAAAAAAGTATTTCTGTTTGCAAGGCCATGTGGTATTTGTACCAGTGAATTAATCCAGAGTACAACTATGGAGAAAAGTAGGTGTTTTTCAGGGTAGATCAGTTCACTACTCTTTTCTGTACAGTACTTGTTACCAAAACTCTAAGAATGGTGGAAGGTCAAGGCTGTGACTCAGAATTTCATGCCTAGAAGAATGAAATAAATACCACAAATTATCAGTTTCTCATAAGAATCACAGGTGGATTGGACCACTGGCCCAGCTGGCTACTATTTTAACCTACCTTTTCTTGTGGCTTCCTTGCACATTACAGAGGGATGGCAATATATGCTCCATATATGCTTTGCACTCATGCAAGAACACAGACTGTCTCCTGAGCAAAAGTCATTAAAACTACTGATTACACTATAAATTATTTTGGAATACCAGAGTTTTAAAATTGTTATTTATCATCAAAAAATACCTGACTATTACCCAGATCTCACTGAGCTGGGATCCCTGATCAAACTTAATCACGAATCAAATTCCCATTCCTAAAGGACTTTATTATTAAAAGAAAAGATCAAAGAAAGAGAAGCCACAAAAGTAGAAGTGCATTATTTTTAAGCTAATAAGAAAAGTCTTATGTCTGTGAGAAATGGCATATCCTTTTCTTGGAATATATGTAGCTTCATAGGTGACATTTTTGGCTTCTTTTGGCACACACACATGCACAAAGGAAAAGAAAGATGAAAGGTTTAATTCACTCCAGCAGATCTAACTGAAAAGCTTTAAAATAGTTGTGTACTTCTGAGTGTTTTGGCTTTCTGCCAAGCCCATAAAAGAAGGTTGTGGTATTTTCTTTCTGTCCATAAAAAAATGAGGCATGGAACGTTTGACCTTGCTAGTTCCCCCTCCACTTTTTTTTTTAATTTTGAAAAAAGAACTATGAAAAAAACCCAGAAAAAAATCTCAGACTCATGAGAAGCAGCATTTTAAAGCAGAATGCTTGTAAATTTTGGAAGGATTTTCTTATTTACATAATTTCTCAGTCTAATGTATACTTTTGATTGTTTTGGAGTAGTAAATACTAAAACCAGGAACAACGAAAATTGAGGGAATAAAAAAGCAATTAAAATTCTTTTATTCTCTCATCCAATGCAGAATATGCACACATCTTCCTTTCTAGAGATTTTTAATTGAGTGGTCAGGCAGCCAGCTTGCCATGTTTCACACGCATTTTATAATATATCCTCAACTGCCTCTGAATACAGAATGATTTTTTGTTTTAGCTCATATTAATTGCTTTCTATTTTGCCACAATTTATAGCTGGTGGCTTTATGATATAGATGTAAATATTTATTAATTGCTCAATAGCTTTTTTTGTCTGACCTTGTGTCATTTGTGTTGGTCTTTGAAACTGAAAGAAATTCCTGTAGGTGCTGAGTGAGCAATGAGCTGTGAGAGGGCAAAGAACTGCTGAAAATCTATTGTCCTTGGCCTGTTTTCAAATGACAGCTCTCTTTATTGACCATGCATTTTACAAAGACATAAGCACACTCCCATTTTTCAAAGTTCCAAGTCCCCTGAACCTTAAAACAGGCTCAGATTTCCAAGTGCTTTGAGAGCTTTCGAAAATTTAAGGTCCTTTTTTTTATCCAAACACTGTACAAGTATTAGCAGATTTACAGATTTCTTACTCTAACTTGAGAACTTTGCCTGAAAGATGGTATAAATGGGTTCATCCTTGTTCAAATGAATGTTTAGAGAAGATAAACCATAAGAAGATTTTTAACTATGTAGGAAATCCTCTTTTGTACAAGAAAGAGGAAAAGACTGTTCAGTGGATGACCATGTACTTTGTATAGATGTGAGAAACTTGACAAAGCAATATCTTGAGATGAAGTTTCCTCTGATATTGATGAACTTCAAATCACTGTGGGATAGAGCTGCCAGTATGAGGACCAGCTCATATTACCTTATTTAAACAAAATAGAACAGTTCATTAATAGAAGAGAAGCTTATTCACAAGAGTTCATCACATGGCTTACCAGAAAGTGAGGAAAATTATTGATTTTTAGTACTTCTGATCAAAACTACCCTTTTGATCAAGAAAAATGTTAATGTTTTGTTGACCACAAATCACATTGATTTTACTGAATTTCTAATAATATTTCCTGGTTTCCAGAACCAATGTGTTTTGAAGGTTTTTTTTCCCTTATTTTATTTATTTTGTACTACCACAAGTGTTTTAATCTATAAGGCAAATTTAAACTATACTACTAATCACCTAAAAATTGACCTTTAGATTCAATAGCTCTAGTAATTTTTTTCAGTGTTTTGTGTAATCAGTTTATTCAATTCAACTTTTGCTTATTGCAGCATTCTTTTTTTATTCTCATGCAACAAGCCTATTTTGTGTTCTAATATTAACCTGAGATAAGTAGTTAAAATAAAAATGTTTTATTTCATGAAAAGGAAATCTTTGGTGTTACATCTAGCTGAGATGTTGAAATATATGACCAATATACTGTTAAGAAAAATTTCCTTTCCTATAACAAGAACTTAATCAATAACCAAGTTATGCACGTCATGGCTTGGTGTTAGGACAGATGATCCCTTACATATTCCCTAAGGTACAGTTTTTATTTTATGAGGTATTAGTGCCTAAAAATACAGAATGCAATCCATGGAACAGATGGGAATCTTAAAATCTCTTTGAATCTTTGATGACACCATACTTTTTCTCACTACTAATGGAAAAAAAAGACATTATAAAACAAATTAATCTTACCATTCATTAATTGGTCTAAACCTCCATTTTCATTCAGTTTCTAATTTGTCTACCCTCATAGATATATTCGTGTTCAGTCTGTGCAGTCACCATGATTATGGCACTACTACATGGGTCAGGATTAGATGCATTACCTTGGTTTTTCTTTTCTCAGTATAATTTATAATTTTCTTACCTACCACTGGGCTGAGAGGAGTGCTGGCACATCCATAGTTTTGAATTTAGTATCTAAATAAAAGATTAATAAGAAGCTGGAATTTCAACTTCTTACAGATTAGGCAAAATGATCTAGTATAAAATAAACCACAGAATTTAACACATATTTCAATTTTAAGACAGAACCAACAGACATACTGGAATGTGTGAGTATGTGGAAAAGTGCTATTATTTTCATGAATGTAAACTTAAATCACACTTATATGAACACCTGTTCTTCCTATAGTTTTCATCTTAATGAGTTTAGGGAGGCTTGTATCTCTGAACTGAGAGTAGCTCTATCATTTTGACATTTAATTTTGTTTATCTTTTATAAATGTCTTATAAAATAAGAGATTCATTTAGCATCTGTTATCTCCTAACATCTGTCTCAATTAGCCATTGTTAAATATATTCAGAAGACATTAAAATTCAGATGATTTTTCTCCTCGTAAATTATAAATAGATTTAATTATTGATGCAAAGTTCTTACCATAACAATTGCTCACTGAAGATTTAAAGAGTTCTCACATTTAGTCTGGATTTACCAAGGGAACTCTCTTTTTCTCCTACAGCCATGAGGGAATATTTAATAGCTAGTGCTATGCTTTGCTTGTGCCTGTTTAAAAACCCTTTTTGTCTTCCTAGATTTTCCATATAGCAAGTCCAGCAAATAAAAATGCAATAGGATACATTTTTGTACTATTAAAAAATATGTATTGGGAGTGACAGCCTTTTTAAGAAATTATGAAAAAAGTCAGCAGAACTGAGAATAGTGAGTATCAATGTTATTGTAGTGCAACATAAAATAATATAAAGCTGTATAATTAACATCCTAAGTTACTGCCTAAGAATCATCAGGATTAAGTAGTTACACACATGCATGAACAGGCTGAATTTATGAGTACAGCAGCTGCACTATGAACTGTCAAAGCTGAAATCAAAATTCTTGGGAATAAGATTTTAGTCCTTATGCTTAGTTGATTGGACATAAAGATACTAATGAATCTGCTTCTATCCAGTTGTCACAGGGACAATGTTGGGTGGAATTATATATTATCATCAATGATGAAAGAAGTTGTAAATAAGAGTCCATTCAGACAATGAACAGTTCAGCAATCTGAACTATCCAACTTCTTGTCCAAAAGACCTAGAGGTAAAAAAAACTTAGGGAAAAATATTAATTTTACGTTAATCCAAACCTAGTTAGTATTCATCCAATTACTATATGTTTACTATATATTATACAACTAGATCATATGTCACCAAAAATGATTTGTTCCTGAATGGAATAAAAGGAAACTGTAGTGTTGGAGATTATTAATTTGTTATTCCATGAAAATCCATATAAAATATTCCCAATAGCTACATAGGTGAGTGATATTTCCAATGTTTATATAATTTGGAAACTTTGTTTAAGTCTCTTTCTATGAACAGTTATTATATTTATTTTTTTATACATTTTGGTGGATTAATGCTGACTGGACACCAATGCCACTTTATGCCTCCCTTCTCCAAGTGGACAGGGGGAGAAATTATAATGAAAGGCTTCTGAGTCAAGAACACTGACCAATTACAATCATGGGCAAAACAGGCTTGACCTTGGAAAATTAGGTTAAATAGTTACCAATGAAATCTGAGTAACATAATGAAAAATAAAAGCTAAATCTTAAAACACCTCTCCCCTACTTCTCCTTTCTTCTTAGGCTCAGCTTCACACCTGTTTTTCTCTGCCACCTGTCCAGTAATGCAGGGGGACAGAAAATGGGGATTGCAGTTCGTTCATCACACCTTGTCTCTGCCACATCTTCCTCACACTGTTCCCCTGCTCCAGCATAGTGTCCCTGCCATGAGAGACAATCTTTCATAAACCTCTCCAGTGTAAGCTCTGCCCATGAGCTGCAGTTCTTCACAAACTTCTGCAGTGTGGGTCAGTACTTCAGGAGCAACCTGCTCCAGGTTCTGCCAGGAGGCTGCTCCAGCATGGGCTTCCTGTGGTCTCACAGTCTCCTTCTGGCATCTCCCTGTCATTGTGTGCGGCTGCACTTGGATCTCTGCTCCCCTGTGGTACTCCATGGGCAATAGGGGAATCTCAGCCCTTCTCCATGGGCTTCACCATGGGCTGCAGGGGAATCTCAGCTCTTGTTCCTGGAGCACCTCCTGCCCCTCCTTCTGCACTGTCCTGGGTGACTGCAGGGCTTTCCTCTCACACATTTTCAGTCCTGCTCTCTGGATGAAGTTGCTTGTCGCTCTTGCACCGAGATTGAGACAGGAACAGGTGAGAGGCAGGATTGTAGAAAAGGCAAAGAAGGCTTTATTCAAAAGAACCGCGCGGTTTTTATAGAGTGCAATAGGTTCTATCCTATTAGATAACTAATAAAAACATCTTGCTCACACACTATCCTTGAGAGGAACAGAAAAACAAACTAGAAAAACACCACCTGCAAATTGTTTGTACTTAACAAGTTATCACATCTTTCCAACTCCCTAAAATTTCTCACAAGCCACTTTGAGAAACGCTTGCCATTTCTCTCTCTCTGTCCCATGGCATCCACAGTTGCTCATGCGCAATAACTTTTCTTCTATAATACACTATCTCAGGGCTCAGCTTTGGCCAGAGGTGGGTCTGCCCTGAAGCCAGCAGGCATTGGCTCTGTCGGACATCGAAGAAGCTTCTGGCACTTTCCCACAGAAGCCACCCCTGTAGCTCTCCCACTACCCAAACCTTGGCATGCAAGCCCAATACCCACATTTAATTGTTAACTGTTCCGTATGTCATCAAGCAATCAACAGATGTTGTTTCATCAGAAAGTTAATAACTTCTACAGTAATTTTTTAAAAAGCGACACTCAAACTTCATATGTTCAACATTTTGCTTGCAGATAAATCTGTGACTTTTAATGTGATGTTAGTTATATGAGCATATTTGTTCAGCAGTTTATACAAGTGTTTTGTACTAGTAGGTGCTTGGCATAGTATTTGATGAGTCTTTTTATTAAAGTGCATTTGCTGATTTCTATCGCCATGTCCATATTTCATGGACACGTACACCTGACATTCAGGCTTCTCCTTGATGTTTCTGAATGTATAACTAGAGGTATACATTTCACATCCTGACTTGACTCATGCGACCTATCACAAGTGATTTAAAATTTTTTGTTTCTAATTTGCTATGTACATCATGTGATTGTTTAATTTGGGCATCTAATATGTTTTGTTTGCAAAGAACTCTCTGAAAACACCTGACTAGAAAAAATGTTGGAAATTTTCCTCTCTTTATATTTTAATGTATTTTGATTCTTTCTTCTGATGTCCCTAACCTATAATACATTTTTTCCTCCTGATGAGTTTATGTGCTCTCTTCAAAGATTACCCCAAAAGTTTCTTTTGCTACTTTCCATCTTCTGCCTTGCTGCTTCTCTACAGGCTATTGACTTGTAGCTATTTTCTGCTATAAATAAGTAATGTTTGCATGCAGCTGTATTTTTCCAGGAATATATCTAGTTAATGAAAAAGTATATGCTCATCTAAGGTCACTAAGGGTCATCAGATATTCCCATGTTTATTGTTGCCTTGTCATATAATGGATGGCCATTATGTGGTCAGAAGGAAAATCACACATATTGCAGTCTTGGGGAATGTGCTCTACTCATTTTTAACCCCAATGAATATTGTAGATGATCTTAAATTTAGCAGGAGAGTTCTACCTAGATTATATTACCATAGGAAATAAAATACACTGTTTATTTAAGTTTAGATTTTTAAACCTGCTGGAGTTCAGTTCTGTTTACCAGGACGTGTGGTCTTCTCAATCTGGCTGTTCATCAAACCAGTGTATTTACTCTGTCATATGTAAGACTTCTCTGTGGTTTTCCTTTGCTTCTAATAATTTACCAGTCAGGTAAAATGCAACAGTTTTTTTTACTAATATGCAATAACTTGGACTGTTTGCTTATTTCTTGCCTCTTGGAATTTAGGATATTTTCTTTCTTTTATTCTTTCTTTCTCCCATGAAGTTTTTCTTCCATTTTTTGCCTAAAAATGGAAGAAGTGATGGAATGATGAGAGAGACAAAAAATGTGGTTGGGATGGGGAGGAGATGGAAAGGCGCAGTTTGCTGCCGTCTCTTAACTGGGGGACTTTCCCTTGGAAAGTGCAGAGATACCATGGGATTTTGGCAGGGGGTCAGGGGTTGGGCTCAGTCCCCTGTCTCTGTTTGGCTCTCTGGATTGGAGTGGAGTCAGTTGTGGTTTTGGTGACAGACTGCTGCTGCCCAGGGCATTCACTGCCACTGCAGAGTTTTTGTCCTTCACTGCTTCTTCTGGGTGAGCCTTTGCTTGCAGGAGCAGCTGCTGAACTGGAGCCTTTTCAAGACCCGGCCTCACTGGGAAGAGGGCCCTGACTCCCTGCCCCTCTCTGGAGGAAGCGTCTCCCCGCTGCTTGCGGAAGCCTGTCTGCCATTGCCCAGCTCTGCTGCTCCTGCTGCTGCTTTGGGCTTTTTGTTACGCTTTAATTCCACGTCCTCCATGTCCTCCCAGAGCCCCGTGGCTCCTGTCACAGCTTTGGACTCTTTGCTACACTTTGTTTTCCCACCCTGATTGTGTTCACCTCTGCTGTTCCAGCTGCTGCTCCGAGGTTCTGCTATAGTCCATTGTGCAATGCAGAGTGGCCCTGAGACTGGGTGCTGCCTGTGAGCTTGCAAAGGAAGCCCCCTTCCTTGGGAAGGAAGCCCTTTTCTTTGGAAAGGAAGGCCCTTTCCTTGGGAAGGAAGCCCCTTTCCCTGGGAAGGAAGCCCCTTTCCCTGGGAAGGAAGGCCCCTTTCCCTGGGAAGGAAGGCCCTTTCCTTGCCCTCCCTCTGCTGGAGCTGCCATTGCCATATGCAGAGGCGGCCGAGCCCGCCCCACAGCGCCCCCTACAAGGGGGGAATCATCGCACCTGCCCTGCCCGGCCAGGAGCCACCAGCGCCCCTGCTGGCCATGACCGGAACTGCACCCAAGGGGAAGGGCTCGACAGCTGAGTGAAGGGGGTTTTATTGTTTATTGTTTTATTGTTTATTGTTTTATTGTTTATTGGGTTTCTGGGTTTCTTTCTTGTTGCTGCCATTGCTGCTGTTTGTTTGTATTGTTACACGTATATACACTAGTAATGAACTGTTATTCCTTTTCCCATATCTTTGCCTGAAAGCCCTGTAATGTCAAAGTTATAGTAATTCGGAGGGAAAGGGTTCATATTTTCTGTCCCATTAAGGTTCCCACATTGCTTGGCAGGCACCTGTCTTTTAAATGAAGACATTGTAAAAGCCCTGTTTCTTGTGAGTCAAAGAAAAAGCAAATGATAATGTAGTTGATGAAATAGAGTTAATTGAGGAACTGAAGTGGTACTACAATTCTTCCAGTGATTTTCAAGCCATATTTTTTTCCTCATTCAGGATTACATTTAAAAATGCACAGGAACTAATATTTGTGATATTTTACTTCATGATTTTTCCCTTCATACATGATTGAGGTAATCAGTGTGTACCCACCAGACTTACACTTCTATTCCCTTTAATGTGTCAAGAGAGATCCAGAGTGTAAATACTGAGCAATAAAGAGCTTTTTTCTATAAAAATGCATAAGAACTTTTGAAAAATATATTGATTTCTTTGAGTTAAAAACCCCAAAGGTGCATTGTATTCTTCTAGAATAATCTTTTGAGAAATGACAGTTAGAATTCTGTTTGATTAATTGTCTGTCTGATGAAATTTCTAACTACTGCAATGATTTACATGTCTATGTTAAAGTAGTTAGATTTACTCAAACAACAAATTTGGGTATACTCAAAATTTGATTGGATGTGCAGCTGAGGATGAATAATTTCATCACTAAATATTTTGACTCAGAAATCAGTAACTTCAGGATATTTTTTAAAATTTCACTTCACAGCTTCATAAAATTATTTGGGCTGGAAAGAATCTTAAAGATCATCCAGTTCCTACCATGGGCAGGGACCTCTTCCACTAGAACAGGTTTCTCAGAGCCCCATCCAGCATGGCCTTGAACACTTCCAGGGATGGAGCATCCACAACTTCTCTGTGCCAGTGCCTCACCACTTTCACACGGAAGAATTCTTTCTTCTGTACATGAAACCTAAATTTCCCATCTTTCAGTGTAAATCCATTTCCCCTTGTCCTGTCACCCGGAGAGCTTCACTGTAGGCCCCTTAGATACTGGAAGGTTGCTCTGAACTTTCCACACAACGTTTTCTTTGTCCAGGAGGAACAGCCTGAACTCTCTCAGCCCATCTCCCTTGGAGCACTGGAGGTGCTCCAGTCCTCTTATCAGCTAGGTGGCCTCCTCTGTACTTGCTCCAGAAATTCCATGTCCTGAGGAACCAGGATGATATTAGCTGTACAATGAAGCCACTCATTCTGTGCTTCTCATAAAAAGAGGCAACACATAAACAAATTTATTGATCTTTGTGCCCATAAACTTCTTGTGACTTCTGTTCATTGCTTCTAAGGTTGTTTTCTGGTTTAGCACTGCATTATATTACTTATTAAAATATTGATCTAATTCCTTTATTTCTTTGTTGTTCTGAGTTGAACTTAAAAGGTGGCTCCTTGAATGTTCTTTGGGACAGGAAAATTGCAGCAAACTGCTCAAATGTAAAAGCAAACAGTAACTGACTTAAGAATTCACTGTAAAACCTTGATGACTTGCACAGAAAATTGAATGCAAGTGAGGGAAAGAAGTGAGTTGTTTAAAAGTGTATAGATGAAGATAACAGAGACCAGGCTAGGTTTTACAAGAAATACATTGTTTTATGGAAAGGCAAAATTCTGACATTTATCATAAGCTACTGTCTGCTCTTGCGGTGAAAATGTTCCCCTTTATAAATTCCAGTTAATGAAATATCTGCATTACAAACTCCTTGAGAAGTGGCCCTCTGGCATTAAATACAGAAGGTGAAGATACAGGTGATAATGGGACCCTGGAAAATGCTAAAGATAGATTCTGAAAATGTTAGGCTTTGTGTTTTCTCAGATCAGTGCATTCACGTAAGCAGTATGATAAATGATATAATTGTTAGATGTGATGATTGTTTAGTAATTAAATATAATTATTATATAATCATAAGAAGAATCATGAGAAACCACATTGGGAACTTAAGGGGGCTATGTTTAACTGAAATCTATGTATACAATAGAACAATATAAGTTTAATGATTAACATGTAAGTTATGCAACAATAGAATATAAAAACCCATTCCTCTTGAATGTATGGCAAAATCAGATTTGAGGTGAAAACACCCCTGACTTCCAGAGCTCTTAATAAAAGCACCTACATATAATTGCGTATGTGATTATATGTTTCCGAACGCTAACACAGGCAGCAGAAGAAGCATTATCTAATATTTTTAGTTGTTTTTTTTCCCTAAAGAGAGATACTGATATGTATTCAAGTGTATCACAACCCTTGATGTTATAACCAGCTGTGGTTTCCTCTGTATTAAATGCTGTGATGTTTATTTCAGTCCTGGTAGATGTTAAACACATGCATGTTTTCTTTGGATAGAACCTTCTTCAATTTGTCAGTGTTCTTTCCTTTCAAGATTTGGGTTCTTGATTCAATGTTTTAGTCACAGAAAACAACAGAATTCCTGAAATAAGGTTCCAAACAGCCTGTGATAACACCAAAATCAAAAGACAAGGCAATGCAATGCTATCTTTGCCTCACTTTTTGAAAAGGACAAAACCTCACATTTTGAACTTTGTCAAAGGTTTGCTGAGCATCCAGACCTTCGTGTTTGGAAATTTGAACCTGATACATTCTCTGATACTGTTCTTAGCTTACTCAAATTCCATGCTAGACTACTGATACTCCTAATGGAAAATTAGGACAGAGTTTCTGAAAGTTCAGTTGCTATGACAACTAGTCATTATCAAATAACCTTGAGAAACATGAACAGCAGTAAAATACATGTAATAGAGTTCTTAATTAAAAATGTCCATTGAAATAATAATTTTTGCAATGTATTTGAAGCTAGCTTTCTCTTATTTATTAGCATCAATATAGATTTAAGGTGCTCTTTTAAGCTATGGCTTGATTTTTTTTTCCAGACATAATTATTTGCAAGTGAAATGAAAAAATGCCAATAGACTCACAGAAAGAAATTTTGACAGGATGTCTATAAAAGCTGGGGTTTTTTTATGTTCAAAACATGTGGCAGGCTGCTAAATACAAGGAAAATATTCTATGCAATATTTGCCACTGTGTATGTTCTGGTTTTATGCTGTGAGAAAAACAATTTCTAATGAGAAATAAATGGAGAACTATGGTCATTTATATTTGAAGTTATTTGGTGTTCAACACTAAATATGGTTAAGTGATGATTTTAAGTATATTGATGACATTGACATGGGTCATTTTTGAAAATAATATTTTTAAAAATTCAGTTTAAAAATAGTCATATATACTAAATAATATAAGGTCATACTGGGAAGGAAATATAAAAAAAACCTGCTATGTATTTGTCATATTTCACACACAGGACTGAATTCACTTTACAGATGGGGATTGAAGGCTATCCATTTGTTTGCAATGAGTTCTTAGGTACCCCGGCACAATCAAAACTTAAGATAGCAGTGTTATATTACTTTCTGAAAGTAGATTGAGTTATAAACTCTCTCTATTATCTTCAGTTTTCCTAGGAACAATGAATATGAATTTTAATTTACAATACAAAATAATAGCCATCAAATCAGGTTTAGGAAAGTCTTTATTTTCATATACATTTTTAAAAAATCAACCTCTTTAATGAGAAAATAACCTTTCTCAATGTTCATTTTGATTTCAGTTTCCATGTTGTGTAGAAATATGTCAAGAATTCTTCCCACAACATTTATTGAAATACCTAAACTATAGAGCTACCACAGAAAACACCCCAGATTATTCATGTTAATTTTTCACCACCTCTAGATATATGTAATTTAGCAGGATGAAGATATTGGGGCCCAAAGTCCAATGACCCAAAATTCAGTAATCCAAGAATCTGAGAGCTGTTTGGAAACAGCATTAATCCATTAAAGACAACATTAAAATCAGTTACATACAAATACTGAGCAAATCAATTGCCTTTGTGACGCACTGCAAAATCAAAAAAAAAAGGCTGCTTGACATTAGGAACTCAGTCAGCAAGGCTTTCTGTCATATTTGTAAAAAACCAGTTCCACTGAAACTGAATGGAGTTATACTGGGAATGCTATACACTGTTTTCCTGTATTTGGAAGAAAATATGTCGCTTGTGTGTTGTTAGAGTGGTGATTGAATATGTAGTGTTGAGGTTTCTGATGAACTACAGAAAAACACATTCAGGTAATAGACAAGATGCTCAAGATTAAGAACTTGGAAAAGTCTCATAAAGCAACCAAACAGTATATTAAAAAACAACCCAACAAAACAAAAACCACTATGCTCCCATATTTGGTTTAATGAGACATTGATAAAAAATTTAATAAGCAGGTGTTTAGAAAGCATCTATTGTCTCTGCAATATTATAATCCTCTTGCAATTTAAAATACTAATACTCCTAAGCGTATTTCTGTTAGCAAATTCCAAATCACTCCTCACTTTTATATGCGATAAACATGGAAAATGAGTACATTCAAATTCATAAATAAGATTAACAGTATGAATTTTAACTGCAGTAATGGCAGTCATTAATAATTGTCTTCTGCATGAATAAGACAGCAAATTATTATACCAGCATAACTTTAACCTCTGGTTGTTAGACATTTGTAAGTAATTGGCAAAGAAATTTCAAACCAATATAATAGGCTTTCATGACGCAGTGATGCAAATTAATATTCTATCTCTTTAAAATAAATCTGTGTTTAATCAATCTTGGTGGCAAAGTAAGGTAGAAAGGGTTCATATTTACTTGCAAATGTTTCATATTTACTACATTCACCTACAGACACAGCACATGGCTAATTTTACTGAAACTTCACCTTTATAGAATCATTTGAATTGTGCTGTTAAAAGAAGATTACCACCTTGTTTTCATTAGTGTTGCATATTTATCAGAAATATATCTCTAACATAAAATTACCATTTCTCTGTTCCATGGAATTAAAAATCAGCTAACCTGAATTCAGTGCTTTCAAAGATGCTTTCTTGCTTCTCTCCAGCAAAAAAGCATTGAAGTTCAGAACTTATTATTCTTTGTTTGTTTTTTGGGAGTTTTCTTGGGGAGTTTTTAAAATATTTTTTCTGCTTATATGTAGATTTAGGTAGAAAAAGAAAAGGGAAAAAATAGCTGATAACATTCTGTCTCTTCAGGAAACAATTTCACTTGAGTTATTCCAGAAATAATAAAATTTTAGAAATAGTTTAGTAATCACTTTTCTGCCAAAACATCATATGGAAGCTCTGCTAAGATGGGTTCTTCAGAATTGCATGTACCATGATGTTTTGTTCCAGAATTATATGCACTGTGACATTTCTTGGTTTGGTTTCTTGTGTTTTTTTGGTTTTTTTGGGTGGTTTCTCTGTTTGTTTTTGTTGTTGTTGTTGTTGGGTGTTTTGTTTGTTTAACTTTGGTTTTGTTTTCATGAAACAACACTTGCCATAGAAAGTTTCTAAACACTTTGGCAAAGCGTGGAGACAGAATTACCAGTATAATCAGAAAACATAATTAACTGCTAAAATAGAAATGAACACTGCAGAATTTGCTACACTGATGTTTACAAGCTCATCTATAATATTTTCCAGCTTTATCAGCTTAGAGACTTAATGTGAAAGTGTTCAATTTAATTCCTATTCATAATTTTATCAAATAAAAATTCCACTGGCAAATCAGCCAAGACTTAGATAACCAGGGCTGGGTGCCCCAACAATTCAAAAGCAGAGGAAAAGGTGGCTTATAAATAAAACACATCTGAAAAATTTTTTTTTTTTGTTAATTTTCTCATCAGAGCCTCTAGTTGTGTACTTTTGGGCTGAGATGTTCACAATGGTTGAGATTTACAAGGACAAAAGGGAGGCTTTCCTGTGTGATTTCCTTTTTTAAGTGTAGAAGTTATACTAGAACTGTGTGGCTTATTAAGATCAAATGTGAATCATGCTTAATTCTGGAATCTAAAATAATAAAGAACATCTCTCCAAAAGTTTGCAATAGGCATACAGGCTGTTTACTTGCCACTTCTGACACTTATAGTGCAATATATTAGATGTCCATAAATCTTCAAATCTTCTGTACTCTTAAATTTAAAAGTTTTTCCTCTGTGTTAGCTCACTTTACAATCTCAGTTTAGCTGTGCATGTTGGTATTACCAAGGCTGTACTTTACACTCACATCCATCTAACCTCATACAAACAAATATGAATGTGTGTTACAGACATCTGTACATTTTTTAGCAAGACTCATCATCCAAACTGTATTACATGGCCAAATACTAACTATTTAACTGGTAACTGTTACAAATATATTATTGTTATTTAAATCCATATGGTCTTGTTCCACTTTTATTTCCCTTCCTTTTGAAACTACTAAAAAATCAGAATTTATATCTATTATTGCAGATCTCATGTAATTATTCTTCGACTGTGTACTTCTTCTTAAGTCTGTTTTAGTGATTTTGTTTGTTTGTTTATTTGTTTGTTTGTTTGTTTAAGTACCTGAATTGGATTGAAGATATGAACAGAAAAGCTAAGACAAAGTTGTTCTGCATACCACTCATACCTTGGCAATGTCAACCTTATGCTAAAAGGTTTCTGAATTTGAATATCCACAAGGAAGCCTCACAGATTTGACAAATTCAACATTTTTATTCATCTTCACTAAGTTTGCAGATGACATCAAGTTGGGTAGGAGTGTGGGAAGGCTCTGCAGAGGTATCAGGATGAACTGAATTGATTGGTTGAGGCCAATTGTATGAGGTTCAACAAGACCATGTGCCAGGTCCTGTTTTGGTTCAGAACAACCCCCGGCAGTACTACAACAGACTTGGGACAGAGAGGCTGGAAAGCTAGAAAAGGATGTGGGGGTGCTGATGACAGCCGCTGAAAATGAGCCTGGGTGCCCAAGGGAGCAACACAGCCAATGGCACCTGGCCTGGATCAGCAGTGGTGCGGCAGCAGGACCAGGGCAGGGATTGTACTGTGCTGGGCACTGGTGAGGCCACACCACCAATCCTGGGATCCTCACTACAAGAAAGACATTGAGGGGTTGGAGTAGGTCCAGAGAAAGGAACACAAGTCTGATGAGGAGCAGCTGAGGGAGCTGGGGGTATTTATGCTGAGCAAAAGGAGGCTCAGGGAGGACCTTCTTCCTCTCTACAATCACCTGAAAGGAGGTTTTAGTTCAGGTGGAGGTCAGGCTCTTCTCCCAAGGAATAAGTGACAGGACCAGAGGAGATGCCTTCATGTTGCACCAGGGGAGGTTTAGGTTGATTATCAGGAAAAATTTTTTCACCGAAAGGGTGGCCAGGAACAGGTTGCACAGGGAAGTGATGGAATCACCATCCTTGGAAGCCTTAAAGAAAATGTGTGGATGTGGCCTTTTGGGGTATGTATTAAGCCAGTGCTAGGTCAATTGGCGGGGCTCAATAATCTTTTCCAACCTTAATAATTCTGGAGTTCTATTACTCTGTCATTTCATTTGGTATTTCCAACAATATTTCAACTGGTTACATATCACACAGTAGGAATTCTTTTTTCCCCTATACACAGCTATAATCTTTGAAACCCAGCATAAAAGTGTCAGAGTGTTATGGTTTCCTGTGATGACATGAAACCTATTCTATCAGCTCATGAAAGCCAGCCTTTTTGCAGCTATTTTATAAATTTACAGTTTTCAGAATATCTGAGCATCAGAAGAAAGTATATACTACCACAGGTCATTGTAGCCCCACATTAATCTTCACAGAGAAAACCAAGGTACATCTTCCCAAGAATATTTCTGGGTTTCACATTCTCTGAACCTCAGAGAAATGAAAAACAATTCTTATTTCATTTCCTGTGCCTGTGTTGTGCAAAAGTAGAATGCAATATGGAGATTGTTTACCCAAAGTGATGGTGTTTTGTTTCCTTGGCTCATCAGTGCCAAACGCGTGTGTGTTGTGACTGTCAGCTGACAGTCACGAGATTCAGTGTTGTGTGCAGCGTTGAGTGCTTGGCAAATACAGTTTAGAGGTAATGTAATATAATATAGAATAATACAGTTTAATAAAGTAATTAATTAGCCTTCTGATAAGATGGAGTCAGATGCAACATTCTTTCTCCCCTCATCAGGGTTGCCTGTGAATTCGATAAGTCATGGATAAAATAGTTTCTCATGTACTGGAATATGGACTATTTAATACAATTATACATGTATTCTCATAAATTTTTAATGTACTAAATGTCAAATGCCTGCAAATTCTACAGTCTTCAATTAAGGTAAATAATAGGGTGTTGGCCATGTTGGCTGTCATTCCCTAGATATGTAGAGGAAAGCGTGAATGCTTTTCTCCTGCAATATTTTAGTTTTATGGAAATCAGGCAATGGTTCACTGTGCAATAAAATCACATGGCGTAAAAATATTTTTATGTGACAAACGAGATGCGCATTCTGTATTGTTATAGTCAACAACTGGTGTTAGGTTCAGTTCCATATGTACTTCTTAAGATCCTTCATAAGGAAGGAGCATGATATAACTTGTGTGAGAGATATTGATGTTCAGAAACTACTCTTAAAGTTAGAGGGTTTGCATCTCCCTGGGAAGTTACATCACAGATAGAAATACCTAGAGATTTTCCATGCTCTCTGACTGATTTCTCTTTTTGTTCATGTAAAAATAATCTTGAAATATCTAACCAATTATTTGATCTTAGAAAACAGAAAAATATATTAAAAGGTTTAGCACTGTAACAGTATTTTCTGTCTCAGTAAGGAAAGGTGCTGTAAGTAATTCCTCAGTAAAATTTTCCTGATGTATGGTTTCTACAGAGAACAAACAGAAATATTTGACTCCTTATTTGAATGATTTGTGCACAATGTTGTAATTATTCATTGCTAATATCTTCCTACTACATGAAGAGTCAAAAAGATGGAGAGGTCAACCTCCCTGATCCTTACTTCTGTAAAGAGACTGACAGATGAGGGAAAAACAATCTGACACTGACCATTGTTGCGTCAATAATTGAATAACTTAATTTGGCAATTATAAATGAGCTTTGGCCATGCTATCATTTTATTTCCATGTCCCTAAAGGCTGTCATAGATTTTCTACTGACAGCCTGCTATTTTACATGATGTCTGTTTCAAGGCAACAATTTCTGTGCTTGCTTGATAATTTAGTGACCTAGTTCTCCTTCAGTTAATACTATATAATGCTATTTATGGCACATATTTGACTAGTTTAAGACTATATGTTATTTCCTATTTTTTCAACCTGTAAAATACCATATCCTCACTTTTGCATGGTTCCAGAACACGCATTTAGTTTTAAAAAGTAATTTCACTGCTGATCTGCATAAATTGAGATTATTTTTGAGGCTTAGTTTATCTGCTTTATCTACTAATATTTTTTACAACTTCTGCTTCAGAGCAGCTTCAATAACATCTTATGTTTCTTTGCCACAAACATCCATGTTATTAAATATTCCTGCTTCTGAATATAAGTGTGATGAAACAGTTAAAGCAGGTGAGCAGCAGAAATTTGTTCTCCATCTGAGTTTAAAGACCTTTGCAAAGAGTGAAGAGAACTTTACTGGTGTATTCAGATAAAACTTCTCCTATGTACGTTTTCATCAAACACTGTTTGTATACCTTTTTTTGTACTTTAGGAATCTCTGACAAAAGATACTGGAATTCCATTTCTAAAAAGCCAGTTATCATGTTTCTAATCTACCCAGGGAAATGAACTGAGTCAATTCAATACCTAGCAGTAATATTTTTTCAATAAGCTCAAGCTCTAAAATCTTATGGGAGGATATAAGTTTCAGAAGCATTTCTCCATGTATCTGTAGGTGGTGGACTAATAGTTTCCCAAGCCAAGACTGTAGAGAGAGACAGGTTCTTTCATCAGATTCCAGCTGGCACGATTAGAAACAGCACAGAACTTCTCAAGCCCATGTGCTCTTTTTTCAATTATAGCAGCTGGTCTTATGAAAGAAATTACCTCTCCAAAAAAACCTTTTCTTGCCCACAGTGCTAGACCATCATGGCCAAAGCAACACTTCCTCAGTGCACTGCAATATATTCTGTAATACTGCTAATATATGTAGTCAAGCCTTTCAAATATATTTTTTTTACTTCTTTTTGTGTTTGCTACAAATCATACTTCACAGTTGAAGAGTGTTTTGCTCTTGTTTCTGTCAGAGGATATTAAATGGGGGAATCACTTTAATTGTCTCTACTAATCTTTTAATGTTAGTAGGAAGAGGTGAGAATCATATTTCCAATTCCCCGGTGTATGCTGCAACCTGCTTTTGATATTTAGAATGTACTGCTTCAGGTGTATACATTTCCATTTTATGTTGTCTTTGCTGTAATGGAAAGGACAAAAGAATTTCCAACAACTACTGGCGATCCCACACTTATGCTTTGGACAGATTCTCTCCCTGACTTGTGCCATTTGTATCATAATACTGTAATGTGGGCTATATGCTACCAACCTGTCCTGGAATTCAGTAGTTCAGCCTCAGATAATCTGGGATTTTTTAGAGATACTTTTCTTATCTTCTGTTTTTTAACTCTTAGACTGAATCCTCGATATGTTAGTGTATACCTGCTACATTTGGCATCATCAAATTATTTTCTTGATGGGAATACTTGCAATTAAAGTGTAATCAGGTCATTAAACCTTCATTCTCCCAGCATTAGAAAAAATTAAAAAATAGAGTATTTTCAGAAATACCAAACTTTCACTTGGTAAAAAACCACTGAGAAATAATGCTTTTAATTAAAATGGAGAAATAGTGTTTATTGTTAATCTCCTCCTGATTAAATTTTTATATGTGAACTTTAATTCAATTTCTTATTCATAGAATCATAGGATCACTTAGGTTGGAAAAGAACTCTAAGATAATTGAGTCCAACCAAAAAACCTAACAGTGCAAAGTCAACCTTTAAAAGATGTCCTTAAACGCCACATCTATATATCTTTGAAATACCTTCAGGGATCATGACTCCACCACTTCTCTGGACAGCCTGTTCCAATATTTGATAACCTTTTTGGTGAAGTTTTCTCTAAAATTCAATTCAGATGTCCCCTAGTGCAACTTGAGGACATTTCTTTGAGTCTTTTGTTGCTTGGGAATAGAGCCTGATCCTTACTTAGCTAAACCCTCCTTTCAAGCAGTAATAGAGAGAGACAGAATGTCTCCCCTGAGTTTTTTTCTGCAGCCTAAACACTCCCAGCTACCTGAGCCACTTCTCAGAGGACTTGTGCTCCAGACCCTTCCTCAGTTCCCCTGCTCTTCCCTGGAAAATCTCCACCACCTCAATGTCTGTGAAGTGCCCAAAACTGAGCACAGAATTTGAAATGCAGCCTCACAAGTGCCCAGCGTAGGGGAGTGGTCACTTTCTCTGAAACACTGACAGGCTTGGGGCATTGACTACCTCTCTGTGAGGCCTCCTTCAGTGTTTGACCACCCTCTGAGTAAAGAAATACTTCCTAATGTCCAGGCTGAACCTTCCCTGATACAGCACTCAACCATTACCACACATCCTACCGTTAGATCCAAAGGAGGAAAGGTCAGCACCTCCCTCTCCACTTCCCTTTTCAAGAAACTGTGGAAAGCAATGAAGTCACCCCTCAGCCTCCTTCACTCCAAACTGAATGAGGACTTAGGTGCTCCTTTTTGGATATCCCTTCCAGTCCTTTCACCAGCTTTGTTGCTCTCCTCTGGATGCATTCAAGGAACTCCACATCCCTCGAATTGTAGGGCCCAGAACTGCACACGTACTCGAGGTGAGGTCACGCCAAGGCTGAATACATGAGGATAGTCACCTCCTTTGACAGCTGATGCCAGGATGTGTTTGATGCCCCAAGGATGAGGTTTGTCCTCGGGGCTGCCTCTAGGCTGGCTCACACTGAGCCTGCTGCCAACCAGCATTCCCAGATCCCTTTCTGCAGGGCTGCCCTCCAGCCACTCCTCCCACAGTCTGTCCTTGAGCCCAGCATTACTCCCTCCCAGGTACAGGATCCAGCATTTTGTCTTCTTAGATTTCATCCCATTAAGGTTTGCCCAATGCTCAAATCTATCTAGACCCCCCGAGGGATATCTTTATCTGCACATGGAGATAAGAGGAGGGATAATGCCTCTCATCTCTCAGGAGACCCAAGAGCACCTCCCAGCTTGGTATCAAACAGCGAACTTGCTAATGGTGAATTTAACCCTTGCATTGAGATAATTGATAAATACACTGAACAGAACTGGCCCTAGAATTGAACCCTGTGGAACTCTCCTGGTCTCCAGTGGCCAGCCAGGTGTAGCCCTATTTCTACAACCCCTTGAACCCTGTCATTCAGCCAGTTCTTCACCAAGCAAGCATTAGATCACAGCTTTAGCTAGTCCTCCAACTGTGCCATTGCATTCACTTTAGTAAAATACTACATTTCATTTGTCCAAATGAGTAATTCTAAATATTATCACTTGCCCATTTATATTAGGGAACTGAAAGAGGTTTTATCCCTCATGTTCATCTCTCTCAAAAGGCATGGACTTTAAAGACTGAGTTACATAATACTTGGCTGACTGCAAACATAACATGAATACAGCATTAGACAGTTTGCATTTCTGTACATGAAGCATGAAATATCTCCTAAGAGCTACACTAGGAGCAAATTTTCCTTCTTTGTGTTGAGCTTCTTGATTGAGGTAGTAGTATTCTGATGCTTGTGGCAGTAAATAGAATCATGGAATATTAAGGAATTGGAATGGACCTCAGAGGTCACTGAGTCCCAATCCCCCCTTGCCATGGGTAGGGACAGCTCTCACTAACCAAAATCCTTGGCTCAGCAATGATCTCCATTCTGCAGCAGTAGTGCTCTGGACATTTTAGCTATCAGAGCCCTGTTCACTACTGAACTACTAGTCTTAAACGCATTTTCACTGTTCCCAGAATCTGGCAGTATTACTTCTAGTTTCTTGCCCCCCAGTGCTTTTTGTTTAATACATTTCAGGATTGGAATCCTGTCTATATATAGGAGAAGGTGGTAGATAGACTTTAGCTGTCTTTTTTGTATTTCTTTTTTCCATTTTGTCTATCACAGTAGAATAATAGATATTTCCAGGAAACTGAGACTCCACTACAGATTTTTTAAAAAAAAAATTCAGACTTCCTTTTTGAACAGCCACAGCTCATTATCTGAAGTGAAACAAGGGCAAGCCTGAGGCAGTCCAGTCATACACTTGGTGTGATCATTAGGCAGCACTTGACTTATTTATCTGCATATGAGCCAGGAGCTTGTATGTAACTATTGTCCTAGAGCTGATTTCAGTATGTGGCTCACTCAAGTTATGGCCTTATGAAGTCCCAGGACTCCTCAGTCAGCATCAGTTGTACAGGCAGAAGATGCAGGGCTGAGAGTTGGAAGGAAAGCAAAATGGTTTTGGGAGGAAATCTAATAGGCAGTGCTGTCTCAAAACCCTACTTGCTCTGTCAGAAGATAATTTAAGCCAATACACTATGGTTAAAGACAGATTTAGAGAATAGAGAAACTTTACAGGGAGAAAAATACTTCGTTGGATAATTCCCAGCCATCAGTGTTGATGATTTATTAAAGTCAGGCTAAATTTGAACTGAGCAAAATTTTAATATCCTGCAGTAAATGTAAATTTCTTCAGTTTGAAGAAAATGCCGTGATACCCTGGTGAACACCATTATTCTGCTTCTGCACAACCTCTTCTGAGAGCCAATGAGAGCTTGTTTGTTATGATGATTTTAAGCCCCTCTGAAAACCTTTCTGTTTGCTCAGCATAGTCCTGTTGTTCTCCATCTCCTTAGCCTCTACTTGTAAATTCCTACTATGTCAGCACGTATGAAAACTTACACCTGTTATTTTTCAGTGCTGGTAGACTTGGACTCTTCTTCAGAACTAAACTGTTGGCCACAGGAATTACAAAACTGATTAACCTCACATAAATGTTGATAGCAAGATACCCATTTATTTCAGTGTGAGATGAGGAAAATATGCTTTCCACTGACTAACTGTAAGCTGTCTAAGGACTTGCAGAATAATCTTATGCCATCTCTTCTTGAAATGCAACTGCAGGGTCACAGTCCATATTCCTGAGTTAATACAGCAAAGATAAGTATCAAAGACCAAAAATTAATTAAAGTTTTTATTTGTAATTCCTAATAATGAAATAAATGTTCCTTTGCAAGGTAATTATTGCCAACTGCTAATTTAATTTCAGAATATAAATAATACATATAATATTATAAATTCATTATATATACAACATAATCCAGATTACTTATTTAAAGTAGGCTACACATGTTTGTTCCTTAAGCTTGCTACTATATTGACTGAAGTTTATGAATTGTATAGAATCATGGGTTCTTGAAATGATAAATCAGTGTGGGCTTACTGAAGTGCCAATTTAAGTTAAGTTACAATGCTGAACTGAAATACTGAATGGAATAAAGGAACTGAAACAGAGTTACCTGGTCATACTTGGTGACAAGATTATTTTGTATTATTTTGCAGTTTTGTACTCCTGTGATTGGTACAGCTAAGTCCTTTGAGACTGCGCATTTGTAGATTTGGCATGCATCTGGACTTTAGATGAACTGTCAGCACCAAAATTACTTTCTATTTCTAGATGAGCATTTTATTTCTTTCAGTGAATTTCTATTCACTCCTGCTGCAAATAATTTTTTTTTGCTAGTATAGTGTGTCACTTGTGACTTTTCTTCTTGCTTCAATGACAACATTTTCCTCCTTCCAGTTTTAAACCTTCCATGGAACTATTTGTACTACTGCCTACAGGTGCTATTTGTGTGTTTCAATACAACTGTGTTATTTTCCTGACCTGACCTTGCTTCTCCCATGCAGAAAGTTGTGAATTGCAGTGACATCGTGTTAAAATACTATAATACAAGTTTTCAATCTTTAGGTTTTCTGTGATCATACCATTTGCAATCACTCAGTGCTCCAATATCTAAAAGGGATTCAAACTATTTTGTGTACTGTGTAGGCCCATGCATGTGGAATACGCTGCTATCATTTTTTGGTTTTGAAACACCATAAAAACCCATTAAAAACATTAATATTAAAAGAGAGCGTGTTATACACATAGAGTCTGGCTCACTAGTGTATTACTCTACATTTGCTCCCTATCAAAATCATTGCAGGTGTGGCACATAAAATTTCAATATGAAATTAAGCCACTTTCTTTTGATGTAGTTATGGGCTACACAGAGCACATTATCAAGTATGAACTATCTGTAATAGCTTAATTAATTACAAGCTATCTGCTGAGCTTCTATAATGTCTCTATCTGTGCTCACTTAACCCATATGAAAAATGTGGAAATTCTAATGATATCTGGTACACTTATGTGAGATATTTGTATTGTTAAAATATATAGGAACGAATGTTACAGTATCATAAAATGAAGAATATTATCAGGAGTAGATTTAAACATTTATGTTGGATATCTTGTGGTAAAAATACAATAATATAAGTACAAATAAAAAGAATTAAGCATATGCATAAATATTTTCAACATTGGGATAAATTTATTTACATCCATTTATATCCTTAAGTCTAGCTGGAGAAGAGTAGGTGTACATACTGCACTTATGCCATTATATGATTTTTAATTTTGATTAATTCTGTTGTTGGTGTAAGGCAAGTGCATGAGAAGAAATACTGGAGATTTGGAAAAGAGCCTTCTCTGATAATCATGATGTTATTTTTTAAAGTCCAAAAGGACATAAATGACTTGATTATTTGGTGTTTTCTTGTTATAGCAGCAAACCCATTCTTTTGCAGTTTAGAAGCTTTAATTTCAATAGTTTTCCCTATAGACATTGCTGTAATTTTTACTGTATAGGATGCATTACCATGATAATTTTGATCACTGTTCACCCTCTTCTGGGTTGTTATGAGAAGATTCAATAGACTACAAGAAATGTGGTAAGCTCTATGCATTCCAACTATAGATTCCGTATCTTTTAAAGTTTTGAAGCAGTAGATTTTCATACTAAGGATTACTATATATGTATTCAGATTATAGGTACATAATTGAATGAAATTGTCATGGAATTAAACAGTGTGCCAGATGATATATTTATATATCTTGGATTAGACAAAGTTGTTTTGGAAGGAAATGCCTTATTTGAGAAATGTTGTGTAGAATCCTTTCACTTTCTCAATGCTTTCTTAAGGCCATTTTTATTTTGCTGATTTACTTATTTCTTTCAGCAAAGCTTAGTCACTCTTTTTGCATTTCCATAATTCGTGAAATTATCTATGATTGTGTAATTAGTGTAAATACATGCAATCACATTTATAAGATATAATTACAAATGCAAAGCAATAATTTTGATGAGCAATATCATGAAGAAATATCTATTAAACTTCTTAAATGCATAGGCTGTGAATATTCAGAAGCTAGTATTTAAAGCTGAATATGAAACTCAAAAGTGTCAACAATGGGTGTGCAAACTTTACAAGAATAACTGGAGCTGGTCAGAAATACTATGACAGAACAATTTTAATTTAAACCATTCAACAATTTTCCAAAATGATGACCAGTTTTCATTGTTTGGCAGGAATTTCAGAGCAGCTTTATTCTAAAACTAGGTGTAAATTTGGACTTTATTATTAAGGCTGGCATTCAATCTCTTCATTGGTAGAGATTGTCTGCCTTCCCCCCAGACACCTGAGCACATATATGTCAGCCCCACACGCTCGAGGTTTCTAAAGCAGAGATTCCTGCTCACCTAAAGCCCATATAGGTAATTTTATCTCAGACTAAGTATTGAGAAGCTCATCGCTCACTGCTGCAGAAGGGGTTTCTCTTCCCCCAGGGTCTTCTTCAGCTCTTCCAAGTCTTACTCCTCAGTCCCCAGAAGTTAAGATGTTCATTTACCTTCACTGCAACTCCTGTTTTTGTGACGCTGATAGTTTCAGATCTCACAGAGCTGGTACAGTTCAGCCTTTAGAAGAGAAGGCTCAGAAGGGATCTTATCAATGTCTGTAAACATCTAAAGATAGGGTGCAAAGAAGGAGCAGCCTGGCTCCTTTCAGTGGTGTTCAGCAACAACAGGCAATGGGCACAAGGTGAAGTGTGGGAACTTCAGTCTAAGAATGACAGAACACTGGCACAGATTGCCCAGAGAGGTTGCAAAGCCTCTTTTCTCAGAGGGACTTTTTCCTTCAAAATCCTTCTGGACAAGGTCCTGGGCAAGTGGCTGTAGCTGGTCGTGTTTCAGCTGGCTCTGTTTCAGAGGGACTCCTGGAGCTTTTACCTCCAGGAGTCCGTCCCAACCTCCACTGTTCTGTGATTCAGTGAAAATCTTACAATTACAGGTGATGAAGGAGTAACTAGGTAAGCCAGGTTTCCTCTTCAGGAAGAGTTTATATAACTGTGTTCAGATAGAATATATTTTCAAGATAGAATATATTTTCACTCGTGAAATCTTACTTCAAAGAAAATCAATGGAAATGTGATTTATATTTTATTGATGCTAGGACTTTGATGATTGCACTAATATACAAATAGATTATGGCAAAAATTTTGACATATAAATTGGTTATGCCTGCTTTGTATGTCCCTTAACTTTCTTCAACTTTTTTAATGTGAAGTTTGTAATCTGTAAATGGCATATATCCATGTAATTACATTCTCTTTTATTTGGTTAACAGAATTGTGATAGTAATGCAAATTCTGTACATGTTCAATACATAATTGATTTTACTATGCTTATTTTTAAAAGCTATTTATAGCATTATTTAAATTTTCCACATTAGTCACTAACTTTGTATTCCCTACTGTGTTAGATTACAGAGCTAAAAAATATTATATGCATTTGACTTCTGCTTTCCCTGACATTAATAAGCAGCATTCAGTTAGATGCAGCTTTGACATCAGGGGCATATTACTCTAATTGTATTACTCTGTCAGAAACCAAGAATTATTTGGTCAAAACTGAAATCATATTTGACATTAGTGCATCCCTTTGGACTTAAAATAAGAACTAGGGCCATTTGACAGTTATTATAGAGTGTATAATTTGCTTGGCACTCTTATTTTGCAAAGTTATATGTTGTAAAATATATGCATGATCAAAACTGTATATTCCTTCAAGAATTTAATAAACTCTTGCTCTTTTTTTTTTTTAATAATATACTTTTTCTAATAAGATTTTCTGAATTAATGGTGATTTGGAGAAAGAATGACATTGCACTAAATTGCTCTTTGTGGCCGAATGTTATTCCATGTAGTAATCAAGTTCTCTCCACCACCACTAAAATACATTTGAATACAAACACAGCAAAGGAGGAAAATTTTAATACAGAAGTTATTAACTGATTTTCCTTTTACCATGATCCATTTGTCCATGATCTTGAAGTGAATGAAAAAAAATTTCTCTCTGTTTGCACACCAGACTTGTTTGCATCATACCTAGATTACAGGTTTCAGGAAACTTTTTTCTTCCTCCTTGATAATATAACTTATAGAAGAAGGAAGGTGGAGAGCATCCATTAATCTCTGAAGAAGTGAGAATTGAGATATAGGATGCAAGTCTCAGGTGCTCAGCTGGTGAGAATCTGGGAATTGTCCTGGGACATATGAGAAAGGCCTGTGCAGAAGGAATGCTCCCTCAATTCAAGCTGTTAGCTGCACTGTCTCACTTTTTGGCTTACCTCCCTCCACCATTTCACCACTCCCACCATCCCCCTGCAGCTTCTTAGTCTTTTCTGTTAATTTCAGTGAAAAATCCAGGTCTCTTTGGGGTGCATCCAGAATTTTTGCACCATGACCCTTGCACTAGGTCTGCAGGATACTCGTACTCAAAGGGAAATTCTACAACGTGTGCTGAACAGGATTCTTTAGTTGTTTCAGCTGTAATTCACACAAAGAATAGAGGGGAAAAATTGACTTGATAACTAATGACAATTTTTATGTCTGTACCACTCTGTTATCAAAGCATACTGATTCAGTAAAAATATTTAGGGGGTAAAAAACAAATATATATTGGGACCTTGATTCAAAAAATCTGTTTTTTTCTACCTGAAAATATAACTTTTAAAAAACATATGTCCTTTTGTTGTAAGGCTGAAATAATCTCATATAATGAAAGAGCACACATTAAACTCCAGTTGCATAAATAAGTTCTGGCCAGTTGTCCCAGGTGTTATTCATCCCAATTCTACCTCTGCCAACAACATATGTCTAGACTTATTTCTGAGAGCATATGTGAACCTCATCTATGATATATTTGTAGATGTTTGTGCTTGTGTGTGCCTTGCTACTACTCAGGTAAGCTAAGCTTTCTAAATAAGAAAATACCATCGATTCTAGGGACACAGGAGAGCTTTATGATTTTATTCAGACAGTTCCTTCTCAGAAACCATTGTTTACTTTCCTTGTTTTTCAGTGCCAATGAATTTTCATTCATTGTCCCAATGCATTTATAGGTCAGCAGATGCAAACTCTTGTAAAGCAATTATTAGACCATGGTTAATAACAGGAGAGTAGCTGTACTCATATTATGCAGCATATTCTTACACTGTGAAACTTTTCACTGTGTTTTCTGAGACATATTGACTTATTATTTGTCAAGGTGAAGGGCTAATGAAATTCAGGACTAATCAAGTAACAAGTAACCCCACACTGCAAAACAATTTCAATAGCTCCTGCAAGGTATTAAATTGTAAATTAACAGTAATGGTAAAACAGTAAAAACCACTCAGTGACACAATAGGCTATTTCATGAAAACAGGATCATTCTTAATGCAGTATGCTGTTCATCAGAGTGAACTTTCTTGTTTTCTTCAAAGAAGGAGGAAATGCTGTTAGATAAAATACAACAAACTCAGAAAATATATATGCAATTTTCTCTGAATTGTCAATGGCAATTAACAGTGGCAGTGTATTGATGAAGCATGAAAATACACAGATGAAGCTATTTAGTTTTTTTAAAAAATCACTACCATGAAAGAATGAGATGGCAAAAGGCTAGTGCTCAGTGGAATAAATTTTTTTTGCTTACTCTTGATAGCTCTTTCTCACCTGTAGAATAAGATCCAAGAACATACTTAGTAAAACTAAAATACAAGACAATAAAAATTTATAATTTGGTAATTTCTTGAACACAAATTATTGTTAAAATTTTAATTTTATAGAATTAAAAATTATATAGTAATACTGAGAAAGTGATCTATTATTCTTATAAAAAAGAGAAATGGATTTAGCTTCCATGCCAAATCTAGGTCAGGTGAAAATGTGGAAGTAGATGAAACAAATTCATACTGTAACTGTCTGCTATACAGTTATCTATCATAACATCAGATCTTGTTATTTCTTCATACATAACAAAGCATATTAGAAATCTGTTTCATTGGTTTCAGTTCTTGCATCTTCACACTTCCTTGTTTTATATACTTTTCTGAAAAATCTGTCAAGTTAAACCACTCACATAGGCTTATTTTTCATTTGTCTTCTTTCTTTTTTGAGCATAGTGATATTAATATTACATTCCTTGCTTTGAAAAAATAACATATTTCTATTAGATCTACATTTCCTTCCTTTTTTTCCTTCTCCTTTTCCTCTCATCCATGCTTATGCTTTTAGAGCTATTCTACTTTTCTTTCCCATTTTCCATTAATTACAAGACTGCATATTGCAGGGTTTTATATTTGTATTTCAATCTCCAAGAAAAGTGTGAATATTTCAAAATTGTTAACTTTAGAAATTTTGCAAAAATTCCTGTAGTGTAAAGGACAAAGTGCACTTCAAACCTGTTTCTATATTGTTTTTCTGCGAAGAGGCAACACAGTTCAGCTGGCTACTTATTTTGTTCTCATATTTTAAGAATTTTTCTGCCAAATAGGATTAGAAGAATTTTCTTTATCAGTTATTGCTGCAAACTGTGTGGTCAGATTTTATTGTGATATGAGGCACTGGTAAGAGAATAGAAAATGTCTGAGTGTAATCTAATTTGTCCATGTGGAAGCTTGATTTAGAAGTGATTGGTGAATTGAGGAAATAGAGGAAAATAAAGTGATCCTTCATATGAATCACAGCACTAAGGACACAAATAATGGACTTTGACATTGACTCATATAATTTCTTGGATGAATGGACTAATGTTTGCAGCAGAATGTGTGTCAATTAAACACTGCTATTCTTATGTATCTGGAATAGAATCAGCATAAGCACAGCAGTACATTCAAAAGTGGTCACTTGAAAATTCAGGCATTAATGGTTCAATGACAATACTTCTGCTTTGTTGTTATTTTTTGCTTTTTTTAAAATAGTTTTTCTGTCACAGTCATTCTCTTTGGTATCTTATTTTGACAGAAAAAGTTGAATTTTATAGAGGGATAAGCTAAATGAATTGTATTTTTCTGATTCTGCTTTAACTACTGTATCATGTTCAGAATAGATCCAGAAGTCTATGGAGACTTCCCTCCAGAAGTCTCCTAAAATCTCTCTCTTTTTATCTTAAATGAAGCTAATGTCAGTTCTACTAGAAACACCACAGACAGGTGAGAGAGCAAGGTACAGAGGAAATATTAATTATTCAGAAAACAAGAATTTCAGAGAGATATAAATACAACATAAACTTTTAATATAACAAATTAATACATATAAGGGACATATTTGTATACATGAATTAAGCACTGTTTTTTGTAGAATTCAAGGTAAATGCATTTTTTTTCCATCAAAAAAGATTCAGCGAGTAAACCAAAATAGAAAATCTGCTGCAAATGTTGCTCTACGTCATGAAGAAGCCACAGGCTTTGATTCTGTTGGGACCTGCATGCCTGTAATTGTACATATGAGAAATTTCATGTTTCTATTAGAAAAATAGCTCAGATATATAGTTAGCAGACTACACAGATCAAACAGGATTAGAACTGTGTCTGTGAGGCAATGGTGAGTAGCTGAATTTTTTTTAAACCATCCAAATTTCTTTAAGAGCAAAACTGGCATAGTAAAGTAAGCACATGGGAAAATCTCTGGTATGTCACTCAGTCACACCCTGAGGGCACTAGCAGGCTTTAAAGCCCTGATCACACATCATACTATTTATCATGTGTTGCTGCATTATTTACTGACTCTCTTTTCCAAAGGTCATCTTTTCTGGTTCAGGGCATGGAGGAAGGAACTTTTCATCAAAACCCAGTTTAGAAATTAATGTAGGCAATGAAAGGGAAAATCCATTGATCTTGACTCAAATAAATTATTTCTTTAATTATTTGAATACATTTACTCTGGTATTCATGCCTTTCTAAATAAAGCATTACTGAATGCTAAGCTACATGAATAGATGCATGCGTGATTTTAATCTCCAGGATATGGAGCAGCATATGCTGAAAAAGAGACTCCAGCAAACTGATCTTTCTCAGTTATTATCTCATTTAAGTGTGAAGAGGCTTTCCATGCACTATAGCTGCAGTACATACTAGTGTATGAGCTTTAAACCAGCTTGTTCAGAGATAACTGTGTAGTCATGTAATGCCAGTTTGTTATAGGCAACAGCAATCAGGGCAAACTGACTTTCTGGAGAGAGCCCTGTGCTTGGTCCTCATCAGCTCTTCAGCCTTTTCTTTACATCCTGCTGTGCCTGAAGATCCATTGTGCACCTTGTGTTCATCTGGACCACAGTATCCTCCTGCCAGAGAACAGTGTTTTAGTGAAATGTCCCTCACCTCAGCACAGCTGTGATGCAGAATAACTGAAAGTGACTTCTTTCCTTTCTGGTCTCACAATCATTTTCAGCACCTTTCACAGCGACTCTTCTCACTGTGCTTTGGTTCCCTTTCTTCACATATACTACTAAAAAAAATTAAAAGCCTTCTCTTTTTTTTTTATTCTTTTCAGGTAGAAATTCAAATCTTGAGGATATGCATAGTGTATAAATACATCCTTATGCTTTTTGAGAAATATTTTAGGGTTTGGGCCAAAATGCCCCCTTGCTTATGAATTTTTCAGCTGTGTAGCATTTCAATACTACACACTGAAATTGGCCTGTCTCATCAATGTACTGTTCATATCAGTGAATAAAGCTATAGATAGCATTTGTGTGATTATGAATATTCATATATATATTTCAATACCTTATTACTGCTTTGTGGTTTTTTATCTACTTTATAACTCTTTCCTTTTTGACACTGAATATATATTCACTCCACTGAACAACTTTCACCATACTTTTTAGAATATTTTTAAATCTTTATGTGTAGAATTGTTCAGAGATGGGACAGATACAAAAGACTGACATGATATCACACTGCTGTGACTATGCAGTTTAGAGTAGACTGTTTCATTTGGAAGGGATCTACAACAACCATTTAATTCTAACAGTTTCTAACAGCAGGGACTAATGTGAATTTGGAATAGGATAAGAATAACTTAAGCTTCTCTATGCCTCTTCAGGAAGACAGTCTTTATTACAAGTATTGTTATTCCTTCCTAAATTATCGAACCAAAACTAGGTAAAGAACATTTTCATCCTGAATTCATACCATGCACAAGTGAATTTATGTAGTTTAAATTATCCTCTTTATAAGTTGCTCTGCATAATTTTCTCCTGAGTTACTTGTTAGAAGAAATCTTTACAAAAACAATTCCTTACTGGGACAAAAATATTCCTGATTGTAGGTTGCCATGCATGATAGACCCCTTCCTGAAGGTACAGGTTCAGGCTGAACAGATATTAATTTCCTGCCAAGTACAATCTAGATCTTCCGTAATATTATGTATATAATACAAGCCACAAAGCTTGCAGAAATCTAAACTCATGTTGCAAGCATTGTGTTCAAAAGCATTGCTTGCTATGGATAAAATGAAACATATAACTCACCTATACAAAAGTAGAATAATGAAATGTTGAGCACCGGTTACGGGTGGGAGCAGAAAGAAAATAATAAAAACCTTGGGGAAAAATAGAGGAGGTGAAAGCACATAATGTAAATGGGAAAAACAAACAGAAAAAAGCAGAAGTGAGAAGTATGTGACCAGCTTTCAAGGACTTGATCCCCTGTGATTTCAGTCTTTTGAGGGAAGATTTTTGAAGTACAGTTTTTTAAAGCTGACACAGAATAATTTCAAGTGCCTGATTTCTTTCTTTTTCACCAAATGCTCCAGTATTATCAAACACAAAAAATACTGAAAAAAAGTCTTAAAATTCCAGGTAAAAAATTTCTTGTTTTGCTAAGTAAATAATGAATTCCCCCAAAAGATGAACTCTGAGCACTCCATCTGTGACCTGTTCCCAAATATAAAGATAATTCAGACTATTCTTTTTATTTCTGGAGAGTTACCTGACTGTTTTCAGAAATGCAACCATGTTGCTTAGTGCTTTCTGTCATCTGAATCCTATTTTAAATGATAAAATAAATATTAAATAAGCAATCCAAAATAGCAACTTCAGAAAAAAATGTGTTTATAAGTATATATTTATGTTTCGAATTGATTCTGAAATCTGACCCCAATTTATCAGTGAAATTTAAATTTCAGTGCCAACTGAAACAAGCCTATCTCAGGACATCCTTCAAAATGAAAAACCATGCGGAATTTAGAGGTACTAAGTGGACGTATGATATGTGTTCGGTCTCATCTTTGTCTTCTTTTTGTACCTTTTTATGGCTATTTTTCAAGAATGGATATATAGGTATATTCTCATATTTACCTCTTCAGTTGCCTTTGATCTAACTTAAGATATGTACACGAGTATATATATATATATGAAAAAACCCTCTAAAAATGAAAAAGTGACCTGCTTTAACAGACTGATTATTCTTACACCATCCCAACTGCAACAATGAAACCATAAATATTACATAGTCATCTCTCTCTATTTCTATGCATTAAGATATACCTTTATATTGCATAAAGTCTTGTTTACTTGCTAGGAATTATTAATTTGAGGAAAATGAGGAAAAGGTATGAATGAAAAGGTATGAATTAAAGGAATGAATTAAAAGTTATGAATACTTTAAAACATGTTTTTTTTTTTTTCTAAGGTTTAGAATAAAAATCTGAATACTTCATATGAAACATTTCCTCCCCTCAGACCTCAAAACACAAATTACCCAGCCAAGTGAGCACAGCAGAACCTGTGGAAGATGCAAGCACTGACACAAAGCTAATTAACGTACATCTGTACAATTACCCAGCTAGGCAGGAGGGAATGATGGATCCTTTAATCCTATTAAGAGTACATGAGATAATACTTTGCATTTCAATTAAAAAGAAAAGGAAAAGATTTCTAAATGCCCCACTCATGAAGCATCAAATTAATGGAGTGAAAACCTGAAAGCACAGTACAGATCAGCTTCTTCAATTATCCCACGCAGCAAAGTCTAAGTATTTTCTCTCAGATTTGGGAAAAGCAAAGAAAGAGTTGCTTTTTTTGTAGGATTTTTTTTTCCCTTAAAAAAGGTTTAGAAAAATATTTTCATGTCATCTGCTTACTAAATAGTAGTTTTGCACTTATTTGATAAATAAAGTCTTTATAACAAATAAGAATTTTCTGTTTATTTTGTCTTAATACAATGTCACTGTGACTTAGTGCATTAGGAATTCCTAAGCTATTTACTTGTATCGTGTCAGCTGTCATTGCTCCTAACATACCTAAATCAGATTCAATTACTGTGGTAAAAATCAAATAAACCTTCATTTCATTTGATATCACAGAATCATAGAATAAGCTGAGTTGGAAGGGAGCCACAGGGATCATTGAGTCCACCTTCTAGACCTGCACAGGACAGCCCAACAATCCAAATGCTTCTTGAACTCTGTGAGGTTTGGTGCTGGGACTACAGTCCTGGGGAACCTATTCCAGTGCCCAACCACCCTCTGGGTGAAGAAGCTTTCCCAAAATCCAGCCCAAACCTCCCCTGACTCAGCTTTGTGCCATTCCCTCCAATCCAGTCACAGGTCACAAGAGTGAAGTCAAGAAGTTTCAAAATCTAATTAAAAGAAAATTTATTACAGAAATCCACAGAATTTCTTCAGAGACAACCAGAAACTCTCTATTTGCACCTTAAGAAAAGTAGGTGGCAAGTCCACTTCTGTGTCTGATCATCTCTCATCTTTCTATGAGGAACAATACTTAGTCCAGTTTGTAAGAGGAGCAAGACCTACATTCCTTAAGTAAGCGAGAATTTTAAACAATTGTTCTGAAGGACAGTGTTGTATCTGTACATATTCAAAATTTTCAAAGAAAGATTTGATTTTAATATGGTCCAAAACAGTCTATTTTCTGTTTGGCAGCTATTAATCACAGAGAGAGAAGGAGATTCTTCCTTCTCAGAATTGCTATTGAGACTACTGATATGTGGCTGGGTCTGATTTCCCAGGTGACTAGGATAAAAAATATTTACTGTAAACAGAATAAATAATTTGTACTGACACACAAGCAAGCCTAGTAACTTTCATTCCTGTTTTGATAAATATTCTTTTACTATTTATCAGCCCACATCACATAATTGTTTCAGTGCTAAATAAATATAAATACTATTCACTTGTCATAAAAAAATGCATAAATATGTCAGAAGAAAAAATGGTCCATATTGCAAGCAGATAAATGCAAGTTTAAAACCAAAGCAGCTTCAGAAGCAAGAATTATTCTGAATTTTAATAACCAATTCCTGAAATGAGGTAAATCTCAGCTCTTCTTTTCTCCTCTGAGGAAAGACATTTTTCTTTTTAACAGTTATGCGTTCTAGTACTGCCTTGTCTTTTTCTACTCCTTGTTGTTTCTCATCCTCTCTCTCTCCTCTTGCCTTTTAGAGTTCTTGGCTTCAACTTAGTCTTAATGAAGATAAAATTCTAATGTTTCATCAAAGCAAAGAAGCAAACAAAAAAGCCCACCCTATATCGCTAATTCTCATCCTCTCCGTGTTCATTAGTTTGAGGAAGAGGGAATGCTGTCAAGAATTATATTCTGCAATTTCAAATCTTGCAGACCAGATGAATTTCCCAAAATGTTGGTATAAATTTCATGTGCAAATGAGACTTTGCTGTGTTTCCCTTAATATTTCTCTGTACATCTCCTCACATGTGACTTCCATTTTCCACGTTTTTCTGTGATGTCCTGTGATAATCAAATCAAAACTATCCTGAATAAAAGTATATTAGTAGTAATAAGAATTTTTAAAAAAGGTCACCTGTGGGGATTCTCAGTGCCAGTTCAATGATAGGAAGTTTTCTGGAATGTTGAATACAAACAAAAAGTAATCTCTTCCAGCACTTTCTCTGTTTATTGAAACAATACTAAAAACCCCCAAAGCACCACCCCACAACTCCTCCCTCATCAATATATCTGCTATTCAGTTTTTTTATTGTATTATTCAGTATTCAGTATTCTTTATTGCTCTGTATCTTTTCAGCCCTGTTTGATAAACTCAGTATGTGCTATAAATTCTTTATACTGCTTTCCTCATATTTCTATATCATATATATTATTCTTAGTTGAATAATACAGCACTGTTTTTTATATATTGTTATTTTGTATATTCAGAACTGCCTACTTCTATTGTTTAACTAATTGATCCATTATACTGAAACTGAAAACAAATATTGTCCAATTCCAGAGACATTATCAAGTGAGTTTTTATAAACAGAAACAAGAGGGATGTAAGGAAAAGCTACACACTTGCCTTTCAAGGCTGAGCATTCTAACTTCTTGCTAAAAGGTCAGAACAAATCTTGTTTTTTTCAGTGTGACTCACTCTACAAGTTATCTTTTTATCACTGTATGTAACTGGTGCTGAGCATTATGACTACACTGCAATAGTATTTTACCCTTCAAGTTTTTAATGGAAAGTTCTTATTTAAGTTCTTCACCACAAATGTAAGCAAAATTCTTAATTCTTAAATGCTTAAATATGGATATATTTACAAATTAAGAAAATTGAAGGGATTTTTCCAAATGTCTTGCATAAAATGGGTTACTCAAATTTATATGGAGGGAAAAAAAGGAAAGCAAAAGCTGTTTTGATCTGATGTCCTCATGGCAGAATCTTGATTAACAATATGAAAGAGATTATGTGTATGTCTGATTAATTTGAAACTTTTATTCCTTAAATTTTCAAACACCTTTTTTTGGGGGGGGTGGAAAGGATGAGGAAAAAATCTGTAAATATTTATGGGGGAATTCTGAAAACTTAATTTTGCAAGTCTTCCTTGAACACTTCTAGACCTAAGAGAGATTTTGGCCATCTCATCCATTTGAGACATTGGTACTTCTTGCTTTGTCCCAAAACATGCATTTTAGACCTCTCCCTTACTACAAGTTTAACTGCACCCCAGACAGGGAATTGAGGGGAGTTCACTCATCCCTTACTCACTAAAAGCATTTCTCTTATTTCAATTGCTTACATTTTTCCTTTAATTTATTGATGTGTTATCAATTACTTCTGGGTAATACTGTTTTCTGGTTTTTAGGACAATTAAAACATC